>NC_064432.1:13303081-14013914 GCF_023375975.1 Astyanax mexicanus | reverse complement strand
GTAAAGTAAACGTACTTTTACTTAATTACAATTTTCAGTACTTTTTTTACCTCTGGTCATCAGGAGCGCTAAACTTCAGTAATCTAGCTGCGTACTAGCTACATTTAGGGTATTGTATGACTTTAGAAAGGTAGGGAGATGGTTTCTTAATTCCTCTGTGATGGGGAGCTGAAATTAGCTTTGATTAGCTTTTATTTTATTTTTCCGTTCCGCCTTAAATGCTGCAGCCCCTGCCGGCTGCTACACTATTTAAGGTGGAATGGGAAGGTTAGCTAGCTAGCTACTGAGACAAACTACTAGTGATCTATCTTTTTAATGCTTGTTATGAAGAATTTGGTCATATAGAGCTAATCGTCACTTTTAACAGGGAAAAAAAATGAAATTTCTGGGTTTCTTACCAGTGATTCTCATATCCCTCTGTATCTAAAAAATCTCTGTATGAAGAGTTAAGAAGCCACATCCCTTCCCCTAACCTACCCCTCCAGCCTAACAAGAATCAGGACACCCCTACCCCATGCCAAGGGAGAGTTAGCAGTTTACAGTTAGTTTTAATAAATAAATTCTTGGTAACACTTCCTATGAACCCTGTATTCATAATGCATTATATGACATGCATAATACCTTAAAGCTAGTAAAGAGCACTCATTATGCTCTATAAGACATTACATAAGGCATAATAACATTCACTTCGCATTTTAAAAAAAATAAAGCATATGAAAACTCACTTTATTTGAAGTCAGTAATGATTGTATATAAGGCTTTATAATGTGTTATACACTTTTATAAAAGCCTAATTTGAGAAATCATAGCTGCAGATTATAATGCATTATACCAAAATATACCAAATATGTGTTATAGTGCATTACAACACACAACATTGTGCAATGTTCTTATGAACAGATATTATAAGGCATTATAAGCCCTTTCTTTATAAACCCTTACAGTTTATAATGTGTTATGAATTTCACTGTAAGTACTTATGAGTTATTATACAGGCTTATTACAGTCATTGTAAGCTGTTATGCATGTCATATAATGCATTACAAATGCATTCATAAGGCATTTTGAATACAGGCTTCATAGAAAAGTGCTACCACATTTCTTCTTAGGTAGCCTGGAGAATGACTACACACTGATGGTGGGTGTGAGAAACTGGAGGACATCGGTTTACTCATTAATAATGTCTCTTAAATTAATGACAGGTAGTGTGTGTGTGCGTGTGTGTGTGTTTGCCTGAGAGTTCCCACCATTTTCCTTGTTTCCCCCCAACAGCGACAAATATTTAGAAACGAATTTTACTCTACAAAATATTTACAAACACACGCATCCGACGAGCTCAAGAGAGAAAGACCTGCTACTGACTCCAACTGCAGTCAAAAAATAATAATAAAAAAATAAAAATGACCTGATGGGTACATATGCATCACTTCTCAGATAAATCACAATTATTTAATTTTTATTTGTTAAGTGATAAGTGATTTTAATATTAGTAAAAGTGAAAGTATATTAGAGTTTATTGGGAACACTGTTAAGGTACGAATGAAAGGAGACTCTAGTCTAGTTGGATATAAGATGGGATTGAGAGGGTTGGGTATGGAGGTTCTACAGGTTCTGTATGGATCCTGCAGCACATTTACCCACAGATGTTGCTACAGCTGGGCCTGTAGATCCTGTAGCTCTACACTCGTAGGTTGAAGCTGAAGCTGCTCCATAAATAAATGCTGAATTGGTGATAAATCTGGAGAGCGGCAGGACCAGGAAGTGCTGCAATCTGGTGGAGACGTTCCTGGGAAAGGCTTGCTGTCTGTGGTTGAACATTATCCTGCTAAAAAATGCTGTTAGTGTTCCTCATATTCCTACAAAAACTACTGAACTACTGAAAATTCACCATAGTAATATTAATAATAATAGCAAAGTGTGCATCTAAACCATGCATAGTTCAATTTCACTACTAACCACATTCAGGCCTGATTACTGATTACAGACCTGTAGAATCAAGAAATCATTTAAATAGAATCTGTCTGACAACAAGAAGCCGATAAAAGATCTCAAAAAGCAGCACATTATTAAACCCCCATCTGAAGAAACTCAAAAAAAATAAGTTATTGATCATCTATCAGTCTGGAAAAGATTATAAAATCATTTCTAAAGCTTTGAGACTCCAGAGAACCACAGTGATTCACTATTATTCACTAATGGAGAAAACATGGAACACTGGTGAACCTTCCCAGGAGTGACCGGCCGACCCAAATTACTCCAAAAGGGCATGAAGAACTCATCCAGGAGATCCCAAAAGACCCCAGAACAACATTTAAAGAACTGCAGGATCTCACTCACCTCGTTAAGATCAGTGTTAATGATTCAATAATAAGAACAAGATAAAAACACTGCTGACCAAAAACAACACAACCACCCGTCTCACATTTACCAAAAAACAACACAACCATGATCTCCAGAACTTTCTTGACTGACGAGACAAAAGTGAAACTTTTTAGAACGTTTGTGTCTCGTTGCATCTGGCGTAAAACTATAAAACACATAATTTCAGTAAAGGATCATCATACTGAACATAGTAAAACATGGTGGTGGTAGTGTTATGATGATCTGGAGCTGCTGGATAACTTGCTGTAATAAATGGAAGCAGGAATTCTGCTGTTTATCAGAAAATCCTCCATCTGTTCCTTAGTGAAGCTCAAGCTCAGGAGTACTTTGGTTCTGCAGCAGGACAATGACCCAAATCACACAAACAACAAGTTCACTGTCTCTGAATGGATTAATAAACTAAATTAAGGTTTTGGAGGGTCTAGTTAAAGTCTGATTGAGATGCTGTGGATGATCTTAAACAGGACGTTTATGCTGGAAAATCCTCCAATGTGTCTGAATTAAAACAATTCTGTAAATATTTGTTGTTTTTTCTTGTCTGTATATGACTGGAACGCTATTTGGTTATCTTGTGCTTTGTAATTAGAGAAAAATCAAAGGGAGCTTCTTCTTCTCACGGCCGGCTCGTAAATCTGGAGCTACAGTGTGGTCTCCCACTAGTGTTTTAAATAAGAAAAGAGAACAAATAAGAAAGTAAAAAAATGAACCATAGTAATGAGAAGAATGTTTTAATTGCAGTAATTAGTGTCTGAATATGTAATTACACTCCCTGCATTCCTTATACAAGTATTGTATGTCTGGTATGGCTGGGTTGTGTGGGTTGATCACTGGGGGGTCTGTGTTCTCTATTTTCTATGTTTTATGTTTTATCCACTAAAAAAAGTCAAGTGCTGAATTAACTCCCACAGAGATCAACTCTTTTCATATATCTCCACAATCCTCAGAGTTAAATTAACACTTTCAGAATAACTTATTTACATACATACAGTTGTGTTTCATTGAACTCCTTAATTCATAAGCCAACGATAAAAAGAATGAAGTGTAGTTGTGTGGAAGTCTGTAGTTGTGTTCTGGTCCACACCCCTGATGTTCTGTTTGATTTTGGTGCACCACCCTGAAATAAATTGGTGTTATGGAGGGGATTTTCTAATACTCCCTCACTCTCCATTTCCCTCAAAGGAAAAACAACATGCTGTGTGGAATTCTCTCATCCACGCGTCCAATCAAATGTTTTCTTTACTCTCTTCTTCTGCATGTCTGGAATTACCTAAGACCTAATTCAGTCTTCCTCTTGCTTTCTAATAACCACAGCTGGGCTGAACAACTTTATAATGTATGCTCATTGCTATGTTACACCCTGTGCCAACAGTGTATTTTCACTCCTTCCTCCTGTCTGGTTTAAACAGCAGCAGAGCTTCTGAATATATCTACTAATGAGGTGTGTTCAGGTACATTTCTGTTTTATTTCATTTTTTGCTTGTTTATCTTGGTAACAGAAAACAGGAGCTCCACTGACTGAATACAACCTAGACAGACGCCAACAGTCAGACGTTCATCGCTATCCTAGCAGCAGTGCACAAACCCAACTTTTACATCAACAATAAACAGAATACTAAATAAAAAAAATGAGCTGCTGGAGCTCCTTCACGCCATCAACCAGCAGCTCAGTTTCCTCTGCTGAGAAGCGTTTGTTGGACACTTCCAGGTAGCTGCACTGTTAAAATAGCAATCCACCAAAGTCAGAGCTCACCTGACTCTTAAAGGGAATGATGAGCAAGAGACGCTCTGATTGGTTTATTTCACGTTACGTCCACAATTAACCACACCCATGATTAATTAAGAGAATTATTAGATGGTGTAGTTTTTACTGGTACTGTGACAAATCTAAATCTAAAATAAAAAAGTTGAGAAAATTCAAAACTTTAAGGCAACTTACTGCCCTATATTTTTCGAGTTTTGAGGCTCAACCACATGTGGTTTGCCAACTAGAAATCTTTAGCCCAGATAATTAATTTTTTATATGTATTGAATCATCAAATATTACCTCTCACCAACTTAAACATTTAATTGTATCTTTCGTTGGCCTGATTTAAGTTTTACGAAATGTGCATTGTATAAGACTATCCTTTAGGATCAACTAAAAAAAATAAGTTGAAAAGGCGTACATTCATTTAATCATCTAGCGGGTGCAACACTATATTTTGGTTAATTTAACAAAGCAACTGGGGACTTGGAATTTATTTAATCTATTTCATACATGCTTTTAATATAAGATTGAAAATAATGCAAATGTTATCAGCTAGACTCAGCATATAACAGCATATAACTTTCCCCACTTCACCACTTCACAGGCTGTTAATAGTACTGTATATAATACATTTGCAAATTCCATGGGAAGGCAGTCTGTGGGGAATGACTACACACTGATGGTGAGTGAGAGATATCGGGAGGACACGCCCAATATGCAAAAAGCATGAATTTAGAGTACATTTCAACATTTTTTGTTCAGCTGACTTAAAAATCACCTGAAGGAGTTTTGTTTTTTTCAGTGTACTGGATTCCAAGTCAATAAAACCTTGGATGTTTCCTATAGCCACAGCAACTGTTAGCATTAGCGACCATGATATGCTCATAAGATCCTTTGCTCTTTCTGGCCCTGGTTTAGCAACATAGCAGATGAAAAAAAAAGAAACTGCAACCTGGCCAATCCCAGAGATTAGTGAATAGTGAACTACAGCATGTTCCACTCAGTGTTTCTGTATTTTCTGTATTTTCTGGTGGTTGTTTTTTATTAGTTGTTAGTTCTTCTCCACCATGGATGTCTCTTTTTTACCTCTTATCTCCTAATAAGCAGCTGTTTTGCAGATGCAGGAGCGGACGGGGTGGTCGTGCGAGAGTAACAGAGCTGCTCTCGCGCTGAGGGGGAGCAGCACAGGCGTGGTGTGACAGAGCAGAGTTACGCCGGGGTTCAGTGTGGGTGTCGTGGCCCCGGGGCCGAACTGATTCACAGTCTTCTTTAAAGGATGGCATAAAGCACCGGGTCGGGTTCGGTTTACAGTGTCTTTTGATGTGTAATTATTCCTCACGTTACCTTATTAACCCTCTAACTCTCTCACGCTCTCTCACGCTCCCTCACGCTCTCGCGCTCACGTCTACCTGACATGTGCCAACCCTGTAATATACGGCGGGTCGGTTCCTCCCGCAGTCATTTGTTTCAATTAGCACCGCGGCGTAACGCGGAACACGTGTGCGGCGCTGGTGTAATGAGGTGGCGGAGAGCTCGGCCTGATCGTGCGACTCTACCTCCCTCACATCTGGGGACCTTTTTTCACCACTCCTCTGTTATTCAGGGGGACATTCACCACCATATTACCCCTCAGACCCCCACTGAGATCCTGCAGGATGAGAAGAAAAAAGAGCAAAATGTCTCATTTGAAGACATTAACAGAAGAACCACATTTCATTTATCTAAAAACATGCTGTCAATGGTGAGATCTACAAATATATTTGTGGCTGTGTGGGCAGTGTGCCAAGTCCTGCTGGAAAATGAAATCCTCATCTCCATAAAAGTTGTTCTCAGCAGAGGGAAGCATGAAGTGCTGTAAGATTTTGCGGGAAAACAAAACTGCACTGACTTTAAACTTGATAAAACAAGACAATACAAAGAAATATACTCATATACAGTATTTTTCCGTTTGTTTTACATCAATGTAGCTTAGTGGTTAGCATGTTGGCCATGCATGTGGCTGGGGTCTTGGGTTCAAGTCCCTGTCTGGGTCTGGGTGGAGTTTCCATGTCCAAAAACATGGAGATCAGGTTAATTGGATTCTCTTAATTGTCATGGTGTGTCTGATGGGTTAATTGGATTCAGTCCTCCAGATAAAAACAAATATGTTTTTATTTGGCCTAATATAGGTTCTATAGAATGTGTATTGCAAGTTTTGCTGTGACCATTATATGTCCTAATCTATCTATCTATCTATCTATCTATCTATCTATCTATCTATCTATCTATCTATCTATCTATCTATCAGTTGTATAAGCATGTGATAACATAAATGTAACAAGCTACACTCAGCAACACAAAACACAGTAACTTGCTCTTACAGCCTACAACACTGAGACCAGGCAGTTATTTAAGCTATAATGTGTAATATTGGCACTGCTGTGCTTTGGTTGTAGATCAGCAATATTGCACATTATAGCACGAACCTCGAGTGTATTATTGCGATTTTATCACAGTTCCATTACCAATGTTCATTGAAAGATTTTAAAGAATTAAAGAGGAGGAGAAAACAGGATCTGTTTGGTTATAAAAACTCCACCAGTTAAAATAGTTCCATGGCTGTTCTGTTTGTAGCTGTGCTGTTTGGTTTGTAAGCGCTGCATTGTTGATAGGTTACATGTATGTGGCGGAATAATACATGGAGAGCTTTGGTTACCGTGCATTACCGGCTGATAGTGGCACTCATAGAATGCCTCTCAGCCAATAAAGTTGCAGCGTCAAATATAAATCCCAAGAGAAGGCAGCCTGTGGGGAATGACTACACACTGATGGTGAGTAAGAGGTGAGAGAACACAACCAATATGCAAATACCTTCACCCCCATCAGGTGAAAACTCCTGCAGAATTGCTCAGCATGTGCAGTAGTGTAGAGTAGTTGGCTCGGTCTACAAAAACCCGCTATTTTGAGTTGGTTAATTCTTTACAGAAGCTAACTAGTAGTGATGGGCACAGCAGCTCTTTTTAGTGAAGGAATTCTAATGATTCAGTTCATCTAAAAGATTTGTTCATAAGATCCGTTCATTCGAACGAATCTTTTGTTCTGTTCGTCTGTGCTGTACCATTGTGTGTAGAAGCTCCGGTGAGTTCAGATAGTTCCAGATAAAGTCAGATTATAAGTAATTCAGTGGGTATTTCTGTTTTGTAAGGAGCTTAAAATGTTAATAAGAGAGTTAAAAGGTTATTAAAACAACCAGAGTGTAAATATGTGAGGTATAAGTTGAGTTAAAGTATTTGTTTTAACTGCTAAAGCTGTAGGCTAGCAGGCGGAAGCTAGCAGCGATTAGCATTTGGGATTAGCATTAGCAATCGGGTTAAATGTGTAAATATATCACGTTAAGGGTAAAATATGGCTGTTTTTTAGCTTAGCTAACAGTAAATTGCCCCAAACTGAAATATACATTGTAGTCTGGGGCTTGTAAAAGCTGATTTTACTGATACTGTGTTTTTGTTTTAATATTATTTCATGCTGGGCTTGTTTGGTGGTGAGGGCTAACAGTGCTACTCTGTTTAAAACACACTGTTTTATCAGTTGCAGAAGAAATGTCTTGTTTCAGTCGTGATTACAATAAAGTAAACATTTCATGCTAAAAGAGACAAATTGATGATGGTTGTAATTATTTTCGTGGGCTTTTTACTTTCTGATGGAAAAAGTAGCAGAGGTGGGTTTACATTTATTAACCTCTGCAACTGTAGGGGGAGCCCACGAGCAGAAAATCTCAATCCTACCTAGTGGAGCTTTAAGAGTCTATATTAGTTCAACTTTTGGTGATACTCATTTAACTTAGAATTAAGGGCTATAAAAACAACTACAATATCCAAATGCCAAATGAAAATACTTAATACTTAATGTAATCATTGGAATAATCTTAAAGAAGTAAGATAGCAGACAAACCAAGTCTCCCTGAAGCTGCGGGAGTCTCCCACATTTTGGTAGCGGCTCCCTGATGCCCGCGAGTCACATATAATCTCCCGGAATTCAGAACGAGTGCCCCAAACGCGCACACAGGCCACAGACTTTTATTCTCTAATCGCGTGTGGGAAGAGAGAAAACAGAGAGGGTTCTGATTGACCTGTTCTCTGCAAAGAGTCTGTGAGACAGCCAATCAGTTTTTAGTGTGGGCGGGCAGTGGAGCTTTCTGTCTGTTGGTGGTGGTGCAGGGAGGGTTCGACTGGTTGCTGGTGAGAAGATGAAGGGAAATGAACTCATTGGTGGGCCTCCACTCCACAGGTCCAACATCACTGCCCTCTAATTACCAGCAAAATACCTCCTCAAACCAGACCCCCGCTGTTCCCCCACCTTACACAGACACTATATAACAAAAGTAATAACTCTGGGGTCTGGGGGGTAAACACACACACACACACAGACACACACACACACGCACACACATGCAGAGAACCTCTTTGAGGTTTCCTCAAACCAGCTGCTAATAACAAACGGGGGTCTCCAAAGGGACAGAGCTAAACAAATAAAATAGTGCGAGGGAAATAATAGTTTGCATCCCAACGTTATTGAAACGTTTCTCAAAAAACGTTCCCAGCAACATAAATACTGACGTTCTTAAAGCGTTAAACGTAACAGTCCAAAAACTAAAACTTAAAACTTTAAGTAAAGTAAAGTTGACTTTAACATTAACATTAACTACATGACTGTTTGAGTTGCCAGTTGTTGTGATGTTTACATTACACAACTGTTTAGCAACACAGGGTCAAAAAAATAGCAGAAAACATGTTGTAGAAAATCTGGATAAGCAGATTCAATACTCTGTGACAAGGAACAGAAACAGGGGGGTATTTATACAAACATGACCAGGCGTAGACAATCAGAAGTTTGGTGAGTTAGAACATCATAACGTCAACCGAGTAAAATCAGAGTTTATAAATGTCTAATTAGTTTTACACTGAAATATGATCTTACATCCTCAACACAGAACTATATCAAAGGTTTCAGCACCACAGACATAATGTTTTAATCTTTTAAACTCCCATCATAAATCTCAGTGCTCTGACTGTATCTCTAGCATTAAATTATCAAACAGCCAATCATCTCACAGTAGCAATAAATTACTAAATCCTATTTACTGTAGAAAAATTGACATTTTCCAGTACAAAATAATAAAATACATTATTCTACTTTCTAAAATTAAATACATACTCAGAACAAGTTATTAATTACTTTAAAGCTTTTAGCTTTTAGCTCCATTCGCACCATTCATAGAGGACTCACTCTAGTGTTTAACAGTGATTTATGATAAAACAGGGAAAATTCTTTATAAACATTTTGCTCTGGCCATGCAGACAAAGGGTTTTGGACCCTTGGTTCGCTCTTTGTAAATAATCCCATTGGCTGTGGGTAGCCCTGCTTTTGACTCCTAGTCGCCAACTGGATCAGGTATTTAGCATGCTGAATACAGCGGCTCGGCTACTGAAGCGTTTTTCAGTAGCTCACACAGCACGACTGAGGTTTTGTTTTGGGATCAATAAAAAAACTGTCTGCGACTGAAAAACTGGGCTAAAATCGTGTAGTGTGAACATGGCATTAAAAACCTTAATTAATAGCATTCTTAAAGGAGAGCTCTGGTGTAAAATGGACTTTTGTTGTAGAAAAACATGATAAAAAGTTCTTACCTTTGATGAATAGCACACCTCCGCTCTCCCACAGCGTGCCGAGATCCAGAAATTTTAACAGTTTATCCAACAAACACCCTTCCGCATAGCCTATCTCTGCATGCGGGGTCTATGTATATATATGTCTATGTTATTATCAGTACAGTAAACAGTGGTTTTTAATAAGCTTCTTGTGCACTTTTTAAGTTATTAATGCCTCGTTTTAAATGTCAGGACTCTCCAGATTCTAGTAAGGAGGTGTGGAGCTGGATAACGGTGTAAAAAGTGATTTATTAGGGGAAATTATAACCCGTGTCGCCCAGTCTAAAGGGTGTTTGGATAAACTGTTAAAATTACTGGATCTCTGAAAGCTGTGGGAGAACAGAGGTGTGCTATTCATCAAAGGTAAGAACTTTTTATCATGTTTTACTACAACAAAAGTCCATTTTACACCAGAGTTCTCCTTTAATAACTGTTGGAAAACTAGTTTGTTAGACACAAAACAAAAATATGCAAATTATTACTGGTGTGGTTTGATTAAATAACAGGAAGTACTTTTCTACCAAAAGGCCAGTTTTCACCAGTTTTAGTGGAATCGTCAAAGCGTCACACCATACGTCATCAACTAAGGGCGCTGTACAAACAGACACGCCCACAGATGTCGTCACGGTTCACCCTGAAGAACCTAGTATTCTTCAGTTAATGCTGCAAACGAATGTTCCTGATTCTGAAACCTACTTTTTTTGGTGGAAACTGTTTTAAAATTAGGTTTGCGAACCAGAATGGTGCTGGAAATGTGATGAGTATAAAAGTCCCTGAAGCTACCTTTGAATAGATCTTGTGTACCAGACATGCCTCTACGTTTCCTCTACAATGTTTGGAGAAAGGAAATCACTGCATTCTAGCATAAGAACCTTCTCCCATCTGTGAAACATGGTGGTGGTAGTATCATAGTTTGGGCTTGTTTTATTGCATCTGGGCCAGGACAGCTCGCCTTCATTGATGAAACAATCATTTCAATCAATCAATCAATCAACCTTTGTTTCTGCTCGGGAAAAACATTGAGGGTGACCCTCATTTACAATCTTGCAGAGCATTTATAACATCAAAGCAATTGAAAACATTTTATAATAAATTAGAAATAATTAGGAATAAAATAGTAAAAAAAAAAAAAAATAAAAAATAAAAGAAGTACTAATTTTAAATCAACATTTAATATATATAAATGAAATATATATGTAAAACAGAAAATTCTAAAATACCATAAAAACAAATTAATGCATAAAAAGTATAACATTTATAAAATATGAAATAAGTAAAAAGATAATATTAAAAGTATAGTAAAATGTTAAAAATGATAAGAAATGATAAAATCAATAATAGAACTAAGAACAAGAATGAAAATCTAAAACATTAGTATACAAACATAAAAGTAATAATAAATAAATATAAATAAAAAATTAAAATAAGAAAAATAAACGAATAAAAAAATCATTTAAAACACTCATTTAAAAAATTTAAAACAGAAACTAAAAGTATAAAATGGTTCAGTGATCCCAGTGAGTTGAGCTTTAATGTGTGAATTTGTGAATTATATTAGAGAATTCTAAAGGAAAATATCAGGATATCTGTACATGAACTGAATCTCAAGAGAAGTTGGGTCATGCAGCAGGACAATGACCCTAATCACACAAGTCGTTCTTTTAAAAAATGATTAAGGAAGAATAGCGTTAATGTTTTGGAATGGGGCCAAGTCAAAAGCATGTAGTAAAGTAAAGTATACATGGATTTACTTTGAAAAATGACATTAAATAATTAGCACTGAGTGTGAGCAGCAGGACCGGTTGATGGAAGTGGTTTCTTCCTGTAGCAGCCGTTGCTGGAGCTTAGCGGCCAGCTGTGAGTATTATTATAGTATAGCTGCAGAGCGCAGGAACACACCTGAGTAAATACTGCAGAGTTCAGCATGAATAAGTAGATTTAACTGCTGTTACACTTCAGACTTTATTCTTCTGCAGCAGATGATTGTAGGATTGGCCTGAATCCAGTGAGTCGTTTCAGTTTAGAGGATCTATCTTTCAGCAGAACATCTATCCACCAATCAAAGACCTCGCCTCAACACAACATTCCTCAAATCATACCAGAGCTTATACACATTATAAACACTGTAAACCCACAATTAGTCTAAAATCACATAAATTAAATTAAAAAAACATTTGTGGGCACAGAGATATTAATCTATAATGTAGAAAATAATTAAAAATAGTGTGTCCAAACTTTTGACTAGTACTGTAAATGTAAAATACACTCAATATTTTGATACTGAACAGCTGAGACACTATAAAATAAGGTAAAGCTTACTTTGCATTTCTAGGTACAAAAGTACATCTTTCCTATTGGCTTCAGGTATATATTCTGGTGTATATATATATATATATTTTTTTTATATATATATTTAAGTATATATATGAGTTTAAATAAAGGTTGATTGATTGATTGATTTGCATAATGGACGTGCCCTCCAAACCCTTAACCCTTTACTCACCATCAGTGTGTAGTCTTGCTAGGGCTCTCAAGTTTTGAAGTTTAATGTGAGTGAGATTGGGGGGGGGGGGTAGGTTCGCACAGTTCTGCTTCAGTTGTTCATCGACGTGTGTTTCAGAACTTTCGAATCGGACAATTCTTCGCGCCTGACACTCTGGCTGAAACTCCACCCTTTTTGACTAGGTCTGCCTAACAACAGAGCGATCTATATTCTGATTGGCTCAACCAGAGGTGGAAAAAGTACAGAAAAATTGTAATTAAGTAAAAGTACCTTTACTTTGATAAAATTCTACTCAAGTAAAAGTAAAAGTACCTATCTAAAAGTCTACTCGAGTAAAAGTTAAAAAGTACTCAATTTAAAATGTACTTTGAGTAAAAATTACATAGTTACTTTTAATTATTTGATGTAAAAAAGTACAAATCATAAATTAAATAATTATTAAATTAAATAATTTGGAACTTTCAGGCAGTATTTGTTCAGACCACCCTATAAAACATTTTCAAGAACAAGTGGCATAGGTTTCTATGATCCATTTTTTTCTTTACTGTTAAAAAAGTTATCGTTATATATGTGAATATAAACCATATTTTTATAGTTTTACAGTTCATTATTATTTTTTAACTTCCAATTGCTTTGCTTTAACTGCTATTTAAAAAAAAATAACATTCAAGCACATTGTTTATGTTAAAAATACTCACCACCACATGCTTTCGCAGGTTTGATGTGGAAATTTTGAAAGCTGAACAGCTCTGTCCGGCGGGGCACATTTTGTATTGCATGAGGACGTTATTGCCTCGTTATTCCACGCGCGCGCATCCATGCACCAATTATAATTTTTTTTTTTTATTCAGACATTTGTGCTTTTCTAGCATTTTATTTTTTACTCAGTAATTGGGAGTTTTCAAATGCAGCAAAGTGAATTACTTGTGTCAAAATGTACTTGAGTAAACGTAAAATTACCGATTTTAAAAACTACTTTAAAATTGACAAATTACTCATAAAATCTACTCAATTACAGTAACTTGAGTAAATGTAATTCATTACTTTCCACCTCTGGGCTCAACGAGAGTACATGATAATATGCAGCCGATGGATGGGCAAGCATGAGAAATACTGAGGTGCGTGTGTCACACGCTCAAAGTGTGAGACTTGAGAGCACTGTCTTGCCCACAGTGACTACCATCCGTTTGGGTACTCAGCAATATGTTATATGGTGGATTACTCGTTGACTATTGTGTTGTTGGCTATATGAGCAAGTTACTATTTTCTTTAGTGTGGTTTCATGATTGTTATTAGTTAAAAATAAAAAAAAAACTCTTCCAGGGTTTGTTTCCCTAAAGCATAGTGGTTAACTACCTTAGTAACTTACGTAGTTGGACGATGCAGTTGCTATGTGAGTGTTTTCCAAAACCGTAGTCTGAAGCAGGGAGGTAACGGTGTTAGTAACCAGCGAAGTCAGATCTATCGTTAAATCACACTGGTGTTTCCCAAAACTGTATATCCACCCAACGTTCACAAACGCTGTCGTTAAGTTGCTTATTTAGAACTACGGCATAAGAGCTGTAATTAAAGTTTTAATGTTTCTCCTGATTAAAGGAGGACGCAGTAAATGGAAGCATGTCAATAAGCTGAAAACTATTATTAATCCTCTGATCGGAACATATAAACGTAAATATTATACTTCTTGTGGGACATTCCAGGATTTTGGTACATTTCAGGGGTGGTCACTTCTGAAAATTTGATCTCCAATTTGATCATTTTTAGTAATTTTTTAATAGACTATCAAAAAGTTTGATTAGTCAAGCTCAGGTATCAAAGCAGTTTTTTAATTAGATTATGCAATATATTTGGTAACTTACAGTAACAGGGTTGCGAGTAACAGGGTTGCAAATCTAGGCTAAGTTGTGGTTTACCGCAGGAACAGATGCTAACTGTAAAATGTAGCTATGTTTACAAGATCAAGGACAAACATGGTTATATAAGTATATAAAGTAAATTCTGACTCTACTCATTATTAGTCTTACAATATGAGTAACAGGGTTGCGTTCACTGAGTGACACACACAACTTGGACAAACATATTTGGAAAAAAAACTTGAAAATTGTTAGAGCACTTACTCTTGGTCTTGCCATGTGGGCAGAAAATGTCCTTGTGATGTCACTTCCTTTGTGCCAGTAGACAAATATTTTTAACTCTTTCTCTGCCAGGTAAAATTCCTTATGGTAACAGGGTTGAGCGCATGTCGTGGGACACAACTTAATATCATAAAAACTGTAACATGCAAAACAATGTAGACCAAAGAAGTTGTTTTAATAAGTAAAGGAGACGCATATCAACAATATACAAGAGGAAGTCATTTATTTAGAGCTTATTTTAATTGTTAAGGAGTTGGTCACCCAATGTGTGGGACAAGAGAAAACGGCCATTTTTTGAGGTGGTCCAAAGGTATTCGGTCTTTTGAATAATATCTAAGCAGCTTATTTTTCCACCATATTTTACAGTTTGTCTTATAACAAGTAGATTTTTCACAAAAAATTGTCATTTAGATATTTTGGATATGTACATTTGAAATTTAAGTGGTGGGACAGGAAATGTACCAAAATCCTGGAATGTCCCTTGTATGTATTTCTCTGTTAATCATCATGGTTGCAATCATCAAATTCCATCGCTACAGGACATGTGTGCACCGGCTGTGTAACGAAATCCAAACTGTCCTTTAATCAGTCGATTAATCAGTGAAAACAATCGTTGCTTTTATGGCAGAGAAACATGTTTTCAGCAGCAGGGATTTGAAATCACACTTCGTGATGTAACTTGATTGAAAATAGTCTATTTTTTCCTCTGAAAGCAAGTTTACAATTATTTTTTTTGTATTTGATTTGTTGATTTTATACATATTATTGGTGATTGTGCTGAGTTGTATGATTGCAATATGAAAAAAACACTTTATAATAAGAGTACATGTCATGACATTAATTCAGGCATTCATTAAGGATGACGTCATGAGGAATTATACAGGAACAAATACATGAGTTATGTTTTAAACATTTAATAACTGTAAGATTAAATTAGTCACCATTAACTAATGTCTGTATGAATGAATGTAGATGAATGGAATGAAGGCTTTATTCAGTGCATGAATATACCAGGAATTAATGTGTTAATTAAGCCCATCCTCATTTAATTCTGTAAAACGTCTGTCTTTGTAGCGTTTGTGGGGTTTTTGTTAGCACCACCCAGTCATATTTTTATTTTTTATTTAATTTTAACATTTTTAATCATTAATATATGAAAATATACTTATAAGAACATAAACTTACATGTTTTAAGCTGTTGTTGAGTATACAATATACACCCACCTGCATGTCCATCCTGTCTTCTTTTCCAGAATGCTAGTTTTCTATATCTATTACTACAGTACACATACTTACAGGTGAATGCCGCACAAAATGTGGTGGTCATTTCAATATCATTGCTTGGCAGAATTTAATACTGTTTTAATGTTTTCCCTTAATATAAAGTGTTCCCAGAAGTGAGTATGTCCTGAATAATAGTATTCGCGTCACAGTTCTCATATTTTGGCACAGCATCACAAAGTTGGTGAGTTTTTTCCCATTTCTCTCTGTGGAAATCAGTCCAAACATGTTTAGAAACATCATAGTTCGGACTGCGGTGCTTCAAACCAACATAGTTCAAACTACAGTGGTACACAGCAAAAACAGAAGAGTTTAAATTTCAGAATTAAACAGCTGAGAGTTTATTTTCACTCTCAAAGTGTAATTTTAACTCTTTCAGTGTTAAATGGTTTTCAGTGTTGGAGTTATTTGACAGAGTTGAATATTTCAGTGTTAATCCCACTAAACCCAATAAATACTGACCAACTCCACAGAGATTTAATTAAACTCCGCCCAGTTAAACATGTTATTTGCATAATGGGTGTGTGCCTCAGATCCTAACTTACCATCAGTGTGAAATCTTGCCCACCAGGGCTACCTTCCATTGGGTATTGTGTTATATTGGGGACTATGTTTAATGGTTGTTTGTCTAGCCAATATATTGTAGGCTATAAGAACAAGTTACCATTCTTTGTACAGTAAATTGTGATAAAGTGTTGGTAATGCACTAAGAAATGAAATGGAAAATTATACGCTAACCTGTCCTGAATAATAATGAAATAATGAAAAGTCATATCAATTGACTTATCTTCTTTTCATTTATAATTTTTTTTAACTCTTTCATACAAATGTGAGTTAAAAAGGAGCTCTGGCAAAAAGTTAAATGTTTAACTATTTTGAAAGTGTTGATTTAACTCCCTGAAAAAGAGTTTAAATCAACTCTGTGGGAGTTCATTTAACACTTGCCTTTTTGCTGTGTACATACTCCAAACGGTGTAAAATTAACACTTTAGGTGTTGCTATAGCACTAATGAACAACACCAGCATAAGTAAATAGTACACTGCACAGTGTCATATTAACACTAAACATTTAACACTGCTATCAGACTCATTTTTACTGTAGAGTGGAACCATATATGCTCCAAAGGAGTGTTAAAGTTAACTCTTTAGGTGTTGATCCAGCACTGCTAATTTTACATGAACAAAGTATGATGTTTTGGGGAAACAGCAGTACTTCAGATGTTTATTAGTTTAAGAATTGCACGTTACCATGTTGGTTTAATGGTTGCCTCTGTTGTTGTACAGGAAACACACTTCTGAATGAAACTCATTATTATATAGATGAATAAATGCATACTGGCAATCTCTCGCCTCATTCTTCTTTTGAGTATTAAACAAATGTCCAAAGGTAAGATAACCCTGGTAGACAAGACAAGACAAGACAAGACAGAGTGAGTTAGGGGTGGGGCTACAGCTTTTGTGGCCAACAGGGAGGATGAACTCTTTGTGTAACATATTAAGAAAAAGACTTTAGGTCATATTTTCTCACTATATGGCGTAAAATCTACTGAAATAAAGTAGTTTAACAGTTATATATAGATGTGGGTGATTCCTGGCCTCAGTTCTCTCTCTCTCTCTTTTCTCCTCTGTTCATCTGGTTTTGATAGATGCCAGGCCGGTATGGGAGGGTATTAAAGTGAGCTGGCTCAGGCAGCAGGAGAGGTAAATGGAAGGTAGTGAAGCCTTTTGAACCTCTGTCACATTACAGAGCCATCTTAAACACATCCAGCTGCCCAAAGTTCACCAGAGACATTAAAGTGTTCTCCCAGAGCATGATAAAACCTCCCAGACTCTCACTGTGATCTCTGTGGAGGAATTTAGTTCCTCTCTTCTTTACAGAATTATTTTAATTCAGACACATTGGAGGATTTTCCAGCATAAACGTCCTGTTTAAGATCATCCACAGCATCTCAATCAGACTTTAACTAGACCCTCCTAAACCTTCATTTAGTTTATTAATCCATTCAGAGACAGTGAACTTGTTGTTTGTGTGTTTTGGGTCATTGTCCTGCTGCAGAACCCAAGTACTCCTGAGCTTGAGGTCACTAAGGAACAGATGGAGGATTTTCTCCTTCAGGATTTTCTGATAAACAGCAGAATTCCTGCTTCCATCTATTACAGAAAGTTATCCAGCAGCTCCAGACCATCATCACACACACAAAAACACACACACACACACACACACACACACACACACACACACACACACACACACTCTACTCTACACACTACCACCACCATGTTTTACTACGTTCAGTTTTGGAGTAATTTGGGTTGGCCGGTCACTCCTGGGAAGGTTCACCAGTGTTCCATGTTTTCTCCATTAGTGAATAATAGTGAATCACTGGATTTTATAATCTTTTCCAGACTGATAGATGATCAATAACTTTGTTTCCTCATCTGTTGTTGAGTTTCTTCAGATGGGGGTTTAATAATGTGCTGCTTTTTGAGATCTATTATCTGCTTCATGTCTTAAATTCATGTTTAAATAACTACTATAATAAGAAGTCCAAATTAGAATAAAAAGTGAGGTTAACCTAAAAAATGAGGTAATGTCTGCTAACATTTCTTAGAAGTATTATTATTTATTTTATTTTTTTCCTCCCAGTTTATCTGGCCAACTTCCTTATCCATTGAGCTGCTACTCAGCTGCATATCCCCTAATTACTAGTGATGCTGCAACACCAGGAAGGTAAAAAAGACTAGTACACGCCTCCTCCGATACATGTGAAGTCAGACTCTGCCTCTTTTTGAGCTGCTGCTAATGCAGCATTACCGAGTAGTATCACAGCGCTAACGCTCTGAGGAAAGCGCAGCGACTTGGTTCTGATACATCAGCTCACAGACGCAGCCTTTTGCTGATCCACATCACGCTAGGAGTGATGAGGGGAAAGAGAGAGCGCCATCTACTGTAACCACCCAGAGAGAGCAAGGACAACTGTGCTCTCTCAGGACTCCGGCAGCTGATGGCAAGCTGCATGACCGGGATGATCAGGAAAGCCTGGGTATATTTTTATTACATGAACAAAAATCTCCACTGGCTCCTGGAGCGAGACCTAACAGGGCTAACAGGGCCATTATCCACAGATAATTAGAGATAATGATGATGTGGAGATAGAGAGAGGGTTCTGTTGTGACCTGTATCTGTATGAGGCTCATCTTTATCCAGCAGGTTTAATCATGTCTATCAGCAGCCTGAGGATTAACCTGCCAACTAGCTTTCTTTAAAACTCAAAACGTCAAAACATTTTGAGTAAAAATGCGGTATAATTAAATTCTTGAGCTGGATTCCAACTCACACAGCAGATAATGGAGAATTTTACTGTTGAGAGTTGAGTATTTTTTTAGTGTTAACCCAAATAAACCAATATACTGCCCAACGAACCATCCCTTAAACTCACAACACTCAAAAAATAGCAGTTGCTTTTATTAACCACAGATAAAGATAGAATTAAGAGAGCGCTTCTGTTTCTGAATCAGTTTCTCTGATTTTGCTATTTATAGGTTTATGTTTGAGTAAAATGAACATTGTTGTTTTATTCTATAAACTACAGACAACATTTTTCCCAAATTCCACATAAAAATATTGTGATTTAGAGCATTTATTTGCAGAAAATGAGAAATGGCTGAAATAACAAAAAAGATGCAGAGCTTTCAGACCTCAAATAATGCAAAGAAAACAAGTTCATATTCATAAAGTTTTAAGAGTTTAAAAATTAATATTTGGTGGAATAACCCTGGTTTAATCACAGTTTTTTTCATGCATCTTGGCATCATGTTCTCCTCCACCAGTCTTACACACTGCTTTTGGATAATGTTATGCCTTTACTCCTGGTGCAAAAATTCAAGCAGTAAAAATTAAAAATAAGAACACTGAAGGAGAATGTGACCAAACTTTTGACTGGTACTATATACATTAAAAAGTAATATAAAAATAAATAGTACAGTGTTCGTTTCAATGGAATGTAATCTTAGAACAGGTGACTTGGCCTGTGGTCCTGCAGCCTGACGGCTTGAGGGAAGAAACTGTTTCAGAACCTGCTTGTTCTGGGCTTCATGCTTCTTAAAGCAACTTTTTCTCGTTTGGTGGAGCCCAATATGATCCTTCTGGTGCTCAAAAGTTCCGGTTTAGGTCTGGAGACATGCTTGGCCAGTCCATCAGCTTTATGCTCAGTTTCTTCTGCAAGCCAGTGGTCGTCCTGGAGGTGTATTTGGGGTAATTATTACACACACAACTACTGTGCCCACCACGATGTAGAATGACTGTACTCAACTGTACTCTCTCTGAGTCCGGCTGCTGATGGAGAAGTCTCGGATCATAGTGATAGTGCCTTACTCTGCTGGACCACCCAGAGACTGATAAAATGATCTTGTTTTTTACAAGAGTTATTTTTTTCACAGTGTACTGCACTTCACACAGCTCCTCAGCATGCTCCTGCCTCAGTCTCCTGCCACTGACCACCAGCGTTCTGATGATGAAGAACTCTCCTAACTCTCTGCTCACTCGCGGTCAGTAGTGGTGAACCACATCAGAGCACTCCTGAGGCAGCGTGGTTCCACCACACACTTATATTTACTGTGTGCGGTGCCGCCGTGCCACAGTGGAGACCACAATAACACACATGTTCCCAACATGGAAACTAGGAATACAGTCCATACGTACAAAACCACACCATCTACTGAACCTTTCACTCCCTCGCTCTCACAAACACTCTTACATCCTCCATTCTTTACACAGGCAGTTCACTGCATTCCAAATTATTATGCAAATGATTAGTGCTGGACGATATGGCCAAAATTTCTATCACAATATATTCCTTAATTTCGGTCGATACGATATAATTTCAATATCGATATAAATACTTTTTTTAAGGCCACAGAAAAACTGCTAAGAATCCCTGCAATGTAAATCTGTACACTACTGTCTGAAATTTTAACTTAGGTCTTTAAAGCCTCCTCTCACAAAAACTGTATAATACTTTAGGAATAAAAAATGGTCAGAATAAATCAATGCTCACTTTTATTTGCATGTAGTAAAATAAAAACCTGACATCTCTGTCAAACACAAACCTATAACCTATATACATATTACCAATATAATTAACTTTACGTTACAACAGAGGCAGAGCTTCTTATTCTTTTGTAAACAAATTTAACAGATCAAAACAAAAGTGCTTCAACCAGGATAAGGAATACAAAAAGCCTTCATATATATAAAAGGAACATGGTATCCCCGTCAAATAAACAAACCTATATACCAATAACTATGAATAACTTAGATACTGGATTTTAGGTGTGGACCGGAGCGCGGCGGAGCTTCATTGCGGGGTATTTTAGGGGCGGACCGGAGCACAGCTGAGATCCGCTCGGTTATGGTCAGTTTCGGTTGGTTTCGCTCCTTCGTGGGGGATTTTAGGTGCGGAGCGGAGCGGGGCCAAGATCCGCTCGGTTAGGGTCGGTTTCGGTTCATCGCGGGAGGTTTTAGGTGCGGACCGGAGCGCAGCCGAGCCTTATCGCGGGACATTTTAGATGCGATGCGATGCGGAGTGGAGCCTAGCCTAGCCTAGCCTAGCCTAGCCTAGCCGTCTACGTGCCTGTATGATTACGTCATTACGTACTGACGTAGCCCAGCTACGGAGGCTGATTCTGTTCAGCTCTGCAGTGAACTGACACCGCTAAAAGAACGCCTGTCTGTGATAGATTCTGTAAATAATACATATCGATATGCCTCAAAAAATTATACTACCATTATTGAAACATTTCTGATCGCGATAAATACTGATATCGAAATATTGTCCAGGCCTACAAATGATATTTTCCCTGATTTTCCTAAATGATCGACGCATATGACAGTCAGTATAAAAAAAAGTCATCACCCGTTCAAATTTTATTGAACAAACCTCCCTCACTCTCTGACAGTGTACTGTACTGTACTGTACTCATATAGAGTCACTGATAGTGTGCTGTACTGTACTCATATAAGCTGCGTTCCAATCTGAAGGGAGCTGCCTAGGTAGTCATTGCCTTCAAAGGCAGCTCCCTCGTTCGGCAGCATTTTCATCCATAAGGGATCTTATAAGGCAGCGCATTCGGGACACGCTCTGGAGTCAGCATACGCCATCACGTCTAGTGCGCTGCGCTCGTGAGCTGTTTATAAATAACTAAAGTTAATGATCACTTACCTCGGGATAAATCTCAATTATTTCTCTTTTATTCATCCAAATATTACAGATAAACTTAAATATTCATGATTTACTCACTTCATACTCAGAGTATGGTCAGTTTTATTTATGTATTTAATTTATTTTTGATTAGATGCTTCGTAGAAATGCATGAGTAATGAAACCATAATATAATAAATATTTTGTATAAGCTATCAGTAAATTATCAAACTAAACTACGTTTCACACAATAGTACATTCATACACAGTCAGCTAATTTATTTTTAAATCACTGAGTTACAGGTTATTCTACAGTTGTTCCCTCTAACAACTAAACTATTTACGCATTAAATCACTGAATTACAGGTTATTCTACAGTTGTTCCCTCTAACAACTAAACTATTTACGCATTAAATCACTGAATTACAGGTAAATCTAGTTATTCCCTCTAACAATTAAACTATTTACACATTAAATTACTCAGTTATACGTAACAGTGACTTAAAACAGTTAAAACTTTTTTATACTGGACGGCCAGGGTATCTTTGTTTCCTAGCGGGGGTTTCCTCAGCGTGTACTGTACTGTACTCATATAGAGCTGCTGATTGTGTACTGTTCTGTACTCATATAGAGCTGCTAACAGTTTACTGTACTGTACTGTACTGTACTCATATAGAGCTGCTGACAGTGTACTGTACTGTACTGCACACATATAGAGCTACTGATAGTATACTGTACTGTTCTCATACAGAGCTGCTGATAGTGTACTGTACTGCACACATATAGAGCTGCTGATAGTGTACTGTACTGTTCTCATACTGAGCCGCTGATAGTGTACTGTACTGTACTGCACTCATATAGAGCTGCTGACAGTGTACTGTACTGTACTCATATAGAGCTGCTGACAGTGTACTGTACTTTACTGTACGCATATAGAGCTGCTGATAGTGTACTGTACTGTACTCATATAGACCTGCTGATAGTGTACTGTACTGTAGTCATATAGAGCTGCTGATAGTGTAGTGTACTGTACTGTAGTCATATAGAGCCGCTGAAAATGTATTGTACTGTACTCATATAGAGCTGCTAACAGTGTACTGTACTGTTCTGATATAGAGCCGCAAATAGTGTACTGTACTGTACTGTAATCATATAGAGCCTCTGACAGTGTACTGTACTGTTCTCTGACAGTTCTCAGACAGTGTAATGTACTCATATATAGCCGCTGACAGTGTACTGTACTGTACTCATATAGAGCCGCTGACAGTATACTGTACTGTACTGTACTCATATATAGCCGCTGACAGTGTACTGTACTGTGCTCATATAGAGCCGCTGACAGTATACTGTACTGTACTCATATAGAGCCACTGACAGTATACTGTACTGTACTGTACTCATAAATAGCCGCTGACAGTGTACTGTACTGTGCTCATATAGAGCCACTGACAGTATACTGTACTGTACTGTACTCATATAGAGCTGCTGACAGTGTACTGTACTGTGCTCATATAGAGCCACTGACAGTATACTGTACTGTACTGTACTCATATAGAGCCACTGACAGTATACTGTACTGTACTGTACTCATATAGAGCCACTGACAGTATACTGTACTGTACTCATATAGAGCCGCTGACAGTATACTGTACTGTACTCATATATAGCCGCTGACAGTGTACTGTACTGTGCTCATATAGAGCCACTGACAGTATACTGTACTGTACTGTACTCATATAGAGCTGCTGACAGTGTACTGTACTGTGCTCATATAGAGCCACTGACAGTATACTGTACTGTACTGTACTCATATAGAGCCACTGACAGTATACTGTACTGTACTGTACTCATATAGAGCCACTGACAGTATACTGTACTGTACTCATATAGAGCCGCTGACAGTATACTGTACTGTACTCATATATAGCCGCTGACAGTGTACTGTACTGTACTCATATAGAGCCGCTGACAGTATACTGTACTGTACTATACTCATATATAGCTGCTGACAGTGTACTGTACTGTGCTCATATAGAGCCACTGACAGTATACTGTACTGTACTGTACTCATATAGAGCCACTGACAGTATACTGTACTGTACTGTACTCATATAGAGCCGCTGACAGTATACTGTACTGTACTCATATAGAGCCACTGACAGTATACTGTACTGTACTGTACTCATATAGAGCCGCTGACAGTATACTGTACTGTACTGTACTCATATAGAGCCGCTGACAGTATACTGTACTGTACTGTACTCATATAGAGCCACTGACAGTATACTGTACTGTACTGTACTCATATAGAGCCACTGACAGTGTACTGTACTGTACTCATATAGAGCCGCTGACAGTATAGTGTACTGTACTGTATTCATATAGAGCCGCTGACAGTATACTGTACTGTACTGTACTCATATAGAGCCGCTGACAGTATACTGTACTGTACTCATATAGAGCCACTGACAGTATACTGTACTGTACTGTACTCATATAGAGCCACTGACAGTATACTGTACTGTACTGTACTCATATAGAGCCACTGACAGTATACTGTACTGTACTGTACTCATATAGAGCTGCTGACAGTGTACTGTACTGTACTCATATAGAGCCACTGACAGTGTACTGTACTGTACTGTACTCATATAGAGCCGCTGACAGTATACTGTACTGTACTGTACTCATATAGAGCCGCTGACAGTATACTGTACTGTACTCAAATAGAGCCGCTGACAGTATACTGTACTGTACTGTACTCATATAGAGCCGCTGACAGTATACTGTACTGTACTCATATAGAGCCACTGACAGTATACTGTACTGTACTCATATAGAGCCACTGACAGTATACTGTACTGTACTCATATAGAGCCACTGACAGTGTACTGTACTGTACTGTACTCATATAGAGCTTCTGACAGTGTACTGTACTGTACTCATATAGAGCCACTGACAGTGTTCTGTACTGTACTGTACTCATATAGAGCCGCTGACAGTGTACTGTACTGTATTGTTAGCATGACAGACAAGATCATACAACATGAGATCAGCAGGCAGGAATTCTAAACTGGAGCCAAACACAGAGCACCATACAAGGAGTATCACTTTCCCTCTCACACACACACACACACACACACACACACCTGTGAGATTCTGGGTGGTGCGGTGGTGCTTTGAGAGGAGTTTCATGTGAATGGAAGACGTCTTACACACACACACCCTCACACACACACACACACACACCGCTTTTGCAGCTGCTGCCCTCTTTGTATTGTGAGCTGACACGGCAGGAAGTATTCACCCAAATCTGTTTGGACATGCTCCCTGTAGCACAAATCCCTCACACCCAAGGTTATACAGCAACACACACATACACACACAACTGCTATAAACACATCATTCAGACAGTTAGAATAAGTGTGTGTTCTATACAAAAGTCTCTATTCTTACCAGTTTCAGACCCTTACAGAATGAGCAGTTTAAGGGTTTTTATGCAAATAAGCTGTCGCTGACCACGCCCCATGTTATCGCTGAGTGTAAGCTAGTTCATAATTCACAACAAAATTTACATCTCCCTAATCTGCTAACTCACCACAGTGGTGAGTTAGCAGATTAGGAAGATGTAGGGAGATGCAGATACAGATCCCTCCCTCAGACGAAGTCACAAACAGAAAGACGGATATTCTCCTTCGGTATTGTCTGGTAAACAGTAGATTTCCTGCTTCCATCTACAACATCTACTCCAGCAGCTCCAGACCATCACACTACCACCACCATGTTTTACTACGTTCAGTATGATGATCTTTTACTGAACTTATAATATAATATTTAATACCAGATTTAACGGGACACACACCTTCCAAAGTGTTTACACAAAATAAAATAAATGAACGTACTTACAATTTAGGTATAATAACTAAGAGGGTTTAGTCTAATTAATACAAGTTTCCTTACATTATTTAAGAAGATTACAGTGTGAATATTTATGTTATAAAATATTAAAAATATATATATTTACCTAAAATGAAAATAAAAAGAAATCAGTAAAAATAAGATTTACTTGGAACTCAAGATGCTAAGCAGAATTGTTGGGCAAATTAAGTTATACTAACTAAATTAACTAAATTAAATTTTCATTGCCCATTATTTAACTTTTTTAAGGCAACCATTTTCATCATATTTTATAAGTAAATTTAATTAACCCTCTGACGCATAGCGGTTACTACAGTGGACAGCTGTTTAAATGTCATTTTTTCCTAAACGCAGTGGTTTCTATGGTGGAATTGCATATTAGTCCTTAGAATGCTCTCTACTGCCCTCCTCCATTGAGGTTCATTCAGTGGTTAATTGTTGTAACTACAAGTAAACATCATTGGAATCCGAGGTGGCCGGCAGAAAGATACTTTTGTTGACCTCTTCTGGACTTTCCTGTCAATTCTTCTTTTCTAGAAGAATTCTAGAAATAAAAAATATCCTGCTATGCAGGAGTATCTAAGTAACAATATTATTATTTTAGTTTTTATAAAAAATATATTTTTATTTTATTTTTAAGTATATTTTTTAACATAAGTCAAGTAGTTAATTTATGTTTTTGTTATGACTGTTTTGGTTGCAATTCGATTTATTTTGGGTATATCTATAAATAGTAACACTTTATTTTAAGGAACACAAATTAGGAACACAAATTATTATTTGCTTAATAAAGCCTTAATTAGACATTTGTAAATTATGTATTCACTACTTATTAGGCTTTATTCTGTGTAAGTGTTATTGGTGCTTAAGTAGGGGTCTGTTATGTGGAAATGATTAATAATGGCTGTATTAGTTCTTATAGTGCACAATAAACAGCTATGTTGGCACCCTGTTAAGCAGAATATTAAACATTAACTAATAGCTAATTCTACATGTTATTAGTGTAGAATCGGCCACAGTTGATCTGTGTGAGTTTGGTAAGGTTATGGCTGTGCTGCAGTTTATTGAGTTAATAAGAGGTTAATAAGTCACTAATAAACCAAGATGTGCACCATATTCTAAAGTGAGGTTCTGTTCATCACTAGTTAGACACTTAAAAGAACTGAATAAATATTTAATCAATAACAGACCCCTAATTAAGCACCAATTACACTTATACAGAATTAAAGCCTAACAAGTAGTGAATACATTGTTTACAAATGTCTAATTGAGTTTTTATTAAGCAAATAATAAGACATGAATAAGCGCCTAATTTGTGTTCCTTAAAATAAAGTGTTACCCTATAAATTAATTGTAAAACATTATGTTTTTTGCAGATTAGTTGTACTTTGTGTTAGTAAAAATTATCTTTTTGTCATATTTGGTTGCAATTCGATTCATTTTGGGTATACCTATAAGTTAGTTTGTGTTAGAAAAATTATCATTTTGTCTTATTTTTAGACCACAAGTGCAGCAAAGATAAGATAAGATAAGATAAGATAATCCTTTATTAATCCCACAATGGGGAAATTTACCATGTTACAGCAGTGCAGAGTAAAGGACAGAGAAACAGGTCAGGAAAAGGTAAATACAAATAATGATAAATCTATATATACAGAAAACCTATTGTAGGAAAATATATAAAGAGTTTAAAAAATTATATATAGTAAAAGAAAAAAAAATATATATATATATACATCTAGTGCATAGAGATATGATTATGGTAGGGTGGACCAGTATTATTGCACAAGAGTAACAGTGAATAAATATCAAATAAATAATAGATAAAAACAAAAGTGAGAAAAAAAAATATTGCACATTAAATAAATTGCACAAATGATGATCACAGTACTCGTAGTGAGATGGATATTGCACACGGTAAGCATTACAGCTACACTGAGTAGTATGTAGGTTTGTATGAAGTCCTGAGATAGTAAACTAGTGTTTACTGGGAGCGCGGTGTGTTGTAAAGTCTGACGGCGTGTGGAACGAAGGACCTGCGGTATCTCTCCTTCACGCAGCGTGGGTGCAGCAGCCGGGTACTGAAGGAGCTGCTCAGTGCTGTCAGAGAGTGATGCATGGGATGGGACAGGTTCTTCAGCATGTTGTTAAGCTTAGTCCTCATCCTCCTGTTTCCCACCACCTCCACTGGGTCCAGAGGACACCCCAGGACAGAGCTGGACTTCCTGATGAGTCTGTCCAGTCTCTTCCTGTCAGCGGTGGAGATGCTGCTGCCCCAGCAGACCACTCCATAAAAGATGGCTGATGCCACCACGGCATCAAAGAAGGTCCTCAGTAGTGTCCCCCGCACGCCAAAGGACCGGAGTCTCCTCAGGAGATGCAGTCTGCTCTGACCTTTCCTGTAGAGAGCAGCCGTGTTGTCAGTCCAGTCCAGCTTGTTGTTAAGGTGGACACCTGGGTACTTGTAGGACCTCACTATCTCAATATCCGAGCCCTGGATGTTCACAGGCACCGGAGGAGAAAGAAAGAATACAGAATTATAGAATAGTCGAGAAAGTTCAGTAATAATAGGTATAGTAACAGCATTAATGAGGAGTGGCTGATATAGGATAAAGACATCCTATATAGAATGATGAGGGACCTAAGTAAAATGTGAACACAGTACCTGCCCATAGAAATGTTAGCAAGGCATCTGCCTGCACTCAACCTCGCAAATATGTCTGGAAAGTCCAAGACAACGACTTTGATGGAGACTTGCCACCTTTTCTAGCATACAATGTAATATGTGCTCATGGATTTATGATAAAACTCAGATTGATTAATTATTCCATTAAGTTTATACTGTTTTATGTTGGGTGCTGAAGCGCACATAGTCCACTGTAGTGGACATGTCTGTAACTTCCTAAAAAAAAAATACATATTTAAATACAAAAAGTTCACATTTGTTTTTGTCATGCTCTAAGAAGAGTAAAGACACATAAAATAAAAATCTTGACTCAGGATTCATAATTCATGCATCAGAGGGTTTAATCTAGGTTTACAGTGTGTGGTTTTAAATCTTCACCGAACTCAAAGTAGTTGAGTAATGTTTTGATGTTGTTTTGCCCTTTAGAGCTCCAGTAGGAAACAGATCAGGCGAGGGAGGCTGGAGTTAGGAGGTTACAGCACCTGGATGTTATTTGCTTTAATGGACTCCAAGCTTGCTCACCAATAGCTGACCTGGGGGGGTGTTGCTTTGTTGGGGTTTCTCCTCCTCCTCCTCCTCCTCCTCCTGCTTCTCTCCACGGCTTTGTTCTTCAGTGATTCCAGCATTTTTCAGTCTCCAGTTGTGTTTAATGATCTTTCACCAGGACATCCTTCACTATATTACACTACACCAAACACAATCACTGTACAGAAACGTGAGGAATTTACTGACACATCAGGCCAAAAAATACTGACATTACAACTGTTACGCTCATTCTTTAAAAATAACCCATTAAAATAAAAATGATCTCAGGCAGGTATCCATCAAAATCAGTTTTTGAAACCTTCTTTCTCTTTTAAAGCACTGTAAGCATGTTTTAAACCCATATTTTAAGAACATTAAATAATTCAGAAACTCCTACATGTCTGTCTCCACACTGCAGCTATCTTTCCGTGTTTTTCTCGCCCTCCTCCCCGTTTAACAGTTGGACCCTGACATGAAGGATCAGTCAAACATCGCATTTCAACATTTTTCCATTCTTTAATTTTCACCGCAGAACTTGACATGTTTTAAGAGGTGCAACCTAATATTGCCTGAACTCCAGGACCCACCACAAAGATCTCTGGGTAAAATCGGGGGGGGGGGGAGGAAGTGCTCAGACAGGAAGACGGGTGTGTATGGAAAAGCACACTGTACTTGGCTGCAGAGTGCCCTTAAGTAACAACACATGGCAGTGATGGAATTCTAAAACCGTGGCGTCGCCGGTGTTCACTCTGGCCCGAGATCCAAATACGGGAGAGGGGATCAGGACCATCAGAAAGATCAGGACCATCAGGACCATCAGGATCCGTTTATTCAGACACTGGGCATCACAATGGGCAGAATTCACGGGGTAATTCTGCCAGTTTCTGACTCTGCTCCCACTTCAGTCTGGGAAGAATGTGATCTCACAATAATGCTCTTTCAGGAGGCCCATCCCTCTCTTCCCCTCCTCAGAACTGAAAAATACCACTGTTCTGAGAGAGAGAGAGAGAGAGAGAGAGAGAGAGAGAGAGAAAAGGAGGGGAAAAGGGGAAAGAAGAAATAAGAAATGGAAATAAAGCTTGTGGTTGTACAGTACATGTACGCTAGTTTCCGCAGAAAAAAAGGCTGCAGATAAAGCGCCTTGCAAAAGTATTCATACCCCTTAAACCTTTCAAACTTTTGACACATTTTAGGCTTCAAACATAAAGATATGAAATTGTAATTTTTTGTAAAGAATCAACAACAAGTAGGACACAGTCGTGAAGTGGAACGAAATTTATTGGACGTTTCAAACTTTTTTTAGAAATAAAAAGCAGCTGAAAAGTGCCGTAAAAAGTGCAAAAGTATGCAGTATTTTTTCTGAGTGCAACCGAATGCATTCAGAAGTTCATGCATAAATACATTCACAATAAATTTCAATGAAATAGATTCATGTTTGTGGTTGTAAGGTGACAAAATATGGAAAAAGTTCAAGGGGTATGAATACTTTTGCAAGCCACTGTAGATGTCAGGCTAAATACAGTTATATCTACAAAAATTTGTATGTAATTAAACTCAAATGTAATTAAAGTAATTAATGTGTAGACTTCCCGGTTTAATTCAAAGGGTTGAACAAAAGTATTTTACTACAAATCCTCAGCATTACAGGAGCTTAAAACTAATTGGATACTTTTTTAATTTTTAAAACGTTGTTAAGAATACTTTGCAGGCTATGACTGTCTGAAGCAGCTTTCTTCAGTATTCTACTTTTTTATCTTAAATAAACTTCTGGGTTGCTTTCAAAGTGTGTTTTTAGAGCATTGTCCATCTGTACTTTGAAGATCCATCCAATCAGATTTCAGCATTTGGTCGAATATGAGCAGAAAGTTAATGAAGTCTGGAACTTCAGAATTCGTCCTTCTGCTTCTGTCTTCTCTCCCATCTATAATAAACACTAGTGACCCAGTGCCACTGGAAGCCATACACGCACATACCACCATACTACCACCACCATGTTTAAGGGTGTACTCACACTAGGCAATCCGAACCGTGCCCGGGCACGGTTACCTCCCAAAGCACGGTTCGTTTGGCTAGTGTGATCGCTCCGAACCGTGCCCGGGCACGGTACGCTGAACCGGTTCACTTGGACCCGGGCACGGTACAGATGCAGTGTGAGCGCAAACCGTGCCCGGGCACGGATCAAGATGACGTCAGTGATGCGACGCTACTGTAAACGGAGGACGTTTTATACACAATTCTGCATATAATATTTTTGAAAAGGGTTCTAAAGAGCACCATAATGGTTAGTGTTACCCATAATAAATTAGGACTACTATCTACAAGTCCTAAACAACAAACACATTTTATTATTACTTGAGTTTTATGTTTCGCTCCTTTGGTCACTATTTATGTATATAGCAAGTACGTGTCTTACCTTACTGATGAACGTGAATTATAGTCCGCGAGTAAAGCTGCAAATTTCTCCCTGGACGTCTGCTGCTTGTGTAAAAACCTTTTTACACGTGCAGCACGATTAGCAGTAAATCGCTGTGTTGCACAATCAATGAATCTCTGGTTCAGTTGCGTATTTGCACGCCCAAAACGACTCCAGAGAAACAAAAACAACAGTACAATCCTGAAATCCATTGTTTTGCGCGTGCATACTGTTCTTCAAAACAAAAGTCACCTGTTGATGACGAAAGCGTGCTCGGGCACGGATCGTTTAGCGCAGTGTGAGTGCCGGCCTGCGGGGGAGTGGGGAGGGGGCCGAACCGTGCTCCGGCACGATTCAACCCAACCGGGCCTAGTGTGAGTACACCCTGACAGAGGATGTGGTAAGCTTTGGGCTAGGGCTACCTTCCCTTGGGTATTCAGTTATATCTCATATAATGGTTGTTTGCCAGGCCACAGTGTTGTAGGCTACATGAGCAAGTTACCAGAGGAAGCAGACACATTCTATCCAGTGCAGTGCCTTGCAAAAGTATTCGCCCCCTTTAACTTACAACCACAAACTTTAATGTATTTTATTGAAATGTTTGTGATAGAACAACACAGAACTGAAATGAAAATGATGTAGAATTTAAGGTGGAATACCTATAAAGGTAAGTAACCGAGATGTAGCGCTTGAATTGAACTCTTTGTCTCCTTCGGTATTTAAGATGGACCTTATGCCGTTACAGGTGAAGAAATTTAAGGTGGAACTGAAACTTTCTGAAGGATTCAGTTTAGCAGTGAGAAGTAACTTATTCACTTAAGGTTGAATGGAGCATGGAGGACTATTAAGGGGAGTTTATATTAGTACATTTAATGAGTACACAGGTGAAGCTAACTGCTGGTCCCGCAGCACAGTCTAGGTTTTGGTTTTTCAAATTACAGATGCAGGTCTTTTGTAGTTTGTCTCTAACCAGATTTTTGGTGATCTAGAGGCGATTGCTCTAAGACTGCAAGGGAAGCTCAGCTTCCTCTAAAATGTCAAAAAAAGTAAGTGATCAAATATATACTGTTGTGTGTATATGTAATTGACAAAATATGCGCTACAGCGCGCTGAACTTTAATTCAGAATCAGCTTCTTATCACTGGTAACGACGCAACTTTCCTCTAATTCATTCCCGCTGCTTCACAGCGCCGCTATAAACAGTGTGGACGCTGAACGTCCACAGAGTTCAATAGCGAAGCAAAGCGTGCAGCAAAACGAGACGAGTCATTGGATATATGCTGGGCTTTGTCCCACCCATCGGAAGCTCAGCGTCTCTGGGGGTCTATGGGGCAGTGGTGAACGCTCAGCTCCTGCATGATGATTGGATGATCTGTCTGAGGCTGAATCCCTTTTTGATTGACAGCTAAATGAGCGAATCAGCAATCTTTTGTGTAAACTCGCTCCCTGCTCTGCTCCCTGCTCTGCTCCCTGCTCTGCTCCCTGCTCTGCTCCCTGCTCTGCTCCCTGCTCTGCTCCCTACTACTCTGGTCTGCTGCTGTGCTGGTCTGCTGCTGTGCTGCTCTGCTGCTGAAAGCTTGCTTTAATCTTCAGCTTCTACACTTTTCTCTGTTTTCTTCTCTTTTACTCTCTTCACACTTACTAATCCACTTTTAGTCTGCTTCCTCTTTGCTCTACACACCTATTAATCCACTCTCAGTCTACTTTTATAGACTTTTTCCTCAGGTTTGCTGGATTAGCTGTTTGCTGCTGCAGTTTGTTTGTGTAAGTTTCTAATTTCAACTGAAACAAGGTGAGTGCTTTTTTTCTCCATGGCTTCTGCTCAGGTTTACACCTGTTTAGAGTGTGGCATGTATAGCTTAGATCCCTTATCCACCGATACTGGTAACAATAGTGGTATTTGTACTAAGTGTGAGATAGTTAGCTCCTTGGTGGATAAGGTGAATAAGTTAGAGCTGCACGTCCGGGGTTTAATAAGGGATAGACAGCAGGATTCACTGTTAGCAGCCCCGGGTGTCTCAGGGAGAGTTAGTACCCCCTCGACTCCGGCCTTAGAGCCCTCACAGCGGGGCGAATGGGTAACGTCTCGGCGGCATAGTCGAAAGGCTAAGGCTAATGCTACCGCAAAGGCCACAGCCAGCCCACCTAAACACCACGCTCCCCCAGTTCACGTGTCAAACAGGTTTGCCCCGCTCAGTGAAGCACCAACTGAGGAGCCTGTTAAAGGTACTCTGGTGATAGGAGACTCTATCGTCCGACACGTGAAATTAGCTACTCCTTTAGGGGCACCAGCGGCAACAGTTACTTGTTTACCGGGAGCCAGAGCACCGGACATTAGTGGCAACCTTAGGTTAGGGAATAGGAGATATTCGAGGGTAGTAATTCATGTAGGGGCCAATGATATTCGTCTGCGGCAGTCTGAAATAACTAAGGCTAATATTAAAGAGGTGATTAAACAGGCCCAGACGCTGTCCGAGGAGGTAATCTGCTCTGGCCCCATCCCAATGAGGCGTGGTGATGAAGCTTACAGCAGGCTTTCTTCGCTGAACCGCTGGATGTCCAAGTGGTGTGCAGAAAATCATGTGGGCTTTATAGACAACTGGCTACACTTTGAGGGCAAGCCTGGTCTTTTAGGTAGGGATGGTGTCCACCCCACGCGGGAGGGTGCTGCCTTACTTTCATGCAGCATAGCTCATAGTCTTTTAGTTAGTCGGCAGAGTAGTATTAGAAGCTGCTGACAATCCAGAGCCGGGACCAGGCCGCAGACAGAGAGGCTTAACCGACCGTCTGCGAGCTGCAAAGAGACGTTACCTAGATACCAATGTATTCAGACTGTGTCTGTCCCCCGAGTCAAACAAAAACATCAAAAAACTAAAACAGTAAATCTAAATAACTTAACTTATATTAAACAATCATATCCAGACTGTAGTACTAACATTTCAAGCCTAAAGATTGGTTTACTTAATATTAGATCTCTAAATTCAAAAGCAGTTCTGGTGAATGAAATGATAACTGATCAGAAATTCGATGTTCTGTGTCTGACAGAAACCTGGATTAGGCCAAACGAATATGTAGCATTAAATGAAGCCACCCCTGCAGGCTATAATTATATACACAATCCGAGATTGTCCCGTAGAGGAGGTGGGGTCTGCATATTTTTCCAAAGTACCTTAGTTAGCAATCAGAAACACTATGAAAATTTTACTTCTTTTGAGCTTCTTTACACCAGTATAATTAATCCAGTTACAAAAAAGAATGCATTTTCTTTAATTAACATCTACAGACCACCAGGGCCCTATTTAGAATTTTTAAAAGAATTTAGTGATTTTGTCACAGACTTAGCAGTAAGTAATGATAAAGTGATTATAGTTGGAGACTTCAACATTCATTTCGAAAAATTGGATGATCCATTAAAAAAGGCATTCACATCGATTTTAGACTCAGTTGGTATTATTCAAAATATAACAGGACCTACTCATTACTGTAATCATACTCTGGATTTAGTTTTGACCCTGGGTGTGAGCAAAGATAACCCGAATATTCGTTCTCAAACCTCCGCAATTTCAGATCATTACCTTATTTCATTTAAATTACATCTTAGTCATAATATACGTACATCCCCTAGCTACTCTGTAAAACGTTCAATTACGCCTTTTACAGCCCAACAATTTACAGATAAGCTTCCAGACTTATCAACTCTAATGTACTCTCCTGTAGACCCAGTAGAACTAGACAAACTAACCGAAGGTTTAGAAAATACCTTTCGCTCTACCTTAGATGTTGTAGCACCCCTTAAACACAAAATAGAGAGACAGAAAAAGCTCGCACCGTGGTACAATGATCAAACTCGTACCTTAAAGCAGTTAGTACGAAATTTAGAGCGTAAATATCGATCAACTAAACTGGAAGTGTTTCACTCTGCGTGGAAAGACAGTCTTGTTAAATATAGAAAAGAACTTAATAAAGCCCGCTCAGCATATCTGGCCTCACAGATCGAGATAAATAAAAATAATCCTAGAGTTCTCTTTAGTGTTATTTCCAAATTAACTAAAAACCAGGCAGGTACTGAACCTCAGATTCCAGCCATTTACACCAGCAACGATTTTATGGACTTCTTCAATAGTAAAATTGAAAACATTCGGGATAAAATTAAACAGATAAATATTACATCCTCTCTGTCATCTGGTCTGGCTGATCTAGAACAAAACCCTGTTACTGAAGTTGGAAGGTTGGAAGTCTTTAACCCACTTCCACAGCTAGAACTAGAGAAAATTATCTCCTCTTCAAACAGCACAACCTGCACACTTGATGCTGTTCCCACAAAATTATTAAAACAGGTACTGCCAGATATAATTAAACCTCTGTTAATGATAGTAAACTCATCGCTCACCCTGGGCCATGTACCCAAAGCCTTTAAAACAGCTGTAATTAAACCTCTGATCAAGAAATCAAATCTTGATCCTAGTTTACTGTCTAACTATAGACCTATTTCAAACTTACCGTTTATTTCTAAGATTTTAGAAAAAGCTGTAGCCCAACAACTTTGCTCTTACCTGCAAAGAAACCAGATCTATGAAAAATTTCAATCTGGATTTAGGCCTTATCATAGCACTGAGACAGCTTTAGTTAGAATAACAAACGATCTACTTATAGCCGCCGACCAAGGCTGTGTTTCCCTACTGGTACTTCTGGATCTGAGCGCAGCCTTTGATACAATAGATCATACTATCCTTTTAGAAAGACTAGAGAACATGGTCGGTGTAGCCGGAACTGCCTTAGCATGGTTTAAATCGTACTTAACTGATCGCTATCAGTTTGTGAGGATAAATGATATGTCTTCCAGTTATACCAAGGTAAGATATGGAATTCCACAAGGCTCTATATTAGGACCGTTATTATTTACATTATATATGCTCCCACTGGGCAAAGTTATTAGAAAACACAATGTGAATTTTCATTGTTATGCGGATGACACGCAGCTCTTCATATCAGCCAAACCTGACGACAGAGTGAGATTAAAGAAAATCGAGGATTGTGTAGAAGATGTAAAATCATGGATGTCGCACAACTTCCTCCTATTAAATAGTGATAAAACAGAAGTTCTCCTATTAGGCCCCAAAGCTGCTAGAAATAAATTATCAGACTTAATGCTAAATCTGGCTGACTTCTCAGCCACCCCTGGTTCAGCAGCTAAAAACCTTGGAGTTATTATAGATTCAGATCTAGCATTCGATAAACACATATCTAATGTTACTAGAACAGCTTTTCTACACCTCCGTAACATCGCCAAGCTAAGAAATGCCCTATCACTGCATGACGCAGAAAAATTAGTACATGCCTTTATTACCTCAAGGCTAGATTATTGTAATGCGCTACTGTCTGGATGTTCCGGCAGTAACTTAAATAAACTTCAGCTAGTTCAAAATGCTGCAGCCAGGGTCCTTACTAAAACGAGAAAATTTGACCATATTAGTCCAGTACTATCAGCACTGCACTGGCTTCCAGTCAAATTCCGCATAGACTATAAAATTCTCCTGTTAACGTATAAAGCCCTACACGGACTCGCTCCTGAGTATTTACAAGACCTCATCTCCTGTTATGAACCACCGCGATTACTCAGATCTCAGGGTGCTGGTTTATTAGTAGTTCCTAAAATTCAGAGGAGCTCTGCAGGAGGAAGAGCTTTCTCTTATAAAGCGCCTCAACTCTGGAATAATCTCCCCGAATATGTTCGGGACTCAGACACAGTCTCAATCTTTAAGTCTAGACTGAAAACTTACTTGTTTAGTTTAGCTTTTGGTAATTAATGTTTTTCCCTTTAGATAAGGCTGCAGATTCAGGGGTTCATGGACAGAGGAAATTGTGGTAAACTGAGATGCTGGTGCTGTTGTTCTCCCACTGCACACGGTCACTCAGGTTTGTGGACGGTGGAGTGGGTGGATGCTGGTGTTTCAGGGTGCCTCCATGTCTATGTTACCTTCTGGCTCTCTGCCTTTAGTTAGGCTGTTTTATTCAGTTCTGCCGGAGTCATTTGCCACACTCTGATAATGTTTTAATATTCTCAGTTTTGCATAAATCCAGTCAAAACTAATTCCATCTCTCTGCCTTCCTCCGAGTTACTGACTGCCCACCTGTCTGACCCGATACCGATGTTGGACCCTCAGGCTCTCGCGTCTCCTGTCCGGCCAGACTGATGGAAGTTTCTGAAGTCAGCTCTTCTCCACCACCACCACAGATCAGCTGCTCATCGACCATCTTACTCTCCACTACAGATTACATCCAAGCCATTAGTGGCGCTATTACACTCCTGAGTACATAAAACCTATATGGATGTATAAAAGACTTTTTAAATTTTTATTTAAAAGCCGTTTGACCAGTGGTAGGATGGTCCCCCCTTTAATGTGAGTCTTGGTCCTCCCAAGGTTTCTTCCTCCTCCTGCAGCTCTGAGGGAGTTTTTCCTTGCCTCCGCGCTCACTGGGGGTTCTGTATTCTGTATTTTCTATGTGTAATGTTTTGCCTGATTCTTTGTCCTGTAATCATGTTTCTGTAAAGCTGCTTTGTGCCAACACCTGTTGTAAAAAGCGCTATACAAATAAATTTGATTTGATTTGATTTGATTAAACATCCGCGCTGGGAGCATTTTTATTTTTCATTCTGTTCTGAGTTGAACCTGAGACTTTCCTAATTCTCTTAACGGCATTTTCTTTATTAAACACGACAAGACACAAATCGACCTTCTATTTCTGGTGTTTTTTTTCGTAGCTGCTTGTGTTTGGAGACTGACTTCTATCACTCTTTTTGACTTCTATTGCAGTTTCTGTCCAGCGGGTGCTGCTGAGAGTGAAACAGCAGGGCAGATCAACTCCTCAGATTAATTTAGTGTAAAAGGTGGGGAAAAGTAACAGGTCTTTTCAGCTGTCCTGTTATGACAAAGTGAGCTGTCTGACTGGAAGTGCTGTAACAAATAAAATGTACTGTTGGCCATCATGCCTCTTGATGAAACCATCTCAGAGAGGGAAAAGTTACATATAAATAAACTGAAACATTTTAAGATGAGATTTTTTACTCAATTCTTCTTTATAAAACAGCTGAAGATCAGTCAGGTTGGATGGAGAGCGTCTGTGAACAGACTCTGTAACTCCACTAGAGGGAGCTGCAACACAGGGAATCAGACCCTGCATATTGGTTAATACGGTCTGTAGCATTTTATAGAGATTTGGGAGACAGATTTTTAAAAGATAAATTAAGGCTTTTTTTTAATAGCTAAACAAATTCAAATCAAATCAATAAAATTAATTTGTATAGCGCTTTTTACAACTGGTGTTGTCACAAAGCAGCTTTACAGATACATGATCACAGGACAAAGAATACAGAATAAAAAAATACAGAATACAGAACCCCCAGTGTGCACGGAGGCAAGGAAAAACTCCCTCAGAGCTGCAGGAGGAGGAAGAAACCTTGAGAGGACCAAGACTCACATTTAAGGGGGGACCATCCTACCACTGGTCAACCAGCTTTTAAATTAAATTTAAAAAGTCTTAATACATCCACATAGGTTGTATATATTCAGGATGTAATCTGTAGTGGAGAATAAGATGGACGATGAGCAGCTGATCTGTGGTGGGTGGTGGATGGAGAAGAGCTGACTTCAGAAACTTCCATCAGTCTGGCCGGACAGGAGACGCAAGAGCCTGAGGGTCCAACATCGGTATCGGGTCAGACAGGTGGGCGGTCAGTAACTCGGAGGAAGGCAGAGAGATGGAATTAGTTTTTACTGGATTTATGTAAAACAGAGAATATTAAAACATTATCAGAGTGTGGCAAATGACTCCGGCAGATCTAAATAAAACAGCCTAACTAAAGGCAGAGAGCCAGAAGGTAACATAGACATGGAGGCTCCCTGAAACACTGGCATCCACCCACTCCACCGTCCACAAACCTGAGTGACCGTGTGCAGTGGGAGAACAGCAGCACCAGCATCTCAGTTTACCACAATTTCCTCTGTCCATGAACCCCTGAATCTGCAGCCTTATCTAAAGGAAAAAACATTAATTACCAAAAGCTAAACTAAACAAGTAAGTTTTCAGTCTAGACTTAAAGATTGAGACTGTGTCTGAGTCCCGAACATATTCAGGGAGATTATTCCAGAGTTGAGGCGCTTTATAAGAGAAAGCTCTTCCTCCTGTAGAGCTCCTCTGAATTTTAGGAACTACTGAGAAACCAGCACCAGCATTCAAGCAGAGGAAATTCATAAGGAAAAGCGTAACTCTGATTAATCACAACGTTTTCTCCTTAAGACGAAACTTTTAATAATAGGTATTTTAATGTTGATAAAATAATCAGTTTTAGATTGTCAATAAAATGTAATTATATTTATATTAATAGTGGCAATTACTTAAAAAAACTTAAAAAATAATTGCACTGATCACAACAACAATTTGGGGTTTATTCATGAATAAATTCATGGTTCTTGTTTTAAATGTTTTAATGGAAAGACATGAAAGACAGTAATAATAGTATAGTGTGGTTTAGGTCTTTTAAATGAGAATATTGTACTGTTCTGAGTTACTGAGTTTAACTCAGCGTTTTAATGGAGGAAATAAACATTAGTGTAGCTCCATATTCCACACTCAACAACCTGAAAAGAGGAAGCATGCCATTAGCTGTGTGTGTGTGTGTGTGTGCGCGCAAGTTTAACTAATATTTAGGCATTTATATTGCACAATGATTTATATATATATATATATATATATATATATATATATATATATATATATATATATATATATATATATTTTTTTTTTTTTTTTTTTTTTTCCCCTTGATTAACTTAATTATCTTTGGGTCATTATCCTAGTGCATCTCACAATAAGTTTGATTGCATCTTTCTCTGTCCAGTGACTTATGAGTTCACTGATGTGAAAAATAATCTGAAATATTTATTTTATTCATTTTTTTTATTATTACTTTTATTTTTTTATTTAATTTTAATGTCTTGTATTTTCATTCTTGTTCTTAGTTCTATTATTCATTTATTCACTTTTTAATATTTTACTTTACTTTTACTATTATCTATTTACTTATTTTATATTTAATATATTTTTTACTTTTTATGTCAATTTTTTTATGGTATTTTAGAGTTTTCTGTTTTACATATATTTTTCTATTTTATTTCTTATTTTTTCTAAATTATCATTAAAAGTGTTCAATCCCTTTGATGTTATAAAGGCACAGCAACATTGTAAATGAGGGTCACCCTCAATGTTTCTTCCCGAGTGAAAATAAAGGTTGATTGATTGATATGGACATTTTGTCTCAGAATCATCTTTTATCTTTAAAGCACTGTATAATATAAACTTCAAAACATTATTTGCTAATCTTCTCTTAATAATCTGTTGACCTACTTCATGTGGTGCCCCCGATCCCCATCAAACAATCCCCTCCACACCCCATTCCACACAAGTGCAGGCTGCAGTCAGTGTGTTAATCTCTGCTTTTATAATCTGCTTTATCTCTGCTGCTCCACTCTCTCAGTTATCAGTTCACTATCAGCGTAATGTCCCTCAGTCTCCACATCGCTCTACGCTTTTCACCATCTGTTTCACCATTTGTGACCTCGTTCAGGATCTCAGTCAGTGTGTCGGGCTCGTCTGGGCGGCTCTGGCTGTTTTCGTCTCCACATCTGCGCGGTCCTGATGCTGAACGCCATCCTCAGCATCATCTCAGCATCATCTCAGCATCATCTCACTACTATAACTCACTATAACTCACCAAATCTCACTATTATTTTGCTCATTTGAGGAGAACAGAAGAGACAGACGAGATCATCTTCACCTCTTCACTACATTTCTTTTTTCTTCTATACTTGAAGAAATGAATTTGATGGAATTTATCAGGAGATAACAGGGATGTTCATCTTCTCTAAGGTATGTGTTGCTTTGGCTGTGAATATTGTAAAATATAAGTCTCTTAAATATAAATACCTGAACATGTGTGGGCACAAATACATACAAATACATTCAAACAGATATCTTTGAATTAAACCAACTTATAATAACTATAATAATAACTAATCTGTTTTGCCATTGGCAGCTTCTTTTCTATTGGTTTCTGGTACAATCTATTTGCATACTGGGCGTGTCCCCCAGTTTCTGACTCTCACTATCAATGTGTAGTGATTCCCCCCTGGTTACATTAGATAAACTTGTAGATGATATATTATGATGAAGAGTCTGGTCTTTGTGTTGGAGGCTGTAAGAACAAGCAGCATATTCTGAGCTGCAGATCATTTATGTTAATTAATGATTTTAAGAAAAGAGTACTAATGTAAGCTTGTTTTTCATTTACTGCATCTCATTAGTCTGAATCTATTAGTCTAGAGCAGGGGTCACTAATAGGCGGGCCGCGGTCCGGATCCGGACCCAAACCGATAAACTACTGAAAAAGATTTATTTCTGACTGTGTTCATTAAAAGCGGCGGAACGTTTATTGTCTTTATGGTTTACGTGCTTTACAGCGCATTAAACTCACAGACCAATCACGTGTGCTGTAAGATCACCAAACGCTCTCCTCTCAGATCTGTGCAGATGCGAGAGCGCGGAGCCACACAGGCGAAGCAGGCGGTGAGAAGTGGGAGAATAAAGTGAGAAAAGCTAATACAGATGGTGCGCACCAGAAAAAAAAACATTAAAATACTACCTTTATAAAACATACTAGTACTTGTGTTACTTGGAGGAATTAAAGAGAAACAACCGAGACAAGAGTGCAAAATATTTTATTTTACTGCACCTGATCAGAACTCCTCAGCACGCTCACAGGCGCGCTCTCTCTACTCCCAAACAACCCTACCTCAACACTACAGCAAACCCCAGGGGACAAAAAGCATTGGCAACTTCCCCCATTAGTTTTACCCATATAATAAAGTCTGATACAGTAATAATATTAAATTAAATAAAACTGCAGACAACAATATTAAATAAATGAAAAAAACAGCAAACATTTCTCCATATATTATGATTTATCCGTCATGTAATTATTATTATGACAGGCAGGCCTACATCTAATATAAATAAAATCAAATTGAATAAATAAAGCATTTTGAAACAAAGTGAACATACAGATTCACATTAATAGACTCGATATGTTAAATTATTGAGGGTGTTTCTATTTATTTTATATTCAGTTGATAATGTAATAATTGTGACAGGTCTATTTAAAACAATAAATATTGTTGAAATATACTAGTATGTGTCATTTGTTTTGTCTTTCAGTTGTTGATGACATAAAACACTGACAGAACTACTATAGGCTTCTTCAGTAAACAGTATATAATACTGAATCATGAAGCAAGTTAAAATTGGCAACGGTCCGGACCTCGGTCTGGAGAAATCTTCTCTAACTGGACCAAGCTGAATTCTAATTAATTACCCCTGATATAGAGTCTATATTAACTCAACTTTCCTTTGAGTTTATTGTTTACTTAGATTTATTTAGTGGTGCCCATTTAGTGTAGATTTTTTGGCTATACAACATTTGCAACTACAATATGCAAATGTTGAGTAAAAATAAGTTAATATTAATCACTGTAATAAACTTAATGAAGTAAGATAGAGCGGTTGTTTTGTTTAATAGTTACTTTAATTAAAAAAGTGAAGTTTCAGGTTCAGCACATTTTGAGTGTGAAGTTCTTGTGGTTTTTCTGTTGAACTTAAAGATGATCGTTTGTTCAACTTCATACAGTTTTATAAATTACTAAAAAAACTGAATTTTAACTTTTTGAACTTATTTAAGGAAGCGAATTACCTCCAACTTATTAGGGTTTAAAGTGTAGAAAGCATACTTATACTACATTAAACCTCTACACTAAACAGGGTTAAACAATTAAAAATAACACAAGTTAACTTTGAAACATTTACAAAAAATAATTAAGTAAGCAACTGAATGGAGAATTTTAAATAAAATCCACACTTTTACTGACTTTCTAGCAGTAAAACATACTTTAGGAAAGCCTTTAAATGTCTCATTCCATAGTTTTTTTATTAATCTAGTTGTGTCTCTTTTATGACTTAATGTCATGTGAAGAAAAAGTGCTCCGGTGATCCGGTATAACACTGCTTTAGTCTGGTGGAGGAGGGGAACGATGGGATTTTGGTTCTTGCTCATGAATATTCATAAATGCAGACATATCACCTCTGATTGGCGAACAACACTGCAATACCAGGAAGCAGCGAGACGGACAACAATTAGAAACATTTTAAAATAAAGACATTTTTACACTAAAAAAAGTCTTTACAATGTCATATATTACGTTACAACATGTGTAATAATGCCCTGCTAAGTGCAGTTCAGCCCCTGACCTAGTCTTAGAGTCTCTGTAAAACACCAAATCCACCGGAGATCCTATTTAAACCTATAGTTATTTACACACAGAGGTGGGTAGTCCAGGTCCAGAAAGTAAAAATCCATCCTTTCTTCACTGAAAGCATGCTATAAAGATTTCATGCTGGTTTAGTTTTCTCCTTTAATGGGGAAATAAGGGAAGCAGAGTGGTTTTATTCTGTTTTAAGAAGCAAAAACACAAAATACTTTCTCTGAATAAAAGCTAGAATACATAGAGAATGAATCTTGTTCCTCAATCCTCTTTTAAATACTAACTGAATAGCCCTGAAGGGAAAGACTACACACTGAAGGTGAGGTAGAGGTGGGGGTACGCCCATTATTCAAATGAATGATGACAGGAGCCAATAGGAAAGATGTAGGTAAGTTTTGTATATATATATATATATATATATATATATATATATATATATATATATATATATATATATATATATATATATATATATATATACTGCTCAAAAAAATAAAGGGAACACTCAAATAACACAATATAATTCCAAGTAAATCAAACTTCTGTGAAATTAAACTGTCCACTTAGGAAGCAACACTGATTGACAATCAATTTCACCTGCTGTTGTGCAAATGGAATAGACAACAGGTGGAAATTATTGGCAATTAGCAAGACACACTCAATAAAGGAGTGGTTCTGCAGGTGGGGACCACAGACCACTTCTCAGAACCTATGCTGTCTGGCTGATGTTTTGGTCAGTTTTGAATGTTGGTGGTGCTTTCACACTCGTGGTAGCATGAGACGGACTCTACAACCCACACAAGTGGCTCAGGTAGTGCAGCTCATCCAGGATGGCACATCAATGCGAGCTGTGGCAAGAAGGTTTGCTGTGTCTGTCAGCGTAGTGTCCAGAGGCTGGAGGCGCTACCAGGGGACAGGCCAGTACACCAGGAGACGTGGAGGAGGCCGTAGGAGGGCAACAACCCAGCAGCAGGACCGCTACCTCCGCCTTTGTGCAAGAAGGAACAGGAGGAGCACTGCCAGAGCCCTGCAAAATGACCTCCAGCAGGCCACAAATGTGCATGTGTCTGCACAAACGGTTAGAAACCGACTCCATGAGGATGGTATGAGGGCCCGACGTCCACAGATGGGGGTTGTGCTCACAGCCCAACACCGTGCAGGACGCTTGGCATTTGCCAGAGAACACCAGGATTGGCAAATTCGCCACTGGCGCCTTGTGCTCTTCACAGATGAAAGCAGGTTCACACTGAGCACATGACAGACGTGACAGAGTCTGGAGACGCCGTGGAGAGCGGTCTGCTGCCTGCAACATCCTTCAGCATGACCAGTTTGGCAGTGGGTCAGTAATGGTGTGGGGTGGCATTTCTTTGGAGGGCCGCACAGCCCTCCATGTGCTCACCAGAGGTAGCCTGACTGCCATTAGGTACCGAGATGAGATCCTCAGACCCCTTGGTGCGGTTGGCCCTGGGTTCCTCCTAATGCAGGACAATGCTAGACCTCATGTGGCTGGAGTGTGTCAGCAGTTCCTGCAAGATGAAGGCATTGAAGCTATGGACTGGCCCGCCCGTTCCCCAGACCTGAATCCGATTGAGCACATCTGGGACATCATGTCTCGCTCCATCCACCAACGTCACGTTGCACCACAGACTGTCCAGGAGTTGGCGGATGCTTTAGTCCAGGTCTGGGAGGAGATCCCTCAGGAGACCATCCGCCACCTCATCAGGAGCATGCCCAGGCGTTGTAGGGAGGTCATACAGGCACGTGTAGGCCACACACAATACTGAGCCTCATTTTGACTTGTTTTAAGGACATTACATTAAAGTTGGATCAGCCTGTAGTGTGTTTTTTCACTTTAATTTTGTGTGTGGCTCCAAATCCAGGCCTCCATTGGTTAATAAATTTCATTTCCATTGATGATTTTTGTGTGATTTTGTTGTCAGCACATTCAACTTTGTACAGAACAAAGTATTAAATGAGAATATTTCATTCATTCAGATCTAGGATGTGTTATTTGAGTGTTCCCTTTATTTTTTTGAGCAGTGTATATATATATATATATATATATATATATATATATATATATATATATATATATATATATATATATATATATATATATATTAAAACTGTTCAATTTAGGTAATAGTTACTCAAAATATGAGGTAAACTCAATTATAATTGCAGGAAACAAAAGGTTCATTTCTTGTTTTCTATTGTTTTGAGACTATCCTGGTCTCTAAATGTTAAATGTTTAATAGTTTCCTATTAAAACCAGCTTTATAATCTATTTCTAAACTCTCTAAGATAAAACGATGCCAGAAGTAAACCTGGATTTTATATCTAATTAAAATATCTCATAAAAATAAAATAAAATACAGTCAAAAGTTTTCTCCTCATCCAGTGTGTTTTCTTCATCTTTTCTTTGTCTTTTTTACACAATAAATTTAATATTGAAGACTGTATTAAAGTTGTACAAAACACATGCTGAATTATTTTTTAATAATAAACTAGAATCTGTTTTACAATTTAGATTTATCTGTTTTCGGACAGATCTGCAGACTCTTGGTATTGTAATCTCAGTATCTTCATGAGGGAGAGACACCTGGAATAGTTTTCTTAGCATCTTAAAGGAAGGAGTTTCTGGAGGTGCTGAACAATAGTTGCTGTTTTTTTCCTTCAGCTCATCCCAAATAAATCACCTCAAATCACCTTCTCAGTTCATCAGGTTTAGATCAGGGGAATAATGTGCAGGAATAACTGTTTACTGTTTACTACATAATTCTATATGTGTCCCTTAATCGTTTTCATAAATAAAAATAAAAAACACTGAATGATGATGAGTGACTTCTGCTCATCCTCATCCCTATGTCTTCAGGATGGTATAATGACTCGTCTTTCTGTAGATTCAGTGTGATCTGTGGAGTGTGATATTGGGATGATATTGTTGAAGCATTGCTGCCACCCAGTGGCACCTCCTGCCAAATCTCTCAGGCGGGGGGGGGGGAGATATTACAGTGATATGATTTTTATAATGACCTGTTCAACATTAACAGCTGTATAACTAGACACATGGCCACCAAATATTGCATATTTCCACTCCTCCAGCTGGACTGATTATGTATATTTATAATATCTTATACATTACTTGTTATTGTACCAGTGCTTATTTTTTGTACTCTCCACTGGATTGATTATTATGTATTGCATTTTTGCACACCTCAAACTGGACTAATAACTTTTGTAATATTGCATTTGAACAATACTCCATTGAACTGTTTATAATTATATATATATATATATATATATATATATATATATATATATATATATATATATGTGTTTATATATATATATATATATATATATATATATATATATATTGTTTCTAAGTCTATTTATTACTTTTTTTAATTTGTTTTAATCCGGGTTCCGAGTGGTCCAGTGGTCTAAAGCGCTGCCACTATGATCAAGAGATCAGTCTGCATCCCAAGTCGCTGCGCTTTCCTCCAAACGTTAGCGCTGTGATGCTACTCGGCAATACTGCATCAGCTGCAGTTCAAAAAGAGGCAAAGTCTGACTTTACATGTATCGGAGGAGGCGTGTGCTGGTCTTCACCCTCCTGGTGTTGAGGCATCACTTGTAAATTTGGGAAAATGCCTAATTTTTCACTTTTTTCTAACTTTTTTTTTACAGTGTAGTATATACAGTTCTGTAAAAAAAAAATGAAGAGAGCACTTCAGTTTCTGGATCAGTTTCTCTGATTTTGCTATTTATAGGTTTATGTTTAAATAAAATGAACATTCCTGTTTTATTCTATAAACTACGGACAACATTTCTCCCAAATTACAAATAAAAATATTGTCATTTAGAGCATGTATTTGCAGAAAATGAGAAATGGCTCAAATAACAAAAATGAGGCAGAGCTTTCAGACCTCAAATAATGCAAAGAAAACAACAAGTTCATATTCATAAAGTTTTAAAAGTTCAGAAACAATATTTGGTGGAATAATCCTGGTTTTTAATCACAGTTTTCATGCATCTTGGCATCATGTTCTCCTCCACCAGTCTTACACACTGCTTTTAGACAATTTTATGCCATTACTCCTGGTGCAAAAATTCAAGCAGTTCAGTTTGGTTTGATGGCTTTTGATCATCCATCTTCCTCTTGATTATATTCCAGAGGTTTACAGTTTGGAAAAACTCATCATTATTAAAGGTGCTCTCTTTTTTTTCCCCAAATGCTTTCCACATCGGGGGGCAGGTGATCATGCATTTTGACTAAATATGTCATCTCGACGTCCTGTGAGGGCAAAGAGCTGTTCTAACTGTTTAACATATGAAAGATGCCTAATTATATCGCAGTGTTTATCTCAAGTGTTGATCCATCGTGAACCAATCCTCTTCCGTCCCACTGCTAAGCAACACACACTCATCCCAGCGCATTAGCATAGCGCTAAGTGTTTCCTCCTCCTGCTGGAGGAGGTTTGTAGATCAGGGCTGTGTGGAGAGAAACAGCAGTGCCTACTTGTGTTTCAGGGACGAGGGTTAATAAAAGAGATTAGAGCTTAGTTTCGATAGCTTGCTGTAAATGAAATCAGGTTAAATGGGAGACTGAGGAGGAGAAAATTCATCAGTAGCGTCGCTATGAGTTTCCTGTGCTGCTCCTGCTATTGGACGGGTATAAAAGACTGTTTTAACTTGGAGCCTGATGAAGAAAATGTGTCCTCAACTGGTGGCCCTGGTGGAAGTGGAGAAAACATTCATATTGTTGTGGAAGATCTCGGGGTGGACAACCTCAGCTTCATCCTCAGAGAAGTGGAGGACTTTTCTAATTTACCTGCTCAGAAACCGCAGATGAGTCGCTCGGCAAGTTCGGTCTCTTCGTTTCAGAGAGGGCTGCGGAAGGTGAAGTTGGCGCCGTTGTCCTCGATGCCTCTCCAGTCCAGAACCAGAACCCAGGACAGCCTGACCAGTGACGAGTACGGATCCGCTGTGGATTATCTGCTGTTTAGGACAAGCAGTTCCAGTGATGGAGGTCTGCTCACGCCTCCTGTGATCAATCTGATTCCTCCTACGCCCTCGGACGTCTTGGACGATGATCAGTTTTTTGACGTTAACTCGGAGGAGGACAGCGTGGCTCACACGTCTGGAAGTGAAGGCGTGGACAGCGTGGGAAGCATTGCCACCACAGATAATGTACCTAAGGTAGATGTAGAGGAAGCTCAGGAAGAAGATCAGAAAGCTGAACCAGAGGAGCTGGATACTCTCGACCCTCAGAATGAAAATCCAGAGACTAGTTTAAAACAGAGAGCAGATATCAGCGAGGAGGAGAAGAAGAATCAGAAGAAATTCTTGCGCTCCTCTTTCCAGGTGCCACCGTGTCCCATCCTGTTCCCACGAAAGCGTAAGAGCCTATAAACAAAACTGTATGAATATATACGTAAGATACAAGACTTTTATTCTATTGCTAGGGATTATTTTACTTGTTGGGCGTCAAGAAAGGTCTGTGTTTATATTGGCAGGAAGCTTCAATGCCGGAATCAATTTACTGCAGTTTACAGAACACAACCTGGGTGAGTCTGTATGCAGTCGAGAGTATCGTTTATACACACTGTAAAACCCAATGAATTCAAAAGACTTGCAAGAGAAAATGCTGTGTAACGTACTGTAGAGTGGGAAGGATTCCAGGGTGAGGTTTGTAGTACTGGTGGGAATGCTGGCCACACCACGTAAAGGCACCAGTTTTGAAGGGCATGGCTTAAAGGAGAACTCTGGTGTAAAATGGGCTTTTGCTGTAGTAAAACATGATAAAAATTTCCTACCTTTGATGAATAGCACACCTTTATCCAAACAACCTTCAGACTGGGCGACACAGGGCATAATTTACCCTGATAAATCCAGCTCAAAATAGCTCCACACCTCCTTACTGAATCCGGAGCCCTGACATTTAAAACGAGGCATTGATAACTTAAAAAGTGCACAAGAAGCGTATTAAAAACCACTGTTTACATCCCATATAACACTAGCTTCAGCTCCGAGCGCCGCCATCACTGTACTGATAATAACATAGACATATATATACACATAGACTCCGCATAGCGTAGCAGTCGGCACCAGCAGTGATGGCGGAGCTTGGAGCTGAAGCTACATGGCGTTATAAGAAGTAAACAGTGTTTTTAATAAGCTTCTTGTGCACTTGTTAAGTTAATAATGCCTCATTTTAGATGTCAGGGCTTTTTTCGGATTCTAGTAAGGAGGTGTGGAGCTACTTTGAGATGGATAACGGTGGAAAAAGTGATTTATCAGGGTAAATTATTTCCCCAGTCTGAAGGGTGTTTGTTGGATAAACTGTTAAAATTTCTGGATCGCTGTGGGAGAACGGAGGTGTGCTATTCATCAAAGATAAGTACTTTTTATCATGTTTTACTACAACAAAATCCATTTTCCCCTTTACATCCATTTTTCTCCTTTAAGTACTGGTCTGGATTGTAGGACATGGCTTGAAAATAGGCCAAAAACTAGCAATTAGCATAAGTGAAGCTCAGTGATGATCAGTGATTATCTGTACTTTAATTTCGCCAATAATGACAAAGAATTTGGCAACAAATAAAGTTTTTTTAACTTTTTACTTTAGGTTTATATCTGATAAATAGTTGATAAACTGTGCTTTTTCTTTGTTCAGATGATCTGAGCAGTAAGGACAGCTCTAATCGAGACTTGCTCATGACGAAGCTGAGATTACTAACTTTCCGTGACAACATGGATTCAATTCTTCTACAAAAGGTAAGAAAAATTAGAGAATTGTACACAAAACATGAAATTTAACAACAGCCCTGCTCCCCATTCACACCTGAGACCTTGTAACAGTGAAAAGTCACATGACACCAGGAAGGGAAAATAGCTAAATTCTCTTACAGTTTCTGTGATACTCTGTAATTGATGGAGTATATTATACTAATCCTTCTTTATCTTTATTGCTTGATTGAGACATTACTACTTTATGTTACCAGCTATCCTTGTAGATCAGGTCATAGTAAACATAAGGGCAAAGTAGATCATTTTCTACACTGAAGATATTTGATAAGCAACATAAGTGTTGATTTGATCTAAAACTGGTCAAATGTTCTATTTATCTGATTATCTACCTGTATCATATCTACTAGAGGCAGATTATATTTACCCAGTATTAGGGATGTCAATATCAATGTGCAGGTCCATAAATATTTGGACACCTAGACAATCTTCTTGTGTTTTGCTTTGCATGCCACCACACTAGGTTTAAAAAAAAAAGAAGATGTAATTAAAGTGTAGATTTTCAAGCTTTTAGAAATTACAACCAGTTTTTTTTTTTATAAAAAACACCCTTATTTCAAAAGTAACCAAACAGATGAACTTTGTTGAGAATCCTTTGCAGGCTGAAGTCTGTCTGAAATCTGAAACCTATGAACATCACACTCTAAAAAACAATATGAGTACTTTTTTGTACTCAAAGGTACACTGTTCATAGTTGTACCCTCAATAGTATAATATTGGTCTTTACAGAGTCAAATTTGTTCCCTTTGAAGTATACAATCATTCCTAACAGCAATAAGTACAGATTTGTACCATTTAACCAGCCAAAAGGTACATTCAGTATTCTGTATCACTGCACTAATAAACAATATATATTTTATTTGCACATTTTTTATTTGAAAGCCAGACAATTTTGGATCATCAAGTTTTTGAGCCATATTCAGTTGATGATGATGTTTATAATTTTTATAATCTTTACTGGCACAAAAAACATGGGTACAAAAAAGGACTTTCACTGAAAGGTACTTTTTTGTACCTCAATATAAGGTACAGCCCCAGCGACAAGCTTTGTACTCTTTTAGGTACAAATCTGTACTTACTTTTCTTAGTGTGCACTATACGCTGAGTTTCCTCCTTTATAATGCTTTTCCAGGCTTTACTTGTTGCTGAAGACAACAAGTAATTTTACCTTAAACAAGATATGACATGGATTTAAGTGCATTGGTGAAAAAAGTGGGAAAAATATCATTAAAAATTGTGAATTCTGGTGAAATGTGGGAAAAAAAATTCTATATCGCTATATATATATATGGCAAAAAAAAGGAAATGCATTACATTTTTTTGTCCCAATATTGTTTAATTAGGTTTTCTCATAGGATCATACAGCTCTGGAAAAAAAGAAAGCACTTATGAGCAATTATGAGCCTCTTTGATTTTAGCAAATTATAAACCTCTGGAATATAATTAAGAGGAAGATGGATGATCAAAAGCCATCAAAGCAAGCTGAACTGCTTGATTTTTTGTACCAGGAGTAAAGCAGCATAAAGTTATCCAAAAGCAGTGTGTAAGACTGGTGGAGGAGAACATGATGCCAAGATGCATGAAAACTGTGATTAAAATCCAGGGTTATTCCACCAAATATTGATTTCTGAACTCTTAAAACTTTATGAATATGAACTTGTTTTCTTTGCATTATTTGAGATCTGAAAGCTCTGCATCTTTTTTTTGTTGTTTCAGCTGTTTCTCATTTTCTCCAACTTATTCCGTTTTTCATGTCTATTAAGAAAATTGTACATATTTTGGTCTGCAGGCGACAGCTACAAGATCCTGCAGTTTGGGAGGAGTTCCACAGAGTCACACCTTTCGATCTGTTCATCACAGAGCAGAGGATTCTTCTAAAAATGATGGGTCTCTGAGGCAGAGGAGAATAACCGTCGGTAATGAGACGTTTGGTTTATAAATGTGTTTATCTTTGCTTACGTCCACAGTGTGATTTTCTCATTTGATGAAGATGAACATTTCCATAACTATCAAAAGCATATACATTTATTTATATATTTATTTATTTAATTTGTTTCAGCATCATACATCCCTCAGCCGCAGGACCAGAATGGAAAGTTTGAGGAACACACAAACCAGGTAATGCCTAGTTTTACAGTATATCTCTGTAACTACCTGTGTTTAACAGCTTTAAACTGACAGTTTGTGGAAACTACCTGTGAAAAGTATTTAAAAAAATGTTATGTTAGCCAATTATATAAGAAATATGCAAGAAAGTGCCTGTAAAATGGTAATGATCTCTAATCAAATCTAATCTAATTCTTGGTTGAACAACACACACTGTTGTGGTAAGACTACACACTGATGGTGAGTTACAGTAGCATTGAAGGGGTGGGCACCAATTATGCAAATAAATGAAGCCAGGAGCCAATAGGAAAGATGTCATTTTTGTGTTATGTACAAAAGAAAGGTCGGTGTGTGTCATAACTCTCCAATTTTTCAAGTGTGACCCTTTCCCTTATAAGGGAGGAATCCTCCCACTAATAAAATAATTGAGAAAACAGGCAACCCAATGTAGGAAATGTAGGAAAACAACTCAGTTATTAGAATCACCCTTAGGGGGCCCCTACTGACAGCAGAATACAACCAGACTGGAACATGTTCAGCAGCATCCATGCACACCAGCTGTTCACTGATACCATAGCAACACCTTAGCAACCACCTGGCACCAGAAACTACATATATATATATAAGAAATATGCAAGAAAGTGCCTGTAAAATGGTAATGATCTCTAATCAAATCTAATCAAATAAATGAAGCCAGGAGCCAATAGGAAAGATGTCATTTTTGTGTTATGTACAAAGAAATGTTAAGTTACATTTACCTTAATTTGTTTAGTCTATCTCAGATGTTTAGTCTAGATAATGTTTACTCAGAACTCCTACAAATTAATGCTTTACAATACAATACACAATGTTTAGTCATATTTAATATAGTTCCAGTCAAAAGTTTGGATACACCTTAAAGTCAGTGTTTTTTCATTATTTTTAAATGTTATTTGTTGTAGATTCATATTAAACTCATCCAAACTATGAAGAGAAACATATGGAATTTTTATATTTTAGATTCTTCAAAGTAGTTCCTCTTGTTTAGATGATCAGTTTTGAACATCTATGCTGGATTTTTGAGGTAGAGTCTCCTGGAATTCAGGCTTTCAGTTAACAGCTGTGCTGAACTCATCAAGAGTTAATTACTTACTTGAATTTCTTGTCTCTTAATGTGTTTAAGAGCATCAGTTGTAAAGTAGTGAATAGGTAGAGTTACAGCTATACAGTGAATAGTGAATATTTGAGTAATGTTCTAATCCAGGTTATGAGAAGAAATGAAGGTTATTTAATCCAGAAAGAAGAATTTCAAGATGTTTGAATGTATACTCAAGTGCAGTTTCAAAAACACAGTAAATCATGTAATAACGATGAAACTGGCACTCATCAGGACTCCAGATAAGAGAACCTAAAAGCTTCTTCAGAGAGTATTTAGGTTTTAAGTTACTAAATGATTCCTTATGTAGTCTGGATCACTCCTCTATTCATTTACTATGTATATTATATTTATGATTTTGTATATATTAACCCTAATAAACGTTTCTACAATGTGTCTGATGCTTTCTGAAAGCTGATTGGTTGTGTGAATGTTTCAACAGCAGAACTTAATTGAGCTTCGACACAAACCGCTGGTGGAGATGAACACGGAGGAGGTGTGCCAGTGGTTCAGCAGCATCGGCTTTCAGAAGTGCCTGCCTTTCATTAGAGGTCAAATCTGGAGTTTACTGTTTATATATTTACTACACTGTAAAAAGAGTATTTGAGTAGTAGGTGAAGTAATGCAATATTGTATTCTACAATATCTAGCAATACTGTGCTCTACTGCAGCTGCTGATCTCAGTGTTTTAGGCTGTAAGAACAAGTTACTCTTTTCTCTGCTGCAGAGAAAATATATTTATTTTATATTTACTGAATATCACAGCCGAAACTCACGCAGAATTATGATATTAATACCTGTAACATGATAGATTTAAGTCTTATATCAGTAAAACTGTGTTCCCAGTTCTGATCACATTTTAACCCCTTCAGACCACGTTTATCACAACGGACATTATATATTCTTGCACTCAACACAGATTGAGACCTATTGTCCATCAGAATAGACGTTTATCAACCAATCAAACAGCAGTTTAGCCCTGAAAAGTAAAGCATGACTGCATCCTAGATAATCAGTAAACACATTTATTTATTTTACTGTGTAAGGACACTTTATAAAATAGAAGAACTTATATTGAATTAAAAGAAGTTATAATTATTTTACTGCTATGGACATAAAAAGTCAAATAATACATATGAATTTTATTTATTTATTAATTGAATTTTTATTTTTGATTGCATTACATTATTATTATAACATACATACATTATTATATATATATTTTAACACTAAAATATAATTCAGCTCTGAAAGTCTGGCCAGTTATAACCACACCCACCAAATATTACAAATCCAGCACTGGATCCTGGATTAAAGATCCAGATTTAAAATAGTTCTTTAAGTAATGAATAATAAATTATGTAAAGTTAATTATTTCCTAAGACACTTAGTTCAGTGTCTTAATTAATATCAAATCATTTGAGTTATTAACATGTAAACTATTTAAGGTAGCTTTCTTTGCATTTCAGTTGCGTTAATGCAAACTGTTAACTTGAAAACAATCAGATGAAACAGGCTGATCTGACTTAAAATAACTGTGTTCATTTAATTTGTTAACTTGATTCAGAAAAACTTAATTTAGAGATGTGTTTCCAATTTTCCATGGAATTAATTTTGCAATCTGTTTCCCTATCCTACCTATTCTCATGTTTATTGCTCATCAGTTGACTTATCATGATTTAGGCCCAATCATATTTCTCTTTTGTACACGTATCTCCAATTTTTCAAGTGTGACCCTTTCCCTTATAAGGGAGGAATCCTCACTAATAAAATAATTGAGAAAACAGGCAACCCAATGTAGGAAATGTAGGAAAACAACTCAGTTATTAGAATCACCCTTAGGGGGCCCCTACTGACAGCAGAATACAACCAGACTGGAACATGTTCAGCAGTATCCATGCACACCAGCTGTTCACTGATACCATAGCAACACCTTAGCAACCACCTGGCACCAGAACCTACATAGGACACTAACACTTTCCCAACCTCACATACATTCAAGTACATTTACTCATGATTGGGTATTCACATAATCTATCTATCTATCTATCTATCTATCTATCTATCTAGTAACCAACACGGATACCATAGCAACACCTAAGCATCCACCTAGCAACTGCTTAACAACACCTTAGCAACCACTACAGACACTATAGCAACCACCTAGCGACCAATTGGCAACAATTTAGCAACCACCATGTGTTCCATAGTAACACTTTAGCAACCACCCACCAACTATTTAGGAACACCTTAGCAACACCCTAGCAACCTCCAGGGACACCAAAGCAACACCATAGCAACCCCCATGAATGCCATAGCAACACCTTAGCAACTGCCTAGCAACCACTTAGCTAAAAAAGAGACAAGGAACAGCACATTACACCTCAATCTTGTTCAAACAACTATATAAGATTTCAGGTGGTTATAGTGTTTTTATATATGAGTGCTTTGCTGTTTGAATTACACTTGATTTGGTGGGGTATACTTTGCTTTGGGCCCCTAAGTGCTTTAAAAAGGGGCCCTGGATATACAGTAGCTACAGCAATGGAACGCTAAAGTTCAGCAGCCTAACTGCTGCTGCTGCTTAACTAGTTTACTTTAGGGCGTATTTTATCGTATGTCTTTAGAAAGGCAGGGCAGGCGGTGCAGGAATTAGTTATTATTGTCTGTTCCTTAATTGCTCTGTGATTTGGAGCTGAAATTAGCTTTTATAGCTTTTTTATTTGCTTCTGTTGCATTTAAGGTGGTACAGGAAATTAAGCGAGTTAGCTAGCTAATGAGATAAACTACTAGTGATTATTTATGCCTAAATATAAAAAAAAAAACATTGAAACTACACATTTAACTATAGTAATATAGTGGTTATCATAATTTTTAACAAGGTAAATCTTTAAATTTGTGGTGGCGCCTGAAAAACTACCTAAAGGTTCCTAATAAACTAACTGCACACTTTTAAAGTTCTTAGTGTCTTTTTTTTTTATTTTGTAAAAATAATGATTTCTTAGAATGGGTAATTCTATGCCCTGATCACTAGCACTGTAAGCCTGTTTGGAGCATCGGATAAAAGTGCTGTATTTAGGAATGCTGGGGGTGAACGGAGGTGGAATATTTGACAAAAGTTTATACTCCTTATCACGTTTTACTATAACCCAAGTTCATTTCACTCCAGACTTCTCCTTTAAACTTACTGGTATTTGTTACAGAGGCAGAACTAACAGGTTCCCACATTACCTGCATTGACCTCGATCTTCTGGATGTTCTCCGAGTGTCTGGTCTGGAGGAGCGAGAGCGACTTCTGTCTGCCATCTACAAGGAACTTCACCCACCCAACACCACCACCCAGAAACTGGACATCCTTCTAGGTAACAGACCATAATTATGACCAATCCGAAGGAGCTTAAATGGGGTATGACCTATTTCATTAAATACTTGTTAACAGAAAACACAGGAGCTCCACTGACTCAATACAACCTTGACAGACGACAACAGTCAGGCATTCATCGCTATCTTGGCAGTAAATTGTCAACAAGGCATCCAGGTACCTGCACTGTTAAAACAGCAAAAAATCTGCCAAAGTCAGAGCTCATCTGACTCTTAAAAGTAATGATGAGTAAGTGACACTCTGATTGGTTTATTTCATGTTACGCCAAAAATTAGTACATGCTTTTTGAAGAGTTTTGAGCCGAGCAAGTTGTACTTTTCCGTCATTACAATAGCAAAGACACACCAATGTAGGGCTTTATACGCTAACAGGAAAATGTTATAGTCAATATGAAATTTGACTGGAAGTGTAGTGCTCATAGCTGATAGGACTGTGATAGTATGGTTAAAGATCTCATTCTATCATTTTTTAAATTAATTTTAAAATGTCTAGTTGCGTCTCTAGTATGAATTAATATCATGTGAGCTGGTTTTTGTGAAAAAAAAAACTGCTCTGGTGATCTGGTATAACCTTGCTTTAGTCCAGTGGAGGAGTGTGTGGGGGACGAATGGTAGGATTTCGACTCTTGCTCATGAATACTCATACATGCAAACATATCGCCTCTGATTGGCTAACAGCACTGCAACACAAGGAAGCAGCAAGGCAGACAACAGTTAGAAATGTTTTAAAATAAAGATATTTTTACACTAAAAACAGTCATGTTAATTTACAACATGTGTAATAAAGCCCTGCTAAATGCAGTTCAGCCACTGACCTAGTCTTAGAGTCTCTGTAAAACACCAAATCCATCAGAGATCCTATATAAACCTATAATTACTTACACACAGAGGTGGGTAGTCCAGGTGCATAAAGTAAAAATCCACCCCAGGAACAAAACCCTGAGGTGGATTTTTACTTTTAACTAGTGTAACTGTTTTATCTCCATTGTACTTTGCTGGTGGTGTTTCTCCACAGACCATTCTAACAATTCTAACCATTTGTTTCTTAGCTCTGAACTACTGGGTAAAGTATATAAACACTGATGTGTTATTCACACAAATAACACAGGAATTAACTGCACTGTTAGCACTGTTAGCTCCTATCTGACGAGACAGCGTCGCTGCCTGGCTTAAGCTCTGCCTGTGGGCGGTCCTGATCTGAGGTGGGCGGGGCAATGAATACTAATTTGCGGGTTGACGTAGAAACGGTGCTTTTCCTGATCGACTCATTTTTCTGAATATTTTCTTTTACTAGTTACTGCAGACAATGGAGGTTGAGGAAGAGTTTGATGTGCAGCATCATAAACAACTCAGAGAGACCTGCTGTATTTCACAAACAACAAGAACAAGAGGATTTTAGTGGAAGTAGAACTTTAAATGTTCTAGTTTTATTAAAGGGGAAGGACCCTTTTAGAAAAAGAGACTCACAGGGATCCATTAAGACTTATTCTTTTTGTATTTTAACTTTTTCTTACACAGAAACGTTTGGTCCGAACCATATCGACAGATTTACAGCTGCTTTGGTGTCTCTGACCAAGTCAAAGTCTTCACCCCAGATCAACTGTCTGACAACCAACCAAAATTCACATAAATTCAGGTACGAGTAAAATAACCCTAAATAATATATACAGTGTATAATTTCTCACAGATTTCCCTAAAATACGTATTTTCTCTTATACCTCATGCATTTATATTTTACAGACAAAAAGGACAGCAGTTTGGGGCTCACAGGAACACTCATCTTGTAGAAATCACAATTTATGGTAATGTTTAATATGATGATAAAGGCTAAATACTGTATCTCACACAGATCACTGAATATATGATACTTTAATACAGTGTCATATCATAGTCAGTGTACAGATACAGTACAGATACTTCTTATAGGCTTAGGCCATTTTTATTTAGAGCAACAATTCTGTTCCTCACATCCTTAGAGAGTTCTTTGCCATGAGGCGCCATGCTGGACTTCCAGTGGCCAGGTTAAGAGAATTTAACCTAAAACATCAAATTTACCAAATTTAACAGCCTGGCACTCTTTCACACCTAAGACTCACATGTCTCGTTAGTGACATTAGTGTCGCATTTTTGTAGATAAAATATACTTTTGTGAGATATTGTACATATAATCGTGTGTGCATGTGTTCCTTCATAATATAAATACAAAGAGGCTAAAGCAGAAACGTCTGGCAACTATTAGGAGGTGATGATCTGATGTATAATCCATATATACAGCTCTGGAAAAAAAATAAGAGAGCGCTTAAAAATGATACGTTTCTTTGATTTTAGCTAATTAAAAACCTCTGGAATATAATCAAGAGGAAGATGGATGATCACAAACCATCAAACCAAACTGAACTGCTTGAATTTTTGTACCAGGAGTAAAGCAGCATAAAGTTATCCAAAAGCAGTGTGTAAGACTGGTGGAGGAGAACATGATGCCAAGATGCATGAGATTAAAACTGTGATTAAAAACCAGGGTTATTCCACCAAATATTGATTTCTGAACTAAAACTTTATAAATATGAACTTGTTTTCTTTTTTTTTTTAATCTTTTTTTTTGTTATTTCAGCCATTTCTAATTTTCTGCAAATAAATGCTCTAAATGACAATATTTTTATTTGGAATTTGGGAGAAATGCTTCCTATATATTCCTCTGCCTATTCATGTCCCTAAAATATTTTATATGTTAATGATGTAGGCAAAGCTACAGAAGAGAAGTGGGAGCACATTGTATTTATTTAATTTAAAAACTATTATTATTATTATTATTATTATTATTATTATTATTATTATTATTATTATTATTATTATTATTTCCTGATTTAATATGATAATCTCTGATCTGTTTGATGTGATATGCTGTATTGTGTTTGAGACTAAGGGCTTTCTGGTGTTATGTTAGCTTTAGAACGGATAGTACATTTAAGAACGCCGAAAGATACGAGTGTTGGGAAAGTGATGGAGTCCTGCCTGAGGATGCTCGGAATAAACGAAGATAAAGATCAATTCAGCCTGAAGAGCAAGCAAGGTATGATATATATATGTCTAAAATAAGTGAATTACGTGAAGATAATGAGCTAGAATAATGTTTTGTTTCTTTGTTTCTGGAATATTATCTCAGTTTATTACTGTATGATGATGTAATTGCTAAATCTCTGCCTTTATATATTTTATGATTTCATTCAGAATGGCTCATAAACAAAACAGTAAATCATTCATTTAACTTTCATTAAATTTAACAGTGTAGAAATGTTCAGACTGAATAAGCTAAGATAGAGGTTTATGAATACTATAAAACAGAAATAGCCAGTTGTTTCAAATAAAACTCAATAAAACTCTGTCTAGTTTTTTTGTTTATTTATTGATTTAGAAAGTTATCCAACAGTAACTTGAGTCATTAGTGATTTTATTAAACGATGAACTAAACCAAACTGGGTTTAGTGAAAGTAGCTACTGTAGACGCACCCAGGCGTAATTAAAGCTGTTTTCATGTGGGTCAGCCAGACGTCTTCCTGTAGCAGTTTTCTCCAGTTTCTCTTTTGAAGGTGTATAAAACTCACCGCTCTGATGGTGAAAGTGTGAATGTGTTGTGTGTAAGTGTGTAAATGCTGCTGTAGTAGAGCTCTTTTTAACAGTATATGATTTTTTTCAGTTTTTAGTTGATTTGTTTTTCTAAAAGGCCCCATGCCAAACTTTCTACACTGGATTCTGTACTGTTTCTGGTTATTGGCTGGACCTAAAGAGCTTAATTGGCAAAAAGTAAGGAGAGAAAAAAGATCTAAAACTTTTTACCAGTAGTGTATATTAATATCAATGTAAATTTGGCTTAAAGATCTCCAAAATTACAGCACACTGTGATGTAATTATAACCAATTCTGAATAATTATTATGAATTTGTCACATCTTTGCCCTGTTTCCTGTCTGTTTTCATGTCTCTGTGTGTGAACCCCACTTGTATCATGCTCCTCTGTGTTGTTCCCCAGTAATTTTCCATTCACCTGTGTGTAATTTGTAGCTCCGCCCCCTAGCCCCAGGTGTTTCTACTTCCTGTGTGTGTTTCCTGTTTGTATATATAGTCCTCCTGTATCAGTTTGTCTGCGGCGGTCTTTGCACTAACCCCTGTTGTTTGTCATTCCCGTGTTTGCTTTCTCGTGTTCTCAGTCATTGCCCTTGTTTATTTTTTGTTTATTTCTCCTTGTTTATGTTTTGTTTATTCGTTTGTTTTCCTTGCCCAGTTTAGTTTATTTCAGTCTTGTTTCAGTTACTCGTTTGTTACTTTGTTTAGCCTCCCTGTTTGTATGTTAGCTTTATCTCTCGTTTGTTCTGGTTTATTTCTTTATTTCTTTGCTTGCTTGTTTATTTGTTTAATAAATACTCCCTTACCTTCTTTTTTTACGTTCACCTCCACATCTCCCTGCTCCTGCAAATCCTGACAGAATTAATGAATTAAATGTTATTTATTGTGTTTCAAAGTGTTTTTCCTGTGTTTTATTAATTGTAATTATGCTTGGATGGATGGTAATCTTTTTTATTATTATAATTTTTAAAGATTCTTCAGAGGAATTCTCTGTGGAGCAGCAGATGGGTAACCTGCCGGGTTCAGAGACCAGACTACTGGAGCTGGAGTTGTGTAAAAAGGTACAAAAAGCAGCAGTGTTTCAATCAATTACATTATAAATACTTTATTACCTATACCTTCATTATATATACACTTTACTGGAGTAATTATTTTACATTTTCACACAATTATCTGAACTTTCTACTCCTCACATTTTAATAAAAACAGCCCTGTTACTCCTATATTTTTTTTCATTTCAGCTCATTTTTAATTTCGCTTCTCATCGTTCAATAAAACCACTATCCAGATAAATCTCTCCATCCATATTCCAGAGTGAATCTGATCACTGATTGTGATTGGATGTAGAGAAGTATAAACATATACCATTCTGACTCCCTATTGGTTTATACTGTGATCCATCACACCTGCACACATCCCGCCCCTTTTATACTTTAAGTAGTTTTGAATCCAGTACTTTTTTAAACACTTTTACTTAAAACGTAAAAAGCTTGAGTTAGTTCTTCAACTTCTACTGAAGTATTTTATTCCACTGCAAAAAAACTAAATCTTAGCAAGTGAAATTGTCTAAATTTAAGGCAATAAATCTCTTTTAAAAATGTTCTTCTCTAATAAGATTTTTTGTCTTACTAAGTATTAGATTATTTTGCTTATTTAGGGATAATTATCTTAATCATTCTTACGTAGAATTTGTACCTTATTTTAAGTAATTTAAACTCAAAATCACAACTCACAATCAAGCAGCAATCAAGTTATTCTGATTCTTGTGTCCAAAAACAGTGACTTTTTTGCTTGATTTAGGTGTTACTTCACTCATTTTGAGACTTTGCCATGGCTTTTTGTAAGAAATCTTACTAAGAATATTTTGCTTACCCCATTGGCAGATATTTTTGCTTCAAATACATATATTTGTCTTAATTTGCATATATTTTGTCTAGTTTTTGCCAATGGATTTTTTGCAGTGTAATATATTTATTATATTTAATATACTTCTACCTACAGGGTAATAAATGGAGATACGTTTCACACAGATCAGAGACATACTACTAAATACTGAAACTGATGAGTAAAGTATTTATTTTATCTACTATAACTATAGTAAAATGTTGTATAATTTAAGGTGGAATAGCTATAAAGGTAAGAAACTAAGTTGTAGCACTTGAATTTAACTATTTGTCTCCTTTGGTATTTAAGGTGGAACTGAAAAATCTATAATGCAGAAGGTGAACATTTGACAGCTATGAAAGCTGCAGCACTTAAGGTGGAACTGAAACTTTAAAGGACTCAGCTTAGCAGCGGGAAGTAAAAAAAAAACCCTTTTTCAGGTGGAATGGAGGACTATTTGTGGGAGTTTAAACGAAATGTTTATAGAAGAAACATTATGCTTTTGTTTCCCTGTTTTTTTCTCTTTTGCAGGAGAAACCGAGTAATTCTCCAGAATCCCCTGAATTCTGCACATTAAATACGGCTGAAAACAACGTCCAAATAATAAACCAGCAAATCAGAGATGAGAAGCTCCAAGAGCTAAATCAACAAGTAGACTTCCTCCAAAATATCATCCTGCAGGTAAACTTTTTACATCAATTCCATTTATATTTTAATCTCTTCACAAAGAGAAAAAAAAATAGACTAGACTAAACCACACAATGAAGGAACACATAAGGAATCATGTAGTAACTTAAAAGTAAAGTTAAATAAACCAAAATACTCTGTGAAGAAGCTTGTAGATGCTCTTATCTGGAGAGCTGTTTGTTAACTTGTGGTTTCTGAGGCTGGTAACTCTGATGGTCTTTGCAGTGACTGCACTTAAGGATACTTTCATAGTTCTTAAAATTTTCCTTTTCTGATTGACTGACCTTTCATAAAGTATTTTTATATATATTTTTATTTATTTGAGTTGTTGTTGTTGCTTCTCATAATCTGGATTAGAACATTACTCAAATATTCACTGTATACCTGTAACTCTACCTCTTCACTACTTTACTTTAACTGATGCTCTCAAACACATTAAGAGACAAGAAATTCAAGTAATTAACTCTTGATGAGTTCAGCACAGCTGTTAACTGAAAGCCTGAATTCCAGGTGACTCTACCTCATAAATCCAGCAGAGATGTGTAAAACTAAAGAATGTAAAATATAAAACATATTCTGGTTTGTTTAACACAATGTTTTTCTTTATAGTTTGGATGAGTTTAGTATTAATCTACAATACAGAACCTTTTAAAATAATGAAAAAACACTGAATTTAAGGTGTGTCCAAACTTTTGACTTCTACTGTACATGAAAAATATGTACATACTACACCATGCCAGTAGGATTCTGCTGTTTTGATTATGCACTTTAAGCTTGGATAAGTTTAATTTAATTCAATTATTTGAGAAAAAACAGTTTGTGACATCAGTTGCTTTGCACAATAATTCTAAGGTAAAAAATAAGGTAAAAATAGCTTAGTATTTAGTCTTCTGTTTGATTGAAATGAACTAAAATATAGATTTGAAATGCTACAGAGTGAACAGTATAGAGCACACAGCCAACACAGAGTTATCTCCTACAAGCTCACCAAAGATAGTCTACCAGCCAGAGGGAATGACTACACACTGATGGTGAGCGTCAGAAACTGAAGGACACTCCCAGTATGTAAATAGATTGTCCTGAAAGCCAACAGAAAAGAAGCATCAGACTGGGGTTATTAAATACGGTTATTAGATTATGATTCGATTTAATGGACAGGTACATTTAAAAAAAATAGAATATCACTGAAAAGTAACTTTATTTCAATGATTCAGTTGAAAATGTGAAACTCATATATTATATAGATGTATTAAACACAAAGTGATTTATTTTAAGCATTTATTTCTTTTATTGTTGATGATTATGATTTACAGAAATGAAAACACAGAAATCAGTGTCTCAGAAAATTTGAATATTATATAAGAGCAACTGGTACTTTTGTGGGCAGTATGGGCAGTGTGTCAAATCCTGCTGGAAAATAAAATCCACCAGCAGATGACATGGAGAGACATGTCATCTGCTGGTGTTGATCCACTGTGTTTTATTATCAAGTCTAAAGTCAGTGCAGCTTTGTTTTCCCACAAAATCTTACAGCACTTCATGCTTCCCTCTGCTGACAAACTTTTATGGAGTTTTTTTTCTAGGGATTTTTTATGGATTATTTTCCAGCAGGACTTGGCACACTGCCCACACTGCCAAAAGTACCAATTAGTCTTAGTACAAATTCAAAGCTCTTACAATCGCCTACAAGGTGATGACAGAACAGGCTCCTTCCTACCTGCACTCGCTCCTGAACGCTTACGCTACCTCCCGGCCGCTGCGCTCCTCCAATGAATGTCGCCTCGCTTTGCCAAACACTCACACAAAGCAATCCAGACTGTTCTCTTACAGAGTTCCACAGTGGTGGAACAAACTACCTTCCACTACCAGATCAGGAGAATCTCTCGCTATCTTTAAGAAACTCCTGAAGATAGAGCTCTTCAAAGAGCACTTACTCTCCTAACACCCCTAACAAACTAACTAATTCTAACCTCATCTCCTTCTTCCTCTTCTCTACTCCTCTATCCCATTATTTCCCTCTGACCTCCTTAAGGCCCTATCTATAGATGTTTTATTTTTAACTTCTATTATTTTTGTACTTAACCTCTTCTATTATTTGCACTTCAATATTGTAAGTCGCTTTGGATAAAAGCGTCTGCCAAATGTAATGTAATGTAATGTAATATCTTACATTTTTTAAATCTAATTAACTCAAGTTTTCATTGGGCGCCGAGTGGTCCAGCGGTTTAAAGCGCTGCCACTATGAGCGGAAGGTCGCAGGTTCGAACCCCCACTCATGCCGCTTTGCCATCAAGCTGCCGGCGCTCAGAGGGAGCACAATTGGCCCTGCTCCCTCCGGGTGGATAGATGGCGCTCCTCCCCACATCACTCCTAGGGTACAACACAGGGCGTCTGTGAGCTGATGTATCGGAACTGAGTCGCTGCATTTTCCTTCGTTCGCGCTAGCCGCTTGACAATGCTGCATCAGCAGCAGCTTGAAAAGTAGAGGCAGCTGACTTCACATGTATCAGAGGAAGCATGTGTTAGTCTTCACCCTCCTTGTTGGGGCATCACTAGTGATAGGGGGAGTCCTAATGAGTCGGTTGGGTAATTGGCTGTGTACATTGGGAAGAAAATGGGAAAAATTAGAAATTTCTATAGTTTTCAGTAAACTTGTGATTAATGACTGTGTATTATACTGTATATATAATTCTCAGGTGCAGGAGCTTCACCAGGGTCTGGTGGTGTTTTGTGCGGAGCTGAAGAGCACTGATGGACAGCTGGACACTGAGACGCTGGACAGTCTGGAGCTCCAGAGACGTCTCAGCCAGGCTCAAAACCAACTGCAGGAGAAGAGACATCATCTACAGATGCTGAGGGACAACACAGATATCACACCTGTGCAGAAATACAGGTATTATTAACACTGCGTTTAAACTGGAGATTTGTGGAGAGCAGAGGCCTTCAGTTGCTTAGAATTACCCTGGGGTCCTTTAAGACCTTACCGACTATGGTGACACACTTGGAGTGATTTTGTTGGTTGATCACTCCTGGAGAGGGTAACTTTGGAGTCTAAACCCTTTACAGATTATTTAATAACCTTCTCCAGCCTGATGAGCATCAATCTACTTTTTTATAGACGTGTGTGCAAATCTAATGATGTTTTAGATCATACTTATGCAGAAATATAGAAAAGTGTTCATAGATTGTAACGTGTATTTGTATATGTGGAATTGCAGGAGAGCAGAAGTGTGTCTGCTTGAGAGGATGAGACTGAACTGTCAAGTGTTTAAAGAAGAGATAACGCTGGTGCACCTGAATCGACACATCGCTCATCTTCACTCAGCGCTGGAGGAAATCCACAGAAAGGTGAGATAAATCTAAAATATTTACCTTACAGCACTACTATATAGGATATTTTCAGGAGATTCTGGACATGAAGAGTCACTACACTTCAATACATTCTAACATTAATAGATGAAACATGCTGCTCTGTAATAATAAAATATACCAGCCCTGATTAACATGATTAAAAATGAGATGCAAATATGAACAGAATTTAGATATATTAAGATTTTGATAATTTTTTGACCAAAGGTTTGCTTAGTGAAGTCCAAACAGTACAAAAATAAAATAGTAAAATAAATAAATAAATAAAACAGTAAAAATAAAATTTAAATAAAAAAGGAAAAACAATCCATATAAAATAAAATAGTCAAAATAAAAAAGTAGTACAAATAAAATAAAATAATACAAAAACAGTAAAAAAAAAATTAAGACAGTCCAAATACAATAAAATAAAAAAAGGTAATATAGTAATAATAAAATGGCCAAATAAAATAAAACTGTCCAAATAAAAAATGGTCCAAATAAAATCATTGTCCAAATAAAAAAAGGGTTAAATAAAAAAGTGGTATAAATAACAAAAATGGTCCAAATAAAATAAAATAGTAAAAAAACAAAAAATAATAATAATATAGTAAAACAAAATTGTCCCAATAAATAAAATACTGTATTTTCTTTATTAATTTTAGTATACATCTTCTCATTAAAACACTCTGACCAGGGGAATTTTATTATGAAAATGTTAAAATGTTGATGTTTTACGTGGTTTTCTGACTGTAGGGTTAAATCTGTGAGATCTTCTGTGTGCTGTAGTGGCTGTTTGTGTTCTCCATCATCCAGTTATTAAATATATTTATACCTGTATCACCTGCAGGAAAGAGCAGCCAATCAGACGGCTTCGTTGGGTCAGCTGGTGTCTCCGCAGTGTCCGGCGATGCTGGTGGCTGTAGAGGAGAGCGCCGGGCCGGACGGGCGCTACACCTTCACTGTCTGCAGGGTGGAGGGAGGAGGACTTCAGGTGGAGAACGCTGGAAACAGCAGCCTCTATCTGAACGACAGGTACTTCTTTTACTCTACGTTTCTGTACACCTGACCTTCTGTACGAATCTGCCTGAGATCAGTTCATGTTAGCATGTTGTAGCATTCTTCTGCGCTAGTGGTGCTGACACTTATTGTGATTATACCACAGTTCCATTATCACTGTTTATTGAAATAATTTAAAGAGTTAAAGAGGAGGAGAAAATATGATCTGTTTGGTTAAAAAACTCCACCAGTTAAAATAGTTCCTGCCCTGTTTGGTTTGTAAGCGCTGCATCGTTGTTAGGTTACCTGTATGTGGCGGAGTAATACATGGAGAGCTTCGGTTACAGTGCATTACCGGCTGATAATGGCACTCATAGAACGCCTCTCAGCCAATCACATTGCAGGGTCGCAACTAACTGTGGTATATTATACTGTATATTCTTCAGAACGAAAGAAGCTGGGCATGTTCAGAGCATTTAAAGACTAAAGTGTGTGTGTGTGTGTGTGTTTCAGGCTGGTGGAGGTGAACGGGGTGAGTGTGGTGTGGAGCAGTGAGGAGGATTTAGCTGCTCTTCTTCAGAGACCGGTTTCTCAGCTGGTTATTCTACGTCAGCCGGCGTCTCCACCCTCTGTAGATCAGCCCCAGCAGCCCCAGCCCTGCCAGCCCTCAGCCGTGGGTGGATGCCAGGATGGAGCAGAGGCACAGTGACCCCGGCACGGGTCTGAACTCATAAAAAAATAAACTGAAAGAAAAGTGACACTACAGATGTTACAGAAGCAGGAATTAAATCTGTAGTGAAAGTTCAACTAGGAGACGCTATGTCACGTCTTTATCCAACCAATCACCAGCTTCCCATGCTACCATGTCTACCTGCGTCTTAATTAAACCAATTCTGTACAGAAAAGTGGAACTAAATGTGAAAAACTTGTAACTGCAGTTGTTGCCGCCAAGAGTGACACAATCAAGTTATTTGATTTTAGTGGGTAAACATTTTTTCACACAAGGTTTGATTGGTTTGGATAGTTTTTTTCGTTTAATAAATAAAATTATCATGTAAAAAGTGTGTTTTATATTTACTCAGGTTATATTTGTCTGATATTAAAGTTTGTTTGGTAATCGGAAAAAAGATCTTATGACAAAAAAGCAAAAACTAAAGAAATCTGTAGGGGCCAAATACTTTTTCACGCCTCTGTATATTTGCTTTATCACTCTTATGAGTGATGACCAAATTCCTGTGACTGTCTGCCACGCCCACCTTAGCAACCTCATAACAATCAAAACTATTGTTACATGTAAACGTGTTGTTGCTAATGTTGCTAAAGTAGTGGCCCACTTAAACAAACTCCACCCTATAATTAATGATACTTTAATGCCTATGAATGTTGTATATGTACTTTATTATGAACCATTTAGTTCACTTAAATCCATTTTTATTTACTGTAAATAAGCAGTTTTGTAATTTTTGTTGCATATTTGTGTTGGGTATTATACTGAATACACAACATTCAAATACATTTTTATAAACGGGTTGTAATGTGGCATTTTTATCATGCACACATTATAGGTATGGATTGTTATTTTTCTTTCATCTAGATTGAACAGCATGAAAATAGTGAGATATTGCTGGTTCATGTACTGCAAAATAATAGTACAGTCATGGCAATTAGAACAGAATGTATGGCTAATTCATAATCACAGTATTCTTTAAAGCATGATATTGATAGATTTTCATTCACAAAGTAAAGGAGAGAACTAAGCTGTTAAAAGCTGCCACTATATTCACAATCACACCAATTCCACCTTAAAAGCTGCCACAATATTCACAATCACACCAGTTCCACCTTAAAAGCTGCCACAATATTCACAATCACACCAGTTCCACCTTAAAAGCTGCCACAATATTCACAATCACACCAGTTCCACCTTAAAAGCTGACAATATTCACAATCACACCAGTTCCACCTTAAAAGCTGCCACAATATTCACAATCACACCAATTCCACCTTAAAAACTACAACTATATTCACAACCACACCAATTCCTCCTTAAAAGCTGCCACTGTATTCACAATGTCACTAGGTCACCATAAAGGCTACAACTATATAAGAGGCTGAATTTAGCTTCTTATTCGCCAGTATCTTTTTGAGATTTCCGTTCCACCTTAAATGCTGGCTGAACAAACATTCGGCCGCCTGTAGATGGCGCATTTTAACAGTAAAAACAGCATGTAAGCAAAGCGCTGTGCAAACACTCTGAATAAAGGAGAGAAGACAATGCGAGGGACAGAGTTTAACTCTGAGTGAAATATAATGTAAATAAAATTAGATATGAATTAAAACGTTATTGCTCTCACTTTTGGCCTAATTCCCAGGCCATTATATCTTCAGTCTTAAGTAATCTAGAAAACTATCATACCTAATACACAATACATAAGACTGTCAAAATCCTGAAGGACAAATAATACTGTTGACTTTTTTCACAATGACCTTGTGAACACAGCATGTTATATAATATTAAATTAATATTAATAATGAATGGTGAAATAGCACTTTTTGCCTAATTCCAAGACCATTATCTCTTCAGTCTTAAATCGTCTCACAAAAATGACTATCAGACCTAATACCCAATACCCCACGCTGTCTAATTCCTCAAGAACAACAAATATTACTGTGGAATTTTTCCATAATGACCCTGTGAACATAGCATGTAATATAATATAATAAATAGTGAAAGCACTATTAGCCTAATTCTATGACCATTATCTCTTCAGTCTTAAATCGTCTCACAAAAATGACTATCAGACCTAATATCCAAAACCTTACACTGTCAAAATACTGAAAAAGAACAAATTTTACTGTACATTTTTTCCATAATGTCACAATCCTAAAGAAGAACAAATTTTACTGTGGTTTTGTTCCATAATGACCCTGTGAACATAACATGTAATATAATAAAATGAATGGTGAAATAGCACTTTTCTCATAATTCCAAGACCATTATCTCTTCAGTCTTAAATCGTCTCACAAAAATGACTGACACCCCTAATACCCAATACCCCATACTGTCAAAATCCTAAAGAAGGATAAATATTACAAACAGTACTTTAGACAGTCTACTCATTCTCCGCATTAAGTTTTCATGTTGCCACCGTTGGCTTCTAAATTATGATGTGATTCAGTTGCACACCTTAAATGACCTTTTATCTCATTATTATATTAATGTTAATAGACTTTTACATTCCTACAGAATAAGAAATTCAATTCAGAAGTTCATAGTGAATTCACTATTTACCTATCGTACTATAATGGTCTTAGAAATAAGTGAAAAGTGCAATTTGCCTATTCATTCTATTATATTACATGCTATGTTCACAAGTTCATTATGGAAAAAGTCCACAGTAATATTTGTTCTTTTTCAGGATTTTGACAGTGTGGGGTCTTGGGTATTAGGTCTGATAGTCATTTTTGTGAGACGACTTAAGACTGAGGAGATAATGGTCTTGGAATTAGGCGAAAAGTGCAATTTGCCTATTCATTATATTATATTACATGCTATGTTCACAGGGTCATTGCGAAAAAATCAACAGTATTCAGGATGCCTACATCTCAGACAAATTTCTGGAGCCCGACCCGACCCGGCCTGAGGAATGTGGTGGAAAATCTCGGGTCAGGTCAGGTTCGGGCAATCTAAGCTCTAATTTAGCCTCTAACAAACAGAATAAAACAATGGAAATCAGCTGCAATTACCTGTTAGCTTCAAAACTAAAGAAGGACATTTAGGACAACAAACAAAACAAGTAATAAAGAACATTCTCAGATACTGTTCACTGAATTCTCACTTTAATCAGATTAAAACATTAGAGACATGACTCTGATAAGTGTACATTTTATAGTCCATATAAAATCATACAACATAGAATTAAACATCTGCTGCAGCCCAAAAATATTTTGCCCTTAGCCCTTGGAATATAGTGTAATTAATATAATTAACAGATCTACAGCAAGCTAGTATTTATAGCACATAGCGGCCTGATTTCTTCTCAATCTAGACAGATTAATCACTACCCGACCGATCGATCCATTTATTATCTGCGCAGGAAAACGCTTTTACTCGAGTGTAATTAATTAATATTTTACTTAATAATCATTTTTAATAATAATGAATTAAAGTTTAAAGTTTTAGCATTTTCTCTGTACAAAAACTATATTTAAAGTATATTCAATGTACTTGAATATTTTTTTTTACTACTTCACTACTACTGTAGTAGTAAACTACTACAGTACTAGTGATACTAGTACTGATACTACTGATAGCCATTGCAACAGAGATGGAGAAACATGGCCTTTAACAGAAACTGAGATATTCTGAAATTCTCTACTGCTTCATATAGTGATTTGTTTACGGCGTTCCCAGAAAAATTGAAAAAAAAACAATTAAACAAATTCAGTGCAATTCTTGTTTAGATAAATGAAAATTTAAAACAAGGCTAAATGAAATGCCTAATAAATAAAATCTACACTTTTCTGGTGCTTCCTTTGTATGAATTCTATCAGTCAGGTATTAAGGAGAAGTAAGCCCAGCTAGCACTGCCGGAGCAGCATTAGCATTACCCACTAACCACTAGAGGTTAGCCGCTAATGCTAATGTTCTAGCCTCAGTGCTGGAGAAATTCGGTAATCTAAGGTTACTGTAAATAAACAGAAGCACTTTACTCACCCAAATAAACAGTTTTCAGGAGAGAAATCTGTGTAGATTAACATCCAGCACTCGTTTACAAATAGTATTTTTATTTATTACAGTTTTGTTTGTTTAGCCTAGCTTTACTTAACTTAACCATTCTTTAATGGTTTAAGGTTTTAATGAAAAATGGCTTTAAGCTTTTAATAGTTTCAAAGGATAAACGTATATAATACAGAAAATTAAAAAAAGAACCATCAACATAAAAACCTCATGTCTTAGACACTGCTTATAATGTATTTACTATTAGCATATTGCTGCTGAAAAACAAGAATTCATGTGCATTCATTCATTTATTCACTCATTTATTCATTCATTCGCGACTCCTAGCCGACACACTCCACCTTCAATCGCCAGTGATTGTCCCGCCACAGCACCAGGGGGCAGTCTGGATATATGAGTCTGAGGAAGTAGAGATTTTCACACGTTTACAGTTTTAACCTTTTTATGTGTTTTTCATGATAATTCTGTTTTTTGAACTACCTAACTAACCAGCTATCACATTAGTACCCATTCTATCACTAGAGAACTATTGAATACGGCTAGCCATATGTATGTTTTGTTTTTTTGCCATAGCTAGCTGCAGTGTTTAAAATGGGGGATTACATATATTTTTTTTTTATTAACCTAAATTAAAGCTTTGCAGGAGGTGAGACAGGTAAAGGTAACTAACTGTACTGTATTGTGCAAGTTGTCGTACCTTGGCTTTGCTGTCGTGGGCAGACATATACCCAACACACATACTCTCGGTAGTATGGCTCCAAAGGAACTCTACTAAACACAGAAGAAAACTGCATTGTGATTTAGTTCATCTTCTACTATTCCAGTCATTTCAGATTAGTCTGTTTAGTTTTTGAGATATTTAGGCAGGTATCGTATTGAGTGGGGCTGCACGATATATCGTTTAAGCATCGTCATCGCAATGTGCGAGAATGGTCACATCGCAGGATGGGTGATTAAATCAAACACGTCATGTGGTAATGTTTTGATTCTTGACACAAGAAGTAGATACACAGCACTGTCACTGTGTCTGTGTGAGTGACAGGCTGCTGCTGCCTGAGAAGCGTGAGGGGGAGGGGCAGGAGTGAACACGAGGTAACCATATGGCCTCCATCCACATGTTTGGGCACGTGCTTGTAAACATGAGCACGTGTGGAAAGCTGTGCACCTCAGTCCAACACAGCTTTGCGGCGCAGATATTTCCAGTTACAGCTGAAGTCACGTTTTTAATCCCAGAAAAACAAATGCTCTTATTTACCTTTTAAAAAGCCATTTAAATGCCTGGTTTAAGGGCCGATTACTCTTGTTTTGCTGTTTTCCTCTGGTTTTAAGAGCTCTGCGCTGAGCTCTTGATTGGTCCGGACGGTGTATGGGTGGGGCGGTGCTGGTGACCAGTGATGGTATAGTTACTTTGAAAAAGTAACCCGATTACTGATTACTGATTACTCCTTTAAAAAGTAACTTAGTTACTTTATGGATGACTTGATTTTAAAAGTAACTAAGTTACTTTACAAGTTACTTTATTAGTTACTTTAAGCAGCTGCAGACACATAAACGCCGCCTTAACATAAACATTATAACCAGTTTTGCCAGTACTGCCTTTTTTGGAAAATGGATTTTAACAGCAACAATGTATCTCTTGACATTTAAAGCTGAACTTGCCAGTCCCATTTCCATACCTGGGCTGCCAAGTATAGAACACAACAGCATCCAAACAGTGTGCTGGAGCCATGGAAATGAGCAAGATGGCCATTTTTCTGCTAAACAGGTAATCACTCGTATTCGCACTGCCCAGCACTGATTGTTTCTACAATGTTATATTGTTATTGTATTGTGTTGATGAGTAAGATGACGTACCCAGTAGATCCTGAAAATCGTCAGTACTCTGCTCATCTCCATGTTTGCAGCATTTCAGAACAATTACTCCACCTAGAACACCATCCTCATTGACCAGGAACGGTGAACCTGCAACACACACTTAACTGTCAACTGTGATTAATCACACTTTTTTTTTTAGTTTAATTTCACTACTAACCACAACCAGGCCTGAGTACTGATTACAGACCTGTAGAATGAAGAAATCACTTAAATACAATCTGTCTGACAACATGAAGCAGATAAAAGATCTCAAAAAGCAGCATATTATTAAACCCCCATCTGAAGAAATCCAATAACAGATAAGAAAACAAAGTTATTGATCATCTATCAGTCTGGAAAAGATTATAAAATCATTTCTAAAGCTCTGAGACTCCAGAGAACCACAGTGATTCACTATTATTCACTAATGGAGAAAACATGGAACACTGGTGAACCTTCCCAGGAGTGACCGGCTGACCCAAATTACTCCAAAAGGGCATGAAGAACTCATCCAGGAGATCCCAAAAGACCCCAGAACAACATTTAAAGAACTGCAGGATCTCACTCGCCTCAGTTAAGATCAGTGTTAATGATTTGTGATGCATTACGTACCTATGAACTTGTTTTGCATTGCCTCCAGCAGGGCTTGATGTGCATCTTCAGTCTGCACAGCTGAGGAACATTCTCTGGCTAACATGGTGCGAATGAGGTGCTCCCCACAACCTGCAACTCACCAGAGTAACACCATCAGCACACCATCATCATGACACCATCACCATAACACCATCAGCACAAGCCTGCCAGGCTCCCAAAATTACTTTATAGAGTTTTAATTACCGGAAAAAAAGAAAATGCTTAATAAAAATTCCAGCCAGCAGGACCTGCTTCTGTGCTACGTGGACAGAGAACTGGATATAATGTTAAGAATATACATTTTTATTTTATTTTTTTTTATCAGCATGTGTTTACAATATGTTTGTCCAACTCAAAAATATTACATTATAATGCAGTTTAATTTCCTGAGAATTTTGAAGATTAATTGTCACTAAAAGGATAATACATTTTTTTAGAACAGGGCTAACCTAAACTAAAGCTTTACTAGATGAGTTTTGTTATTACTTGCCATTCTCAGTTAACTGTTAAAATATTAATCTGTCTTATGCTATACGTTTTTAAATGAATAAAAATCTGCCAACTATGAAAGTTGCAGTGAAAAAATAATGTTCTACTATATATCTTTCCTTTTTTAAATAAAACTTTTTTTTCTGTTTTTGTTTTTTTTAACTAAATATTGAGCACTGCTAAACACTACTGAGATATTATAATTCAGTTAATTTAGTAAAATTCAGTGAATTTTAAAATAATCTTGTCTGCCAGCTGTAAACCCCACTACACTATTATTACTGCCCACCTTCTCAAAAATACAGGTAAATACCAACATTTAAACATATTTAACATAATCATGATTAATTACAGAACTGAATTAAAAAAAACTTAAAAACATTTTGTTGTACGAAATCTCTACCACATATCACTCCACAAAGCACAAGCAACGTAATTCAGTTTAGTTAGGTGGTTGCTGTGGTGTTGCTAGGTGGCTGCTGTGGTGTTGCTAGGTAGTTGCTGTGGTGTTGCTAGGTAGTTGCTGTGGTGTTGCTACATTGTGTTGGTAGACAGTGTTGGTAGACGGTTGTCGGGTGTTGCTAGGTGGTTGCTGTGGTGTTGCTAGACAGTTGCCTTGGTGTTGGTAGACAGTCACTCTGGTGTTGCTAGGTGATTTCTGTGGTGTTGCTAGGTGATTTCTGTGGTGTTGCTAGGTGGCTGCTGTGGTGTTGCTACATGGTTACTATGGTGTTGGTAGACCGTTGTTGGGTGTTGCTAGGTGGTTGCTGTGGTGTTGCTAGACAGTTGCTTTGGTGTTGGTAGACAGTCACTCTGGTGTTGCTAGGTGGTTGCTGTGGTGTTGCTAGGTGATTGCTGTGGTGTTGCTAGGTGGCTGCTTTGGTGTTGCTACGTGGTTACTATGGTGTTGGTAGACGGTTGTTGGGTGTTGCTAGGTGATTGATGTTGTGTTGCTAGGTGGCTGCTGTGGTGTTGCTATGTTGTGTTGGTAGACGGTCTTGGTAGACGGTTGTTGGGTGTTGCTAGGTGGTTGCTGTGGTGTTGCTAGGTGGTTGCTGTGGTGTTCTTTGACAGTTGCTGTGGTGTTGCTAGGTGGTTGCTGTAATGTTGCTAGGTGGTTACTGAGGTGTTTCTAGGTGGTTGCTGTAATGTTGATAGGTGGTTATTGAGATGTTGCTAGGTGGTTACTGTGGTGTTGCTAGACAGTTGCTTTGGTGTTGGTAACCAGTCGCTGTGGTATTGCCAGGTGGTTGCTGTGGTGTTGCTAGGTGGTTGCTGTGGTGTTGCTAGGTAGTTACTGAGGTGTTTCAAGGTGGTTTCTGTAATGTTGCTAGGTGGTTGCTGTGGTGTTTCTAGGTGGTTGCTGTAATGTTGCTAGGTGGTTGCTGTGGTGTTGCTAGGTGGTTGCTGTAATGTTGCTAGGTGGTTACTGAGGTGTTTCTAGGTGGTTGCTATGGTGTTGCTAGTTGGTTGCTGCAGTGTTGATGTGGTGTTGCTAGGGGGTTACTATGGTGTTGGTAGACGGTTGCTTTGGTGTTGCTAGGTGGTTACTATGGTGTTGGTAGACTGTAGATGTGGCGTTGCTAGGTGGTTACTATGGTGCTGGTAAAAGCTGCAAAGTATGAAAGATGCAGTGAAAAAAAAAGTCACTTTATAGGTCAAGCATGTAGTATAACCTTTTCTTTTTTTAATGGAAAACTTAATAATATTATAAAATAATATTATTAACACTAGGCGGCCCTGTGAAGGTGATGAAGAGTTGTTCATACCTGAGGTACTCACAGCTGTAGCGTAAGGCTTGGAGTCGTGTGCGTTTTCAGCCCAGCAGCCGCAGCCGTAATGAGCCGCCTTAAACAGAGAGACAGAGAACAGAACGCTGTTTTACTGAGAATATAATTATTCGCAGTGCCAAAACCTTTGCTTAAAAGCTGGGTGGTTGCTAAGGTGTTGCTATGGTATCCATGGTGGTTGCTGGTTGGTTGCAATGGTGTTGCTATAATAAGTTTGTTTATTTGTAGCATTTTCTCCCTCGGTTTGGTTTGTTTTCACACAGGCACAAATCTAAACATCAAAATGTGCTTCAACGATCCAACCCTGTGAACACGTTCTCTCCTCTGATTGGTCAGAGCTGTCTAGCGTGGGAGCAGGATAGTAAATACAGGAAAAAGATTTCAGTAGTTAATTAGTTAATAGCTGTAGTAATGCATTATCTGAGTAATAAATCAGTTTAAACTGCACCTGAACAGCCGTTTAGCTCAAACATGAGGAGACGTATATTAGATAGTCGTGTCGGTATAATGGTCATAAACGTTATAATACTGAGAGGCCGCGGCGTGTCAGGGTCTCACCTGGCCGACTCGGCCGGGATGTTTCATAGCTAAACCTCCACTAGAGACGGCAGCCGCCACGTTCCCATCCTGATCCACGACCACCGCGCCCACCGTATCCAGAGAGGACGAGAATGACTGCTTAAACTCACCCACCTGTACACAAAAACACACAGCTTTACTAAACACAGCTTTACTAAACACAGCTTTACTAAACAGAGATTTCTTAAATACAGCTTTACTAAAAATACAGCTTTACTAAAAACACAGCTTTACTAAAAACACAGCTTTACTAAAAACACAGCTTCACTAAACACAGCTTTTTAATAACAGCTTTACTAAAAATACAGTTTTACTAAAAATACAGCTTTACTAAACACAGCTTTACTAAACACAGCTTTACTAAAAACACAGCTTTATTAATAACAGCTTTACTAAAAATACAGCTTTACTAAACACAGCTTTACTAAACACAGCTTTACTAAACACAGCTTTACTAAAAACAGCTTTACTGAACACATCTTTACTAAACACATCTTTACTAAACACAACTTTACAGAACACAGCTTTACTAATAACAGCTTTACTAAAAATACAGTTACACTAAAAATACAGCTACACTAAATATAGCTTTAGTAAACACAGCTTTACTGAACACAGCTTTACTGAACACAGCTTTACTGAAAACAGCTTTCCTAAAACAGCTATGCTAAAACAGCTATGCTAAAACACAGCTATACTAAAAACAGCTTTACTGAACACAGCTTTACTGAACACAGCTTTACTGAACACAGCTTTACTGAACACAGCTTTACTGAACACAGCTTTATTGAACACATCTTTACTAAACACAGCTTAACTAAACACAGCTTTACTAAACACAGCTTTACTAAACAGCTTTACTAATAACAGCTTTACTAAAAATACAGCTACACTAAAATACAGCTACAATAAATAGAGCTTTACTAAACACAGCTTTACTAAAACAGCTTTACTAAAACAGCTTTACTGAACACAGCTTTACTAAAACAGCTTTACTAAACACAGCTATACTAAATACAGCTTTACTAAATACAGCTTTACTAAAACAGCTTTGCTAAACACAGCTTTACTGAACACAGCTTTACTGAACACAGCTTTACTAAAACACAGCTTTACTGAACACAGCTTTACTAATAACAACTTTACTAAACACAGCTTTACTGAAAACAGCTTTACTAAACACAGCTTTACTAATAACAGCTTTACTAAAAACACAGTTACACTAAAACACAGCTACACTAAATATAGCTTTACTAAACACAGCTTTACTGAACACAGCTTTACTGAACACAGCTTTACTGAAAACAGCTTTACTAAAACACAGCTATACTAAAAATAGCTTTACGGAACACAGCTCAGCTTTACTGAACACAGCTTTACTAAACACAGCTTTACTGAACACAGCTTTACTAAACACAGCTTTACTAAACACAGCTTTACTAAACACAGCTTTACTAAATACGGCTTTACTAAAACAACTTTGCTAAACACAGCTTTACTGAATACATCTTTACTGAACACAGCTTTACTAAAACACAGCTATACTGAACACAGCTTTACTGAACACAGCTTTACTAAACACATCTTTACTAAACACATCTTTACTAAACACATCTTTACTAAACACAGCTTTACTGAAAACAGCTTTACTAAACACAGCTTTACTGAAAACAGCTTTACTAAACACAGCTTTACTAAACACAGCTTTACTGAACACAGCTTTACTGAACACAACTTTACTAAAACACAGCTATACTAAAAATAGCTTTACTGAACACAGCTCAGCTTTACTGAACACAGCTTTACTAAACACAGCTTTACTGAACACAGCTTTACTGAACACAGCTTTACTGAACACAGCTTTACTGAACACAGCTTTACTAAAACACCTTTACTGAACACAGCTTTACTGAACACAGCTTTACTGAACACAGCTTTACTGAACACAGCTTTACTGAACACAGCTTTACTAATAACAGCTTTACTAAAAATACAGCTACACTAAAATACAGCTACAATAAGTAGAGCTTTACTAGCTTTACTACTTTACTCTCTCAGTCTGAATTAACTGAATAAAATGTGTGCCCTCATTTCTTGGACGGAGGGACCAGACAAAAATGCAGAGAATTTGTGCAAAACCAGCTGAATAACTGACTGACCCAAATAAACCTCCACGCAGTCCTTCTACAGTTATCAGGCAAGGTGAGTCCTTAATTTAAACAGTTGCAAATCATAACACAGTTTAAAGAATACACATGCTAATAATAAGGCTAAGTATTTTTTTAGCAATGTAAAATTATAGTGATGTGTAAATTCTTGCTAAACTGCTTAGTCTACACAATTTAAGTTATGAGTTCTAACTAGCTACCTTAGCTTTAATTTAACTAACTAACCTAGCTTTATTTAACTAGCCAACCTAGCTTTAAGTTACATAACTAACCTATCTTTAATGTAACTAGCTAATCAAGCTTTAATTTAACTAGCTAACCTAACTTTAATTTAACTAACTAACCTATCTTTAATTTATCTAGCTAACCTAGCTTTAAGTTCTCTTTCAAGCATTCGTTTCGGTGTCTCACTATGGGATACGCCCCTTCCACGTATGCCTCAGAAGCTCTATTCCACTACGCCAGCCAATGAGGCTGGCTGACAGCTGTGACGCTCATGCTCCCACCCCCCCTATATAATACGGTGGCACAGCGTCACCTCCTCATTCAAAACTTTCTTCTCGCTTCACTCCAGAAGCCTCCACACACACACTCTCTCTTCTACAGGCCGCCTAAGCTAAACAGTCCACAGACGGAGTTAATACCTCCATCGCCGGGCGCTTAGCGACTTTGAAGAGAAAGAGGATTTATTTAGGTCTTCACCATAGACCGAATATTTTCCTGTTTAGTCGGGTTGTCTCCAAACGACGGCTAAACGAACTAGCTTAGCTAACGAGCCAAGCTAAGCTAAACACCAAATTAGCTTTAGCGCTGCGGCTAGTTACTAGCTCCCTGTGCTAACGGTGAAATAGATTGGCCACCACGCCATCGTCCCCCGAATAGCGCAGTTTAGCACAAATTAGCACACCAGCTAATTGTTAGCAGCAATGCAGGCAGTGCCGAGTGGGGATAGTGAACCCGCACGGTCGTGTCCCTGCGGGAATAAAATATCTAGCAGGGACACGCACCACATATGCGCCGCTTGCCTCGGGCTGCGACACGCCCAGGCAGCGCTGAAAGATCCCGGTTCGTGTGATCACTGCGCGCGGTTCACTGTCAAAAGCCTACGCCGCAGGCTGGCACGCCAAGTCAGCCTGTCGAGCGGGGACCCGCTCATATCAGGCGATGCGAATCCGCCCAGTACACAGCAGGTCGCCATGCCCGCTGCATCATCCACTCCCGCGGGGTTAAGCTGGGGTGACCAGCTAGACACCCTCGCCCCCCTCCCCACTCTGCTGGATGCAGAAGAGGATGAACTGGAGGGAGAAGAGGATGATTTGGACGACGGATCCGAATTTCTCATCTCTGACGAGGATGATGAATTCAGTGATTCCCCGTTCCTCCCCTCCGCCCAGATGGCTACATTCCCATGTGCCATGGAGCTCACTGATGAATCGGGAGAGACACCACCCTCTCAGTTTCTGAATGTGGACCTCCAGGATGTGCTCAAGCGTGCAGCTGAAAAGCTGAACATCCCGTGGCCGGCCGTGCTAGCGGAGATCGCTAAGTCACGCTACGAGGGAAAGAGATTGCCTAGGGCGAAGCGGGCAGCGAGACAGCTACTCCCCATATTTCCAGAGCTTATGGAGGAGTTAGCTACATGCTGGAAGGAGAAGCCCTTTACGGGAAAAACTCCTATCCAAGGAGCATCTGCTCTTGATCTGGAGGGTATGGAGAAAGAAGGCCTTCTTCGCATGCCTCCCATGGAGCCCCTGGTAGCAGCACACCTGCACCCCAGCCGCTCAGCAGTCTCCAGCCCCACGCTGCCCTCCAAAGCAGACCGCTTTCAGCCCAGCATGACCGATCGGGCTTATAAAGCGGTCGCCCTGTCTGTGAGAGCCCTTAACGGCATCTCCATGCTTACAGCCTACCAGGCTGAGCTGCAGGACGACACGTCAGCCACGCCAGGGTCACCTCAGTGGGAGGAGATTTGAGTGATTACGGATCTCTCCCTCCGTCTTCAGAGATGTGCGGTCCAAGCGGCAGGCAAAGCCATGGCCACTATGGTTGTCCAGGAAAGAGGCAGGTGGCTGAACTTAGCGAGTCTCTCAGACAGGGAGAAAGAGGCCATTCTGGATGCACCAGTTGTGCCCGGGGGCATCTTCGGCTCCGCTCTCGAGCTGATGCAGAAGCGGTGCGAAGAAAAGAAACGGGATGATGAAGCGCTCCAGCTGTGCCTACCCAGGAAATCACAGCCTGGCCCCTCACCCCCCCCCCCCCCCCCGCTCTACTTTCACGCAGGCGGCGGCCCGTCCAACTGTCAGCTTTCGCATCCTCAAACGGCCGTAACCCCAGATGGACAAGCCGGGTCAAAGCGGAAGCGCTGAAAGTAAGGCTGCTTGGTCTAGGAAGCCCCAGCCACCCCCACAAGCTGCCCAGCCGCCCTCCAACCCACCTACGGGGATAGTGAGGAGGCAGAAGAAGTCAGCCTGATGGGTATCTGGCGCCAGGAGGGAGCCAATCTACCCCCCGTTTAGCTGGCTCCCCTCCCCAATGTTCAGGCGGAACGCAGTTCCAGCGCTCCCGTATGTTCTGTGTGCCAAACATGCCCAGTTCGCACACCAAGCACACCCTCACTCATTGTAGCAGTGATGTGTTAAATAAAGCGAAGTGTTTCTGTGTTTTATGCTTGTCACATGTTATGAGTCAAAATAAAACACAAAATGTTGCAAAACATAAAATGCTTAGAACAAAAGCTTCAGAAAGTTTCCCTGCTTTCTGGGCTAGAAAGCATCACACACGCGATCCTGACACGGTCGTGTCGCGCATGCGCAGTGGACGGCAGTTGCAGTTGCACTCCGTTTCCGCTAGAGGGCGCGAACGCCCCATAGCTGAACAACGGGAGCACATGCGTCTTATCTCGCGAGGTGCTCAGAGCAAAGCGAAATGTCTGCAGGCTGCAGTTCAACATTCAGCCTCCCCGTTTCAGGGGTATTTCAGGGGTAAATTTCCCAATTACTGAAGGAAAGAGCAATGAGAGTAGCATCACCCAGACAAGTTCGGGGCATGTTCTACTCCCGGTTCTTACTAGTGAGACCTATTTTGCATTTACATGCTCTAAACAATCATTTACGGACAAGCACGTTCAAAATGATAGTTTATTTAGCTCTGCTGAAGCTTATATTCCCACCTTTGGGCATGATGGCCTCAGTTATAGACGGTGTCCCTCTGGACCGATGGTTCATGAGGGAGTTTCGGCGCTGAGTGGCCTCGCTCAGGTTGGACCAGTTACGTCACATGCGCTAGAAAGTGAAAATCACCCGAACGGCGCTGATGGCTTTGTGTCAGTGGAAGCGCGAGCGCTTCCTAACACAGGGTGTCCCTATGCGCACAGTACATGCCAGACAAGTAGTGACAACAGATTTGTCTGTTTGGGGGTCATGCACAAAGAGAGGACAGTGGATGGCAGGTGGAATCACCGGCAGCTATATATGCACATAAACTGTCCGTAGATGCTGGCGGTTCAGCTAACACTCAGACTTTTTCTCCCTGTTCTAAAGAGATGCCACGTTCTCGTGAGGACAGAGAGTACGGCAGCAGCGGTGTATGTCAGTCGCCAGGCAGGGCTGCGTTCCCATCCGGTACGCACGCTGGCACGCAGACTGATTTTATGGAGCAGTGTCTAACAGATTTCGTAGCGTTACGGGAGAGTAACGCTGAATCTGTTTGCGTCACTAGTGAATGCATAGTGCCCTCTGTTTTACTCGCCGCACAATCGGAGTGCCACTCTGGGGGTCGGCGCTTATCCACGCGAATGGATGCACACACTGTTTTATGCGTGCCCACTGATAATGTTAATCTCCCCAACTCTAGCCAGAGTAAGAGAGAGAGGTCTGACTGTAATCTTAGGGGTTCCACATGGGCCGGACAAGCTTTGGCTGACGGCAGTGGTGTTCAGATAAACTTGAAACTCCGTTTCAATGTTCTGTGGGGGTTATACTGTCTTTCCTCCAAGACCTGATTGATAAAGGCAGGTCTTTCTCCACAGTTAAGGTTTACCTCGCAGCTATTGCTTCGTGCCATGTGGGATTTGAAGGGAAAACAGTAGAACAGCATCCTTTAGTGTGCCGCTTTATGAAGGGGGCACGGCGGTTGCTACCAGTCTCCAAACCCTTGTCTCCATCTTGGGATTTGTCATTGGTGCTTGAAGCCTTGTCGGCAGCACCTTTTGAACCTCTGGACCAGGTAGACTTTAAGATCCTGTCTATTAAGACAGCATTCTTGTTAGCCTTGGCCTCAGCTAAACGCGTGAGTGAGATACATGCATTTTCTGTGCACTCCTCATGTATGCAGTTTTCGCAGGGGGATACAAAGATATGTTTGCGTCCAAACCCTGTTTTTATTCCCAAAGTCATTCAGCCTTGTCTCCCTTTGGAGCTGCAGGCATTTTATCCACCGCCTTTTACCTCACATAACCAGCAGCGGTTAAATGTTAAATGTCCTGTGCGAGCGCTGCGTATCTATGTGGATAAATCTAAAAGCTTTAGGAAGAGTGATCAGCTTTTCGTATCTTGGGCTAAGCCGTACACAGGGAGAGCTATTACTAAACAAAGACTATCGCACTGGATTTCAGAACTGATCGCTTTGGCATACACCAGACGGGTGCTAGCAGTCCCGTCTGGCATCCGGGCACACTCCACGAGAGGCATAGCGACCTCATGGGCGGTCTTTAGTGGCCTTTCTATTCAGGAGGTGTGTGCAGCGGCGAGCTGGTCCTCGCCTCATACGTTCACCAGATTTTATAAACTGGACATAACAGCACCTACTATAGCACATGCGGTGCTGAGCGCCGGCTCGGGGAACAGTCTCCACTGTGAGGCTTAGCTGGTTGACAGTGTGTTCAGGCAGGCTTGTCTGACAATACAGGAGTTAGGATATCCCATAGTGAGACACCGAAACGAATGCTTGAAAGAGAACTTTAGGTTACTTGCGTAACCCCGGTTCTCTGATAGCATGAGTGAGGTGTCTCACCAGACCACCCTCCTTGCAGCGTGAAGCGAGGAAGAGGTGTGCCTGTTTTTTGAATGAGGAGGTGACGCTGTGCCACCGTATTATATACGGGGGGTGGGAGCACGAGTGTCACAGCTGTCAGCCAGCCTCATTGGCTGGCGTAGTGGAATAGAGCTTCTGAGGCATACGCGGAAGGGGCGTATCCCATACTGAGACACCTCACTCATGCTATCAGAGAACCGGGGTTACGCAAGTAACCTAAAGTTACCTAACTAACCTATCTTTAATGTAACTAGCTAACCAAGCTTTAATTTAACTAGCTAACCTATCTTTAATTTAACTAGCTAACCTAACTTTAATGTAACTAACTAACCTAACTTTAATGTAACTAACTAACCTAGCTTTAATTTAACTAGCTACCTTAGCTTTAATTTAACTAGCTAACCTATCTTTAATTTAACTAGCTAACCTAACTTTAATGTAACTAACTAACCTAACTTTAATGTAACTAACTAACCTAGCTTTAATTTAACTAGCTACCTTAGCTTTAATTTAACTAGCTAACCTAGCTTTAATTTAACTAGCCAACCTAGCTTTAATTTAACTAGCCACCTTAGCTTTAATTTAACTAGCTAACCTAGCTTTAATTTAACTAAGTAACCTAGCTTTAATTTAAATAACCTAGCTTTAATTTAACTAAGTAACCTAGCTTTAATTTAAATAACCTAGCTTTAATTTAACTAACTAATCTAGCTTTAATTTAACTAGCTAACCTAGCTTTAATTTAACTAACTAACCTAGCTTTAATTTAACTAACCTAGCTTTAATTTAACTAGCTAACCTAACTTTAATTTAACTAACTAACCTATCTTTAATTTATCTAGCTAACCTAGCTTTAATTTAACGAGCTAACCTAACTTTAATGTAACTAACTAACCTACCTTTAATGTAACTAACTAACCTAGATTTAATTTAACTAACTAACTAACTAACCTATCTTTAATTTAACTAGCTAACCTAGCTTTAATTTAACTAGCTAACCTAACTTTAATGTAACTAACTAACCTACCTTTAATGTAACTAACTAACCTAGATTTAATTTAACTAACTAACTAACTAACTAACCTATCTTTAATTTAACTAGCTAACCTAGCCTTAATTTAACTAACTAACCTAGCTTTAATTTAACTAACCTAGCTTTAATTTAACGTTACCAAACTTAGCTTTAATTTAACTAGCTTACCTAACTTTAATTTAACTAACTAACCTATCTTTAATTTAACTAGCTACCTTAGCTTTAATTTAACTATCTAACCTAGCTTTAATTTAACTAACCTAGCTTTAATTTAACGTTACCAAACCTAGCTTTAAGTTAACTAACTAACCTAGCTTTAATTTAACTAGCTACCTTAGCTTTAATTTAACTAACTAACCTACCTTTAATTTAACTAACTAACCTATCTTTAATTTAACTAGCTACCTTAGCTTTAATTTAACTAACTAACCTACCTTTAATTTAACTAACTAACCTATCTTTAATTTAACCAACTAACCTACCTGTAATTTAACCAACTAATCTACCTTTAATGTAACCAACTAAGCTACCTTTAATTTAACTAGCTAACCTAGATTTAATTTAACTAACTAACCTAACTTTAATTTAACTAGCTAACCTATCTTTAATTTAACTAACTAACCTAGCTTTAAGTTAACTAGCTAACATAGCTTTAATTTAACTAACCCATCTTTAATTAAACTAACTAACTAACCTATCTTTAATTTAACTAGCTAACCTACCTTTAATTTAACCAACTAACCTATCTTTAATTTAACGAGCTACCTTAGCTTTAATTTAACTAACTAACCTACCTTTAATTTAACTAACTAACCTATCTTTAATTTAACCAACTAACCTACCTTTAATTTAACCAACTAATCTACCTTTAATGTAACCAACTAACCTACCTTTAATTTAACTAGCTAACCTAGATTTAATTTAACTAACTAACCTACCTTTAATTTAACCAACTAATCTACCTTTAATGTAACCAACTAACCTATCTTTAATTTAACTAGCTAACCTAGATTTAATTTAACTAACTAACCTAACTTTAATTTAACTAGCTAACCTATCTTTAATTTAACTAACTAACCTAGCTTTAAGTTAACTAGCTAACATAGCTTTAATTTAACTAACCCATCTTTAATTAAACTAACTAACTAACCTATCTTTAATTTAACTAGCTAACCTACCTTTAATTTAACCAACTAACCTATCTTTAATTTAACGAGCTACCTTAGCTTTAATTTAACTAACTAACCTATCTTTAATTCAACTAGCTAACCTAGCTTTAATTTAATTAACTAACCTATCTTTAATTTACCTAACTAACCTAGCTTTAATTTAACTAACTAACCTATCTTTAATTTAACTAACTAACCTATCTTTAATTTAACTAGCGACCTTAGCTTTAATTTAACTAACTAACCTAGCTTTAATTTAACTAGCTAACCTAGCTTTAAAATATGTTATAACTAGCTTGCCTAGCTATCTAGCGTTATCCCATGAAATAGCTATGCTAATTTATTGTGTAGTAAGGATTTAACTGTACATTATTAAACAATCAGGTTAAATTAAGCTTGTTACGAACGAGTTCCGAATACTTCAACTAAGAGTATTCTGACCCACTTGGTAACTAAGTAGCATTGTGTTGCTTGTTTGTTTATTTCTCATTTTCTTCCTTTGATATAAGATGAAACTGGGGAAGGAAGGCACCATCACTGTCTCAGCCCATTGTTGGAAGACTGCAAAAGCACAAGCTACAGCCAGTGGGACGGCACGAGTGCTACTGATGGAACCCTTTAATGTTAATGTTCTCCTGAACTTAAAGCATACCTTCATCTGTTTTTGTATTATACATATAGTAGTATGTGGTAGTATATATTCTTGAATATATAGTTAAGTGTATTGTTAAATATGTAATTAAATACATTGTGATATATGTGGTAATATATGGTATGTGTATTATAGATTGTAATATTTGGAGATATGTTTTGGAATATATAGTGATGTGTATTGTTCAATATATAATAAAATACTTTGTGATATATATGGTATGTGTATTACTGACAGTAATATATTAAAATATGTTCTTGAATATATAGTGAAGTGTATTGCTTAATATATAATTAAGTATATTGCAACATATATGGTAATATATGGTACATGATCTGGTAATATGTGGAAATATGTATGAATAAATATATAATTCAGTGTATTGTAAAATATACTGTTCGGTACAACTAAATATATGTGGTAATATTTAGTAATATATATGGTTAAATAAATAATTAAGCATATTGTTACATATAAAACTAAACATATTATATATTACATTCCCATATATACAATATATGAAAAGCAGCAATACCTTATGTATTTTTAAATATATTGTAATATATTAATTACTATATAACACCATATATTAGTCAATATATTTTCAGTATTTTTTTATCTAATATTTTATCTTTTTTCAGTCACATATTAATCAGTAGCACATACGGTATCCATTAAAATGATTGAACTTGTTGGATCTTTCTAATTAACCAGTAAATTGTGAAATTAAATAATTCCATATATTGACAGTTAATATATTGGGACATATATTTTCCTTCCGTAAGGGTAAACACAGCTTTACTAAACATAGCTTAACTAAAAACAGCTTTACTAAAAACAGCTTTACTAAAAACAGCTTTACTAAACACAGCTTTACTAAATACAGCTTTACTAAAAACACAGCTTTACTAAAAACAGCTTTACTAAACCAGCTTTACTAAAACAGCTTTACTAAAACAGCTTTACTGAATACAGCGTTACTAAATACAGCGTTACTAAATACAGCGTTACTAATAACAGCTTTACTAAACACAGCTTTACTAAATACAGCTTTACTAAACACAGCTTTACTAAACACAGCTTTACTAAACACAGCTTTACTAAACACAGCTTTACTACTGAAAACAGCTTTATTGAAAACAGCTTTAAGTCACCATTTCTGAGATAAAAGATACAAAGCTTTTGCATGACTTCAGCAATATGTATGTTCAAAAAGGCTCAAAAATCACTGATATAACCTTTTTACTAGACATTAATCACAGATTTATAGTCGTTAAATTGTTAAATGTATGTGTAGAATTAAGCACTTTCATTTTCTAATTATTTCTATTTATAGAACAATAATAGTGCAGAAAAATAATTAAAGAACAGATAATTAGTGTTTTTCTAGAATTTATATTTGCGTTAAATTAAATTACTCACAGTTCTACTGGAGGTTCGCTGCTTCTTTAGAACTGTATGTTCTGTTTTCTCTGCCAGCTCCATCTTCCTCTTGTTCCTCCTGTAAGCAGCCAGACTAAATTCTGGAAAATACCAAAAATAAAATCTTAATATTTCATAAACTTTGTTTATTTCATAAAGTTTGAATTCTGACCCATCATAATCTGGTCACTGGACTTCCTAAACTACTACTGGGATCAGGATTAATTTCACACAAGAAATCAGAAAAATGAAATTTTATAATTAAGGTGTCAGGTATTCAATTTTAGGGGAAGAAATCTTTGTATAAAATACTGTATTAATCACCAGTGCACCTTATAATCTGTTACGCCTTATGTAGGAATGGTATATAAGGAGCAGTAAAGGCTTATAAACTTATACAAGAGTTTTAATGAAGTTTCTCCAGCACTAAGGCTGGAGCAGTATTAGCATTACCCGCAAACCACACTAAGCGCTAGCTCTTTCACCGTTCAGAGGTGAGTATTTTGGACTGTAGTCTGTGTTTACACCGTGTTAAAACAAGCTACATGGGACGGACCGCTAGCTGATAGCACTATGGGTTAGCGCTTAAAATGCGCCTTATAATCCGGTATGGCTTATATAAGAAAATAGACCAGAAAATAGAGCTTCATTGATAGTACGCCTTTTAATTCGGTGCACCTTATAGTCCATAAAATTCGGTAGATTGCAGTGCTGATACATGGGTGTTGCTATTGTGTCTGTGGTGGTTGCTATGATCTTGCTAAGTAGTTGCTTAGTGGTTGCTAAGGTGTTGCTATGGTTTCTGTGTGTATAAGCAGTTTTTTTAATAAACTAACTGTGCAATTTCAAATTTCATTGAAGCTTAGTGCTTCATTTTAAATGTTAGGGTTCCCAGAATTCTACCAATGAGAAGTGTGGAGCAGCTTTTAGCTTGTTAATGGTGTAAAAATAGTAATTTCTTTGCATCACCAGCGCTGTAAGCCTGTTGGGAGAATCGGCTAAAATCCTTAGGTAAGCTATCAACCATGCAGCTTGATTTAGGGCGTGTCATTGTGTCTTTGCTATCGTAACAACAGGAAAAGAACACCTGCGCAGCTCGAAACTCCCATAAGTCATGTACTAATTCTCTTAATTAATCATGGGTGTGGTTAATTTTGGGCGTAACGTGAAATAAATCAATCAGAGTGTCTCTTGCTCATCATTCCCTTTAAGAGTCAGGTGATATCTGACTTTGGCGGATTGCTATTTTAACGGTGCAGCTACCTGGATGTGTCCAACAAACGCTTCTCAGCAGAGGAAACTGAGCTGCTGGTTGACGCTGTGAAGGAGCTCCAGCAGCTCATTTACGATAACAGCAATGTTATTTTATTTACTATTCTGTTTATTGTTGATGTAAAAGTTGGGTTTGTGCTGCTGCGTGTGTTCACACGCACTTGTGGTGCTAAGATAGCAATGAAAGTCTGACCGAATTACCGGTTGACTGTTTCCAGGGTTTAAATCCGTCAGTGGTGCACCTGTGTTTTCTGCTGCCAGAATAGCAATAGGCAAAAAAATCTACACCTTCAAAAGACTCTTGGAAACTGGAGAAAACTGCTACAGGAAGACATCTGGCTGACCCACATGGAAACAGCTTCAGCTGACAGCAGTGTATATGTAAAATACTCACTGGTGGCCATCTTCTCTGAAGGACATGGAGGTATTCCATGACTGAGAGCCCATTGCTGAGCTCCTATTCCCACTAAAAAGCTGACAGACAGACAGACAGACAACAGAAATAAATCTATTTGGAACATAACTACATTTTCAATTATGCTGCAACACAGGAAAGATCTCAAATTATCAAAAAACGTGAAGACAAATCATTTAGTTTTGGATTGGTATGTTATATTGGATGTGGTAACACATTAAGGAAATATTAAACTTGCTCATTTATTTATAGAGGAAAATGATCCAATGGTGAAATTAGAGTCGTTTTTTTTTTTTTTTTTTTTTTTACATAATAACAAATTGTTATTATCTTGCGATGTAAATCTTTGTTTATACTGCAATAAAGGGTTAAATAGCTTTTAAATTAAACATTATAAACTCATTTCTACCAACTATACAGCAAGATATTAAATGATTTAATAATCGCTCACCAGGGAGGGATCCTGCCAGCAGAAAGCTTCCCTTTTTGTGCTTCACTCAGTAATCTTCTAGCCACCAACACCGGATTCCTGATTCCTAAAAATAACAATGTTGGATTAAATGGTTAATATATAGTAAAGTGATCTATCAGACTATGAAAAAACACATAAGGAATCTCAGCTTAGACATGGAACTACAAATATGGGCATAAATAAGAAATTTTCTTTCCACTTTGCTCAAATCCAAATCCAAATTTGTTTATCTTGACGGTTCACATTCACTGTAAATGTAAGTGATCTGTATAATATATGTGTAATGTGAACGAATCTGTTCCTGAAAGTCTCATATGTGGAGCATCTTTAGCTGGAGTGGAGGGTAAACAGCTGCTCTGAAGTTCATGCTCAGGTCCAGGAGGTAAAAAGAGGTCAGGTGGTTTGCTTTTGCTGTTTTTGCAGCTATAGCTGCACAGCTGCACCAAGAGATGCAGTGTGGGTACGACAGAAAAGCACGTAGAGCTAATGCTAATGCTAATACTAATGCATAAAAGCAAAAAGATGCATGAATTAAGATTTGATCGTTCACATTCATGTCGCATGTCCGTGGATCGGATACGTGTCTGATTTAGAACCACATATGAAAGAGACTCTGATTTGAAAACATCTGATTTGGCTCATTCACACAGCCATGAAAAAATCAGATCAGAGCCACATTGAGCAAAAAAATCTTTTGATTTGAGTCACTTCTTTATGTCCAAGCAAAAGTTCATTTTAACAGTTTCAGATTTAAAAGCTCTATTTGTTTCGGTTAGTGCTTTGGTTTTGTACAGAGTTTGGTCTCTACTACTACGTGTTAATTCATCATTCTCCAAACAGAACACGTGCTTCTAAAGCATTACCAAACCCACCACTTAAAGCGCCCACCGCTCCATAGTCTAATGATTTCCCGTCCATTATACTCGCGTCACACTCCACACCCCCCGACAGGTTCAGGTTAGAGCCGGTACCAGCGTTGGTGAACGGTGAATCCTGCAAACAAACAGTAAAACAACAAACAGTTAGAATGTTCTGACTCAACAATTATGTGCAATAGAACTACTGCTTTACATTTTACTTGTATATTTAGATACTAGTACATCTCAAACAATTTATAGAATATTATTGAAAAGTTACTTTATTTCAGTAATTCATATATTATATAGATGTATTAAACACAGAGTGTTCTATTTTAAGCATTAATGAAAACCCAAAAAATCAGTGTCTCAGAAAATTAGAATATTATATAAGACCAATTGGTACTTTTGGCAGTGTGGGCAGAGTGCCAAGTCCTGCTGGAAAATGAAATCCACATCTCCATAAAAGTTGTTTTCAGCAGAGGGAAGCAGGAAGTGCTGTAAGATTTTGTGGGAAAACAAAACTGCACTGACTTTAGACTTGATAATAAAACACAGTGGATCAACACCAGCAGATGACAGACATGTCTCTTCAAACCATCACTGATTGTGAAAAACTTCACACTAGACCTCAAGCAGCTAGGACTGTGTGTCTCCACTCTTCCTCCAGACTCTGCTCCCTTGATTTACAAATGAAATGTAAAATTTACTGATGGTCAATAATGTGCCCAACCCTGTGCTGAGTCATCAATAGTGGGCCACAATATACACAGACTGCATTTAGGTCATTTTGTTTTGCTTCAGCCAATCAGAGGTGGACTTGCCGGTGTGTTTTGGGTCATTGTCCTGCTGCAGAACCCAAGTACGTTTCAGCTTGAGGTCACTAACAGATGCCAGATATTCTCCTTCAGGACTTTTTGATAGAGAGCAGAAATTCATGATTCCATTTATCACAGCATGTCTTTCAGGCCCAGACCATCACACTACCATCACCATGTTTTACTGTAGATAGGACGTTCTTTTTCCAAAATGCGGTGTTACTTTTAAGCCAAATGTAATGGGACATACATCTTCCAAGAGGTTACATTTTTTACTTTTAATAAATCATTAAGATGTTTTCTGGTAAAACTGAGATGAGTCTTAAAGTTCATTTCCAAAAGTTTTGTTGTTTGGGGGATTTATTGCCTTTTCTGGTGAGAATGGGTAATTACACCAAGCATGCGGAAGAATCATTTTAAACTGGGCGAGTGTGATGCAGTCTCCTTTCTGAGCAGATGAATCTGATTCCAGGTTATTTTTAGTCAGAGAGAGACAGAAAGAAAGAGAGAGAGCTCTCAGTCAGAATCTTCACTTCTTCATTTCTTTGCTTTTACTATGAGTGAATGAGCTACTGAGCTCTTAGTTTCCTCTTCTGAAGTCTCCATTGCTCCACCAGCCGCTCACTTTCAGTAAAACTGAACCGGATCCTGTTTTAGAGGATGTATGTGTGACGTAAAAATGTAAAGACGCGTGACGTAGCCAGAAGAAGAACTTCTGCGTAAAAGCGACCCGACACCCCAGTTTTTACAATTAATATATTATTAGGATTAGCAGGGATGGTGGTTCCAGCACACTGGTACCATTAAACACTATATTTTATCCATATTCTACTCCACTCAGAAATTCTTCTGCTTTCAGTTTAGAAACTAAATAATACGGACTGACACTTTAATATTCCTTTTTTTTTGGAATGTTTTGTCATGGATGCTGAGCGCGAGTGAGGCCTGCAGTTCTTCGGATGCTGTTGTGGGTTTTTTGTGACCTCCTGGATGAGTCGTCCCTGAACTTTTAGAGTAATTTTGGTTGGCCAGACACTCCAATAAGCTACTTACATTAACATCAGTTCAAATTTCATAATATTTATTATGGGTGTGATGAGATATCATGCCACGAGATCTCGCGAGATTAAATGTGACGATATTTCTCGTCAGGCCTAAACCTGTCTCGCGAGAGAAAAAAAAACAGTATAATGTGGACTTTTTAAGAGGGATCTGGCAACCCAGTAGCAGCGAGTGTGAAAGCAGCTCTCAGCAGAAGGAAAATTCAGGCATTTTTATAGAACAGAGGTCACTAATGAGCGGACCGCGGTCTGGGTCCGGACCCAAACGTTGTCCAATGCAGACCCAAACCGATAAACTACTGAGAAGGATTTAATTGTGTGGCGCAGTAAACTCACAGACCAATCACGTGTGGGGTAAGACCACCAAACGCTCTCTTCAGACAATCAGATCTGTGCAGACGCGGTAAGGAAAAAAATAAATAAACACGCGGGATCGAACCCGTGTTGTCAGATAGGAGATAGGGAGCCCGAGAACGGGTGGAAAAACGAGAACGGGCGGAAACTAGTCACGCCGAGCGCGACAGAGAGACAGGGGACAAATGTAAACAAAATCTGTCCAGAGACGCATTTCTTCTTCTTCTTCTTCTTCTATATTTTTACATCATTCAGTTCAAACAACCTTACAGGATATAACACTTAATTATTTAATATAATTAAATACCCCTGATATAGAAGATGTTTCTGCTACTTTTAAGTTGTCTGGCTGCATTTTGGCTCCAGTGAAAACAATAAACGGTAACAGAGTGACCAACAAGACACAAACCATATGTAAATACTGTAAGTAAATCCTACACGTGACTGTTTCATAGGCAGCTGTACTAATCCCTTAGCTCTGTACTGTATTTAAAAAATGTTCTGTCTCTGTTTGCACTTCAAGCATAGTCTTAATATGACTGGTTATGGTTATGCATAGTTAAATTACAAGAGATTTAGGAGAAAAAACACAAACCATAGACTTAATATAACTGCTTGTGGTTTGCACTTATTGTTTGCACTATATAAGACAAAGAAAAGTTTTATTTTTATTTTTTATTCTTATTTCTATTCCTTATAGAATCAATGTGTGAGAGAAACCAGTCTGTTAAGTTTGCGGTATATGATTTTGTCCAAAAAAAAAAAAAACATAGTTTTCTTTAAAATTTAATTTTTAAATCTCATCTCGTCTCGTTATCGTGAACCCAATATCGTGTCTCGTCTCGTCTCGTTATCGTGAACCCAATATCGTGTCTCGTCTCGTCTCGTGGTATTAGTGTCTCGTCACACCCCTAATATTTATTCAATAAATATAATCACCTCTAGCTCTGTGAGAGCTGCAGTCACTGCTTCCAGCGCCATGGCTCCCGCTCTCAGTCTGTCCACCGCCTGCAAAACACATTAAACACGTTTTATTATTTTTGTTATGCTGCTTTGTTCTTTTGGCACCTTGTTCTGTATTATATTCAATAATACATTTAGATTTCCTAAAATTATTATAATTACCGCAGTATTTCACTGCGACAGGGTGGACAGCTTAAGCTTTACCTCTTTAAAGGACCAATAAGGTTTATATTTTCAGCAGTAAATCATAAAATGATCAGAATGTGTCATCAGATATTAAGTTCAAGCTTTAGCCAGTATTTTCTAACTAGAACTGTGCAGTATGTGTAGCAAACAGATCTTAGCTGTTACACAGCCTAAAAAGCCTCAGCATTTGTTCAAAAAGTTCAACAAAAAAAGAATAAAACGAGAGTAAATACTGGCAGTAAATTTGACAGATTGAAAAGACTTCAATCCTAGAAGGGCTACAAGACAGACTCCGAGGTGCTACTTTTCTCCTGAACAGGTAGATAAGCTACTTTAGCCAGGTAATTTATCACAACCACCTCTTTTGCCCAACAGTAAACATTACTCATGACCATTCCTAGCAGCTAGTTAACATTAGCTATTTATCTATCTGTTTATTTCCAGTTTTCACTTTCTTTACTTGAGAAAAGCAAGGGCAGGTCATACGTGAGATCTAGATCAGGCTACAGATTTATATGTTATCTGATTAACTAAGCAGTTTATTATTACTTGGATCTGTAAAGTAGTAACTCCAGCTGTAGGGTGTGTATTTTTAAAGCAGCAGAATTTTTCCCGGTATAATAGAATTGGCGTAGGTTAATGCAGCTATCATAAAGCTAGCTATCTAACTGCGGATAAAGTTATATAAAATCTACATGAGCTGGTTTATAATGTTGCAGTTTATTATTACTGGGATCTGTAAAGTAGTAACTCCAGCTGTAGGGTGTGTATTTTCAGAGCAGCAGCTGGTATAACGTAAGGCTAAGGCGTAGGCTAATGCAGCTAGCATAAAGCTAGCTAGCGAACTGCGGATAAAGTTACATAAAATCCACATGAGCTGGTTTACAATGTTGCTTGCCAGGGTAGAAGTTACTGAACTCGTCTTGGACTTGTTTGTGTAGATTTAGTGTCCTCAGCCTGGCAACCCGAGTGAGCTTCGATTTTGTGGAGGGGTTGGCGTGTCTGTGGAGAGGGTTGGCGTGTCTGTAGAGGGGATGGGCGTGTCTGTAGAGGGGGTGGGCGTGTCTGTAGAGGGGGTGGGCGTGTCTGTAGAGGGGGTGGGCGTGTCTGTAGAGGGGGTGGGCGTGTCTGTAGAGGGGTGGGCGTGCCTGTAGAGGGGGTGGGCATGTCTGTGGAGGGGATGGGCGTGTCTATGAATGGGTGGGCGGGGTAGACAACTCTGTCTGGTGTTTTGAAATTGGACTGTTGTAGAGATTTCACACTCAGTATGGAGAAAATATGAGAAAAATTAAGTGAATTAATATTAGTCATTGCTGAACATGCAGCACCAAGTGTCTTCAGTAACAAGAAAATAAAACGATGTGAAGGTTGTGATGCCACTCATATCAAAGACTTCTTTCCTAAAGGGGTAGAGTTATCTATCGATGATATCATGAACAGGGCAAATATAAAATATACATACATTTACACACACATTTTAAATAGGCAAGTTGTTAACTCTAACTGATGCAGGAGGTAGCTTCTCATTTGTTAAACAAACATGTAAAAAAGACTCATCCTGTGGTCTTCAGAAGAGTCAATTTATTGACATGCATCACAATCATGCAACGAAAATATCTAAGGAGATTGTAGCTGAAACTTCTAAAATTGGGTTAAAAACTGCCCAATGAATTATAAAAAGTGGAACAACATTGTCCAGGAAGAAATGTGGTTGGAAAAAAAATCTACTTAAACATTTAGTGAAATAAATCAAATAGTATAAAAGCAACAGTGATATGTTGTTTAATAGTGAAAGTAAGAGCTTTACCATACACACAATGCAGTGAAGAGAACTGAAGGGATTAAATGGACTAAACAGCTGTGTAGCTTTAAGAAAAGCTTGAGTTTAGTAGACAGAGTAAAGATCAGACTCTGGAGGAATGAAAGAAGATCATGTAAAGGACTGATGAGTTCAGATTTACCCTGTTGCAGAGTGATGGAGCATCAGGGTAGATTGTGAGAGTGTGTACTTACCTTCAGGCAAGCTCTTTTGCACACATGCTTATATTCCTTGGCTTTGGATTCAGAATGATACCCCGCCCCTAAACAAGAAATAAAGAAAAAGAAAAAAAAAAAAACGTATTTTTACATATTTCTCTATTTAAACATAAGCTATTCTCAACCAAACAAATACAGTGCTGTGAAAAAAGTATTTGCCCCTTACATATTTCCATTGTTTTTACTTTTTCAGATTTTTTCAGATTATTAAACAAACTTTAATATCAGACAAAGACAACCTGAGTAAATAATATAAAAATCACTTTTAACATGATAATTTCATTTATTAGAGGGAAAATACAATTTAAACCAAAACATTATAGGGAAAATACTATTTAAACCAATTTAGTCCTGTGTAAAAACTGTTTGCCCCCATAAATTATCTGGGATTAATCACACTTTTTTTGGAATCTAATTTTTACTACTAATTTTACTACTAACCACAACCAGGCCTTATTACTGATTACAGACCTGTAGAATCAAGAAATCACTTAATAGAAGCTGAGATGTTGTCACTGAAACAACATGAAGCAGATAAAAGATTTTAAAAAGCAGCACATTATTAAACCCCCATCTGAAGAAACTCAACAACAGATGAAAAAACAGTTATTGATCATCTATCAGTCTGGAAAAGATTATAAAGTCATTTCTAAAGCTCTGAGACTCCAGAGAACCACAGTGACTCACTATTATTCACTAATGGAGAAAACATGGAACACTGGTGAACCTTCCCAGGAGTGACCGACTAACAGAAATTACTCCAAAAGGGCACGAAGAACTCATCCAGGAGATCCCAAAAGAACCCAGAGTTCCAAGACAAAAAACAGGATTAGGATTAGGATTTCGGCTCTTGCTCATGAATGTTCCTACATGCCTCTGATTGGCTAACAGCACTGTGAGGCAGTGAGATGGACAACAGTTAGAAACTTTTTAAAATAAAGACATTTTTACACTAATAACAGTCTTTCCGATGTCATATGTTACTTTACAACATGTGTAATAATGCCCTGCTCAGTGCACTTCAGCCACTGACCTAGTCTTAGAGTCTCTGTGAAATACCAAATCCACCGGAGATCCTATTTAAACCTATAGTTACTTACTCACAGAGTAGAGGTGGGTAGTCCAGGTCCAGAAAGTAATAATCCACCCCGGGGTTTGGCTGAGGTGTATTTTTACTTTAAACTAGTGTAAACAGAACTGTTGTAAACATACACCTATCTATCTCAATTGTACTTGGCTGGTGGTGTTTATCCATAGACTAATTCTAACCATTTGTTTCTTAGCTCTGAATTGCTGGGTAAAGTATATAAACACTAATGTGTTATTCGCACAAATAACACAGGAATGAACTGCATGCTGTTCCTAGCGCTGTTAGCTCCTATCTGACGAGATGGCGTCGCCGCCCGGCTTCAGCTCTGCCTGTGGGCGGTCCCGAGCTGAGGTGGGCAGGGCCATGAATGCTAATTGACGGGTTGACGTAGAAACGGTGCTTTTCCTGATCGACTCATTTTTCTTTTTTTTTTTTTTGTAGTTACTGCAGAAAATGGAGGTCGAGGAAGAGTTTCATGTGCAGCATCATAAGCAACTCAGACAGACCTGCTGTATTTCACAAACAACAAGAACAAGAGGATTTTAGTGGAAGAAGATCTTTAAACTGAGCTAAAGGATTTGCCAACAACCAGGACAATTTTGTAAAAAGTGCAAAAAAAAAAACAAACCTGCGTGCACCAACACGAACCCCGCCGCTCTGATCTCACTGCTGGAGACGGTGTTGTTCTGCTTGGTTCCTGAACAGTTCAGTGGGAACACAGATGCTGTGCAACCTGTGGAGTTCAGTAACTTTTCCATGACCTGTGTGAAGCAGCAGTTGCATCTTGGCCCATCAGTCACTCACAGCATAAACATACCGGTTCCTCATGCTCTGAAAACACAAAGCACAATAAATGTAAAATACACCCCCTCATTTAGTTATTAAACAAAAAACAACCATTAAATAAAATACAATAAAATACATGGTATGACTAATAATGAATATCACTCTATTTTTCAAGATTCTGACGGTTTCGCGGTATTCACAGTATTTTTATGATTTTATTATTTTGCATGACTGGGCTAAAATATAGGTCTGTGAGTTACTGTACTGTTAGGAGTTTTATATATAATATAAAAAAGGCTGTAAGTTAAGGCTTTGTATACTATTCTAAAATAGACCTTAAAAAGAGATACACCAACAACTTTAACACTTTAATTAGATATTTCTTAAAAACTCTATTTCATAAGTTAGCCATTAGAGCAGGGGTGTCCAAACTACAGCCCGCGGGCCATTTGCGGCCCGCTTCCTTTTTTGGAGCGGCCCGCGAGGTATTTTAGAAATAGAATGAAAGTTGGCCCGCTGTTAAGCAGGTTTTTATAATGTGAGATTCAAAGTTTAACGCTAGGTGTCAGAAACGGGCCACAGAGTCTAAAAGCGGAGAGGGTGCGCATTTCTAGCGCAGAAAAATGGGGCAAGGAGTCTAAAAGCGGAGAGGGTGCGCATTTCTAGCGCAGAAAAATGGGGCAAAGAGTCTAAAAGCGGAGAGGGTGCGCATTTCTAGCACAGAAAAACGGGCCAAAGAGTCTAAAAGCGGAGAGAGTACGCATTTCTAGAGCAGAAAAACGGGCCAAAGAGTCTAAAAGTTGCTGTAATTAAGGAGTTTAATATTAAGAGACATCATGAAATTTAACATCAGTTTGAAAAATCTTAGTTTACACAACACTGTCAAAGATAAAGATAGTCAGTCAAGTAAAATGGTGTGTAAATGAAATAATCAGGAAAAAAGTATTATTTAAAGTGGTATGATTCATTATTTGTTTTATTACAGAGTCTGTGGCCCGTGACTCCTTCTGGCCCCCAACAAAGTTTGGACACCCCTGCATTAGAGGCATTACAGTACTAAATCAGCCACAATTTCCTTTTTTATCCAGTTAACAATTACATTCAGTTCAGTGTGCAATAAAAATATCCCTCAAGCTACAGTATTAATATATTTAAAAGGGCTATAGTTACTTACCTTAAAGCCTTTCTGCACCTCAAGTTTTAGGGAGTTTTATCTCTTGTCCTCAATAAATGATTCTTTATACAGTACTGATTCTGGGTTCGTCTGGGGGACAAGAGGAACTTTTCTCAGAGCTGTGCATCAATTGCGTATTTCCATTTATCTCTTCAATTCCTTCTGAGTGAAAAATAGCTGTTTGCTTTTGTTTTTCTAATTTATTTAGATAAAAACACTCTTAAAGTGAGTAACAGCAGCAGGAGCTTACAAAGACTTTGTAAACTTTCAATGAAAGTCAATGTAAAAAGAGTTTATTTCCCGTCATTTTGAAGAGTTTCTATTGGTCTGTTCATTAAGAAATTTTGGCACAGTGTAATGGACCGTTTGTCTGTTCGAATTGTGTAGTAAAATAAAAATCAACAAAAAGGAGATATGTGTTTTTCATAGGACAACGACGATCTGCTTCTTTGGGGGTGCTGTTCTACACAGCGCTCTGCAGCACCTCTAGCAGTATGGCGGTATGTGAAAAATGTACAAAACATTTGGTTAAATTCTAAAGTCCAAAAAGATTTGGCTAAAAGCTAAAGTACAAAAACATCTGGTACTTTGGATCAATGCTAAAGTCCAAAACATTTTGGCTAAAATATTGGAATGCTAAAAATTTAGTATGAAACAGAAGTCTCCAAAAACCTTTGACTCAAAGCTAAAGTACAAAAACTTTTGGCTAAAATCTAAAGTCCAAAACATTTGTCTAAACTATGGCTAATAGAGCAGCGTACAAAGTCCTTGATACATGGTTGCTATGGAGTCCTAGGTCATTGCTAAGTGGGTGCCATGGTGTTGCAATGGTTTACCAAGTGGTTGTTAAGGTGTTGTTAAGTCGTTGCCACGGAATTCCAGGTGCTTGCTTAGGTTTTGCTAAACTGATGCTAGGTGATTGCTATCATATCGGTGGTAATTCCAAGTGGTTGCTAAGGTGTTGATAACTGGTTTTTTTAAACAATAAAAAACAAAAATAGTTACTAACCACTCAGCCTGGATATTTGTTTAATTTTGAATGGATTTACTTCCATTAAAGCTTTTAAACATCGACTGTACTAAAAGCGTACAATGTATCGCTTTAAAAACCAAACCTAATTTTAGTGATACTACCATAAAAACTGTGGGGCACACCAGTTGAGAATCGCTGTTCTAATCCATATTAGCAAAAATTACTCAACTAAGTAAAACAATGAAGGTCAGTCAATTCAAAAAGAAGAATTTTAAGAACTTTAAAAGTATCCTTAAGTGCAGTCACCATAAAGAACATCAAAAATATTATAATAGCCCTCTACGGATGAGATTAGTTTCTCAGGAGGTTCTGGGGTAATTTTCTCTTTTATGGGGAGTTTTTTATCCTCTGTGATTTTATTTGTGTATGTGTTTTTCTCAGACGTCCTCTGAGAAAATTACAGGTTGAATTATCTACTGTTTTTCTCTGAACTCTGTGGTCCTCCGGTTTTGTCTCCTTGCGTTTAATAAAATAGCTATTTGTCCACTGCCGTGCACCATAATTACATTTTGGGCAAGCGTTTCCACGGAGATCCATGTAAAAACACAACAGCAAGTGGAAATGGAGGAGCTACTGAACCTGATGTCATGTGACCGAGAAAGCTTAAAAACTCACTGGTCATCCTGTTTTTTCAATTGCTGTTGTGTTTTTCTCTGAACTCCGTGTTCCTCCGGTAATTTAAGTTGCGTCTGGACGCACATCTCTGAGTAGAATGTGAAATATTTTTCACAGAAGTCCCCCTGAGAAACTAATCCCGTCCGGATAGGGCTAATGATAAAACTGGCACTCATCAGAAGGAAAGGAAGAGCAAGAGTGATTAACCTCAGAAACAGCTCCCATAATAAGAGACAGATAATTTTGGTTTCCTCAGTATTAATTTAGATTGTATTAATAATATATGAATAATAAAATAATAATAAAATAATAAAACAATAATATTAGCAGTGGGTGAGGAGGAGAGTCCTGCAGTGATCTGCTCCCGATCCAGCAGTGATTTATATCTGCAGAATAACTGAATAAAGAGTGAAATAATAGAGAGAATAAATAAATAGAGAGAATAATAGAGAGAATAGAAAGAATAAATGAATAGAGAGAAGAGAGGAGCTCAGGAGGGACAGATCCGGATCTGTAACTGTTATTAACCCCAGTCTCTGAGCTCGTGCAGCAGAGCCGCGGCTATAGACGGGTTATATAGAGATTAAACACGTACCTGCGCTGCGCACGTGCTGAATAAACACCTGGATAAAGGTGATAATCTGAGCTCGCGCCGCCGCTCCTCCTCTACCTGTACTTTTCCTTCAGACCCAGAACCCCGCAGCTCCACATCCCCCTCCTGCCGCCTGCCGGCCCGGAGCGGAGAACCGCGGCTTTACCTCAGAAAAACCCGCTTTATTCACCTAAATCACATTTTATAAACCTTTATTATTCCTCATGATCTCAAAACAGAGCCGCGTAAATAACGCAGTATCGAATAAATCACGTTTAAACCTTTAAAACTCCACTTATAAGCGTTTAAACCCACAGCCCGGTGTTCCACCGAAATGTGCTACCCGTCGAAAAGTGCTTCTTAACGACACTGCGCATGCGCCGATCACGTATATACAGCACTGGAAAAAACGAAAAGAGCGCAAAAGAGATTTTTAAATTTTGTTATTTATAGGTTTATGTTTGAGTAAAATGAACATTGTTATTTTATTCTATAAACTACAGACAACATTTCTCCCAAATTCCAAATAATATTATTGTAATTTAGAGCTTTTATTTGCAGAAAATGAGAAATGGCTGAAATAACAAAAAAGATGCAAAGCTTTCAGACCTCAAATAATGCAAAGAAAACAAGTTCATTTTCATAAAGTTTTAAGAGTTCAATATTTTAGAATATTTTAGAAATCAATATTTGGTGCAATAACCATGGTTTTTAATCACAGTTTGTATGCATCTTGGCATGTTCTCCTCCACCAGTCTTACACACTGCTTTTGGATAACTTTATGCCACTCCTGGTTAAACCACAAAAAGTTTGAATGTTATTTGAATCTAAATAAACTACCTAAAAAGTATAGTATAGTATCATATACTAATAGAATAGAATAGAATAGAATAATATAATATAATTGAAAAGTTACTTTATTACAGTAATTCATTTTGGAATACATCTATATATTATATCGATGTATTAAACACAGAGTGATCTATTTTAAGCGTTTATTTATTTTATTGTTGATGATTATGTCTTACAGCCAATGAAAACCCAAAAATCTCAGAAAAGTAGATTATTATATATAAGACCAATTGATACTTTTGGCAGCGTGGGCAGTGTGCCAAGTCCTGCTGGAAAATGAAATCCGCATCTCATTAAAAGTTGTCAACACTTATCATTTTATTTGCATTTAAATAATTACTATTAAAAGCTTTAAGTCTTAAGAAGGTGAACACGTGCAATTATTAACAGAGTTTTGATGTGATTAATCCGATTAAATTTTTTAAGTCAATTTATATCAGCATAGAGAATAACTGCGAACCACCGATAGAGGGAGCCCGCGAGCCCACAATAAAATAGTACATATTAATATATAATATAATAATATTAATTAAATTAAAAATAGTTAACTAACTACTTAGCCTGGATATACAAAAAAAAAAGAAAACTGATATAGGTCTAAATATTTTCAAGCAGTAAAGCCTTTCAATTAGGTATTAATATTTTTTTGTTTACTTTTCCGCACCTCACATAGAGCTTTTTACTGTTTACTGTGTTCCTACATGACTTGTAGCTACAAACTGCAAACAGCACTTCTTACATCTTTCTTTCAACAATGGTTTTCTTCTTCCATTCTTCCATAAAGATCAGATTTGTGGAGAGCAGGACTTTTATTTGTCCTGTGGACAGATTCTCCTGATACACCTGAGCTGTGTATCTCTGCAGCTCCTCCAGAGTGATCATGGGTCTCTCGGCTGCTTCTCTGATCAGTGCTCTCCTTGCTGGATCTGTCAGTTTGGGTGGGTCATGGTCATGGTAGGTTTGTAGAAACATTTTTGGATGATGGATTGATGGAACAGAGCTGTTTGGGATGATCAAAGCTTGGCAGATAAAATGACAAATCATTTTATTTATGACTTGTTTTACAGGTGTGTACAGGTGTGTAAAATAAATATACACTTAAAGAAAAAAAATAACCATTTAAAAACTCAATATTGAACATTATGAAGAATAATTTTCCACGGTGTATCACATCGTTCTTTTCATTGTTGGGGAACATTTAAAACAAATGAAGGTATGAAGAGATTGTTAAGATTGTGGATTAAAGAAAGAAAGTCTATTGGTTACAGAAGAAAACATGAGTCCTGATGTAACTGAAAACAACTCTGAAATACTTTAATTATCATTTTATAGTTTAAAACACCCTGAAATGAATGGAAGTGCATGTAGTGCTTTTCATCTCCTTGGAATGGAGAGAATGGTTTTCTCGTTCCTCAGCAGCTCAATCTGAAGGCACACCTAGGAGGAGCTGAGGCTGGTGGAGGTCGGTGGAGGCTGGTGGAGGCTGGTGGAGGTTGGTGGAGGTCGGTGGAGGCTGGTGGAGGTGGGTGGAGGTGGGTGGAGGTTGGTGGAGGTGGGTGGAGGTCGGTGGAGGCTGGTGGAGGTCGGTGGAGGTTGGTGGAGGTGGGTGGAGGTTGGTGGAGACTGGTGGAGGTTGGTGGAGGTGGGTGGAGGTTGGTGGAGGTGGGTGGAAGTTGGTGGAGGTTGGTGGAGGTTGGTGGAGACTGGTGGAGGTCGGAGGAGGCTGGTGGAGGTGGGTGGAGGTGGGTGGAGGTTGGTGGAGGTGGGTGGAGGCTGGTGGAGGTTGGTGGAGGTCGGTGGAGGTCGGTGGAGGCTGGTGGAGGTGGGTGGAGGTTGGTGGAGACTGGTGGAGGTTGGTGGAGGTTGGTGGAGGTTGGTGGAGGTTGGTGGAGGTGGGTGGAAGTTGGTGGAGGTTGGTGGAGGTGGGTGGAGGTTGGTGGAGGTTGGTGGAGGTTGGTGGAGGTGGGTGGAGGTTGGTGGAGGTTGGTGGAGGTTGGTGGAGATTGGTGGAGGTTGGTGGAGGTGGGTGGAGGTGGGTGGAGGTGGGTGGAGGTTGGTGGAGGTTGTTGGAGGTGGGTGGAGGTTGGTGGAGGTGGGTGGAGGTGGGTGGAAGTTGGTGGAGGTTGGTGGAGGTGGGTGGAGGTGGGTGGAGGTTGGTGGAGGTGGGTGGAGGTTGGTGGAGGTTGGTGGAGATTGGTGGAGGTTGGTGGAGGTCTCCTGTATGAGGAGCAATATTTATTATTCATTCTGTTTAAGAAATAATGTGTTTGCTGAGCAGCTTGATGGCATAGTGATTGTTTTAAAATATATTTTTTATTAGTTTATCTTTTTCTTATTTTATTTTTTAATTTATTTGTATTTATTTATTATTGCTTTTATTTTTTATTCGAATGTTTTTTATTTTAATTCTTGTTCTTAGTTCTATTGTTCATTTTATCATTTCTTGTCATTCTTAACATTTTACTTTACTTTTACTATTATCTTTTTACTTATTTTATGTTTTATACATTTTTACTTTTTATGTGTCAATTTGTTTTTTATGGTATTTTAGAATTTTTTAGAATATATTTTATTTATATATAGTAAATGTTGATTTAAAATGAGTTCTTATTTTATTTATTCATTTATTTTGTTACTATTTTATTCCTTATTATTTCTAATTTGTTATTAAATGTTTTTAATCCCTTTGATGTTGTACATGCTTGGAACCATTGTAAATGAGGGTCGAAAAAGACATTTATTTTGATAAAAATATTTGATTACTGCTTATTGATTAGCCCTTTAAAAAGTGACTTAGTAACGTAGTTTAAGTTACTTTTAAGTTACTGCCGCTTCAACATAACACTTTAGTCGAAACTCACGTTATTGGAAGCTTTCCTCAACCTTTGCTTCTTGTTCAAATTTGACGTTGTGTTTTTGAAGCTAGGTAGCAATTTGGCGCAGCACAGAATGAACAACCAATCTTGATACTGTCATATTTATCATTTTATTGTCACCGACAGCAACTATTGTAAGTTTCAGCAATAAAGCGATGACTTTTTATAATGTTCAGATTGAAGCTACAATACCTTTTTCCTAAGGAAAATGACAAAAAAAGTAGCGCAGAATGACTTGAAAAAGAACCTTTATCTGAACCTAAACCTTGAGTGTATTATTATGATTATACCACAGTTCCATTTTTGCTGTTCACTGAAAGATTTTAAAGAGTTAAAGAGGAGGAGAAAACAGGACCTGTTTGGTTATAAAAACTCCGCCAGTTAAAATAATTCCATTGCTGCCCTGTTTGTAGCTGCGCTGTTTGGCTTGTAAGCGCTGCATCGTTGCTAGGTTACCTGTATGTGGCGGAGTAATACATGGAGAGCTTCGGTTACAGTGCATTACTGGCTGATAATGGCACTCATAGAACACCTCTCAGCCAATCAGATTGCAGGGTCGGAACGAACTGTAGTATCATAACAAATAACTAACACGTTACTGACATAACTGGATCTTACAGCAATGTGTTTGGTGATCTGAATTGAGTCAACAGCTTAACGAATTAATATTACACGGCTGTACATACTTTAAAGAGCATTAAAACCACATAAAGCCACTAATCTTAAAACATTATCAGCAAAATACACTATGTTACTGAATAAGGTCTTCCAATCCAATCCATGGCAGCAGGTGTGTAAAACAGTAGTGAAAGAATGAGCTCAGTTTATTTATCAATATACTCACAGAAATGTGTTCATGAAAACTGCTGCTTTTGTTTAGAGTCCATGCTAATGCCGTCGTCTGCAGACAAAAAAAAAATCAAACCAAATTAATTCCAGTCAGAAAATTACAATTAAGTTACATTTTGTTTTACTAATAAACACACTGTCAGAATAGACTACTGTAATGTATTAAGAATGAGGTGTTTGTGACACAATGGTGCCACCTCCATTAATCACCATTATGATATGGTGATAAGGTTCTCCTAAAGCGCAATCATCAGGACAATGTGAATCCACACAGATTGTGATCTAGTATGGAACAGGAGCCTGAAACCCTAAGTATTTGCCCATACAGTTTTTTTGTACTTATATTTTTTCAGATTAAGGAACAAACTTTAATATCAAAGACTTTAACTAGATCTATTTTTTATTCTATTTAAATTATTTCTTGATTCTACAGGTCTGGCAGTAATCAGGCCTGGTTGTGGTTAGTTGTAAAATTGAACTCAGCTAATTTTAGATTTACTGATCTAAATTTTATGTTACTAAAATTAACTTGTATAGAATTATATTTGACCAAGAATGAAATCTGAGGTGAAGTCTTGCTGCACTTCTTCAGCGCTGAGCAGCACTTTAGGGACCGTAGGAAAAATACCAGCCAAAAAGAGGAAAACATGACTCTAATTAACTTTCTCAAAATGTAAACTTGTGATGTCAAACTAACGGTAAAACATATGTGCACATTTCTTTGTAAGGTATCGTTGTTTTAACATCACAAAGTCACATTTTGATAAACTTAAACTAATTTATTCATTACTCATTTTGTTTGTTAATTCGCCTACGGTCCCTAAGGTCCAACTCCAACCCCAATCTTGGCCAAATATAATCATATAAAAGTTAAGATTAGTCTAATAAAAGCTAATTTCAGGGGGGCGCCGAGTGGTCCAGCGGTTTAAAGCGCTGCCACTATGAGCAGGAGGTCGCAGGTTCGAACCCCCTGCTCATGCTTTGCCATCAAGCTGCCGGCGCTCAGGTCGGTGGAGGTTGGTGGAGGTGGGTGGAGGTTGGTGGAGACTGGTGGAGGTTGGTGGAGGTGGGTGGAGGTTGGTGGAGGTGGGTGGAGGTGGGTGGAAGTTGGTGGAGGTTGGTGGAGGTTGGTGGAGACTGGTGGAGGTCGGAGGAGGCTGGTGGAGGTGGGTGGAGGTGGGTGGAGGTTGGTGGAGGTGGGTGGAGGCTGGTGGAGGTTGGTGGAGGTCGGTGGAGGTCGGTGGAGGTTGGTGGAGGTCGGTGGAGGTCGGTGGAGGCTGGTGGAGGTGGGTGGAGGTCGGTGGAGGCTGGTGGAGGTGGGTGGAGGTCGGTGGAGACTGGTGGAGGTTGGTGGAGGTCGGTGGAGGTGGGTGGAAGTTGGTGGAGGTTGGTGGAGGTGGGTGGAGGTTGGTGGAGGTTGGTGGAGGTTGGTGGAGGTGGGTGGAGGTTGGTGGAGGTTGGTGGAGGTTGGTGGAGATTGGTGGAGGTTGGTGGAGGTGGGTGGAGGTGGGTGGAGGTGGGTGGAGGTTGGTGGAGGTTGTTGGAGGTGGGTGGAGGTTGGTGGAGGTGGGTGGAGGTGGGTGGAAGTTGGTGGAGGTTGGTGGAGGTGGGTGGAGGTGGGTGGAGGTTGGTGGAGGTGGGTGGAGGTTGGTGGAGGTTGGTGGAGATTGGTGGAGGTTGGTGGAGGTCTCCTGTATGAGGAGCAATATTTATTATTCATTCTGTTTAAGAAATAATGTGTTTGCTGAGCAGCTTGATGGCATAGTGATTGTTTTAAAATATATTTTTTATTAGTTTATCTTTTTCTTATTTTATTTTTTAATTTATTTGTATTTATTTATTATTGCTTTTATTTTTTATTCGAATGTTTTTTATTTTAATTCTTGTTCTTAGTTCTATTGTTCATTTTATCATTTCTTGTCATTCTTAACATTTTACTTTACTTTTACTATTATCTTTTTACTTATTTTATGTTTTATACATTTTTACTTTTTATGTGTCAATTTGTTTTTTATGGTATTTTAGAATTTTTTAGAATATATTTTATTTATATATAGTAAATGTTGATTTAAAATGAGTTCTTATTTTATTTATTCATTTATTTTGTTACTATTTTATTCCTTATTATTTCTAATTTGTTATTAAATGTTTTTAATCCCTTTGATGTTGTACATGCTTGGAACCATTGTAAATGAGGGTCGAAAAAGACATTTATTTTGATAAAAATATTTGATTACTGCTTATTGATTAGCCCTTTAAAAAGTGACTTAGTAACGTAGTTTAAGTTACTTTTAAGTTACTGCCGCTTCAACATAACACTTTAGTCGAAACTCACGTTATTGGAAGCTTTCCTCAACCTTTGCTTCTTGTTCAAATTTGACGTTGTGTTTTTGAAGCTAGGTAGCAATTTGGCGCAGCACAGAATGAACAACCAATCTTGATACTGTCATATTTATCATTTTATTGTCACCGACAGCAACTATTGTAAGTTTCAGCAATAAAGCGATGACTTTTTATAATGTTCAGATTGAAGCTACAATACCTTTTTCCTAAGGAAAATGACAAAAAAAGTAGCGCAGAATGACTTGAAAAAGAACCTTTATCTGAACCTAAACCTTGAGTGTATTATTATGATTATACCACAGTTCCATTTTTGCTGTTCACTGAAAGATTTTAAAGAGTTAAAGAGGAGGAGAAAACAGGACCTGTTTGGTTATAAAAACTCCGCCAGTTAAAATAATTCCATTGCTGCCCTGTTTGTAGCTGCGCTGTTTGGCTTGTAAGCGCTGCATCGTTGCTAGGTTACCTGTATGTGGCGGAGTAATACATGGAGAGCTTCGGTTACAGTGCATTACTGGCTGATAATGGCACTCATAGAACACCTCTCAGCCAATCAGATTGCAGGGTCGGAACGAACTGTAGTATCATAACAAATAACTAACACGTTACTGACATAACTGGATCTTACAGCAATGTGTTTGGTGATCTGAATTGAGTCAACAGCTTAACGAATTAATATTACACGGCTGTACATACTTTAAAGAGCATTAAAACCACATAAAGCCACTAATCTTAAAACATTATCAGCAAAATACACTATGTTACTGAATAAGGTCTTCCAATCCAATCCATGGCAGCAGGTGTGTAAAACAGTAGTGAAAGAATGAGCTCAGTTTATTTATCAATATACTCACAGAAATGTGTTCATGAAAACTGCTGCTTTTGTTTAGAGTCCATGCTAATGCCGTCGTCTGCAGACAAAAAAAAAATCAAACCAAATTAATTCCAGTCAGAAAATTACAATTAAGTTACATTTTGTTTTACTAATAAACACACTGTCAGAATAGACTACTGTAATGTATTAAGAATGAGGTGTTTGTGACACAATGGTGCCACCTCCATTAATCACCATTATGATATGGTGATAAGGTTCTCCTAAAGCGCAATCATCAGGACAATGTGAATCCACACAGATTGTGATCTAGTATGGAACAGGAGCCTGAAACCCTAAGTATTTGCCCATACAGTTTTTTTGTACTTATATTTTTTCAGATTAAGGAACAAACTTTAATATCAAAGACTTTAACTAGATCTATTTTTTATTCTATTTAAATTATTTCTTGATTCTACAGGTCTGGCAGTAATCAGGCCTGGTTGTGGTTAGTTGTAAAATTGAACTCAGCTAATTTTAGATTTACTGATCTAAATTTTATGTTACTAAAATTAACTTGTATAGAATTATATTTGACCAAGAATGAAATCTGAGGTGAAGTCTTGCTGCACTTCTTCAGCGCTGAGCAGCACTTTAGGGACCGTAGGAAAAATACCAGCCAAAAAGAGGAAAACATGACTCTAATTAACTTTCTCAAAATGTAAACTTGTGATGTCAAACTAACGGTAAAACATATGTGCACATTTCTTTGTAAGGTATCGTTGTTTTAACATCACAAAGTCACATTTTGATAAACTTAAACTAATTTATTCATTACTCATTTTGTTTGTTAATTCGCCTACGGTCCCTAAGGTCCAACTCCAACCCCAATCTTGGCCAAATATAATCATATAAAAGTTAAGATTAGTCTAATAAAAGCTAATTTCAGGGGGGCGCCGAGTGGTCCAGCGGTTTAAAGCGCTGCCACTATGAGCAGGAGGTCGCAGGTTCGAACCCCCTGCTCATGCTTTGCCATCAAGCTGCCGGCGCTCAGAGGGAGGAAAATTGTCCCTGCTCCCTCTGGGTGGGTAGATGGCGCTCTCTCCCCACATCACTCCTAGGGTGATGTCAGCAGCACAGGGCATCTGTGAGCTGATGTACCGGAACCGAGTCGCTGCGCTGTCCTCTGAGCGTGCTGAATATTGGGCAATTGGCCGTGTAAATTGGGGAAAATATGGAAAAAATTAGAAATAAAAAGATATATAAAAAAAGCTAATTTCAGTAGAGATTGTTAAATATAAAAGATAGATTGAGGTGTTACTTCATTAACATTAATAACATTAATCAATGACATTAATAACATAATAATAATAATAATAATAATAATAATAATATTTGTTGAGAATAAAAAACAGCCCACATTAAGGGAGCTTGGGGGTCCCAGTTAGAGCTTATATTGTCTGCCTGAACCCGACATGAACCCGACCCAACCCGAGGTCCGAGTTTTTATTTTATATAAAGCTATGGCATGATAATCACAATATAGCTAAATAACAAATCGAACTGTTTATTTTTTTAAGTTGCACAATTGCGCAGTGCACACTGCACTTGTCCTTGCAGTGCATAGCCTTATTATTGTTTTTTTTTTGTGTGTTTTTGCACTTAGACTATAAGCTCAAAATAAAAAGTTTGTTTGTTTAGAATGTATTTTCTATTCTTAAACCATGTTAAATTAGATTAGATTAGAGGAAAATCATTCAGACATCATTCTTGTAGCCAAATTTACCAATGTTTAAGCCTGTGGATCATTGTTTAATAATAGGTCTATACTTCTTCAGTGCTGCAATGTTAATTAACATCATTCTGAACAGATTTAGCTTATTCAAACAGCCTGAAAATGATTTTACAAAGTCCAGTTTTAACACTTTACTTATTAAAAAAATGTCTGGATTTAATGGGGCTCGGGCTTAAAATGAGCAGAATGCGGAGGGCTTGGGCCTGGTCGGGCTGGATATTTTGGGCCCGATTTGAGACCTTGTGAACTTACTGCGTAATGGTGCACTGAGGCAACAAATGAAAAATACATGTTTTAGGACGTAAATGAAAACAAAAATCAAATATATACTTTGGACAGTGTAATAATCAAAAAGTGGTTTGTAGAGGGTTAAGTAAACTTGCAGATCATATATTATGATTAAGAACAAACATCATTTTCTGAGCTGCAGTATATTTCAATATTCATGTTTATATTTAATCCTCACAAACAGTCGTCTTCACCACAGAACAGCCTTCAACACGAGTCATGAGGTGATTAAGTGTTAGGGAGGTGAGTCAGGTCAGTCATGCAGAACTCCAGACACAGACAATAGTGAGTAATAGTGATAAAAAAACAGGGTCATCAAGAGATCAGAACACACCTCCTTTAATCATCCACTTCTCCAGATCCTCCATCTCCAACTCCATTACAGAGGGAACGTCATCTTCAAACATCGGCCTGACAACACACACACACACACACACACACACACACACACATAGAGTACACACACACACACACACACACACACAGAGAATACAGAGAAAGATTAAAGAGGAATTGCATGTTTTTTTCTGCATTATTCAGCTGATACTACTAACAATACATCTGTGCTTCCACTTACTGTGGCCACATTATTGAGAACACCTACTACTACCTTATGCTTCCACTCACTCAGTGTGGCCATTTTATTGAAAACACCTACTACTACTACTACTACTACTATATAGTAGTAGGAAACACCTACTACTACTAATATTACTATTACCTTGTGCTTCCACTCACTCAGTGTGGCCATTTTATTGGAAACATCTACTGCTACTACTGCTACTACTACTACTACTATCTAGTAGTAGGAAACACCTACTACTACTAATACTAATACTATCTTGTGCTTCCACTCACTCAGTGTGGGCATTTTATTGGAAACACCTACTATTACACTACCTTGTGTTCTCACTCACTCAGTGTGGCCACTTTATTGGAAACACCTACTACTACTAATACCTTGTGCTTTCACTCACTCAGTGTGGCCACTTTATTGGAAACACCTATTACTACTACTAACTTGTGCCTCCACTCACTTACTGTGGCCATTTTATTGGAAACACCTACTACTACTTCCTTGGGCTTTTACTCACTCACTGTGGCCACTTTATTGGAAACACCTACTACTACTACTACTACTACTACTAACCTGTGCTTCCACTCACTCAGTGTGGCCACTTTATTGGAAACATCTACTACTACTACTACCTTGTGCTTTTACTCACTTACTGTGGCCACTTTATTGGAAACACCTACTACTACTACCTTGTGGATCCACTCACTCAGTGTGGCCACTTTATTGGAAACCCAGATTGTGTGTTGTGTCAGACTGGAATGGATCAGTAATGCTGTAAGATTGTTCTAGAAGGATGTGAGCTCATGTTACACCCACATGTATGCAAAATTACACACACACACAGAGCTGGTGCAGTTCCTGTTTTAAAGTAACGAGTATCAGGCGGAAGGTTTACTGCATTTCCTCTGTAGGAAATATCACACTTCCTGCTGTTCTCTCGCAGTTCAGAACATTCAGACTGATGAAACTCTTTTTACTAAATATTTTTCACAAGAGTTTATCCTTCTGAGTACCAGTCAATGTTTGAACACACCTGCTCATACAGGTTAATTCTATTTACATTTTTATTTTTATTTTTTTTACATAGTAAATGAATAGTGAAGTAATCTATCTATAAAGGAACACATAAGGAATCATGTAGTAACTTAAAAGTGTTAAACAAACCAAAAAACACGGTTAACTTGCGGTTTCTGAGGCTGACAACTCTGATGAACTTATACTAATGAGTGCCAGTTTCACCATTAGAATGTTTTTGAAGTTTTTTTTAGGTGACTGCATTAGAGGATAGTTTCAAAGTTCTTGAAATTCTTTTTTTTGGATTGACTGACTGTATTAATTGAGTATTTTTTCTGTAATTAGTTGAGTATTTCTTGCTTCTCATGACCTGGATTAGAATATTACTCAAATATTCACTATTTACTGTATATCTGTAACACAACTCTTCACTACTTTACAACTGATGCTCTCAAACACATTAAGAGACAAGAAATTTAAGTAATTAACTCTTGATGAGTTCAGCACAGCTGTTAACTGAAAGCCTGAATTCCAGGAGACTCTACCTCATAAATCCAGCAGAGATGTGTAAAACTGAACATCAAAACAAGAGGAACTACTTTGAAGAATCTAAAATATGAAACATATTCTGGTTTGTTTAACTCTTTATTACAGTTTACTAAATAATTCCATATATTTTTCATCATAGTTTGGATGAATTTAGTGTTAATGTAATGCAGAAGTTTTTAAAACTGCTGTAACACTGCATTATTCCCTGCTGTGGGATTAAAAAAAGGATTATTTTACCTTCTATCTTAAAATACTCATCACACACACACACACATATATCACTGCACATCAGAACAATTCTGTATTGAAGGATCATCTTACAAACCATTGTGCTCTTCATGCTCTTCATTACTTATAACACAGTGTGTTTTTAGTGTTGTGCTGTTTGGCAACCATAGCCTGCTGTACCAAAAAAAAGGAAAGGCTGTGTTGCCTTTACTATTCTGCAATTACTATTAATAAATTAATGTATTCATTTGAGAAATACTGAATTTTATTATGATGCATTTTGTAGTTATTGTTTTTTATGACAATAAGCCACATATGGATGTGTGTTCATTGTTGTTTCAAATTAAAAAAGAATATGTTTTATATTTTATATTCTTAGATGATCAGTTTTGCACAGGTATTGAAGAGGTAGAGTTACAGGTATGCAGTGAATAGTGAATATTTGAGTAATGTTCTAATCCAGATTATGAGAAACAACAACTATTCAACTAAGTAAAGAAAATGTAATGAAAATAAAGGTATGTAATAAGGTAATGTTGAGACTCACATCGGCACTTTCTCTCCTCCTTCAGCATCCAGATATGGATCCTGCTTTAGAGCTGAAATAACAGAATAATAAATTCCTTAATTTAGAGTTATACCAGTTACACACATCTCAATGAATTAATCTTAATCATTTTCTATAGAGCATCATCTTTAATATTAGATCAAATAAAAAATACAATAATAATTTAGTTCAGTTTTGTCACTGTTTAAAATGTTGACCCTTTGATCTACTTTCATCTAGTGGTCAAATGGCATCATTACACTCAATTGATTAAAAAACAAGATGACAGGAATCCCAGTCAACAGTCTCTACAGCCAGTCCAGAGAGAATCACCTATAGATCTTAGCTATATGGTGTGCATTTTTGACAAATCACAGCAATAATAGAAAGCTACAATAAAAAAATATAAAATGAAATAAAAAACTGTCCCCATATGTGGACATTGTTTTGTGCAAAACAACTTCCTGTACAAATACAAAAAAAAGTTTTTTATATATAGTGTTTGGACAATGAAACTGAAACACCTGTAGTCATTTTAGTGTCTGAGGTTTCATGGCTAAATTAGAGCAGCCTGGTGGCCAATCTTTATTAATTGCACATTGCACCAGTAAGAGCAGAGTGTGAAGGTTCAATTAGCAGGGTAAGAGCACAGTTTTGCTCAAAATATTGCAATGCACACAACATTCAAACGATTCTGTGCCTCCACTCAAATTCTGCCGTGTTGTGTTCAGCCGTGGTTTTATGTTTTTTTAGATACAGTCCGGTTTAGCACCGGAACATCCCTTTCAGACAGCTTCCTCTTACAGCATCCACAGTTAATCCTTTTGGATGTGGTTCGTCCTTCTCGGTGGTATGCTGACATTACCCTGGATACCATGGCTCTAGATACATCATAAAGACTTGCTGTCTTGGTCACCAACAATTGCACCAACAATTTGTCCTCTTTTGAACGTTGTCCTCGTTTGAATGTTGTGTGCATTGCAATATTTTGAGCAAAACTGTGCTCTTACCCTGATAACTGAACCTTCCCACTCTGCTCTTACTGGTGCAACATGCAATTAATGAAGATTGGCCACCAGGCTGCTCCAATTTAGCCATGAATCCTCCCACACTAAAATGACAGGTGTTTCAGTTTCATTGTCCAACCCCTGCAGTTTCACTGTGTCTAACGCCATATTTTTTAATTGATCGACACCACTAACCGTAACACATGCCATGGGTCATTTAACATGTTTAGGACACACATTTTCACATGAAATTTCTCGTTATCATTGCATTAAAACTGTGTGTGACAGTAAAACAGTGAAGCATAAATATTAACATTAACATTAATAATGTATACTGGTGATGTAATTGTGAAAATCTCACCAGCTTCTTTCTCTCTCCTCTTCTTGCGGTTGATCAGAACGCCGGCCGCCACCACCATGGCTGTGATGACGAGTGTTATCACCAGCAACACCACGATAATGATGAAAACGTCCCCCCCATACCCCAGCGTCGTGTGAGGAGCTGCAGTTGTGCTGTAATTTTTCACACCTGCGCGTACTCTGTGCTGCGGTGGTGAATCTAAACCAGGTTGTAAAACAGTATTCATGTTTTAAGATCATAAAAAGTTTTAAAATATACACATGTAAAACATCTGAGATGATGTCTAAAGTTCGGCACACCTTTTAAAATGTTGTGCATCGTAGATTAACACTCAAATGATGATGAAACTAGCACTCATCAGGACTTTGCATCAGAAAAGCAAGAGCAAGGGCCCTATCGTACAGCCTGCGAAAGGTGTGTTGCGGTGCTCGTTGCTATCTTAAACCCCGTCGAAAGTCTATTTTCACGCCTTGCGCACACGTCCTTAAAATAGTGTTGGACTTTAGGAATATATCTACACTGATGGGAGTGGTTGGCTGGAAGTGAGGTGAAGTGTTCAGGTACATTTCTGGTGTGTGGAAAATAGAGCTGCGCAACTAACCGAGTTAAACCATGACAAAAGTCAACAGTATACCCTATCTGATCACTTCTTTATCACAGGAAGTAAACATCTCACCCAGAGCCTTCAGTAATCAACTATAAAATAAAATATACTTAAAAAACAGCACAGAAACTATAAGTCATTATTAGTTATATATTTTTCTGACATGTATAAGGTTTTATATTTATGTTCAGTACATGGATATAATAATTGTAGCTTAATATAGCAGACCCAGGCATTCTGCTGTTTTAGAATTCTGTTTTTAATCACTCAAATGCTGGAGTTTTGGAAATAAAACTCCAGCATATGACTTCACTATTATTTAACTGAAATTCACTTTAATATTTTCAATTACTGTATATACAACTTTAAAAAAGTGAAATACACAGATCTATAAAGTTATAATATGTTAGTGTTCATTTCTTTTCACCAGGGCACATTTATTAAAATATAAAATATATTAATTTATTAATTAAAGTCACTTCAAATTAAAGTCACATAAAATATTGTCAAATATAAAGGATATGTTTTGATATAAAGGTGGAGGTTTTGGTGTTCTGTTTTTTTTTCTATGATTTGAAAGTTAAAAGCAAACCCAGCTTTTAACGCTTTTAACAACAAACAGAATAAAGTAGAATAAAATAACATTACTGTTCCCGTAAATGAGCTGCTGGTGTATCTTCACACTGTGAACCAGCAGCTCAGTTTCCTCTGCTGAGACGCGCAAAGGAGCTGCACTGTTAAGATACAAATGCGCCAAAGTCAGTGCTCACCTGACTCTTAAAGGGAATGATGACTGGCACCCTGATTGGTTTATTACACTTTACACCCAAAACACACCCATGCTTAATTAAGAGAATTAGTACATGCTTTTTGCGTGTTTCAAGCTGCACAAGGTGTACTTTTTGCGCTTTCACGATACCTAAGACAAAGGACACGCCCCTAAATCAATCTGCGCAAAGTGGAGAGTGATGGGGTACCTGTGGTTCGGGTGAGGTTCTGTTTCTGGGTCACGTTTTGGTTTTGTGTGGAGTTGACTTTACTCTGGATTGTGGCTGAAACAGATAAACAAAACAATATATATATATATTATCAAAATCAATATCTTATCAAAATGTTTATTACTGCAGTTCTACTCCTGTCGTATTGACTCTAATTCTTCTCTTCTCTGCTGAAACTAAGACTCAGTCCTTAATCATGTTAATCTGAGCTAAAGGCTAAAGCTGCTGTTTTCATGTGGGTCAGCCAGACGTCTTCCTGTAGCAGTTTTCTCCAGTTTCTCTTTTGAAGGTGTAGGAAACAGTCCTCACCGCTCTCTGACTTCATCTGTAATTTCTCTAAAGAATAATAGTTACAGAGTTCTCTTTGTTTCTTTGTCTCTTTCTAGTTATTATGATGATGAAAGTGTGAATGTGCTGTAAGTGTGTAAAAATCACCTCCTTTTTTAATGGGGGTGTTATAAAACGTTTGACCTGTAGTGTATTCAGCTCTGAAAAAAAAATAAGAGACCACTTAAAAATGATGAGTTTCTTTGATTTTACCAAATAAAAAAACTCTGGAATATAATCAAAAGGAAGATGGATGATCACAAGCCATCAAACCAAGCTGAACTGCTTGAATTTCTGCACCAGGAGTAAAGCAGCATAAAGTTATCCAAAAGCAGTGTGCAAGACTGGTGGAGGAGAACATGATGCCAAGATGCATGAAAATTTTGATTAAAAAACAGGGTTATTCCACCAAATATTGATTTTTGAACTCTTAATACTTTATGAAAATGAACTTGTTTTCTTTGCATTATTTGAGGTCTGAAAGCTCTGCATCTTTTTGTTACTTCAGCCATTTCTCATTTTCTGCAAATAAATGCTCTAAATGACTTAAATATTTTTATTTGGAATTTGGGAGAAATGTTGTCTTTAGTTTATATAATAAAACAACAATGTTCATTTTACTCAAACATAAACCTATAAATAATTTTCCAGAGTTGTATATATATAATATTTCTTTATGCTAATTAATCATAAGAAAGTTAACTGAGCCTGGTGATATAGTTTATTCATTTAGTGATATAACACAGTGCACAGCATCACTTACTGCTGAGTTCAGAAGGTAGATTACTTTTTTAATTATGCTGAAATGTAAAATATATGCTCTCTCTCTCACTTGTGCGCACACGCACACACACACTCACACACACACACACACACACACACACACAGTAAATGCACATTTGCTCTTTACAGGAGGTCAAGTGTGGAATATGGAGTTACACATGTGTTTATTTCCTTTCTTAAAACTCTCAGTTAAAGTCAGTAACTCATAAATCAAATTACAATATTCTCATTTAAAAAGCATCAAAACCACCCTGAGATACAGTATGTATTATAATACAGTAAAAAATTAAGCAGACTACACTGAAAAAAATGACGAGTTAAATTTTACTTTAAAAAGATTCGCAAACTTTCTGCACTTGCATTTTTTAAAGAAAATTTAATTTAAGATACATTTAAGTAACTTCAACTCGATTTCAAGACTTAAATGTTACTTAAATGAGTAAATAAGTGAACCTTATTTATTTCAGTAAACTTAACTTAATTTATTTTTACTGAATCAATCCTTTCTTTTATTAACCTTAACTTAATTTATTTTTACTGAATCAATCCTTTCTTTCAGTAAACTTTACTTCATTTCTGCATACAATATTAACTAATTACAATTGCTTCATTTATACAATATTACTCAAATAATTTATGATACATAATATATTATACGACAAATTTAAATAATTTAAATTAAAACACACATATTACACTGTCTCAACACATGGATGGCATGTAATATTTAAATTCTTGTGATCTTGTGATTTAGTCATGATTTTAATCATGACTAAATCACAAAATTGTTAAATACTCATTATTAAAAACCTTAGTATTAAGGAGAAAAAGACTGATTAGTCGTGACTAATAGCAGTAATAATATAACAATAATAATAGGATCAGTACTTCTGTGCAATGCATTTGTTAGTTTGTAAACTATTTCTTATCTTCAATCTGCCTCCATCAAATCTAGTCACTACAGCTCCCATAATCCTCTGCTTCCTGAAACCAAAATCATGGGAAACTATGAACTAATCTGAGATAGATTCTCAGATTTGCATCTCTGAATGACTAATTTCTTACAACTGTTTATCTACAGTATTTTACTGTGGACTACATGCTGTAGAAACCTGATTTTTTTTTACTCTTTTATTGCGAAGTATTGCCAACTTCATTTTATACATTTAATCCAGCATTTTTCTCGAGTTTGTCTGATTTTGTTTTAAGTTTTTGTACCCTGAGGTTTGATTTGTTAGTCTGCTTGTGATGGTTGTCTACATGTGGATAAATTAAATCAGTCTAACTCATTCTGACGAATTGACTTACATGTTTTTGTTGAGACAACCTGTGGATATGATTCAACAGCCACTTTCTCCTCCAGGAGAACTGGAACTGAAAAACAGAAACACAGTGCTACTGATGTGAAGCATCAAAAGATTGCTTGGTTGGAACAGTAAGGATGATTTATATGAAGAATCAATACGAATATTGATTCTTCATATAAATATATAATATAATATAAATTATTATATTGCCACTATATATAAAAAATTATGCTAAAATATAGTCTCTATTTCTCTCTCTTTCTCTTTAACCTGTGGAATATGGAGCTACACTTTATTTTATTTTTTCTTCATTACAACTTTTAGTTAAACTCAAACTCAAATCAAATTACAATATACTCATTTAAAAAAAAAACATAAAATGTTCTGTATTGCAGATTAATACTAAACTCATCCAAACTATGGAAATAAAATATATGGCATTATTTACAAACTGTAAAAAATTGGTTAAACCAGAATATGTTTTTATTTTACATGTAAAGAAGTGAATAGGTAGAGTTACAGGTACACAGTGAATAGTGAATATTTGAGTAATGTTCTAATCCAGATTATGACTACTCAAAAAAAAAAAAAATACTTAAAGCTCAGTCCATTTCAAGAAATTTGAAAGTATCCTCAAGTGAGGTCACTGCAAAAACTACCAAAATTATTATACTGATGAAACTGGCACTCATCAGTAGTTTCCATTGTTGTAGAAGATATCAGAGTTACCAGCCTCAGAAACCACAAGTTAACAGTATTTTTGTTATGTTTAACACTTTTAAGTTACTACATGATTCCTTATGTGTTCCTTCATAGTCTGATAGATCAGTTCACGATTCATTTACTATGTAGGAAAAATAAAATAATAAAAACATTGAATAAGAAGGTGTGTCCAAACTTTTGACTGGTACTGCATTTGACGCATATCTACATATATATATAGAAAGACTTACATGTTTGTGGTGTGAGAGTTTGTGGATATAATTCAGTGAAGGCGGTTTCATCCTGCAGGAGGGGGGCTGTAAAACAGAACACAGTGTCACTGAAGTGAGGCACCAAAACCTAAGCTAAAAGTACTAAAAGCTCTTATAGAGAATCATCTAGCACCTGTTAAACATGAGGCAGTGTGTGTCATCATCCTGATTTTAATTTTACAGAATATAAATTTTAATTTAATTTTACAAAATAAAAAACACAATTGTAACCAGTATAATGATAGATTGTGCTTTAATCTGCATTTCTAAACTCATTTACAGTTATTTTGTGTTATTTTGTATTTTTCACAGCAGCTTTTACTGTACAGTGCAGTCTATAAATATTTAGTCATGTTTTTTGTAACTATTCCATGGACTTAAACAATCAATATAAGTAGTAGTAGGCTTATTTAGAGTAGTATAGGGTGATTTAGAGTAGTATAGGGTGATATAGGGTAGTATAGGGTGATATAGGGTAGTATAGGGTGATATAGGGTAGTATAGGGTGATATAGGGTAGTATAGCGGGATATACGGTGATATAGGGTAGTATAGGGTGATATAGGGTAGTATAGGGTGATTTAGAGTAGTATAGGGAAGTATAGGGGGATATAGGGTAGTATAGGGTGATATAGGGTAGTATAGGGTGATTTAGAGTAGTATAGGGAAGTATAGGGGGATATAGGGTAGTATAGGGTAACACAGGGTAGTATAGGGTAATATAGGGTAGTATAGGGTGATACAGGGTAGTATAGGGTGATTTAGAGTAGTATAAGTTAGTATAGGCTTATATAGGGTAGTATAAGGTGTTTTAGAGTAGCATAGGGTAATATAGTGTAGTATAGGGTAGTATAGGGTTATGTAGAGCAGTATATGGTGATATAAGGTAGTATAGGGTTATATAAGGTAGTACAGGGTGATATAAGGTGATTTAGAGTAGTATAGGGTAGTATAGGGGTATATAGGGGAGTATACGGTAATATAGAGTAGTAAATGGTATTATAGGGTTATATAAAGCAGTATAGGGTTATATATAAGGTAGTATAGGGTGATATAGGGGGATTTAGAGTAGTATAGGAGTAAATAGGGTAATATAGAGTAGTAAATGGTAGTATAGGGTTATTTTAAGTAGTATAGGGTTATTTATAAGGTAGCATAGGGTTATATAAGGTAGTATCAGGTAATATAGGGTAATATAGTGGGACATAGGGTAGTATAGGGTTATATACGGTAGTATAGGGTTATATAAGGTAGTATAGGGTTATATAAGGTAAATTAGTGTTATATAAGGTAAAATAGGGTTTTATATATAAGGTAGTATAGGGTAGTATAGGGATTAAAGGGTTGTATACATTAATAGTATGCTAATTGTAATGTTCAGAAAATGTTCTCTGTAGTAAAAGTCTTTTTATGTCTGAGAGAAATATTGTTTATGTTTAGATGTTGTCCATATTCTAAAGTAAAAGCTTATCTTCTCTTTTTGTATCTTATTATCTGGATATGAGAGATATTTATAGCTGCAACATGCCTGAAGTTTGTGTTTTTATCTCGTTTCTCACTTAAGGAATTTGTTTGCACCCGTTTTTCCTTTAGGAGAGCCTGAGAGTAAACTGTCTGCTAAACACAGTAAAACCAGGTCATGACACGTTTACACCCACAATGTACACACACACACACACACACACACACACACACACACACACACACACAGACCCAAGCTGGGACATTTTACAACTGAACAGCAGGAAGTGTTTTCTCTGAAGTCCACATATAATAGATTAATGCAGTAGTGGGATATCTTCAGAAACTCAGATGTTCATAAAGGATCCTAGTTTTAGAGTCTCTGATTGGATCATTTTGATCATATAAAGATACTGTAGATAGTACAGGCTATGATTTGAACAGAGGTTACAGATGTTTGCGTGTGGCTTGATTGAACTGTGTAAAACACTACAGCAGCAGTAAAACTGTGCTCTGTGCACATCAAAGGTCCAATATGGTCACTGTAGATAAATTATGTGAAACTGTGTTTCTGACTGAAGTAAGCTGTTGCTTTGACAATTCATTAGAGGAAGCATGCATGCCTGTTGTGCTCTTTTAGGCGTACTTTTCCTGTCATTACGATAGCAAAGACACACTGGTTGCCAGCTTGCCAAAAGGTAAAAGCTAAAATATGGCACAAGATGTTTTGAGTAAATTAACACAGCTATCATTTTTTGATCGAATTGGACTGTTTGTTAACAAATCACGCCCTACATTGGATAAATAAATCCCTATATATGGGTTATACTACATTTCCAATATCGCAGCCCTGAATTAATTTGGGGTGTTTTGAGGGATGTCAGTCTTTTCAATCCAGCTCAGTGCACAGCAGTATTGGCTCGCGAGTAATTTGTAGCATTTCCATATAGTAATATTTCACAATTTAAAGTTTAGTAGACATCCCGAGAAATCTCACCTCTTCTGAGACTCATTGGATTCTCCTGCACAATGATAACAGCTCCATACTGTCCACAAATCATTGCACCGTGTTGTTCACACTATAAGGTGCACTTAAAATCCTTTAATCTTCCCAAAAATCATCAGAGCTCCTTATAATCCGGTGCTCCTTATATATGAATTCTACCAGTCAGGTATTAAGGAGCAGTAAAGCCACTCCACTGAAGTACAGAGTTATACAGGAGTTTCAGTAAAGTTCTCCAGCACCGCGACTGGAGCAGTATTAGCATTAACCGCTAACCGTGTTAAGAGCTAGAGGTGAATATATAGGACTGTAGCTACAGCTAACCCCGGCTAGCACTGCTGTAGCACCATTAGTATTAGCCGCTAAGTGTGCTAAGTGTTAAATCTTTCACTGTTCAGAGGTGAGTATATCGGACTGTAGCCTGCTGCTGCTGGAACACCATTAGTATTAGCCACTAACCGTGCTAGCTCTTTCATGCAACAATCACTCTTTGTAAAATAATAACATGAAATAGCTCTATTTGATCATTGGACCTGGATGGACCTTTTTCATAAATGCTAGACTTTTATTAGGCATGTTATTTTAGAGTTCTCTGTGAGGTAGCTAGAATTAGCACTACATGTTGTTTGATTAATGCCAGGTAGGTTAGTGATGGAAGAAGACTCTATAATGATTCTGACTTCTATAACTAAATACGTCTGAGTAAACTACACTATACTTCTGAGTCTTTTATTAAAATATTCAGCTTAAATGCTGATTACACTGTATAACTCATGCTTACTAAAATATACATTAGTTTCTGTATGTTAGTAGATTTGACTAAAATAATGTAGCATCATATTAACCTATGCATCTTCCCTATTGGCTCCTGGCATCAATTATTTGCATAATAGGTGTGTGCCCCCCAATACAAAATCAGTATCAGTGTGAGAACTGACTGAGAACTGCAATGGAGGAACTCTGAAACTCTGAGCTGGATTACCTTTAAATAAAGAATAATGATGATGATGATGATGATGATGATGATGAATGCTCTTGTTCTCTTTTCTCTTTTAATTAAATAACCAGCAGAAGGCCGCCCTTGTTGATAAGACTACACACTTATGGTGACAGTGGTGGAGGGACACACCCATTATGCAAATGAACAGAAATGTCAGAAATCATTAGTTATACTACACTATAACTTTGGTAATATTTTATCAACACTTAGAACACTTCGAAATTATGATTTACAGTTAACATCCTTATTGAAAGTCAGTAAATGAGTAAATAGAACTGCATTTTAAGTAGAGTTACAGTAAATAGTAAACATTATATTTACTTTCCTTTTCTAAGGGCTTTCAGTTTCACAAATTCTAATAGGAAAAATAAACTTTTACAGTGTGTGTATTTCACAGATCTCCTTTCCTCTGTCTTTGGGCCCTATTTTAGTGATCAATAGGCGAGCCATCAGTGTGTCTTCGCTATCATAACGATGGAAAAAGTACACAATATAAAGGCATGTACTAATTCTCTTAATTAATCATGGGTTAATTTTGGGTGCAACATGAAATAAACCAATCAGAGTGTTTCTTGCTCATTATTCCCTTTAAGAGTCAGGTGAGTTATGACTTTGGCGGATTGCTATTTTAACAGTGCAGCTACCTGGACGTGTCCAACAAACGCTTCTCAGCAGAGGAAACTGAGATGCTTGTTTGTTCTGTTTATCGTTGATGTAAATTTAATTAAATTTGGGTTTGTGCTCTTGTGAGTTCATGTGTGTGTAACAAGCGCATCTGTGTTACAGAGATAGCAATGAGCGTCTCACTATTGGCGTCTGTCTAGGTTTTATTCAGTTAGTGGAGCTCCTGTGTTTTCTGTTATCAAGAGAAACAAGCAAAACTCCAGAAATGTACCTGAACACACCTCATTTCCAGACCACCACGCCCATCAGTGTATATATATTCACAAGCTCTGCTGCTATTTAAACCAGGCAGGAGGAAGGAGTGAAAATACACTGTTGGTGGGGTGTAAGATAGCAATGAGCCTCGTGATGGTGTAAGATAGAGCCCATATTGTTTGTAATCTAAATTAGATCATCAGTTCCTGTATTTTGTAAAAGGAATCTACACTGATTGACAGTGAGTAATGAGGAGTTACTCACAGGGAGCTTCTTCAGTTTCAGCATCTCCAGAATCTTCGTCCTCTTTACAGTGAACTGCAGAGAAAAGCAGGACATGGATCATGATTTTGATTATTATTATAAATATAATTATGATTATGATTATGATGAATGAGGCTGTAAAGCATGAGACTTTAGACATAGGATCAGTCAGGACCTGCTGAAATTCAGAGGAAAGATTTTATCTAAGAGAAATTCTTAACAACCACCATCAACTTCTCACACTCAGTTTCACCACAGAGAAAAAAAACACAGTGTCTTATTTCACCTTTAAAACCACAGGCGTGTTATTGATTTCTAAATAAAAAAAAAAAGATTTTTTAATTGGTACCTGTTTTCAGTTATTCAGTTTCTACTGTGAATGATTTACTTTCAGTTACAAATAAATCAGTGTCTACAAGAAATTATTCAGTGACGTATTCAGTATATAATAAAAAAATATTCAGTATCTATGAATTATTCAGCATAAACTATAAGGCATATTCCTCAGAAATGGTGCAATTTCTGTTTCCAGGAATATATATACGTATATGTATATATATACGTATATATATATGTATATATATATAAAACTACTTAGAACACTGAAAAAATAGCATTTGTTACCCTTTCCCCCCACTCTCTAACTATAAACTTTACCATGAAATATAATTATTAAAATCCTTCAGAGATGTCATTTTTTTCATAATAAATCCAGAATATTTAAGTTAAAATACACATTTTATTTGTGTCACTGGATTTCACTCAGTCTTGTTACCGTAACACATTACCCCATCTGAAACATCTGGAACATTCACCAACAGGAAGTCACACCTACAACAGGAAGTGACATCAGCTGCTTCTTCTGAAGATCATGGGAAGACCAGAATTAAGTTCCCTTATTAGTTTTTTCTGTATATTTGATCTTATTGTAAGGATGACTGAGGAGGTCAGTCTCAACACTCAGTCCTGTTACCTAAATTAATTCTTACATCTTATTGGTTTATTTTCAAAATACGAAATTTGCGAAAATCATAGCTACAAAGCCGTAATTAAGTTATTTTAATGTTTTTGCTAGTTCTATGCTAAAAACTCATTCCTGTTACTTTTATTCCTGTTACTCAAAACATTAAAAGTAACAGGAGTGAGTTCCAGTAACAGGAGTGAGTTCCAGTAACAGGAGTGAATTCCAGTAACAGGATTGAGTTCCAGTAACAGGATTGAGTTCCAGTAACAGGAATGGGTGCTAGTTTTTTTCATAAATTATTTACAAGCAAATAGCACCCATCCGGGAGAATGGACCATAAATAATTGCTTAATTATTTTGTATCTATGGGAAATTATTCAGTTCCTACTGGGTTTTTTTCATGCTGTAGTAAGTATTAGTCAGTACCTTCTATAAATGATTCAGTATTCTTTATGAATTATTCAGTACCTCTTACGGATTAGTAAGTACTGTATCTACTAAAAATTGTTTAGCATCAAGTGTTTTAATTGTAAATTATTAAATTACTCAGTACTTACTATGAATTAATCCATATCTACAAATAATTGTAAAACAGCTATTATTATTTATTCAGCATTAGCTATGATATTGTAAATTATTAAATATTTTTCAGTATAAATGATGAATGCATTCATTATAAATTGTGAATTATTCAGTATTCACTGTGATGTGAATTAGTTTAATTAGTTTAAGTCTTTTATTTAATTTTTATGTATTGTATTTCATGTAATTTCTGTTGTAAATATACAGTAACAACAGTTATTGATTCAGTATTTACTATTAATTATTCTAAAACATATTAATTATTCAGTAACTACAAACAATCATTCCCAATTAATTAAAATACTACAAAGAAAGAATAATGTATATAATAATATTATAGCTTTTTATTTCAAAATCTGTTAAATGATGTTCTGTTGTAAAACTGTAGAATGCAATGCATCTTGGGATGCCCTATGAATTATTTAAATTATTTTCATTATTAGCAGCTGCCACCTGTATATATTACCATTACAGTTAAAGTAAAATGGGTGATCTGCTGTATTCTGAGACTAAACAACAGGCAAAAACACATAAATCTGCCACATACTTTTTTTTTTACTGTTAAAAGTAAACTTTACTACCTACTTAATAAATCTGTTGCAACAACAGTTTGTTTGGGAAGCGTTTAGTCCATATTTTGAGACAATATTATCTAAATATAACTTGATCAGCTAGAATAAACATTTATTAGTAGTACAGTAACACAAAAAATACCTATTGCCCCTGACATCCTTCATTTGCATAATGTGTATGTATTTATGTTGTATAATAATGGTCGACTGATTGATCAAGGTGTTGTAGGCTATAAGAGCAAGTTACCAATTTGTTTAATGCAATGCAGTAAAGTTTGTAGTGTCTCTACTGACAGTATTTTACTGTTAATTCACACTAAATTCTTTATAGTCTATGGATAGCTATACAGTACCAGCTATATAGTACCAGTGCATAATGTACACTACCCGTCAAAAGTTTGGACACACTTTAAATTCAGTGTTTTTCTCATTATTTTAAAATGTTTTACATTGTAAATTAGTACTAAACTCATTCAAACTATGACAAAATTATTTAGTAAACAAACAGTGACTGGATTTTCTCAGTCAGTTTAATGAGGTAGAGTCACCTGGAATTCAGGCTTTAAGTTAACAGCTGTGCTGAACTCATCAAGAGTTAATTACTTGATTTTCTTGTCTCTTAATGTGTTTGAGAGCATCAGTTGTAAAGTAGTGAAGAGGCAGAGTTACAGGTATACAGTGAATAGTGAATATTTGACTAATGTTCTAATCCAGATTATGAGAAGCAAAGAAAGAAATACTAACTAAGTGAAGAAAAAAAAACTTAAGAAAAACTGAAGGTTAATCAATCTAAGAAGAAGAATATCAAGAACCTTTAAAGTATCTTCAAGTGCAGTCACCGCCAAGACCATCAAAAACATTATACTGATGAAACTGGCACTCATTAGAAAAAACTAGAAAACTAGAAAATTTGACCATATTAGTCCAGTACTATCAGCACTGCACTGGCTTCCAGTCTAATTCCGCATAGACTATAAAATTCTCCTGTTAACGTATAAAGCCCTACACGGACTCGCTCCTGAGTATTTACAAGACCTCATCTCCTGTTATGAACCACCGCGATTACTCAGATCTCAGGGTGCTGGTTTATTAGTAGTTCCTAAAATTCAGAGGAGCTCTGCAGGAGGAAGAGCTTTCTCTTATAAAGCGCCTCAACTCTGGAATAATCTCCCCGAATATGTTCGGGACTCAGACACAGTCTCAATCTTTAAGTCTAGACTGAAAACTTACTTGTTTAGTTTAGCTTTTGGTAATTAATGTTTTTCCCTTTAGATAAGGCTGCAGATTCAGGGGTTCATGGACAGAGGGAATTGTGGTAAACTGAGATGCTGGTGCTGTTGTTCTCCCACTGCACACGGTCACTCAGGTTTGTGGACGGTGGAGTGGGTGGATGCTGGTGTTTCAGGGTGCCTCCATGTCTATGTTACCTTCTGGCTCTCTGCCTTTAGTTAGGCTGTTTTATTCAGTTCTGCCGGAGTCATTTGCCACACTCTGATAATGTTTTAATATTCTCAGTTTTGCATAAATCCAGTAAAAACTAATTCCATCTCTCTGCTTTCCTCCGAGTTACTGACCGCCCACCTGTCTGACCCGATACCGATGTTGGACCCTCAGGCTCTCGCGTCTCCTGTCCGGCCAGACTGATGGAAGTTTCTGAAGTCAGCTCTTCTCCACCACCACCACAGATCAGCTGCTCATCGACCATCTTACTCTCCACTACAGATTACATCCAAGCCATTAGTGGCGCTATTACACTCCTGAGTACATAAAACCTATATGGATGTATAAAAGACTTTTTAAATTTTTATTTAAAAGCCGTTTGACCAGTGGTAGGATGGTCCCCCTCAAATGTGAGTCTTGGTCCTCCCAAGGTTTCTTCCTCCTCCTGCAGCTCTGAGGGAGTTTTTCCTTGCCTCCGCGCTCACTGGGGGTTCTGTATTATGTATATTCTATGTTTAATGTTTTGCCTGATTCTTTGTCCTGTAATCATGTTTCTGTAAAGCTGCTTTGTGCCAACACCTGTTGTAAAAAGCGCTATACAAATAAATTTGATTTGATTTGATTAGAGTTTCCAGCCTCAGAAACCACAAGTTAACAGTTCCACAGATAAGATCACCTAAATACTTCACAGAGTATTTTGGTTTGTTTTACACTTTTAAGTTACTACATGATTCCTGATGTGTTCCTTCATAGTCTGATAGATCACTTTACTATTTATTTACTATGTAGGAAAAAAATAAAAAAATAAAAACACTGAATGAGGTGTGTCCAAATTTACTGTACAGTATTTATTTATGGTAAAAGCTGTAATACAGTGAGTTACTGTTTTTTAAGACAGACTCAGGAACAGGTAACAGACACAGGAAGAAGAGATTAGAATTAGTCAGTTTTGCATGAGGATGACGAGCAGTGGGGGAGTGTTTTGCATTTGGAGGAAGGCCAGCGTTAAAATACTCAGCCTTAAAATAGTCTTACATACTCTCCCCTAGTGCACACGGTGCACTATACTGCATTCTGATTAAAGGATTTTATTTATTTTATGTTGTAATGTTTTTAAATTGTTGTGTTTTATTTTATTTTTTTTTATTTTTCAGAATTGTTTATTTTCCCTTTTTATTTATTTTATTTAGTCTTTTTATTTGTTTTATAACTGGTTTTACTGTTATTACTGGCCTTTTACCTTTTTATTTCATTTATGTCGTCCTTTTTTATATACTTTTTTTAACTTTATTTTAGTTCCATCATTTACCTTTTTTATAATTTCATGTTATTTTAGTCCTTTAGTTTCTTTAATTGTGTTTTTTATTTAAATTATTTTATTGCTTTACTTATTTATTTTAGCCTGTATGCATATCCTTTTATTATGAATTATTTTATGTCTTCTTAATTAAATCTCCTCTTTAAATATTGCTTTTTTTTCTTTTTTTAAAATTCTTAATTTTTTTCCCATTTTCTCCCCAATTTCCAAATATATTTGTCTAGTTTTTGCCAGTGTTTTTTTTTTTTTTTTGCAGTTTATTGTTTTTTGTTTTGGTAAAATGAAGGCCCATAAGCCCAATGTGATCATGTGAGTCTGAATTTATTGATCATTTCTGAATATATAACTACATGGTTTTTAACAGTTTGTCAAAAACATCGCTACAAAAAATGCATTTACAAAAACCTGAAAAGCAAAAATGCATTTATTAAGCAAAAAAATATCACAGCAAAAAATAAACTTTTCTTAGTAAAATTTCTTGAATCTTTTAAATTTTAACAAAAGTCTGCATTTCTCTAAAGTTTACTGGTGATTTGTGTGCTTATTTTGAGTTTAGATTACTGAAAATAAGGGGAAAACTTTAATGGAGACTGATTAACGTTGTTGTTCCAAAAATAAGCAAAACAATCTTACACATAGCTTAATAAAACAAAAATTATTAGAGAAAAGAATAAAAAAGTAGAGTAAAAAATAAGATTACTTCCTTAGAAATTTGATAATTTCACTTGGTAAAATGTATTTTTTGTATAGTATTTGTATTTTCTCCACAATTTACACGGCCAATTAACCCAATCCACTCACTAGGACTCCCCCTATCACTAGTGATGCTCCAACACCAGGAGGGTGAAGACAGACTGGCAGAGACTAACAGAGTTCAGAGTTCAAACAGAGTTCAAAAAGAAACTCCACCTCTTTTTGAACTGCTGCTGATGCAGCCGAGGAAAAGCGCAGCTCGGCTGCATTGGAACTGAGGTTACTCTCAATGTATTATCGAGGGGAAATAAAGGTTGACTGATTGGTCGGTTGGTTGGTAATTTAATTGGTTGATTGATTGATTGATTGATTGGGTGGTTGGTTGGTTGGATGATTGGGTGGTTGGTGGGTTGGTTGGTTGATTGATTGATTGATTGGGTGGTTGGTTGGTTGATTGGATGGTTGGTTGGTTGGTTGATTAATTGATTGATTGGTTGATTGATTGATTGGTTGGTTGGTTGGTTGGTTGGTTGGTTGATTGAGTGGTTGGTGGGTTAGTTGATTGATTTATTGATTGATTGATTGATTGGGTGGTTGGTGGGTTGGTTGGTTGGTTGATTGATTGGGTGGTTGGTTGGTTGGTTGGTTGGTTGGTTGGTTGGTTGGTTGGTTGGTTGGTTGGTTGGTTGATTGATTGATTGATTGATTGGGTGGTTGGTTGGTTGATTAGTTGATTGGTTGGTTGGTTGGTTGGTTGGTTGGTTGATTGGTTGGTGGGTTGATTGGTTGGTTGGTTGATTGATTGATTGATTGATTGATTAAATTATTGTAAATTATTGTATTATAACAGTGCACTACAGTTCACACTTAGTCTGTTGTAAGTCGCTCTGGATAAGGGCGTCTGCTAAATACCATAAATGTAAATGTAAATGTCTGTGCTCTGGCAGGTTTTTTTTTTGTTTTATTGTAAACAGAGCTCAGATAAGCTGGTTCTCACGACTGCTCTGCGTGTGCCGTCTTGCCTCAGAATCGTCAGTAAAGCTGATAAAGCTTTAAATAAGAACACGAGGAGAAAGTTTTAACAATGAACCTCCTCACACCCAGCAGCTCAGTGCAGAACAACGACTCTATACAACAGAAAACTTGGTTTTTTTCCATAAAAACAAAGAGTCTTCAGGCTGATATTTTCAGTTTTTCACTCTTACAGAAACTTTATTCAGCCGGTTTTCACAGGATTAAACTGTTAACACATTCTGCTGTGTGGATAATCATTATACTCTGGATCAGCATCTACTGTAAAAAGAAATTATTATATAGTTCTCTGAACTTTACTGCTGACTTTTTGTGCTTATTTTAAGTTTAAATTACTGAAAATAAGGGAAACAACTGATTAAAATACACTCACACAATGCGTAATAAAACAAATATTCTCAAAGAAAAGAATAAAAAAATAGAGTACAAATCTACATTTTTTTTGGCTAATCATTGGATAAATTGGATACTGATTATTTGGATAATCATGACACTTTGGATCAACATCTACTGTAAAAATAATTATTATATAGTTCTTACTTTTATTCATAATTTAAGTTATATTCCACAATGCAAACAAATACATCTTAGCAAATGTAATTATCTAATTTCAAAGCAATAAATATAAATCTTTTGTTTGACAATAATTTTTGTGGTACTTAGCATTATACACTGCAACAATCCATTGGCAAAAACTAGAAAAATTCTATGTGAATTGAGGCGTTTATGTTTATACTAAGCAAAGAATCTGCCAATAGGGTAAGTTATTTTTTTTTACTACGATTTCTTAAAAAGTCACTAACTTTTGGCTTTAATTTGGACATTGGTGACTTTTTGTGCTAATTTTTACTTTTAATGACTTAAAATAAACTGACCAGATCAACAGGAAACCTTCTTAAAACTTTCAGCAGAACTCAATGACTTCCTGATAAAACTGGCTCTTATCAGGACCGCCCCATAAAATACTTGTTTTTAGAAAAAGCTTTTATTTTAAGTCATTTTAAGTCATTTCCATTGGTCCATTCATTACAATTCTAAATAAGACTGAGTAAGATCATTATTTCTAAAATCAGAATAATCGTACAACTATTCAAGGAGAGAAAGCTTAGTTATCAGAGAAAAGAAATAAGACGTATTACCCTGAAATTAGATATTTTCTCTTGCTAAGATTTAGTTTGTAAATGTGTAAAATTATTATTATTATTATTTCTGAATTTATAACTACATGTTTTTTCAACAGTTCCTCAATGTCCCCAAAACATACCTACAAAAATACATTTACAAAAACTTAAAAAAATAAAAAATAAAAAAAAACATGTAAATTTTAAACATGTTAAGCAACAAAATCCAATGATTGACTGACCTTTACTGGTGACTTTTTGTGCTTATTTTAAATTTAAATTACTCAAAATAAGGTGAAAATTAGATGAAAGTTAGACTGATTAACGTTGTTGTTGCTAAAATAAGCAAAACGATGTTACACTGACACAATGCTTAGCAAAACTAAAACTTAAATAACTTAATTTTCTAAAGATTTAGAAAAAAATAGGATTATTTCCATTGAAATTAGATGAGTTCACTTGGTAAGATTGAATGTTTGACATTTTTAGCATTTCTCAGGTATTCTGATCTAATGAGAGGACCAAGGGAAATGACCCAAAATGACTTGAAATAAAAGCTTTTTTCTCATGTCAAGTCCTTCCTGGGGTGGTCCTGATGAGAGCCAGTTTCATCATAAAGTCATTGACGTCCATTCAAAGTGGACATTTGGAGATACACTGCTAATTTCAAGGTAATACATATTTTTTTGTCTCTAATATGAATTTTTGTCTTACTACTTTTAAGGTAAGTGTAAATGTAAGTTTGAGTTTGTTTTGCTCATTTTAGAATAAACCTTAAACAGTTTTTCTTAGAATTTTGCGATTAAGGGACACATATTGAATTACTGTGTGTAGTAAACAGTAAAAAAGTGTTATTCCTCCACATTAATCCCCTGATTTAAACCTGATGAACTGAGAAGGTGATTTGAGGTGATTTAATTGGGATGAGCTGGAGTTTCACAGCATGAAGGAAAAACAGCAACTATTGTTCAGCACCTCCAGGAACTCTTTCCTTCAAGATGCTGAGAAACCTATTCCAGGTGACTCTCCCTCATGAAGATACTGAGCTCTACAGTGGTCCTGTAGAGCTTAAATATAGTCTAAATATTAAATTTACAATGTAAAAAATATATAAAAAGAAAGAAAAACACATTAAATGAGAAGAGGGAGAGGCGTGTCCAAACTTCAGTCTGGTACTGTCGAGTTTTTATATGTTTTACAGTGTAGGAGACTTTTGAGTGTCTGCGACATTAAAGATATTGAGTATAATGAATGAAGAGAGAGATAGAAAGTAAGAGAGAAAGAGATAGAGATATAAAGGAAGAGAAACAGAGGAGTTGAGTCCTACCCTGCTGGGTGATCAGGTTGGTCTTCAGTACCAGAATCAGTAGCAATAATTTGAGAGTCATTTCCAAGAATCCTATTGGGCAGAAAAACACCTCAGCCCAAACTCACCTCCGAATCCCTCACTACATCCTCCTTCCTCCCTCTCTCTTTCTCTCTCTCTTTCTTTCTCTCGCTTTAACTTGCTTCCTCACTTCCTTCTTTCTCTCTCTCCTCCCTCATCTTTCTATTACTCTCTTTTTCCTGCTTCTCTTTCTTTCAGCATGTTCTGAGCTGTACAAGGAAATTAAAACTCTCTCTCTCTCTTTCTGTCTGTCTCTCTTTCTCTCTTTGTCTGTGTGTCGGATGTGATGCAATCAGTAGTGAACTTGTTGCTGCAAGTCGAGCTGCTTCCCTGTTAGCTGAGAAAACAAATTCCAGCAGACGAGGTATGCAGCCTGACCAAAAGAGAGAGAGAGAGAGAGAGAGAGAGAGAGAGAACAGGGAGTGGGATAGTAATTAAACACACAGAAACAGCTGAGTGAGAGTGTGCTCCAAACAGCTTGATTTAGGGCGTGTCAGGGTGTCTTTGCTATCGTAACAACAGGAAAAGTACACCTTACGCAGCTCAAAATCAGTTGGAAAAAAGTCATGTACTAATTCTCTTAATTAATCATGGGTGTGGTTAATTTTGGGTGTAATGTGAAATAAATCATTCAGAGTGCCTCTTGCTTATCATTCTCTTTAAGCGTCAGGTGAGCTCTGACTTTGGCGGATTGCTATTTTAACGGTGCAGCTCCCTGGTCGTGTCCAACAAACTCTTCTCAGCAGAGGAAACTGAGCTGCTGGTTGTCGCTGTGAAGGAGCTCCAGCAGCTCATTTACAGGAACAGCAATGTTATTTTATTTACTATTCTGTTTATTGTTGATGTAAAAGTTGGTTTTGTGCTGCTGTGTGTTCATGTGTGTGTAATAAGTGGGGGTGTACACTCGGCTTGGTGCGCCTGTGTTACCGAGATAGGGATGAGCGTCTGACTGTTGGCGTCTGTCTAGGTTGTATTCAGTCAGTGGAGCTCCTGTGTTTTCTGTTACCAAGATAAACAAGCAAAACTCCAGAAATGTACCTGAACACACCTCATTTCCAGACCACCACGCCCATCAGTGTAGAGCAGATCATTCCACGGTGCTGAAGCCGAGCTGACAGAGCCAGACAGAGGCTTGTTCCACGGCGCTGAAAAAGAGAAGCTGCAGGCTAAGCGCATAGAGGGATTTTTAAAGTGATTGTTTCCCAGCTTTTAAATGCCTTATTTTCCACTTTCCTCTGATTTTCAGAGATTGAGTGAATCAAAACAGCAACCAATGACTTATTTTATTGAGCTCTAATTCCAAACAAGAGTGAGCATAGGGCTGGGGCTGATGACATCACTGATATTTCTTTCTATTTTTTCAGTGATTTCCTGGTTGGGAGGGGCTCTTTTCATTAGTAGATAACTATCAAAGAAATTCCATAAACTTATTATGTTGACTCAGTTTCCCAGCAGCCTCTGGCTCAGAACTACAATGACTCTAAGAATCACGTGACTCTCAAGTGCTCTACATCACCCAGCTATTGACTGATGGCTAATCATTTCCACCTGGTCTAGCCAGTATAAATACTCCCTGTATTTGTTTTGACTAGCCTTTACCCTTTGGCCTTATCCCTTTTGTATCGTTTGATTTACTGTTATCGACTTTTTTCTGACTACTCTCTTTGCTGCTCACTGCTTACTGGATATTTTGTGTACCGAACTCTGCTTGCTTGCTGACTACTCTTACGTATGTTTTTATTTACTGCTGCCATTCTGGTTATTTATCTGCCTGTTTTGGACTATTTTTATTTGACAAACCCTGGTAATAAATCCGTGTTTTCTAACCAGCGTTTGTCTCCTCTGGTCCTGGTCTACGTTACATATGCTCTTACTGCAAAATAAAGAATAAACATCATTGCATCATTATCTTTTGTGTTTGTTCTTTTATTATTAATAAACAAACTAATAATATAAAATGCCCTTTTGGATCTTCACACACTGCTATAAAGCACCAGGTGGCCTGGATCAACCCATGATTCATAACACAGCAAAAATTAGTAGTGCTGGATCAACACCTAAACACTACTTCGGAGCATGAATGATATATGGTCCCACTCTACAGAGAGTAAAAGTAACACTGATAGCAGTGTTAAATATAAAACGTATCCTTTTTTATAGTTTAGGTTCTTGGTATTTTTATTTAAAATGCATCACATTTAAACACATTCATAGATATGAATCAAGTTGCAGTAGGACATAACAGACGTAATATCGAACACAGCGCAAAACTTACCTATTGCGTAGTTTAAGGTGGACCAGAAACAAATCCACCTTAAACGGTAGCTACAGAAGTTATCTAGCTAGCCTATATGCTGGGACTTCAAATACCAGAATGTAACAATCGTGCCATTTAGCTAGATAGCTAACGTTGGTTTCCTGAAAGAACTTTTTAATTTTACCTCAGCTAGCTAGTTAACTTTAGGTTGTTTCGTGCGTTAAGCTGGCCATTTCACGCAAGCTAGGGCTAGCTAGCTAGCTAGGTTAGCTAACCTAGCTTTTTTCTGGCAGAGTTTCCTCATTTAATTCAAGTTAATGCTAGCTAACGCTACTTTAGCTGTTTCTTTTTGTTTAACTTGTGATAAGTCTTCCGTCTCACGTCAGCTAGCTGACCAGCTAGATTAGCTGTTTCTTAAGAAGAAGTTTCTATTTCACATCAGCTAGCTGAGCAAGTTTAGTTGTTTAGGAGAATGTAGGTTAATTCTTTTCATTAGTTAGCTTGGCTAGCCAGTTTATTGTAAAAAAAAAATTCCCGTTTTACCTCAGCTAGCGTTAGTTAGGTTAGCTAGCTAGCTAGCTTACTAACTAAAGTCATTCTCTGACTTTGTATTACTACAAATGGTAGAGTCTCAGGCTAGCTTGCTTGCAAAAACATACACTAGAGCTAGGAAAAAAGGTAGCCCAAAAAAGATTCCACAGGATTAATGGAAATGCATTTAAACAATATTTAGGATAAAAACACACATTTAATACATGGTAAAACAATACAAAATATATTTAATGTCTCTACTTGTCAAATTTGTATGGAAGCCCATTACCGCCACCTAATAAAAAATAAAAATAATCCAGCACATTTTTTTATTATTATTACGTAACTGCTATCTCAATATTTTGAGATGTCAATATTCTGAGATAGTAAGTCATTATTTTGAGACAGTAAGTCATTATTTTGAGATACTATCTCATTATTTTGAGATACTATCTTAATATTTTAAGATGTACAGAGACAGAAGAAACAAAGCAAAGACGCAAAATGGATACTATCATTGAGGACTACTTCAGACGTGGATTCACAAATCATGAAATACTAGAGCTTTTAGAGGAATCACACAATATCAAAATAAGCCTCCAGACCTTGGAGAGTAGAGAATCAATTAATAACACACTGGACTCCTATTTTAGTGTGTAGAAGAGTGTGACTGTGGCTCCGACTGTGCTGTATGTTTTATATGTTATATGTGTGTCACCACTTGAATAATAAGGCCGAACAGCGATGTGGAACAAAATTAGTCAACTATTATTATTATTACAGCAGAACACAGCTCACTCCCCACCATAGACATAGGTCGGGCGCCCCCTGCTGTTCGGTTTCAGAAAGCTGTGTAACCCCACCCACCCCCATAGGTTTCAAAACAGGCAAAACAGACAACTTTCAATCACGTTTTTTTCTAATATACTGTAATTCTACCGCCATTATTTAAATGCAACAGCTAATGTAACCTCTGCTTATATTGTCAATCTTTAGATCCACACAGAATTAGTTTTTTAAAACGTTATTCAGCTCCATTCAAAAAGGTGTGGCTATTTTAAAAGGGCTGGGTTACACCTAGCCGGGGTGGGACCAATGACTGTATGGGCGGGATCATAGACTGTGTGAGCTCTGTGGAGGCAGCCCTCAGGGGCGGGGTTATTTAAATGAGTAGGCTGTCTCTCCACAGTCTTTCTCCCTCCTCTGGTCCCTACTGCGCAGAATCGGGTGTCAGGATCGCCAACATGGCGGAAGATTTTGGTTTAATTTTCATTGAATGAATGGGAACGGCGACACGGTGTCCATCTTTTTTACAGATCCTAAAAAACAGCACTATTGAGATAAGATTACGAGCTGGCAGAGTGTGTGATGGGTGGCTTCTTGGTAAGCATTCAAATGAAAGCATTTAACATTTTCAGCTCAGAATAATTCATTTAAAACATGGGTAACTGTTAAATTACTTAGGAGGCAGCAACTACACACTCAAGATATATATATACTGTGTTTACTGTGTGTGTGTGTGTGTTCAGCCAGGGGCTAGTATTAGTCTGTTAGCTTGTTAGCCTGTTGTAATTTGCCGTGGTTGCAGCCAGCAGCAACTATTGTAAGTTTCAGCAATTCATCAATAAAGCAACAATACTTATACTTATCTTTTTACTAATGAAAAGGACAAAAAAGTAACGCACAGTGACTTGGATATCTCATTACTGCAAAAAATGGTGAGAGTAGAGTAACCCATTACTGTACGGCAGGGGTGTCCAAACATTTCTTGTTGGAGAAATATATGTGCAGTCAGGGGCCACAGACTCTGTAATAAAAGAAATAATAAAATATACTACTTATAATAATACATTTTCTTGATTGCTATTATTTGCACATCATTTTACTTGAGGTACTATCCTTATCTATCTTTGACGACGTTGTGACTTTTTTTGTTTTTTTTGGTGGATGCGGAAATTTTAATAGTAGCCCCAAAAAAATGCACCCCGCCACCCCAGAATTTTTACCCGAGACTGGATTTATTAAACAAGCCCAATTTGGCTGAAAGGAAAGGAAATAAAGGAGTGTTTTAGATTGGGTTTATGTGATAACGTCACCGAGCGTTCAAACTTTGAATCTCACATTTTAAAAACCTGCTTAATAGCGGAGCAACTTTCATTTTATTTCTAAAATACCTCACAGGACATTCCAAAAAATGAAACTGGCCGTAGTTTGGACACCCCTGCTCTACGGTGTCTCGGAAAAGCATGCAGCATGAGAAACACATTATAACATGACGCCATCAAAGTGTAAATAATACATTAACTCAATTTTTCTGCAGTAAAATTAGAAATATTCATGTTGAAAAGGTCGGTGTCTAAAGCCTGTAAAATTTCAAATGTTTACAGGCTGAAAGGAGACCCCTGGTGGCATGAGCGTCAACAGCAGAAAGTGTTGTGCTTTATTTGTGTTTAGGACTTGTGTAAAAAATCTAATGATGTTTTAGGTTGTATTTATGCAGAAATATAGAAAATTCTAAAGCTGTAAAGCTAAGCGTGTTAGAGAAGCTCACCTTGCTGCCCACACAGCTGGTCATGTCCCAGGATGAGGCCACTTCTTGAACGGCGTCCTCGCTCCAGCCGGACTGCTGGCCGTGGGCCGCGAGTTCTTGGCACGAGAAGCTATTTTGGTAATTACCGTTACCTGCGATCAACAAAAACATCACCCTCATTTTTTATTCAGAAGATGGAGAGAAAAGCTGAAGGAAATTTAGAGGGAGGAAGAGAAAGAGACTCTCACCAGGTAAAACGTAGCTGTTCTGAGGGCAGTAGGAGTATGGGTTACTGCACTGACTGGCTGAGTTATTCCAGGGGAAACTTCTAAACACACAAAACAACACAAATTCATATAGTCAGATATAGGCCTGTCACGATAAGTTATCAACTTATATGATCATTTTTTAAATCGTTGAATCATTTAGGGTAGTCCAGTCCGAATGGACTTTGTTTTAAAGTTCTTTGGCTCCAGTGTGGGAGAACTATCAATGTGAATGAGCTACTAACCTTAGAACCCTAACAACCATCCAGCCAAATTTTCAGAGCTGAATATTGAATATGAATATTGTTCCCCCAGAGAGATCCTGCCTCAACCCCACACAGTAAACATGCTGGTGTTCCTTACTTGGAATTGGTTAAAATACATACTAATTTGTGTTTTATTTCCTATATATGATCAGAAAAAAAGAATCTGCAAGTGCGTTTGGGTTATGTGCAGAGTTACAAAAAAAGTTGATTTAATGCAAATATTACTTTAATCTATTTGTTGTTACTTAATGTCATCCTTTTGCACTCTTTGTTAACAAGGAGTTAATTTTGTTATAAAGGTCTGTTAAATATTTAGTGCAGTTTTCTCAGAACTCACAGAGTCCCAGTGTGGTTGTACTTTATTTGTTTTATTTATATAGGATATTCAAATATTGGAAGCCCAATATCTGTTTTTAATAATTAAATGTTAATTTCACGGTATGGTGTAATAGTATTATTATGCTAGTATATTATTACTGTGGTACATTGTACCACAGTAATAAGCAGAAGCAGAAAAAAAAGACATTTATCATTTATCGCAATAATTCAAAGGGTTTCATAGTAATTCATAGTAATTCACAGGTTATAACAGCTTCAGCTGTTCTGAGAAGGCTTTCCACAAGGTTTAGGAGTGTGTTTATGGGATTTTTTTTACCATTCTATTTGTGAGATATGATATGATGCTCTAATTTACAGTTAGTTCCAACCTCACAATCTGATTGGTTGAGAAGTGTTTTAGCCGTGCTGATATTTGTGATAACATCACAGCCTTCTCACACTAAACCTGTATCAAACCGCCGACGCGTTGCCGAGTAACATATACACACGTATATACACAGGACACCCACAGCAGCGTTAGCTTAGCACAGGCAAGCGCTCAGCCACGGCACGCTCGCCCGCAGCACTGGCTCGTCTTTCGTAGAAAAAAGGGAAAGAAAATCGTTCGGCAAATGCCGTCTGTCAGCCAAAACGCTAACCAGCCAGGCTAGGCTAAGCTAAGTTAATGCTGAGCTAAAGCAAGCTACGCTAACCTAACCACAGTCCAGCTGAATAGTTAAAACCAAAACCACCCAGCAAAACAAGCAGAAATGTTTAAAAAATGAGAGTATTAGCGTTATTTCACGGTCCTAATGTTTACCATCTTCTCTTATGACCCATTTTTGATTTCAAGCTAACTTTCGTGGTGTTAGTCTGTATGAACCATACACTGTTTTGTAGTTAAGTTTCAGTTTTGTTACAGTTGTTGTTGTGGAACTGCTTTTTGGCGGAAGGCACAGTCCATATTAAAGCATATTCAAACTGAATTTCTTAAAGTTCTTTGATTTATTTTCTTTATTCATTTTGTAAAAAAATAAACTGTTGTATAAAAGCAATAGAACACGAGAGGTCGTGTGTTATCACGAATAACATCACAGCTGTGATCATCTACGGCGAACGGATCACAGCCGTGATGTTATTCGTGATAACACACTCCCTCTCGTGTTCTATTGCTTAATTATTCCAAATGTATTCCAGATAATTTCTTACCTTCCAATAATCCATATTATTCCTGAATACAAGAGTTTACAACCCTAATGTTACTGTTATTACAACACTCATAACTGCACAGCAATCAGAGATATGACAATCCACATTATTCCTGAACACAAGAGTTTATAACCCTGCTGTTACTGTTATTATAACACCCATAACAACTCAGAGCAATCAGACATACAACAATCCAGATTTTTCCTGAACGCAAGAGATTATAACCCTGCTGTTACTGTTATTATAACACCCATAACAACTCAGAGCAATCAGAGATACAACAATCTAGATTGTTCCTGAACGCAAGAGTTTATAACCCTGCTGTTACTGTTATTATAACACTGATAACAACTCAGAGCAATCAGAGACACAACAACTGCAGAGTAATCAAATATATATAAAAATCCAGGTTATTCCTGTACAAAAAATCTTATAACCCTGCTGTTACTGTTATTATAACACTCATAACTGCACAGCAATAAGATACACAACAATCCAAATTATTCCTAAACACAAGAGATTATGACCCTGCTTTACTGTTATTATAACACTCATAACAACTCAGAGCAAATCAAAGATACAACAATCCAGACTATTCCTGAATACAAGAGTTTACAATGCTGTTGTTACTGTTATTATAACACCCATAACAACTCAGAGCAATCAGAGATACAACAATGCAGGTCATTCCTGAACACAGGAAATTATAACCCTGCTGTTACTGTTATTATAACACTCGTAACAACTCAGACCAATCAGAGATACAGCAATCCAGATTGGTCCTAAACACAAGAGATTATAACCCTGCTGTTACTGTTATTATAACACTCATAACAACTCAGAGCAATCAGAGATACAACAATCCAGATTAGTCCTGAATACAAGAGTTTATAACCCTGATGTTACTGTTATTACAACACTCATAACTGCACAGCAAATCAGAGATACAACAATGCAGGTCATTCCTGAACACAAGAGATTATAACCCTGCTGTTACTGTTATTATAACACCCATAACAACTCAGAGCAATCAGAAATACAACAATCCAGATTGTTCCTGAATGCAAGAGATTATAACCCTGCTGTTACTGTTATTATAACACCCATAACAACTCAGAGCAATCAGAGATACAACAATCTAGATTGTTCCTGAACGCAATAGATTATAACCCTGCTGTTACTGTTATAATAACAATTAACAACTCAGAGCAAATCAGAGAAACAAAAATCCAGATTATTCCAGAATGCAAGAGTTTATAACCCTGCTGTTACTGTTATTATAACACTGATAAAATCTCAGAGCAATCAGAGACAGAACAACTGCAGAGTAATCAAATATATATGAAAATCCAAGTTATTCCTGAACAAAAAATCTTATAACCCTGCTGTTATTATAACACTCATAACTGCACAGCAATAAGATACACAACAATCCAGATTACACCTGAACACAAGAGATTATAACCCTGCTGTTACTGTTATTATAACACTCATAACAACTCAGAGCAAATCAAAGATGCAACAATCCAGACTATTTCTGAGTACAAGAGTTTACAACCCTGTTGTTACTGTTATTATAACACTCATAACAACTCAGAGCAATCAGAGATACAACAATGCAGGTCATTTACTGAACACAAGAAATTATAACTCTGCTGTTACTGTTATTATAACACTCATAACAACTCAGAACAATCAGAGATACAGCAATCCAGATTGGTCCTGAACACAAGAGATTTTAACCCTGCTGTTACTGTGATTCTATCACTCATAACAACTACGAGCAAATCAGAGATACAAAAATTCAGATTATTTCTGAACACAAGAGTTTATAACCCTGCTGTTACTGTTATTATAACAGCTGTAACCCCAACCCTATTCCAACTGTCGTATTAATCCTAGCTGTTTTGGTTATCATAACCCTAACCCTAACCCTACCCCTAATCTTCAGCTGTAACCCTAACCCTATTCCAACTGTAAACTTAACCCTAGCTGCTTTGGTTATCATAACCCTAACCCTAACCCTACCCCTAATCTTCAGCTGTAACCCTAACCCTATTCCAACTGTAAACTTAACCCTAGCTGTTTTGGTTATCATAACCCTAACCCTAACCCTAATCTTCAGCTGTAACCCTAACCCTATTCCAACTGTAAACTTAACCCTAGCTGCTTTGGTTATCATAACCCTAACCCTAACCCTAGCTTCAGCTTTAAATAGAACCCTGTTCCAACTGTAGGCTTAACCCTAGCTGCTTCAGTTATCATAACCCTAACCCTAACCCTACCCCTAATCTTCAGCTGTAACCCTAACCCTATTCCAACTGTAAACTTAACCCTAGCTGCTTCAGTTATCATAACCCTAACCCTAACCCTACCCCTAATCTTCAGTTGTAACCCTAACCCTATTCCAACTGTTAGCTTATCCGTAGTTGCTTTGGTTATCATAACCCTAACCCTACCCCTAATCTTCAGATGTAACCCTAACCCTATTCCAACTGCAAGCTTAAACCTAGCTGCTTCGGTTATCATAAACCTAACCCTAACCCTACCCCTAATCTTCAGCTGTAACCCTAACCCTATTCCAACTGCAAGCTTAAACCTAGCTGCTTCGGTTATCATAAACCTAACCCTAACCCTAATCTTCAGCTGTAACCCTAACCCTATTCCAACTGTAAACTTAACCCTAGCTGCTTTGGTTATCATAATCCTAACCCTAACCCTAATCTTCAGCTGTAACCCTAACCCTATTCCAACTGTAAACTTAACCCTAGCTGCTTTGGTTATCATAATCCTAACCCTAACCCTAACCCTAGCTTCAGCTTTAAATTGAACCCTGTTCCAACTGTAGGCTTAACCCTAGCTGCTTCGGTTATCATAACCCTAACCCTAACCCTACCCTTAATCTTCAGCTGTAACCCTAACCCTATTCCAACTGTAAACTTAACCCTAGCTGCTTTGGTTATCATAACCCTAACCCTATTCCAACTGTAGGCTTAACCCTAGCTGCTTCGGTTATCATAACCCTAACCCTAACTCAACCCCTATTTTTCAGCTGTAAGCTTAACCCTTTTCCAACTGTAAGCTTAACCCTAGCTGCTTTGGTTATCATAACCCTAACCCAAACCCTAATCTTCAGCTGTAATCCTAACCCTATTCCAACTGCAAGTTTAACCCTAGCTGCTTTGGTTATCATAACTCTAACCCTAACCCTAGCTTCAGCTTTAACTTTAACCCTATACCAACTGTAGGCTTAATCCTATCTGCTTTGGTTATCATAACCCTAAGCCTAACCCTAATCTTCAGCTGTAACCCTAACCCTATTACAACTGTTATCTTAACCCTAGCTGCTTTGGTTATCATAACCCTAACCCTAACCCAAACCCTAATCTTCAGCTGTAATCCTAACCCTATTCCAACTGCAAGTTTAACCCTAGCTGCTTTGGTTATCATAACTCTAACCCTAACCCTAGCTTCAGCTTTAACTTTAACCCTATTCCAACTGTAGGCTTAATCCTATCTGCTTTGGTTATCATAACCCTAAGCCTAACCCTAATCTTCAGCTGTAACCCTAACCCTATTACAACTGTTATCTTAACCCTAGCTGCTTTGGTTATCATAACCCTAACCCTAGCTTCAGCTTTAACTTTAACGCTATTCCAACCGTAGGCTTAACCCTAGCTGCTTTAGTTATCATAACCCTAACCCTAAGTCTAACCCTAATCTTCAGCTGTAACCTTAACCCTATTCCAACTGTAGGCTTAACCCAAGCTGCTTCGGTTATCATAACCCTAACCCTAATTTCAACTGTAACCCTAACCCTATCCTAACTGTAGGCCTAACCCTAATTGCTTCAGCAACCCTAACCCTAACCTTAGTTACAGCTGTAACCCCAACCCTATTCCAACTGTCGGATTAACCCTTGCTTCTTTGGTTATCATAACCCTAACCCTAACCCTAATTTCAGCTGTAACCCTAGACCCTATCCCAAATGTAGGCCTAACCCATGAAAAATAAAAGCTTTTTTCTTATGTCAACTCCTTCCTGGGTGAGATGAGAGCCAGTTTCATCTTAAAGTCATTGACGTCCATTCAAAGTGGACATTTGGAGATACACTGCTAATTTCAAGGTAATACGTATTTTTTTGTCTCTAATAAGAATTTTTTTCTTAGCACTTTTAAGGTAAGTGTAAACGTAAGTTTGAGTTTGTTTGGCTCATTTTAGAAACAATCTTAATCAGTTTTACTGAATTTTGATTAGAAGACATGAAAACGATTAAGGGACACATATGGAATTTCTGTGTGTAGTAAAGAGTAAAAAAGTGTTATTCCTCCACATTAATCTCCTGATTTAAACCTGATGAACTGAGATGGTGATTTGAGGTGATTTAATTGGGATGAGCTGGAGTTTCACAGCATGAAGGAAAAGCAGCAACTATTGTTCAGCACCTCCAGGAACTCCTTCCTTCAAGATGCTGAGAAAACTATTCCAGGTGACTCTCCCTCATAAAGAAACTGAGCTCTACAGTGGTCCTGTAGAGCTTTAATATAGTCTAAATATTAAATTTACAATGTAAAAAATATATAAAAAGAAAGAAAAACACATTAAATGAGAAGAGGGAGAGGCGTGTCCAAACTTTAGTCTGGTACTGTCGAGTTTTTATATGTTTTACAGTGTAGGAGACTTTTGAGTGTCTGCGACATTATAGATATTGAGTATAATGAATGAAGAGAGAGATAGAAAGAAAGAAAGAGAGAGCGAGAACAGGAAGTGGGATAGTAATTAAACACACAGAAACAGCTGAATGAGAGTTGGCTGGGGCTGATGACATCACTGATATTTTTTTTATTTTTTCAGTGATTTCCAGGTTGGGAGGGGCTCTTTTCTTTAGAAGATAACTATCAAAGAAATTCCATAAACTCATTATGTTGACTCAGTTTCCCAGCAGCCTCTGGCTCAGAACTACAATGACTACAGAGGATCACGTGACTCTCAAGTGCTCTACATCACCCAGCTATTGACTGGCTAATCATTTCCACCTGGTCTAGCCAGTATAAATACTCCCTGCTGCTCACTGCTTACTGGATATTTTGTGTACCGAACTCTGCTTGCTTGCTGACTACTCTTAGGTATGTTTTTATTTACTGCTGCCCTTCTGGTTATTAATCTGCCTGTTTTGGGCTATTCTTATTTGATAAACCCTGGTAATAAACCTTTGTTTTCTAACCAGCGTTTGTCTCCTCTGGCCCTGGTCTACGTTACAAATGCTCTTACTGCAAAATAAAGAATAAACATCATCGCATCTTTATCTTTTGTGTTTTGTTCTTTTATTAGTAATAAACAAACTAATAATATGTAGTGCCCTGTTGGATCTTTTGGAAACCTCTTGGAGGTTTTTTGACGTGGTATTTCAGTATCAAAGTCAAATGTCAGAATTTCGGTGTTGTGACAAAACAAAAGTGAAAAGTGCACACTTTATGAAAGTTCATAACTAATCCATTCCGACATGCACAAGTGAACTATTCTGATGAAACTCTGTGCTGAGTTGGGTCCAATATTCAGTCTCCCCATCCCCAGTTACGTTACAGGTGCTGACAACACTCAGCTTCCTGGAAACTGGCAACTCGTTACAAACAGAACCAGCAGACTGGTCGGGGATGTCCCAGTCATCTTTGAGCCACATGATGCTGTTGCAATTTACAGCAAGAGCCGCTTTTCCTAATGTAATCTGAGCGATCGGCTGCACACACACTGCTATAAAGCACCGTCTGAGGAGGAATTTGCTCTTGCACGGTGGCCTGGATCAAGCCAAGATTCATAAAACAGTAAAATTATTAGTTCTGGATCAACACCTAAAGTGTTAATTTAACACTACTTTGGAGCATAAATGATATATGGTCCCACTCTACCAAGAGTAAAAATAACACTAATAGCAGTGTTAAATATTCAGTGTTAATATAACACTGTGCAGTGTACCATTTACTCATGCTGGTGTTGTTCATTAGTGTTATAGCAACAACTAAAGAGTTCATTTTTACACCATTTTGAGTATATATGGTCCCACACTACAAAAAGTAAATATCACACTATTAAAGTGTTAAACTTAGCATTAATAACACTAAATAGTGAAAATGAAATAAAATAAAGACAAAAACCTATCCTTTTTTATTATTCAGGTTCTTGGTATTTTTATTTAAAATGCTTCACATTTAAACACATTTATAGATATATAATTCAAGTTGCAGTAGGATACAACAGAAGTAATATCGAACGCAGCGCAAAACTTACCTATTGCGTAGTTTAAGGTGGACCAGAAAAAAATCCACCTTAAATGGTAGCTACAGAAGTTATCTAGCTAGCCTACATGCTGGGACTTCAAACACCAGAATTTAACAATCGTGTCATTTAGCTAGATAGCTAACGTTGGTTTCCTGAAAAAACATTTAAATTTCACTTCAGCTAGCTAGTTAACTTTAGGTTGTTCTTGTGATAAGTTGCTTGGTTAGCTAACCTAGCTTTTTTGGCAAGAGGTTCCTCATTTAACTCAAGTTAAATCTAGCTAACGCTACGTCAGCTGTTTCTGGATCACACTTTCCCCGCATTTTTGTTTAAATTGTAAGAAGTCTTCCGCCTCACGTCAGCTAGCTGAGCAAGTTTAGTTGTTTAAGAGAATGTAGGTTAACTATTCTCATTAGTTAGCTTGGCTAGCCAGTTTATTGTGAAAATGTTCCCGTTTTACCTCAGCTAGCGTTAGTTAACTAACTAACTAACTAAAGGGTATTCTTTGACTGTATTTCTACAAATGGCACCAGGTAGCCCAAAAAAGATTCCACAGAATTAATGGAAATGCATTTAAACAATATTTAGGATAAAAAAAACACATGATAAAAAATACATGGTAAAACAATACAAAATATATTTAATATATCTACTTATCAAATTTGTAGGGAAGCCCATTTCCGCCACCTGATAAAAAATTAAAATAATCAAGCAATTTCTTTTATTATTATTATTACGTAAAACCATATTCAGACATGACATTATCATTCACACACTCATATATATACACACACACACACACACACCGATGCACAGACAAAAACTATATATTAAAAATTTTATATTTTGAGATACACTACCGTTCAAAAGTTTGGGGTCACATTGAAACGTCCTTATTTTTGAAGGAAAAGCACTGTACTTTTCAATGAAGATAACTTTAAACTAGTCCTAACTTTAAACAAATACACTCTGTACATTGCTAATGTGGTAAATGACTATTCTAGCTGCAAATGTCTGGTTTTGGTGCAATATCTACATAGGTGTATAGAGGCCCATTTCCAGCAACTATCACTTCAGTGTTCTAATGGTACAATGTGTTTGCTCATTGGCTCAGAAGGCTAATTGATGATTAGAAAACCCTTGTGCAATCATGTTCACACACCTGAAAAGAGTCTAGCTCATTACAGAAGCTACAAAACTGACCTTCCTTTGAGCAGATTGAGTTTCTGGAGCATCACATTTGTGGGGTCAATTAAACGCTCAAAATGGCCAGAAAGAACTTTCATCTGAAACTCGACAGTCTATTCTTGTTCTTAGAAATGAAGGCTATTCCATGCGAGAAATTGCTAAGAAATTGAAGATTTCCTACAACGGACAGCACAAACAGGCTCTAACCAGAGTAGAAAAAGAAGTGGGAGGCCGCGTTGCACAACTAAGCAAGAAGATAAGTACATTAGAGTCTCTAGTTTGAGAAACAGACGCCTCACAGGTCCCCAACTGGCATCTTCATTAAATAGTACCCGCAAAACACCAGTGTCAACATCTACAGTGAAGAGGCGGCTGCGGGATTTTGGGCTTCAGGGCAGAGTGGCAAAGAAAAAGCCATATCTGAGACTGGCTAATAAAAGAAAAAGATTAAGATGGGCAAAATAACACAGACATTGGACAGAGGAAGACTGGAAAGTGTTGTGGACGGATGAATCCAAGTTTGAGGTGTTTGGATCACAAAGAAGAACGTTTGTGAGACGCAGAACAAATGAAAAGATGCTGGAAGAATGCCTGACGCCATCTGTTAAGCATGGTGGAGGTAATGTGATGGTCTGGGGTTGCTTTGGTGCTGGTAAAGTGGGAGATTTGTACAGGGTAAAAGGGATTCTGAATAAGGAAGGCTATCACTCCATTTTGCAACGCCATGCCATACCCAGTGGACAGTGCCTGATCGGAGCCAATTTCGTCCTACAACAGGACAATGACCCTAAACACACCTCCACATTGTGCAAGAACTATTTACAGCAGAAGCAGGCAGCTGGTATTCTATTGGTAATGGAGTGGCCAGCGCAGTCACCAGATCTGAACCCCATTGAGCTGTTGTGGGAGCAGCTTGACCGTATGGTACGCCAGAAGTGCCCATCCAACCAATCCAACTTGTGGGAGCTGCTTCTAGAAGCGTGGGGTGCAATTTCTCCAGCTTACCTCAACAAATTAACAGCTAGAATGCCAAAAGTGTGCAATGCTGTAATTGCTGCAAATGGAGGATTCTGTGATGAAAGCAAAGTTTGATGTAAAAACAATGTTATTTCAAATACAAATCATTATTTCTAACCTTGTCAATGTCTTGACTCTATTTTCTATTCATTTCACAACATATGGTGGTGAATAAGTGTGACTTTTCATGGAAAACACAAAATTGTTTGAGTGACCCCAAACTTTTGAACGGTAGTGTACTATCTAATTATTTTGATATACAAAGTCATTATTTTAAGAAACTATCACAATATTTTGAGATAGTAAGTCATTATTTTGAGATACTATCTGTGGCTCTGACTGTGCTGTATGTTTTATATGTTATATGTGTGTCACCACTTGAATAATAAGGCCGAACAGCGATGTGGAACAAAATTAGCCAACTCTTTATTATTACAGCAGAACACAGTTCACTCCCAACTCTCACTGCTGTCTTACTCTACCCTCTCTCTACTCTTCTCTCTTCACCCACTCAGCGCCCCCTAGTGGTTCACTTAGTATTTCAAAATAATGAGATAGTATCTCAATATAATGATTTACTATCTCAAAATAATGACCTAGTATGTCAAAATATTGAGATAGCAGTTTACTTAATAATAATTATAAAAATGTGCTGGACTATTTTTTTTAGGTGGCGGGAATAGGCTTCCATATATTGGAGAGTTTGAGGGAAAAAGACACACCTGTTGGTATCTATCTGTGAATCATGAATAAAATACCAGCTGATGAGCTTTGAGTGTAGTAAAATTTGGAGGCGGAGCTTGTGAGACAGAATGAAACTGGCAGGAGTTGAAATCTGTTAACTCTGGCAAATAGTTCCAACTTTTTGTGAATTGTAACACTGAGAGTTGTTAGGAGAACACCCAGGGAGTCAAAAAATATGTTTACACTGTGATTTTAACACTATAGATTTTACTGTGTACATCCTAACAAACAGCATGGTTGAGATAAGATTACGAGCTGGCAGTGTGTGTGATGGGTGGCTTCTTGGTAAGCAACTCATTTAAAGCATTTAAATGAAAGAAAGCATTTAACATTTTCAGCTCAGAATAATTCATTTAAAACATGGGTAACTGTTAAATTACTTAGGAGGCAGCAACTACATACTCAAGATGTGGCTGATGACCCACCTTTGCGATACTCCTGTATCAGCCAGAGGGGATGTGGAGTCCTGCACACTGTTGGAGGTGGTGGAGCAACCAGCGGACCCAGAGCCAGGACCAAATATTGCTTAGCCTAACCCAGGTGCCATATAATTAAAGGAACAAACCATAGCTACAGTATAAAAAGGTAAGAGACAGCATTCACTTTTTAACCAATTTCTTTTATTGAGTGGCTGATGCTAGTGAGCGCATCACTGATATTTGATAAGGTGTGTATTAATTGCTCTGATGCTCCTCACAATCTCCTCCTGTGACTGCAGTACAGCATGAGTCAGGACCCGACCTGTGGGCTGAGATTCAGCACTGGACGTGGAGGCTGCAGAAACACCAGACACACTGGGGACAGCTATCAGGGCACATATGGGCTCAGCTGGTGAGGACTGTGTGTGTGCCAATGGATGCTGCTGTGTAGAAATATATAACCAACCAACGTAGCCTTCTTACGGGCAGCTATTAAAAAATAAATAAAATAAAATATATAGTGAACTATACCCGGTATCCAGGGTGACATCAGTGTCTTCTTTACCTGCTGACACCACGCCAGAGAGGAGCACGTCGCCCACAACAGCCACCAACCTTTGCTGAAATGGTGTGAGCTCCTCCACCCCGGTTCTGCTGCCTGTCCTTTCTTCATGGGCAGAAGTTTGTTTCTTTACGCCGGACCATTTCTTTTTCATGTTCATTACAGATCAATTTTTCATTAATTCATTTGTTCCTCAGTTAAATTTATTCGAGTTGTACAGTTTACAGACAAACCAAGTCTCCCTGAAGCTGCGGGAGTCTCCTGCATTTCAGTAGCGGCTCCCTGATGCCCGCGAGTCACATATAATCTCCCGGAATTCAGAACGAGTGCCCCACAAACACGCACACAGGCCACAGACTTCTTTTCTCTAATCGCGTGTGGGAAGGAGAGAGAGAAAACAGAGAGGGTTCTGATTGGCCTGTTCTCTGCAAAGAGTCTGTGAGACAGCCAATCAGTTTTTAGTGTGGACGGGCAGTGTTTTTCCCCTCCCGGACGGGATTTGTTAAGAGAGTGAGAGAAAGCAGATCATGGCGGAGGCAATATTAATAATTATTGTAATATGATATGAAATGTTTTTGATGTTGTGCAATTTTTTGTGATATTGTAACTGTCAATTTTTGTCAAATAAGGGCTTTAAAAAAAAAAAAAAAAAGAAAGAAAGCAGAGGCAGGGCCTTCCAAAAAGACAAATGTTAACTCATTTTACCTCTGAATACTTTAAATACTACAAAATTAATTAATATAAAAGTAAAGTTTCATTATCCTTTGGTGTGTGTGCAAGTTTTTTTTGTTTTTTTGTCTGAGTTTAAAACACTCTCTAAGCGAAAAGTGATGTATGTGATTGATTTACAGCACTAAAATTAACAGCTGTTACCTCACTTCTGTCAGTTATGTTAGAATTTTTCCTAATTTATCCATTTTACCTTAAATGCAGCAGCAGATACATTTAGAGTAAAAAAATCTATCCAATTCAATCAATGTATTACTTCATAATAAATGTAGAGCCTCATCATCATTGTGTTTTTGATTGTGTCTGCAGTAACCACACTTGAGGATACTTTCAAAATTCCTAGAATTCTTCTTTTCGGATTGACTAACCATCATATTTTCTTAAAGTATTTTTTTAAAGTATTTATTTAGTTGAGTAGTTGTTGCTTCTCATAATCTGGATTAGAACATTACACTAATATTCACTATTAACTGTATATCTGTAACTCTACCTCTTTACTACTTTACAACTGATGCTCTCAAACACATTAAGAGACAAGAAATTCAAGTAATTAATGAATCTACAGTGCAGACTGATACTGTACAGTTATTTTAATAACTATGTAATAATGTTAAATCACTTCAAATGAAGACACATCCAAGGAAAGCAAAACAAGTTCTGGTACAAAACTTTTTTTTAATTTTTCTATTGTTAAATCTGCAAAACATCTAGAAAAATATACAACAAAATGCTTAACCGCACAACAACGAACAAATTTCGTTTCTTTTTTTGGAGGGGAAAAAAACAGAACGTAAAAGAACAAAAGAATATTCACATTTTTTCTCCTTTATCGATAAAACCACATTCGTCTGGTATTCCGTTTTCCTGCGCGGGTTACGCGGGGTGTGCGTGTGCAGGGGGGCGGGGTCAGGCGTCTCCACAGTAGCCCGAGTCGTTGGAGAGCTGGGAGTTGGAGCTGCGGTTGCTGGAGGAGTTCCAGATGTCCAGGTTCATGTGGGGGCCGAAGGGGTTGAAGCTGGAGTAATGTTTGGTGGGGCAGGGGGCTCCTGGCTCGCGGCTGAAGGGTGTGTTGAGGGTTGTATGTGTTGTGTGAGGTGTGTGAGGGGTGTGTGGGGTGTGAGGTGTGTGTGGCGAGACGGGGGCCGAGCGCTCGGGCTGGAAGTGGCTCTGATAGGGTTCACTCTGGGGTGTCCAGATAGAGCCGAACAGACTGGAGGAGATGGGCGAGAGACTGCGAGTGCCTGAGAAAAAGGGCTGAGAGAGAGAGAGAGAGCAAAAACAAAAGCAGCATTTATAACCTCGCATCAGTCTATAAATCATTCATTAAATACCGTATTTTCAGATTAAATGGCGCATTTTAAGCAACATTTGTAAGGAACAAGGGTGTCGCCATGTTTTCCTTCCAATAGTAAAGATGGGGGAAGCGCCTAAATAAACATGTTCAAAAGGTCGGTGTTTCAACATGTTGAAAAGGTCGGTGTCTAAAGCCTGTAAAATTTCAAATGTTTACAGGCTGAAAGGAGACCCCTGGTGGCATGAGCGTCAACAGCAGAAAGTGTTGTGCTTTATTTGTGTTTAGGACTTGTGTAAAAAATCTAATGATGTTTTAGGTTGTATTTATGCAGAAATATAGAAAATTCTAAAGCTGTAAAGCTAAGCGTGTTAGAGAAGCTCACCTTGCTGCCCACACAGCTGGTCATGTCCCAGGATGAGGCCACTTCTTGAACGGCGTCCTCGCTCCAGCCGGACTGCTGGCCGTGGGCCGCGAGTTCTTGGCACGAGAAGCTATTTTGGTAATTACCGTTACCTGCGATCAACAAAAACATCACCCTCATTTTTTATTCAGAAGATGGAGAGAAAAGCTGAAGGAAATTTAGAGGGAGGAAGAGAAAGAGACTCTCACCAGGTAAAACGTAGCTGTTCTGAGGGCAGTAGGAGTATGGGTTACTGCACTGACTGGCTGAGTTATTCCAGGGGAAACTTCTAAACACACAAAACAACACAAATTCATATAGTCAGATATAGGCCTGTCACGATAAGTTATCAACTTATATGATCATTTTTTAAATCGTTGAATCATTTACAGTAGTCCAGTCCGAATGGACTTTGTTTTAAAGTTCCCATTTACAGCACAACCATCCAGCCAAATTTTCAGAGCTGAATATTGAATATGAATATTGTTCCCCCAGAGAGATCCTGCCTCAACCCCACACAGTAAACATGCTGGTGTTCCTTACTTGGAATTGGTCTGACAGTTAAAATACATACTAGTTTGGGTTTTATTGCACATATATGATCAGAAAAAAAAATCTACAAGTGCCTTTGAGTATGTCCAGAGTTACCAAAAAAAAAAGTTGATTTAATGCAAATATTACTTGAATATATTTGTTGTTACTTAATGTCATCCTTTTGCATGCTTAATTTTGTTATAAAGGTCTGTTAAATATTTAGTGCAGTTCAGTTTTCTTTATTTCTTTTGTTTTATTTATATAGGATATTAAAATATTGGAAGCCCAATGTCTGTTTTTAATAATAAAATGTTAAAATGGTGTAATAGTATTTTTATGCTAGTATATTATTACTGTGGCTTATTGCCTTTTTTTTCTTTTTTTCTAATTTTCCCCAATTTCTCCCCAATTTACACAGCCAATTACCCAACCCACTCATTAGGACTCCTCCTATCACTTGTGAAGCCCCAACACTCGGAGGAAAGCACAGCGGCTCGGCTCAGATACATCAGCTCACAGATGCCCTGTGCTGCAGACATCACCATACGAGTGATGTGGGGAGAGAGCTCGATCTACTCACCCAGAGGGAGCAGCCAGAGGGAGAACCTGCAACCTCCTGCTCATAGGGCCCAACTCCTGAAACAACCCTACACCATAATCATAATGATCCCCCCTCTACCAAACTTTACACTCAGCACAATGCAGTCAAGCAGACAAGTAATCAGCCGTTCCCCTGGCAACAAAAAAAAACCCAAGACAAAGAAGCATGATTGGTCAATCCAGAGTACACGTCTCCACTGCTCTAGAGTCCGGTGATGATGTGCTTTACACTAGTGCATTGCGTTTCTTGAGTCTTTCTACGCTCTACTGTTTGTAATCTAATCTGAAGCTACATGAAGTTTGGAGGACTGTAGTGACGGATTCTGCAGAAAGTTGGCACACTATATAGTGTGGAAATTTCAGGACTGGACTTGTTGCATGTTGTTGGTTTGAGCTCAGGGATTTGTAGATTGGTGAGTGAATAATTTTTTAAATACTGTATTCACAGACAGAATTAATGAAGAACAGAGTGGTCCAGTCTTACCCGCTGAATGGGCTGGGGGCGGAGCTTTGTGACACTACGTTGAGGGGGTCGGGCATGCTGTACCTAAAGCCATTGGTCAGAGGAACTGAGGGAGGAGCCCACATCTCTTCCTGAACGTACGCACTGCTGGGGTCTGAGGAAAACAAAATATGAATACATTAGTACAGAATTAAAACATGTCATAAACATATCAGTTCTGTATACCAGTCAAAAGTTTGGACACAAACTCAGTATTTTAAATACTATCATTATTTTAAAATGCTCTGTATTGCAGATTAATACTAAACTCACCCAAACTATGAACAAAATCATCTGGAATTACCTTTTTTCATTTTGAGACCTCCTCCTGACTGTGATTGGTCCTAATCATTACATACTTTATAATAAGATGTACCCCTGATTATGATTGGTGTGTATCACTCCATCAACTTACTATTGGACCTCCCCATGACTGCAATTGGTCCTTATCGAGACGTCCTGATCTTGATTAGTCCTTTTCACTTCCTCCATCGTTTTTGAGATCTCCCTTTAACTGTGACCAGTTCTTATTGAGACCTCCCCTTCACTGGGATTGGTCCAAATCACCACCTCCCTTGCTTTGGACCTCCCTCTGACTCTGATTGTTTCTTATCTCTTCCTCCTTTGCTAATGGACCTACATCTTACTGTGATTGGTTCTTACTGAGACCTCTCCCTCATTGTGATTGGTCCTAATCATAACATACTTTATTATAGGACCTCCCCCTGACTTTGATTGGTTCTTATTGAGACCTCACCCTGACAGTGATTGGTTTGTATCAGTTTCTACCTTACTATGGGACCTCCCTCGGACTGTAATTGGTCCTTATAACTACCTTCCTTATTTTAGGACCGCCTTCCGACTCTGATTGTTGCTTATCTGTTTCTCCCTTGCTACTGATCCTCTCTTACTATGGAAAAACCCTCTGACTGTAATTTTTCTGTTTTTTATTGCTTCCTCCTTTGCTAATGAATCTACGTCTTACCATGATTGGTTCTTATTGAGACCTGACCCTGATTGTGATTGGTTCATATCAGTTCCTCCCTTGTTATGGAACCTCCCTTTGACTGTGATTGATCCTTATCAGTTCCTCCCTTGCTACTGGTCCTCCTTTTAACTGTGACTGATTATTATTGAGACCTCTTGCTAATTTTGATTGGTCCCCTTTTTTTGTGATCTCCCTCTGTCTCTGATTGGTTCTTAATTGCTTCCTCCCTTTGACTGTGATTGGTTCTTATCAAGATATCCTTTGTTATGAGCCCTTAATCTGACTGTGATTGGTCCTAATCATTACATATTTTAATATGGGTCCTCAGTCTGACTATGATTGGTCCTTATCATAATCTCCCTTGTTATGGGACCTCCTCCTGATCGTCTTTAATGAATAGTATAAAAATCAGGACATCAGGACGTTTCTTTATCTGGCTGAGAAATAAACATTGATCATGAGTAGAGTAATCACCTGAGGCTCGGTCTAGTCCTGCAGCCACATCAGCAAAGCTGGGGGGCAGAGCGTCTGAGCTTTTCTCCTCCATAAATAGATTATTCATGCTGTGAACACAAGAAAACAAAACAGGTTATTCACAAAAAAAAGGATCTGTATTTCCACAGTTTCCCTTCTTACCCAAATTCAGTCACCTAGATTAACCTGGGCTCTGAGGTACATTATGACTAATGACATGCTGAACTCATCATCTCACTCTCTACTTCTATGATTGAGAAAGTGGGTAATAGTAATAGTAAATGTGATTCTGGATCTTCTGATACATATTGTATATACAGTATGTGTGATGTAAGGCGTTGCTCGCTGATGTACCTCTGAGTTTTGGAGCTGCAGTTGGCTGGGTGGTAGCCCTCTCGCTCTGCTGGATATACACTGTACTGAGCGGGATCTCCTGCAGGAATTAATACAGGTTAAACAAAAGAACGACCTGAGTTACAACAGCCTTCCGAAAAGCACTTTAACCATTCAACAAAAAAAAATTATATATGTCTACCATTTTCCAATCGGGCCACCTTTCTATGTGTTTGTTCTCTCTGCATGTGATTGAATCAATTAATCAATTCTGAATTTGGATATTCTAAATTTTGGAATATTATGAAAATATAAGCCAAATAATTATATAAAAGTGTGTTTTGGCACTAAATATACTTGATATAACACAGTGGATCAACACCAGCAGGTGACATGTCTCTCCAAATCATCACTGATTGGTGGAAACTTCACACTAGACCTCGAGCAGTTTGGACTGTGTGTCTCTCCACTCTTCCTCCAGACTCTGCTCCCTTGATTTACAAATGAAATGTAAAATTTACTGATGATCAGTGATGGTTTGGAGAGACATGTCATCTGCTGGTGTTGATCCACTGTGTTTTATTATCAAGTCCAAAGTCAGTGCAGCTTTGTTTTCCCTCAAAATCTTACACTTCATGCTTTCCTCTGCTGAGAACTTTTATGGAGATGCGGATTTCATTTTCCAGCAGGATTTGGCACACTGCTAAATGTACCAATTGGTCTTATTATATAATATTCTAATTCTGAGACTCTGATTTTTAGGATTTATCATTGGCTGTAAGCCATAATCATCAACAATAAAATAAATAAATGCTTAAAATAGATCAATCTGTGTTTAATACATCTATATAATGTATGAGTTTCACATTTTCAACTGAATTACTGAATTAAAAATGTAACTTTTCATTGATATTCAATTTTTTTAAGATGCACTAGTAGATTCGTACTTGGTTGTAAAGAAATACATCTCTAATAATAATAATAATTATGATGATGATGATGATAATATTCAGTGTGTCTCTTACGTTTCCTGTTGCTGCAGTGAGCTCTGTTGGGGTCTTTTTCTCCCTCAATACTGCTGGTGCTGCTCCAGCTGCCCCAGGACCCCCGGCTGGCCCGAACGCTGCCCGAGGAACTGCCCGAGTCAGAGCCGGACTCCCACTGCCTCCGCTCCGGAACCTTCCTCCGCACACGACCCGCACACACACCTGATACCACACACACACAATATTGTTGTATTTTTTCTTGATACTGACTTCTATCTTCTCAACCAGACATAGTAAATAGGGGCAGCTCCAGATGTATTACTCAGCACCAAAGCAGATCCTGTTCAGGGATTTGACCTTTGACCCAAGATCCTAACAATAGGTTATCTTATTAACTTATTAACTCCAGAGCAGAACTGACACAGGAAATGCTTTGACTGGTAAACTGACAATAATTTGAATATTATATTCTACAATATTATACTACTATTAATGAGAATACGCTGTACATGCTGTCTATAGGAATGTACCAAACCGAGAGCCATAATTTCATTATACTGTGTACCTGTACCTGTAATGACAATAAAAGCCTCTTGAATTGTTTTTGCTTGAATCTAGTCTTACTTTAGTTTTTTTGACATTTTGCTTTTTTATAAGAAATTTTACTAAGAAATATTTGCTTAGCCCATTTGGCAGATTATTTTTTACTTAATATAAACAAATTAATCTAAATTTTGAATATGTTTCTAGCTTCTACAGTGGATATTCCTCACCGTTCTGTTTGATGTCCACCACCGGTGCTGATGCTGCTGCTTTGGGGATCTCCAGCCTCATGCTAACGGCGTAGTTCCGGTTTTTGCCAGAGTTTCGAGCATCTCTGCCCTCAGCCTCCCTTTCGCTCTCCGTCACCATGACAACGCTGTTCTGAAGGAGCCTGCGTAAACACCAGCATCACACGACATACGGAAATAAGCAACCGTGATACTTCTTTAATACAGGGCTGCGCCGATCAGTCGACATAATCTATAATGCAGATTTTAACAATTAGTTCTTTTTTCTATCTGTGTGAGGATGCCCCAGAGGTGCTCAATTAGGGTTAAGTGAGTTGAATAAGTTGAATTCAGCACTGTTCTAGATAGGGCTGAGACAAAATATCAATATTGCAATATACCATATTGCTTTCAGTTGCGATACATTATGAAAATGTGTTATTAAATATCAATATGTTTTAAGTTGCTGCTGCATTACTCCACATGGTGGCGCTATAATCTAATGAATAGGGATAATAAATCTGTGGTAAAGAATTTTTTATTATTTTGGAATATTTCACAAAATCACTCTCACATAGAGAGATTTCACCAGCTCTATTTTTTCAGAATAAGCCGTTTAAGGGCTCTGTCACTTATGTTAGCATTAGCGTTAGCTTGTGCTTAATGGCAAAACATGAACAAGCTAGTTCATGCTTAACTGTGATAAAAGCACAAAACTATCTTGCCGTGAACAGTATATACAGATCCCTCCCTCAGAAGAAGTCTGTTGGTTGATCCTGCTGTGTACTGAGGTTCTCAACCAGCAGATTGAAATTGGTGTTTTTTTTTTCAATTAGAAGATCAAGTGACTCCAAGCGGCTCATAGAAGCAAATGATAGCTAGATGAACTGAGTTTTGCATAACAGATATTACATAAAATCCCCTTTAATAAGTCTAGCCTGAAATAGCAACACTCCCCCTCACTTACCCAGGCACTGTTTCTGCTGTTCTTCTTCGGCTTTTGACAAAGATTTTCTTGGCTTTGTTGCTGGAGGAGGAGGAAGATCCTCCCAATTCATAGTCCTTCTCAACTCTCTTCTTCTGAGAGCTTTCACTCTCTCTCTGCTAAAAAAAAAAAGGGACAAAACTTAATATTATTATGTAAAAGAAAACAGCAGTCAAAGGAACACATTTTTATGCTTTGATAAATTGATAAATGAGACACGGAATATGATTAATTTTAATAGCAGCATTATAAGCATTATAATGTTGGGCTGTCGTATGGTTGAGCTGTGGAATAATGAGACGGACAGCATGCATGTTTTTAAGATTAAAGCAGCACGTTTTTTCATTTTAAATTAAAAGCAGTAGTGTTCCTGGGTGAGGAGAGGGCGAAACATTATTATAATAAATATTGGGTTCAGTATGTTTTTGCTACCATTCTTGCAGAGCCACATATAATCATTCTAAAAACAGGGAGGTCTGGTAAGTCACAGGACCCTTTTTCTGGATACAGCAGTGTTTGTTGGTTATCTTACCTTCAATAATTACTAGACATTATAATGTTAAGCTGTAATATGGTTGAGCTTTGGAATAATGAGAAGGACAGCATGCATGTTTTTAAGATTAAAGCAGCAGTCCTTAAGCTCCACTGACTGAATACAACCTAGAAAGACATCAACAGTCAGACGTTCATCGCAATCTTGGCATTCAATTGTTAATACAGGTGTCCAGGAGGCTGTGCCTTCAAAATATCAATCCACCAAAATCAGAGCTCATCTGGCTCTCAAAGGAATGATAAGCAGGTGACACTCTGACTGGTTTATTTTTTTACATTACGCCCGAAATCTCCACACCCATGATTAATTGTTTCGAGCCGAGTAAAGCAGTACTTTTCTCGTCGTTGTGATAGCAAAGACACACTGATATGCCATAAATTAAGCTGCACAGTGCATGATCTTCATCAACATCGAGTAATTTTACACATATTGTTGCATTTTCTAATTAAAATGTGTGTTAACATGAGCTTTACTCTACCTCCATGTCTGCGTTTTCCCTTTTTTCCTCATCCCTCTTTCTGCTGCACCTGTTTTCCATCTCTCCATCCATTGGCTGAGGCACTTGATTGGCCACAATGATTTCAGGGAATCCAGGAAGTGTTTCCATGGGAAACATATGGTTTGGCGAGGGCTTCTCCTCCCTGACGGGGGCGCTGTAGAGCTCCTTCTTCTCGGCGTGGAGGAGGTCCTCGTGGTTGTTGTTGTTGTTGCAGATGTCCGGGTCCTGCTCAAACGCTCGCTCCTCGCGCTCCTCGTCTGTCGGCGGGTTGAAGGTGCCGGTGTTAGCCGCTACGCTAGCCGACGCCGAGCTGCTCTTATAGCGGCTGTACAGGAAGGAGACTTTGTGTGTTTGTTTCTTCTGAGGCTGGGAGGAGCCTCCTGAACCTTTCTTAGAGGAAGACTGAGAACGAACGGTCCCATTGGCTACTGCCGTGGAGCCCCGCCCCTTTCCTTTGTCAGAGGTGTGGCACGTGTCGGAGTAGCTTTTGCAGCTGCCTTTGCCTCTACTGGAGGAGAAAAATAATGAATATTATATATAGTGACAACTTATAGGAAACACCAAACTGTAATTAGTACTACTGTTACAGAACTACATTAAGTTTTAATACAATATATTTAAATATTCTAGTATACATTAATAATGTGAAATATCAACATGTGCAACACATGTGTAACTGATGCAGATATTGATGTAAATATTTTCTACAGATCTCCTGACTGTTTGAATATTATTTTTTATACTGTATTTTTCACACTATAAGACACACTTAAAATCCTTTAATTTTCCCAAAAATCATCAGTGTGCCTTACAACCCCTAACCCCGAGTAGCAATGCAGGAGCAGCAGCATTAGCATTAGCCGTTAACCATGCTAGCACTTTTGCCGTTCAGAGGTGAGCATATTGGACTGTAGTCTGCGTGTTCACCATGTTAAAACAAGCTACATGTGACGAACCTCTAGCTAATAGCGCCCTGGCGTACCGGAACAATCAGGGTTCCTCAATGTAGCGATGTCAGGTGGCATTAGCCGCTAAACACTAGCGGTTAGCCGCTAATGCTAATACTCTAGCCTTAGTGCTGGAGACATTCAGGAATCTGGAAGCTTACTTTAAATAAATGGAAGTGCTTTACTCACTTAAATAAACAGTTTTCTTCATTTAACTTTAAAAAAAGTCTTTTTTTTTACAGTTTTGTTTAATTAGCTTAGCTTTACTGTACTTAATTACATAGTTCACATACTCATATCCTTACAGATATGGAATATTAGATCATTTCTATCTACTTTTAGGACTTATGTGAAAATCTGATGATGTTTTAGATCATATTTATCCACAAATGTAGATAAACATAGAAAAGATTTACCAAGGTTTAATCACTGCTGTATATGGTTTCACATTTGTGGGCATGGTTTACCTGGCGCTGTTTGAGGAGCTGTGATTGGCTGAGCCGTTCTCTCGGGGGGCGGAGTTATGGTTGCTGCGTGGTGTTGGGGTGGAGAACTCGCGCAGGATGTACTGAGCCTGGTGAAACGCCATGAGACACACTCCGGCCAATGAGAAGCTAAAACACACAGAACAGCACAGAGTTACATTAAACCCTGATAACTCTGATATAAACTTTATTTACCAGAGAGAAACACAAACTGCACCCATCAGAGCAACAGAGACACTGCAGAATGCAGCTACTTTTTCAAAATAGTGCTATTTCTTTAGTTAAAATTTGAGAACAATGCTAATTCTGTAGCTTTAATTTCAGAACAGTGCTATTTTTTTAGATACAATTTTTACAACATGGCTAATTATATAGCTGCAATTTTAGAATAATGCTAATTTTGTAGCTACAATTTAAGAACAATGCTAATGCAAATATTTAAGAATTATGCTAATTTTGTAGCTTTAATTTTAGAACAAACCTAATTCTGTAGCTACAAGTTTACAACAATGCTAATTCTGTAGCTACAAGTTTACAACAATGCTAATTCTGTAGCTACAATTTAAGAACAGTGCTCATTCTTTAAATACAATTTGATAACACTGCTAATCTGTAGCTACAATTTTAAAACAATGCTAATTTTGTAGCTACAATTTGAGAACAATACTAATTCTGTAGCTAAAATTTGATAATGCTAATTCTGTAGCTACAATTTAAATCAAAGATAAAATTTCAGGACAATGCTAATTCTGTAGCTACAATTTAGGAACAATGCTAATTGTGTTACAATTCCAGAACAATGCCAATTCTACAGCTACAGTTCCAGAACAATTGAAATATGTAGCTTTTACAATTTTAAAGCAATTTTACTTCTTTAGCTAAAATTTAAGAATAATGCAAATTCTGTAGCTACAATTTTAGAACAAAGTTCATTTTCTAGCTACAATTGTGTTCATATTTAATTTTATCACTGCTGTTATTTCCTTTTGGCTTCTTGTTGGTGTGTTTTTTTATAATTTATTTTTTTAGAAAAATAAATGTATATTTACAAATGAAAAACTTTAATGTGAAGATCAGACGCAATAATAATAATAAGGAGATAAAGTCTGACCAGGTGAAGACGAGAGTGATGACCCAGAAAGACTCCTCCCAGCTAGGTCCGGGCACCACCTGGGCGCAGAGCGGCAGCATGTGGTGGGGTAGCGTTACATTGAGGGTGAAGGGGAAGGCAGAACCTCGCGCTGTGATCAGAGTCAGATCTCTAATTACCCACGAGGAAGTGAAGTCTGGAGTAAACCTGCAGAAAACAACACAGAACAAAAGCGTTTAACACGTTTTCACTGAACACAAATGTTAAGGTAGGTGATGCATGTTTAATTTCTTTTTAAACGGGTGATTAATGGAGTTCAACACGCTTGAAGAAGAGCACTAACCACCAACTGTAACAGATTATATATATGTGTTATATATATGTGGTCTAGCATTGCTTGTTCTGGCTACTGCGCTTTCGCAGATCTCCATATCTAGGTGGGTCCAGGAGAGTGTGCTAGTGTAGAAGCATTGACCTGCCTAGATCTGTGAAATCGCAGAAGCCAGAACAGCGGAAAAGTGATTTTTTTTTTTTTTTGTGCATTTTTGAGCCAAACGCTACAAACTTTTGATGAATTTTTTGTCAGATTTTATCAGTGATTTTAGAATATAGTGTTGAATTGGTAATTAGACTTGAAGTTTAAAGTATTTTGGTCTCTCTCCTTTCAAAGCAAGGAAGTAACTCTGGTTAAAGAGATGTATAACAATATAACAAGATCATATCATATCATGATACATTTCTTTATTGTATCAACAATATGTTATAATAAGCATATTATGAATATCAAAAGGCTAAAAGAACTTTAGGGTTTAAAAAATCCTGTTGAATTTTATGGAGATTTCATTTTCCAGCAGGATTTGGCACACTGCCCACATTGCCAAAAGTACCAATTGTTCCAACTGATTTTTGGGTTTTCATTGGCTGTAAACCATAATCATCAACAATAAAACAGATCACATATAGTTTAAAATAGAGTTTTATATATTAGAACGAATAACTTTTCAATGATACTATAATGTTTTGAGATGCACTAGTATTTAAAAATGTATTTGAAAAGCAGTTTTTTTTAGGAATTTGTAACTTGAGGATGCATTGTGTCTGACAGAATACTGCAATAAACACGGTCTTAAAAACGTGTAATAAGATGATATATATATTATATTGGTAAAAATTCTGACACGATAAAAAATACTTTTAATTGTTTGCCGTTTGCATGCATTAAATATGCTACACTTTAATATTGTGCTAGACTTGTGTTGTTATATTACTTTGTTTTTGTTATAGTTTTTATTTTGCTACAGTATTAAAATGTTATACATTTATACATTAGAATTATATTGTATTGAATAAATGAAGTAATATATAATACATTTTGCCATATCGTCCAGCCCTAGCTCACAGAGTGACTAGTTGCCTATGAAACCTCTGAGTGCACTAAATTTTAGTGAACTGGAAAAACACTGCTTTTAGCTACAGTGCTGAATTTCACTACAGGAAATGTTTATTCATTTTAACCTTTCAGTTTCTGATCATCACTAGAAAACCTTTGATTGTTTTAACTGAGTTTATCCTTTCTCTTCCATTTTCATTGTTCTAACTTTTATTTATTTATTTTTGTATTTTGATTCTTATGATCTCAGTTCATAATATTCATTTCATTATTTCTTATCGTTCTCATCATTTTATTTTATCATTTCATTTTACTATTAAGATTTTTACTTTATTTTGTGTTTTATAAATTCTTTACTTTTTACGGTCATTTTATTTAGCTTTTCCTATTTGTTATATGTATATTTCATTCGTCTATATTAAATGTGTTTATTTAAAATTTGTATTTCTTTCTTTTTATTTTTCCTATTTCTAATTTCTTATATAATGTTTTTTTTATGTAATTCAGTGTGAAAATAAAAGATAATTGATTGAATTATGAGAGAAAAGAATAGACATTAGTTTTTTTTCTAGAACCAAAAAATGAAACAAAAGAGCATCATCTTTTTAATCATCATCGAACGTATATAATTTCAGCTGCACAGTATTCACCACGACAGTGTTTGTGTTAATCACATTAATACAGGGAAGTGTGATGTGTAGAAGTGCAGACGTACGCGATGGTGATCTCAGAGGAGGAGTTGTAGTCCACGCTGAAGGATCTGCATGGCAGCACCTCGAAGCCGAAGCCCTGGCACTTATAGCCGTTAATGTTCATGGACATGACTGTTAGCGGCAGCTCTCCAGCATTCTCCACCTTAAAACTCTTCTGAATAGCGAACAGGGGCTTAGTGTGACTCCGCAACCCTGAGATACACAGAAAAACCAGTTCAGGATACACCGCGTTATCCCAACTCTACAGAGAAAAGACCACCAGTATTACCAGATCCCATCTAATAACGACACAAACACTGTAGAGAACTCTGTAACTACTAAAAGTAGAAGTTGTTTTCTTTAGAGAAATTACAGATGAAGTCAGAGAGCGGTGAGTTCTGTTTCCTACACCTTCAAAAGAGAAACTGGAGAAAACTGCTACAGGAAGACGTCTGGCTGACCCACATGGAAACAGCAGCTTTAGCTTTTAGCTCAGATTAACACGATAAAGAACTGAGTCTCAGTTTCAGCAGAGAAGAGAAGAATTAGAATTAGAGTTATTCTGACAGGAATAGAAAAACTGCAGTAATAAAGTTATTAATAATAAAGATAAAAATAAAATAATAAAGCAGCTTGTACTGGACAACTAAAAATTAGAGATGAGTAGTCTAAAATATTTGACCTTTAATATATCCTGAATATATTCATACATTAAAACAGAGTTCATGATAAAAAGTACCGCATTTTTCACATTATACGGCGCATTTTATGCGGCACTAGTAAGGAACAGGGGTGACAGCATGTTTCCCTTTCTAATTCATCAGATCTCACCGCTAAGCTGAGTAAACAATTACTATTGTATGTGCTTTGGGGTTGTTTGTCACTACCAGCTTTGATGATCTAGAGACTTTAAAGATTTTTCCTCCGTTCTTCTTTATAAAACAGCTGAAGAACAGTCAATGGAATTTAGTACTTTAGGACTTTAACTGGATCATTCTAACACATGAATATTCTCTGATCTAAATCATTCCACTGTAGCTCTGTTTAGCTGTATGTTTAGGGTCATCGTCTTGCTGGAAGGTCTCAAGTCTTTTACAGCCTCCAACTTCTTCCAGGATTGTCCTGAATTTATTTATCTCCATCCATCTTCCCATCAACTCTGATCAGCTTCCTAAATCTGTCCCTGCTGAAGAAAAGCCTCCCCACAGCATGATGCTGCCACCACCATGTTTCACAGTGGGGATCAGGGTGTGTTCAGGGTGATGAGCAGCGTTTCTTTTCCTCCACATAAAGAGCTTTTTTACATTTAGATCTGAGAACAGAACTTCTCCACAACTTTATCTTTGACTTGTCCGGTGAGTTTTTTGGTCTTCATGATGCTGTTTGTTCACTAGTGTTCTCTACAAACTGCTGAGGTCTTCACAGAACAGCTGTATTTATACTGAAACTAAATTACACACAGCTGGATTAACTCTATTAACTCATTAAATAATTTCTAAACGTTGTTGATTGCACTGGATTTTATTTAGGGGTTTTAGAGTAAAGGGGGCTGAATACTTTTGCACAACACACTTTTGTGTATCATTTTTGTTCCACTTCACTATTATGCAATACTAGGATTTTAAAGGCACCTTAAAGTGCGAAAAATACAGTAAGCAAATGATCTCTTTTGTTTAAAGAGTTCATGTTTAAACATGTTTAAAGCTCTAAATGCATAAAAAAAGAATTTATGCATTAATAAAATGCTTTTGATTGGCTGTTAAATATGAGTGTAGGTCTCACCGTCTCTGCATTCCATCAGGGTGGACTGAGGGACGTTAAAGCGGAGTGAAGCTCCAGCTCCCGGAAGTTTCCCCCCAACACGCAGGAGCTCCTTCGCCCCAAAGCCCTTCACCAGAACCAGGTCAAACACCGTCAGATTATTCCTGAACACAAGAGTTTATAACCCTGCTGTTACTGTTATTATAACACTCATAACAACTCAGAGCAATTAAAGATACAACAATCCAGATCATTCCTGAACACAAGAGTTTATAAACCTGCTGTTACTGATATTATAAAACTCATAACAACTCAAAGCAATCAAAGATATAACAATCCAGCAGCTACAGCTTTAAAAGAACACTAATCTGTAGCTACAAATTTACAACAATGCTAATTCTGTAACTACAAAAGCAAAACAACGCCAATTCTGTAACTCCAATTTAAGAATAATGCTATTTCTGTAGCTAACATTTTATCACAATGCTAATTCTGTAGCTGCAAGTTTAGAACAATGCTAATTCTGTAACTCCAATTTAAGAATAATGCTATTTCTGTAGCTAACATTTTATCACAATGCTAATTCTGTAGCTGCAAGTTTAGAACAATGCTAATTCTGTAGCTACAATTTCAGAACAATGCTAATTCTGTAGCTACAATTTAGAACAATGTTAATTCTGTAGCTACAATTTAGAACAATGCTAAATCTGTAGCTAAAATTTCAGAACAATGCTAATTCTGTAGCTACAATTTTAGAACAATGTTAATTCTGTAGCTACAATTAAAGAACAATGCTTATTCTGTAGCTACAATTTCAGAACAATGCTAAATCTGTAGCTACAATTAAAGAACAATGCTAAATCTGTAGCTACAATTTAAGAACAATGTTAATTCTGTAGCTACAATTTCAGAACAATGCTAATTCTATAGCGCCAATTTTAGAGCAATGCTAATTCTGTAGCTACAATTTTATAAAACTAATTCTGTGCTACAATTTTAAAACAATGCTAATTCTGTAGCTACAATTTTAAAACAATGCTAATTCTGTAGCTACAATTTTAGAACAATGCTAATTATGTAGCTACAATTTTAGAACAATGCTAATTATGTAGCTACAATTTCAAAACAATGCTAATTCTGCAGCTACAATATGACATTAAACATTAGCAAAAATATCACAAAATTACTGAAGACTGCTGTGTTGATTTGAAGATCACGGTACCTGATGAGGATCATGGAGGTGACGGGTTTGTGTTCAGATGGTTTAAACACCACAGAAACACTTTTCGACTCCCACGGCTGCAGAACCACCCTCTGCACCCCGCCGCCCCCTCTGTAACTCCCAGCAGACTGACCACAACAAAAACACACATATTAAACATTCACACTTTAATCACTATTATTATTTTACTATACATTTACAAATCTATCACTATACAACTACACTAACAGCATTCATTTTTGTGCTCTATTTGACTGTAATATTGACTTTTTTGGTAGTAATACAGAAAAAAATTAAGAACAATAGCAAAAAAAATGCAAAAGCATTTTTTTGTTAAATAATTAAATGAACACAGAAAAAAGTTAATTTGTGATTCTTCAACTTTTTACTTTCTACTGATTTCAATCTGAAATTATATATTTTTTCTTTTATATTTGTTAATTCGTTGAATTAATATTAAATTCCATATAAGAATCCAAATTTATGCACAGTTCACAATCCAATACAGAAAAAACCTGCCTCCGTAGGTTAAGTCTTAAAGTGGATAGAACTGTGCAGATTTTTTTCTATTTATAGGTATATATTTGAGTAAAATAAACATTGTTGTTTTATTCTATAAACTACAGACAACATTTCTCCCAAATTCCAAATAAAAATATTGTCATTTAGAGCATTTATTTGCAGAAAATGAGAAATGTCTGAAATAACAAAAAAGATGCAGAGCTTTCACACCTCAAATAATGCAAAGAAAACAACAAGTTCATATTCATAAAGTTTTAAGAGTTCAGAAATCTATATTTGGTGGAATAACCCTGGTTTTTAATCACAGTTTTCATGCATCTTGGCATGTTCTCCTCCACCAGTCTTACACACTGCTTTTGGATAACTTTATGCTGCTTTCCTCCTGATGCAAAAATTCAAGCAGTTCAGTTTGGTTTGATGGCTTGTGATCATCCATCTTCCTCTTGATTATATTCCAGAGGTTTTCAATGTGGTAAAATCAAAGAAACTGAGTATTTTTATTTTTTTTAAGTGCTCTCTTATTTTTTTCAGACCTGTATATTATAAATCTTTTTTCTTCATTGAGGTTTTACTTTGCGAACATTAAACATTTATTACAACAAAAAATATGTAAACATTAAAGATTTTAATAAACATTTTACTGTTAACAGTTGTAATTATTTTATATTTTTAACACAACAGAGCAGCTCCAACTCTTTTAAAATGTATGTAAACATATGTATGCATGTTAACTCAAAAAGTATTGCATATTTTATTCACTACATTGATTGACTACTGCAAGCAGCCGTTATATTGGTTACTTGCTTATCGTCAATTATTCTCATTTATTATGAAAATCCTCAAGTTGTAAATATCTTAAGTAAATTACGATTGCTAAGCGCAAATTTCTTCTTCATATCTTAAAAACTTTTTTCCATCATAGTGGAAAAGCACTAATTCTCATTGCTAATCACTGATTAATTGATTCGTTTGAAAAGGACTTTTTAAATAAATAAATAAATAAAAGAGAAAAGAGAGAATAAGGTTTGTATGTAAATTGCAAAGCTTAAGCTTATAACTCACCTTATAATCAGCAGCAAAGAGAGAAAACTCGGTTGTAGTGATGTTCACTGAGAGGGGACTGATGTTAAACCTGAGCAAAAGAGGAATGAATCACAAAATCACAAATATATTTTTACATTTAATCACAGATATCAACAGCCTAATGTAAATGCCACAAGCTGCATTGCTTTTCCTCACTAACATGCAGAATATGATCCAGAATGAAATGCAAAACCACTATTACATTATATTTCAATGCACTTAATCTCTTTACTAAAAAAAAATACACAAGAGAACCTGACCTGATCCGAGGACCGACCCGAGGAATGTGGTGGGAAATCTCAATTTCGGGTCGCTCCTCGGGTCAGGTCGGGTTCTCTTGTGTATTGTTTTGTCGGGCTCCAGAAAATAGTCTGAGATGTAGGCATTTGTTTTTAAATTCTATTTTTATTTTATATAAAGCTCTGGTGTGATAATCACAATGTTGCTAAGTAACCAATTTTTATTGTTTACGAAAACGAACGAAATAACGAAAATTGAATGTGAAAAAACATTTGTGTTAACTGAATCTAATAAAACCAATAATTAAAAAAAAAAAGGTAACTAACTGGAACTGTATTTTGTGTTTATAAAACTAACTAAAACGAACTGAAATTACTGATAGAATTTCCCTTATTTTTGTGTTTAATTTATTTATAAGCGCTTTTGTACAGCAGAGTTGTATAGTGGGCGGTGTTGTGCCGATTCTGTTCGCAAAGCGGAGTCGGATTCAGCGGGGAGTCAGATTCGGCACAACAGCTGCAGCGTGACAGAAAACAGTGAGAAACTGCAGAATTCTGTTTGGGATTAGAATATGAGCTCGAGGTAGATGAAAGAGAAACAGGAGATTCAGTATGTGAGAACATTTACCTGTGAGTAGCTCATACACCAGAACACGCAAATCTCTCCCTCTCTCTCTCTCTTTCTGTCTCTCTCTCTCTTTCTTTCTCTCTCTCTTGTTTTTTAGATTGATCTTTCTGATGTGTGAAAACTAATAAAAACTAGCAAGCCCAATCTAAAAACAAATCAAAACTTACTGAACTGTAGGAGAAAAAAATAAAAACAAAATAAAATTAACTAATGAAAAATTAAAAATTTAATAACCACGTAGCTCTGGACGCATGTGAACTCCGACATGTCCGCGTTTGACTTGCAGCACTGTGTGTAGCTGTTCTTAAAAATCATTTAAATTAAATAATAGTTCTATGCTTCTATGTTACAGTGTTAATTAACATAATTCTGATTATATTTCGCTCATTCAAACAGCCCGAAAACAGCCAGTTTATGGGGCGGATCGGGTCAGGCTCATTATGACAATTTTTGGTTCGGGTTAGGTCAGGCTCGGGCAGAACGTGCACAGGCTCGGGCTGGGTCGGGTCGGATTTTTTCGGCCCAATCTAAGCTCTACTGTGTAACGCTGTGAATGTTGAAAGGCAAATCACAATGCACAGGATTACAGTTCGTCTAGGAGCAGCGCGGTATTCATGTGAAAATGAAATGCAATCAATCTCCAAATAGAACCCACTCAGAGTAACCAGTCAGAGCAAAACTTAAAATAAAGAGAAGCATCACATAAAAAAATTAGCCAAACACAACCACACCACCCCACTGTGCGGACCCGGGCTCAGATCATTTCCACACCCGGCATGGTCCAAACCAGCGAACGCTACTCTGGACTAGGGGTGTGTCATATCGTATCGTACGCAATAAGATGGTCAACATTTTTGAATATGGTGAACGATATTATACCCTGAAATATGGCGCCATATCACACACCCCTAATTATCACATCAGGGTACTACTTTTTTATCAAAAGAAAACATCACACTGTTCACATTTCTCATTATATATCTACTAGAGGCAGATTATATTAGTCCAGTATCATTTATTTTACTTTAATCCTGGATATATTTAGATATATGGAGTGCATTATTATAAGTATCCTGACATTATGGATCATTGACTTCTGTCAGATTGAAATCTGATAAAATTGTATTTATATATATATATATATATCTAGACTAATGGAGCTCCCACTGTTTTGTGAACTTTCTGCGCTGAGACTAAATCCATATGTTTTTTTTTTTTTACTGACTGTTTTCCTAAAATAAGAAAAAAAATCAAAAATCTGAATACATCAACTTCACATCAATATCACGGTACATCACAATACCGTAGTGTGAATTGTGAGTCCTGTATCGTAATACATATCATATTGTCAAGTTGTTGCCAATACACAGCCTTAATCTATTGTGTGTGTGTGTGTGTGTGTGTGTGTTTTCAAACCATTTGGTAAGCAGGTCTAAGGCCTCCAGAGGGGCTGGATATGAAGAGAGGGTTCTGATCTCCACAGAAACTACAGAACCAGTCGGGTTCTTCAGAGTAAAGTTCTTAATCTGGAACACAGAGACACAGTGTGAACAGGAGTATTCAAATCTAGATAAATATCATATTGTTATATAATAATACAGTAAAAGGAATTACTGTGTTTTTCTGACTATACCCTGTACTTAAAATCCTTTCATTTTCCCAAAAATCACCAGAGCTCCTGATAATCCGGTGCTCCTTATGTATGAATTCTACCAGTCAGGTATTAAGGAGCAGTAAAGTCACTCTACTGAAGTACAGAGTTATACAGGAGTTTCAGTTTAGTTCTCCAGCACTAAGGCTGGGTGCAGCAGTATTAGCATTTGCCGCTAACCGCAGCGCTAGCTCTTTCACCGCTCAGAGGTAAGTATTTTGAACTGTAGACAAAGCGTTAGCTGATATCGCCCTGCGGGTGACCGCAACACTCAAGGTTCCTCAGTCTAGCCCTATCGTGCGGCATTTACGTCCCACTAGCACTGCTGCTGGTTAGCGGCTAATGCTAACGCTTCTGCACCGAGCCTTAGTGCTGGAAAACCTTGACTGAAAATTCACACTTAGTCAAACTACTAGAAAACTAAGTTTACTGTAAACAAACAGAAGTGCTTTATTGACCCAAATAAACAGTTTTTAGGAGAGAAATCTGTGTAGATAAACATTCAGCGCTTGTTATATATATATATATATATATATATATATATATATATATATATATATATATATATATTATATTTAAAAAAAAAAAAAAAAAATATATATATATATATATATATATTTTTTTTTTTTAAGAATTACAGTTTTGTTTACACTATTATTACTGTCTCCTCTCATAAATACATGGAAACACCAGCATTTAAATCATGATTTAATTATCACAGAATATTGAAATAATACCTTGCTCTCATTGACGGGTGTAGCTCCAAAATCTAGAGAGGTAGAAGGATCTGCAGGAAGTCTGGGCCACCTACACACACACACACAATCACAACAATATTCTGTGATTGACTGCAATTAATCTCAGTTTTTATAGTAGATATTTAAATGTTAATAAAATAAAAAATGTAAGAAATGTAAAACATAATTATATTTATTTTTCTGGTGTCTAAAATTAAAATACTCTTTTAGTATATACTCGTATGTTTGATGGGAGATAAAATAAAACCATGTGGCACTAAAATAAAGAATGCATGATAAATTGAATAGAGGAAACTTTTTTTACTCTATTATAAATATCTCAGCTTGGTTGTAAGGATTTCTAAATTAGTATAAAGTATAAAAGAGCATTTTCACACCTGTAGTAGTAGTTTTTACGTTTCTATGATCTGAGTTCTATGACTTGATGAGTTTGTTTGTTTATTTGGAGCGTTTCTCCCTCTGCTTGGTTTGGTTTCACACAGGCATAAATAAACTTAAACGCACTAAAATGTGCACCAATAAACCATGTGAGCACATCAGAGTCTCCTCGGATTGGTCAGAGCTGTCTGGCTCTGTGTAAAAAAGTTAATATAGTAAGAAGATTCTGTGTTCCAGTGTGTTTATCTGTATATCTGTGCAGTATGAAGCTGATTTAACACAGAACACTGAGAATCTGCTGCTGCTCTTTTAAACACAGTGTTTTCAATAGGATGTGAGCAGGGAACGCAGCACTTACCGTGCTCTTATAGTGTAAACAGCATGGAGCAGCAGAGACAGTGTTTGATCATAGCAGTATATTATCAGGCTAATATATCAGATTAAACTGAGCCTTATCAGCAGTTTAGCTCAATTAAAAGTATATAAGTTTATTTGATAGCTGGGTCAAACTTGGTGGTGTAATTAATTAAATAATAAAACGTTACTGATTTCAAGACGTGTGAGAGGTGTGGTGTGTGTGTTTACCTGCAGTGTAGTTCTTTGCTGCAGTGCCAGCGGCTGCACAGCGCTGAGGCCAAATTACTGTCGGTCCTCCAGAGAGCAGAGGAGGATTCTGGGAGGAGAGACTGCTGCCATTCTAAACGTCCTGTAATGAAAATGTTCCCTTTAGATAATGCTGCAGATCCAGGGGTTCATGGACATAGGAAATTGTGGTCAATTAAGATACTGGCTCTGTTGTTGGCTGGGTGGATGTCGGTGTTTCAGGGAGCCTCCGTGTCTATGTTACCTTCTGGCTGTCTCCCTTTAGTTGGACTACATGTTTTATTCAGATCACTTATCACAGATACACTGCTAATACTGCTGCTGTTCTTATTTAACTAAATACATATTAGAGCTGTGTGGATTTATAGTGACTTTTTAACATTCATTTATAAGTTGTCTGACCAGAGGAGGATAGGTCCCCCCTTTATATCGTATATTATTATATATGATAGTACAAGGTATATGTCTTCAATTATCAATTATCCAAAAAAAACTCAGAAAAATAATCCAAAACAAATCAAATAGATAAGAATTGTGACTAAAAGGTGCAAAAATCACTTCAGTTTCTGAATCAGTTTCTCTGATTTTGCTATTTATAGGTTTATGTTTGAGTAAAATGAACATTGTTGTTTTATTCTATAAACTACAGACAACAATTCTCTCAAATTAAAAAAAAAAACATAATTTAGAGCATTTATCTGCAGAAAATGTGAAATGTGTAAAACAACAAAAACTTATCAGACCTCAAATAATGCAAAGAAAACAACAAGTTCATATTCCTAAAGTTTTAAGAGTTCAGAAATCATTGTTTGGTGGAATAACCCTGGTTTTTAAACAGTTTTCATGCATCTTGGCATCATGTTCTCCTCCACCAGTCTTACACACTGCTTTTGGATAACTTTATGCCTTTACTCCTGGTGCAAAAATTAAGCAGTTCAGTTTGGTTTGATGGCTTGTGATCATCCATCTTCCTCTTGATTATATTCCAGAGGTTTCCAACTTTGTAAATATAGCATTCTTTGATTTTACCACCAATCTTTAGGGAGTGAGATTTACACTGACCTGGTTTAGAGAGGCGGAGAGGACACAGCCTTTCACATTCACTACCTGCCTCAAACACCACCTCCCCCCGCTGAGAGAGAGACAGAGAGAGACAGAGAGAGAGAGAGAGAGAGAGAGAGAGAGAGAGAGAGAATTTTATAAGGCTTTTCAAAACATAATAAGCATTAAAACTTTTGTACACAAAAAAAATGTAAACAGCTGAAAAAAATCAGTGTCTCAGAACATTAAAATATTAATATATTAGAACAATTGGTACTTTTAGCAGTGTGGGCAGTGTGCCAAGTCCTGCTGGAAAATGAAATCCACATCTCTTTAAGATTGTCAGCAGAGGGAAGCATGAAGTGCTGTAAGATTTTGTGGGAAAACTAAACTGCACTGACTTTAGACTTGATAATAAAACACAGTGGATCAACACCAGCAGATGACATGTCTCTCCAAACCATCACTGATCACCAGTGAAGTTTCCACAATCAGTGATGGTTTGCATCTTTGACTGGGTGGAGAAGGTATGAACTGGGGGTAAAGAACAGTGAGGAGTATACAGGCGTGGTGGAGCGTACCTTTGATTGGGTGGAGAAGGTATGAACTGGGGGTAAAGAACAGTGAGGAGTATACAGGTGTGGTGGAGCGTACCTTTGATTGGGTGGAGAAGGTATGAACTGGGGGTAAATAACAGAGGAGTATACGGGTTTGGTGGAGCGTACCTTTGATTGGGTGGAGAAGGTATGAACTGGCAGCTCCAGGGAGAAGCCCAGGCTGGTGCTGAGTTTTAATGCAGTGATGTGATTGACAGGCAGCGTTCTGTTGAGGAGATGGAGCGTCAGCAGTTTCCAGCAGCCAGAGGCCACGCCCACTGTCTTAGAGACATTCACTACCTACAAAAAACAAAACATGCACGATTACACACAACTATACACAAAGCCTCCAACAGCTTTTCTTCTTCCAGTATTGTCCTGTATTTATTTATCTCCATCCATCTTCCATCCATTAACTCTGACCAGCTTCCTAAATCTGTCCCTGCTAAAGAAAAGCATCCCCACAGCATGATGCTGCCACCACCATGTTTCACAGTGGGGATGAATGGTGTGTTCAGGGTGATGAACAGTGTTACTTTTTTCCTCCACACATAAAGAGCTTTTTTGCATTTAGACCAAAAAGTTTAGCTTTGTTCTGATCTGAGAACAGAATCTTCTTCCACATGTTTAGTGTGTTCTTACATGACTGCAAACAGAACTTCTTACGTCTTTCTTTCAACAATGGATTTCTTCTTCCACTCTTCCATAAAGATCAGATTTGTGGAGTGCAGGACTTATAGTTAGATACTTATAGTAGATTCTCCTGATCCACCTGAGCTGTGGATCTCTGCAGCTCCTCCAGAGTGACCAACATTTCCACAACTTTATCTCTGACTTTGGTACATCACAGATGGACATCACATGTACAGATTTTTATTTAATTCAAAAATTAAAACCCTTAGTGAATCAGGGGAGAGGATTACCTTAAAGAGAGTGTGTGCAGACTGGGTCAGGGACACATTGGTGATCCTGAAGCTGAAGGGTAGAGGATTTGTGAACCACAAATCCACTCCTCTCTGCTTCTGTCTGAACTGAAGCCACGCTGCAGAGTTCAAACTTCTACAGAAAGAGAGAGAGAGAAAGAGACAGGTAGAGAGAGAAAGAGAGAGACAGGTGGAGAGATATGTTACAGACTGTCATAACCTGAGGGACAACCAGTGTGGACAAAACCGCACAATATAAATTATTATAACTAAATTCTAATATTAATGATTTATTGCTTATTATCACACATTTATTAAGTCTTCACACTCTTATTTCCTTATTTGAATTATCATTAATAATAATTGTAAGTGTTAATCCTGTAAATAATAATACGTCCTGTTGTTGTAATTGTATGTATGTAATCTATCTTTTAATTAATTATTATTATTAATTATTATTATTATTATTTTTGTTTGTTTTCTGTTTTATGCTTTGGCAATAGTGTTGATTGTTACATTCATGCCAATAAAGCACTGTTGAACTGAACTGAGAGAGACAGGTAGAGAGAGAGAGAGAGAGAGAGAGAGAGAGAGAGACAGGTAGAGAGAGAGAGACAGGTAGAGAGAGAGAAAGAGAGAAAGAGAGAGAGAGACAGGTAGAGAGAGAGAGAGACAGGTAGAGAGAAAAAGAGAGAAGGGAGAGGGCAATTATGGCCTAAGAAATAAGATTTGTTCTCACAATAAATCAAATTTTGATTCTAATCAATTATTGTCCCCTACTAAAAATCAAACTACAGGTGACAAAGTAAAGGTTCAAAATTAGATTTACCTGTATAAAAAATATATGTATATAATAATTGTATATAATATTTATATATCTGTTTGGTGTTCAGATGCTTGGAGTCGACTCATTGAGTGAATGTGTTCAGATCATACGCTGACCTCGTATCTACACAACCGAGGAAAAACTCTGACGGACGCTTTACTTTAGAACGTGAGTTTGTGATTGAAAATAGAGAAATAATGCACTTAATGAGTCACAGAAGAAATTTTGAAGAAGAGATTATTATTGTTTTCCACAATTAATCACAGATCCTCACTGAGGGGCGATGACGCTGCAGTTTTTAGAAACAGTAGGATTTATTTCTAGATAAATATATGCTTTATCCCAGCAGGATAAGTGCTGGAACAGGGCTGGAACTGTTTTCACTATGAGCTCAGTCCTCAAACTGAGTGTTTGAAAAATATGTGCAGGTTAGTTTGTGGGAGGCACTGGAAACAAAGATAAGATGGATAAACACTTCAGAAATGAGGAGCGTTTTCAGATATTTTACATTTAAAAGATGAAAAAGTCTGTATGTAAAATTGGCATTAAAATCGCATTAAAACTGTAAATCGAATTAACCAAATGAATGGTGAAAAAAAAACGCCCAGCACTAGCTGGTAGTGATGTGTCTGTTACCTGTGTGAGGTATCCAGCCAGGGAAATGTGTGGACTGTACTGTTGCCCAACATCTGCATGCTGATCTGACTGGAGCATTTTCTGCTTTGAGACGACAAAGAACCTGGGAGAGAGAAGAAAAATAAAATAAACGTTAAATATCTCAGAGTGTAAAATCAGCACTTCCCATGTGCTACCATGTTTATATTAAAGGAGAACTCTGGTGTAAAATGGACTTTTGTTGTAGTAAAACATGACAAAAGGTTCTTATCTTTGATGAATAGCACACCTCTGTTCTCCCACAGCGTTCTGAGATGCAGTATTATGTGCACTTTATGCAGATAAATCAGTTTTTACACAGTTATTCAGGCTAAAGGTAGCTCCACATCTCATTGATAGAATCCAGAGAGCCCTGACTTTTAAAACTAAGAACATGAAGGCATTTTGAGCTTTAAAACTGCACAAGAGGTTTATTAAAAACACTATTTACACAGCGCAGGTAAATATGTACTGATCATGACTTTACATTCACCCCCCTGCTATCCTTAAATTCAGTAACACCCTTTAATTTCTGGGTCAATACGATTCCAGCAATTTCACACACCAGAAAACTATTATAATTACAGATAATTCAACATTTTAGCAAAGTTTATCCGACAGTTTCTGTATGATTATTTGACAAATTATCAGTGGTTCTGGCATTATTATAAGTGTTTTATTAGTATAATATAAGTATTATAAGTATTGTTAAGGAACATTTAGAGAAGGATTATAAAACTGAATGTCACATTGAAGTTCAAACATTTAAAACATCTTATTTTTTACTTAATGTCTTTACCAAATTAAGAAAAGACAATAAATATGAATCACAAAAAAGTGATTTATCGGGGTAAATCATACCCAGTATCACCCAGTCTGAAGGGTGTTTGTTGCATAAACTGTTAAAGTTTCTGGATCTCGGAACGCTGTGGAAGAACGGAGGTGAGCTATTCATCAAAGGTAAAAACTTTTTATCATGTTTTACTACAGCAAAAGTCCATTTTACACCTTTAAGGGTGGGACAATATAGCGATAACATCAGGGGTCGGCAATTAAGTTTGGCCGCGGGCCAGATATTTTCCGAGCCACAAAAAAAAAAATCTGTTTTGTAAAATGAAGTGTAATGCGATAGAGACCGTCAGCTCTTCTGCCCAGAGGGTTGTTGAACCCAATTGTAGAACAGTTGATCTCAAAGCAGGTAAACCCAAGAAAAAAAGAATAAATAAATAAATAAATACACACACACACACACACACACACACACACACACACACCGCTCCTCAATCGTGATCCAACCCATGTCGTCAGGGTAGCGCTCCAATACACTACCACTGCCCTGGTTAGTGAATTGGGACACGACCGGGGAAAAACGCCCTTATAAGGAGATAGGGAGCATGAGAATGGGCATTTATTATAGTTCAAACAACGTCACGGGCCACCTATTGCCGACCGCTGATGTATAATTTTTTTTTTATTTAAAACTAAATAAAAAAAATAAAATAGCTTACGTCTGCAGGACAGCATGGCCACCTGAGTGAGATTACTGGCTGAAGCTCTGAGTGGAATCTGGCTGATCTCTACAGAGCTGTCTGTTCTCGACAGGATCTGAATTTCCTGAGGAAATCAGAAAGAAAGGGTTTATATTCTGGTGCAGATTATTACTCAGTGATTTAATGAGAGTGAGAGTTTACCTTGACGGAGAGCTGTTTAACCCCTGAGTTCAGCATGTAGACTCCTATTCTGGGATCTGCTGTGGACAAAGCAAACAGGTGATGATGAGCTCTGAAAATTAGCACACGCACTGCAACACCACAAACAGCAGCCAGGGGGCAGCCTAACAACACCACACTCACCTCTATAGCAGATAAAACAGAGTACTGAGTAGTGAAGCAGTAAAGTTTTAGTTTTATAGTCACTGGCCTACTGAAATTACTCCAAAAGTGCATGAAGAACTCATCCAGGAGATGGAACTGCAGGATCTTTTTCACCTCGGTTAAGATCAGTGTTAATGATTCAATAATAAGAAAGACTGTAGCCTGTCTTTATTGAAACTCAGACCATCATAGGTAGCTTAAAAATGTGTGGCTGCTTGTGGACAGGCATCTGTGTAAGCACAATTAGTTTGAGATCACCATGTACTTTCAAGATATGACGATTTGTGTGGGTGAAAAACAGGCAGATTTCCGTTCATTTTTTTGAGAAATTATCAAAATATGTGGTTATAGTAAGAGGTTTTTAATTTACCAAATAGAGAAAAGTTATGTACATTTTTAGTGCGCAAGTACCTACTTTTACTTTTACATAAGCCATTAATCACCAGGTTAGAGTGTGTTTTTTAAAAAGAATATTCTAAGCTGAACTAAGGGACCCTTAGGGAAAATTGCATTTCATGGCTACTGTTAAAAGGGGTTAAAGCCAAACTCTGGATATTACTCTGAACATGTGGTCTTAAATTCTTTGGTCGACCTTGGAGTTCTCAGCAAAACCCATCCTGGAAAACCGCTGTATGATTATGGCCATTGCGTTGCAGCTGCCCACGCCATCTTTGTGGAGAGCAACGATTCTGTTTCTCACATCATCAGAAAGCTCTTTGCCATGAGGTGCCATGCTGAATTTTCAGCAAGCAGTAACACCAGATTTAAACTTAAATTAAAAAAAGTAGACTGTGACCTTCTGAAGCATGTTCCTCTCCCTTCTGAAACTGGTTTTAGTTTTCCAACACAGTAACGACCCCAGAAATCAGAAACACACCTCTCAAACAACCACAGCTTTGCTAAAGAAACTAAAGAAACTTTGCTAAAGAGGGTAAAGGCGATGGACTGGCCAAGTATATCTCCAGAACTAAACCATACTGAGCATCTGTGGGGCATCCTCAAACGGAAAGTGGAAAAGCACAAGGTCTTCAACATCCACCACCAGTTCTGTGACATTATGGAGGTGAAAACCTGTGAATCTCTAGTGAACTCTATTAGCAAGGGAGTTAAAAATAACGGTGGCCAGAGAAAATATAAACACTTTGGGCACAATATGTCCATTTTCACATTTTAACTAAGGCTTGTATCACTTTTGTTGCAGTGTTTTAGACATTTAAGTCTGTGTGTTGAGTTATTTTAAGGGAACAGTATATTTACACTGTTATACTGTAGCTGTACACTAACTACTTTACACTGTATCAAAGTGTCATATCTTCAGTGTTTCCCACTCAAAAATCTACTGTATTTTTCTGACTATAAGCTGCACTTAAAATTCTTTAATGTCCCCAAAAATGATCAGAGCTCCTTATAATCTGGTGATCCTTATGTATGAATTCTACCAGTCAGGTATTAAGGAGCAGTAAAGCCAGTCCACTGAAGTACAGAGTTAAAGCTGCTAACCACTATTTCCCTGTTCAGAGGTGAGTATATCGGACTGTAGCCTGCTGCTAACCCAGCTATCACTGCTGGAGCAACATTAGTATTAGCCGCTAAACACAGCGCTAGCTATTTTACTGTTCAGAGGTGAGTATATGAGACTGTTTATTTAGTCTGTATAACATGTGTTTACTGTGTTAAAACAAGATACATGGGACAAACTGCTAGCTGATAGCGTCCTGGCTTACCGGAACACTCAGGGTTGCTCAGTGTAGCGCTGGTGGCATTTACTAGTGTTAACCGAAGTTGGAACTAGCTGTTAGACATTAATGGTAATGCTGCTGCATCCAGCCTTAGTGGACATCTGGAAATCTAATCTTACTGTAAACAAACGTCAGCTTAACTTAAGCTACCCCACCACCACACAGCGGTAAACTTATAAATAAATAAATAATAAAAAAAAACATATGTACATCTTTCGTATTATGTGCTGCTACTTGATGCCTAACAATCTATTATCTATCTCATTGTCTGCAAGGTCTGCAAACTCAGTGGTACGTACATGTGGCTCCACCTAGTGGTGGGAGGACTAGCAGCACCATGATGTTCTCCAGCACGTAGGGCTTGAGTTTATCCAGATGAGCCGGCCTCTCTCCTCTCTCAGCCAGACTGATCTGAAGAGACAGACGACCTTCCTCCTCAGCTCCAAAACACGAGCTCTGAGAGAGACACAGAGAGAGAGAGAGATAGAAGAACTCATTAAAATCATGTTACTGTAATCGCACACACATACAAAGACCACTAGAGTTTCTGAATCAGTTTCTCTGATTTTGCTATTTATAGGTTTATGTTTGAGTAAAATGAACATTGTTTATTCTATAAACTACAGACAACATTTCTCCCAAATTCCAAATAAAAATATTGTCATTTAGAGCATTTATTTGCAGAAAATGAGAAATAGCTGAAACAACAAAAACGATGCAGAGCTCTCAGACCTCAAATAGAGTTCAGAAAACAAAATGTGGTTGAATAACCCAGTCTTTTAATCACAGTTTTTTATGCATTTTGGCACCATGTTCTCCTCCACCAGTCTTTTGGATAACTTTATGCCTTTACTCCTGGTGCAAAAAATTCAAGCAGTTCAGCTTGGTTTGATGGCTTGAGATCATCAATCTTTTACATTACATTACATTACATTACATTTGGCAGACAACAGCAACCGGTAGCCAGTGGAGCTCAATGAGCAGCGGAGTGACATGTGCCCGTTTTGGCTGGTTGAAGACCAGACATGCTGCTGCATTCTGAATCATCTGTAGTGGTTTTACTACACAGGCCGGGAGGCCAGTTAGTACGGCATTGCAGTAGTCGAGGCGTGAGATTACCACAGCTTGTACCAGGAGTTGGGTGGCCTGTTGCGTCAGAAACGGTCGAATTTTTCCAATGTTGTAAAGCGCAAAGCGGCAGGATCGAGCAACTGAGGCCACATGGTGCGTGAAGAGAAGCTGGTCATCAACCATGACACCCAGGTTACCAATCTTCCTCTTGATTATATTCCAGAGGTTTTTAATTTGGTCAAATCGAAGAAAATCATCATTTTTAAGTGCTCTTTTATTTTTTTAGAGAACTGTATGTATTTTTATTCTGTATATATTTATCTGATAGTCGGATCAGCTGCACTGCTGAATTCTCCAGAACGTCTGGGTCACGCTCTATATAACCCACAATCCTGAGTAAGTAGGTGACAAAGACCCGAGATCAACGTCACAGGATTAACACCACCACCTAGAAACACACAGCTGAACACCACCTCATGAACTCCGGCTAAACCAACAGCAAACACAACACTTACAGATTTAGAACTGCTAACACTCACACTGATGACTAAAAACAAACCAAAAACCAAAAACAGCATCACCCTCATAAAATCAAGCGTAAAAGTCCCCTTATTTTGCACCAAATACCTGTACTGTCAATCAAAAACCACCATCCCCAAAACAGAACAACCACTAGCACTAAGTGCATCTCAAAAAATTTGAATATCATTGAAAACTATTTTTTTTTAATTCAGTTCAAAATGTAACACTCATATTATATAGATGTATTACACACAGAGTGATCTTACAGTGTGAAAGACTACAGCAGCAGCAAAACTGCAGTCTGTGTTTGTGTGACTTTTGTGTAAAGATAAAAGCATACAGCTCTGGAAAATAATAAGAGAGCACTTAAAAATGATGAGTTTCTTTGATTTTACCAAATTGAAAACCTCTGGAATATAATCAAGAGGAAGATGGATCATCACAAGCCATCAAACCAAACTGAACTGCTTGAATTTTTGCACCAGGAGTAAAGCAGCATAAAGTTATCCAAAAGCAGTGTGTAAGACTGGTGGAGGAGAACATGATGCCAAGATGCATGAAATTAAAACTGTGATTAAAAACCAGGGTTATTCCACCAAATATTGATTTCTAAACTCTTAACACTTTATGAATATGAACTTGTTTTCTTTCCATTATTTGAGATATGAAAGCTCTGCATCTCTTTTGTTATTTCAGCCATTTCTAATTTTCTGCAAATAAATGCTCTAAATGACAATATTTGTATTTGGAATTTGGGAGAAATGTTCTCTGTAGTTTATAGAATAAAACAACAATGTTCATTTTACTCAAACATAAACCTATAAATAGCAAAATCAGAGAAACTGATTCAGAAACTGAAGAGCTCTCTTAATTTTTTCCAGAGCTGTATAGTTACCAATCTATTATTAACTAAAATATTCTTGTCTATAAACTATAAACAATAACTGCTTTGTTATGGTATACTATTAACATTATATCAGTGGCATTTACTGGTCTTAAAATAACAATAATTTTGTTTATCGCAATAATGTCTGGAATAATATATTGTCTACAAAACATTGTTATCATTACAGACCTACCTACCAAACATGCTTTATCATGTCTTAATGACATCACTCTCCAAACACTACAGTCCATCAAAACTCCATTAAACTGCTTTAATGGATCTTTAAACCATTTGCAGATGATACTTGACAGAATCTTTCAAACTGTGTTTAGAAACAGCACTAAAAGTAATTCTTCTAAAACTCCTAAAACTAAAAAAAAGTGTGAGGGGTGTACCTGTGGGTGTGTGCGGAGAGCTTTGGGGAGAGTGCAGTCTAGCAGCAGGCCCAGGATGGTCATATTTAGAGCATCCTCCTGTTAAAAAAAAAGAGAGGAAAAAACAACATTAATGCAAGAAAACAAGATTTCTATCTCCATCCATCTTTCCATCAGCTTCCTAAATCTGTCCCTGCTAAAGAAAAGCATCCCCACAGCATGATGCTGCCACCACTATGTTTCACAGTGGGGATGGATGGTGTGTTCAGGGTGATGAACAGTGTTACTTTTTTCCTCCACACATAGCGCATTTTTTTACATTTAGGCCCAAAAAGTTTAGCTTTGGTCTGATCTGAGCACAGAACCTTCCTCCACATGTTTACTGTGTTCCTACTGTAGCTTGTAGCTACAAACTGCAAACAGCACTTCTTGCGTCTTTTGTTCAACATTGTTTTTCTTCTTCCACTCCATAAAGATCAGATTTGTGGAGAGCAGGACTTTTAGTTGTCCTGTGGACAGATTCTCCTGATCCACCTGAGCTGTGGATCTCTGCAGCTCCTCCAGAGTGATCATGGGCCTCTCGGCTGCTTCTCTGGATCTGTCAGTTTATTTATACTGAGACTAAATTACACACAGCTGAATTAACTCGATTAACTCATTAAGTTAAGACTAATGAAGGCTCTGAATTGATTGCACTGGATTATATTTAGGGGTTTCAATGTAAAAATCACTTCTAGATCCCAGTGTTAGTATATCAAGAGCATACTGTGTGTTTATATCTGGACGTACATAAAGTTAGAACTCTAGAAAGATGAAAAGAAAAAGGAAGAGAGAGAGAGAGAGAGAAGCTGTATGTTCATGTGTTCTGCAGTAAAACACATACTTCAAAACAAAGCAGAGATCTATTTAAATCTATGCTAGAAAAGGGAAACCACACAGACATCTACATCTTCTCCCAGCGCGGCCGGGGAAACCCCAGAGCCTCCCACAGTACTGACGCTTTCTGGTGGTTATCAAATATTTAAGAATTAATTTAATGATTAAAACACGATTTAAAAAGAAATTAATGAAGCCATATTAAATGCATTTTATAGCACATTTAAAGGATCACAGTGGTGCTTGGAAGTTTGTGAACATTTTAGAAACTTCTATATTTCTGCATTTATATGATATAAATCATCACCAGAAGTCTTAAAAGTAGATCATTTATTTATTGAGGAAAATTATACAAAAACGAACCTTTGTTTTCAGTATCTGCTGTGGTTTTCCTCCTTCACAGCAATAACTGAACTAAACGTTTTCAAGTTAAAATCTCACCCCATCTGTGAAACATGGTGGTGGTAGTATCAGTGTTTGGACCTGTTTTTAAACTAAATCTCAAGAGAACGTGGGTCATGCAGCAAGACAATGACCCTAAGCATGATGTGTTTTTTTTAAAGGTACCAACAAATTTTAGATGTAGTTATTGCACATACTTGTGCCACTCATAGATATAATGTAATTTTGTATTATCCTACTATTTTTGTACTTTTTATATATCTTCATAAAAATTGATAAAAGATCAAATTTATGGACAAATCTAGACAAATTGAAAGGGTTTACAAACCTCAAAATCATGCAGTGCAGCTCTTTAATCCAGATAACTGAACTTTATCTAATTGATTGTTGAACAAACTCAAATTAATTGATTGTTTTTGTTATGTTTGGAGAAAGGAAAACTATGCATTCCAGCCATAAAACCTCATCCCATTAGTTTAGCCACTTATAGATATAATGCAATTTTGCATTATCTTACTATTTTTGGACTTTTTATATAGTTTAATAAAATCTGATAAAAGATCAAATATTTAGAGTGCTTAATTGATCATTACAAAATTGATCGTTAAATAAACTCAAAATAATTGTTTGTTTGGGTTATGTTTGGAGAAACGAAAACACTACACTCCAGCCTAAAAACCTCATCCTATCTGTGAAACAAGGTGGTGGTAGTATCATGGTTTGGGCCTGTTTTTCAGGACTGTCTGTGAAGTGAATCTCAAGAGAACGTGGGTCATTCAGCAAGACAATGACCCTAAGCATGATGGTCTACTAAAGTGTACCAAAAACTTTAGCAGTAGTTGTTGCTGCACCACATACATATTTTTGCCAGAGATCTTGCCACAGATCTGTCATAGATTCATTGTAATTTTCCACAATAAAGTGTATTTTGCATCTCTATCAGCACATAAAGCAGCTCTTTAATCAAGATAACTGCAGTTTATCCAATTGAATGTTGAACAAGCTCAAATGAATTGATTGTTTTTATGTTTGATGAAAGGAAAACACCACATTCCAGTGTGAAGCACGGTGGTGGTAGTATCATGTTTTTTTCAGACCTGTTTTTCAGGACTGTCTGTGAAATGAATGTCAAGTTTAATAAAATCTAATTAAAGATCACACATTTATGGGCAAATACAGAAAAACTGAAAGGGTTCTTAAACTCCAAAATCATGCAGCGCTTTATTAAAATATATTTTGCATCTCTATCAGCACATAAAGCAGCACTTTAATCCAGATAAGTGGTGTTTATTGAATGAAGGAATTCAGTGAGAGAGAGCAGAGCTGCTGCAGCGCGGCGGCGCTTTGAGCCATGCTAATAAATAAATGATAACATGCAAACCCAGCGGAGGAGAGACGCTGCTAACTGACATTTGACTGTGGTCTGCGTTCACCACTACACCACACACACTCTCGCACACTTCTGCACCACACAGCCTGCGAGACGCGAGAGCGCAGCGTGAGAGTGAGAGATGAGAGAGCAGGTCCACTGTCGCCTCGGTTTCAGCAGCAGATCCTGCATATCTGCATGTCTGATGCACATGCAGTAGATCTGCAACAACTAATCAATTAAACTGATTCAAATCAATTATTAAATAGTCGCTAAACTAATTTAATAACTGAAGTATAGATACTCGGGTTAATAGTAATAAAATACTTCTGTCGAAGCTAAAAAAAAGGATCAACTCAAGCGTTTTACTCTTTAAGCGAAAGTGTTTTAAAAAAAGTACTGGTTTCAAAACTACTTAAAGTATAAAAGTAAAAGTAAAAAATAAAGCCATTAAAAACAAAAGCTTAGGCCACGCCCACAGAGTCCTATAGTGCACTATTACCCCCCCTCCCCAAAACACATTTTACTAAAAGCCATAATGTATAACTACAATGTTAAAATATTTAAATATTAAATATTTAATTGTTGATAATATAATTTGGGATTTTTGCACCAGGCTGTTCCCTAATGTTTCAGCTGCATATATGTTTATTAATAATGAATGTATTTTAGTAGAATGTAAATATATTAATGTAGAAGCTTAGCTGGACTGGAGTTTGTCTGGAGTTCTCTTGCTGGAGTGTGTGTGTGGGGGGGTGCAGGTGTGATGGATCACAGTATAAACCAATAGGGAGTCAGAACAGTATGTGTTTATACTTCTCTACATCCAATCACAATCAGATTCACTCTGTCTGGATGGAGAGATTTATCTGGATAGGGCTTTTATTGAACAGGGCTGTTCTTAAAATGTAAGGAGGAGAAAGTTCAGATAATTGTAGGAAAATATAAAATAGTATAAAATAGTAGAGATAATCTACATTTACATTTGAATATCATGCAGTGTGTGTGTGTGTTTTACCTGAGTTTGTGTCAGCTTAATGCTCTGAATGTGAGGAAATATCAACACACTGTCTCTCTTCTGCTCATCTTTAACTGAGCCAGCACTACTGACTCCCACACCAAACACCTGAGAGAGAGAGAGAGACAGACAGAAAGAGACAGAGAAAGAAAGAAATTTTAATAACTACACATAAATATAAAACAGGAACAGAGTGTGTGTGTGTGTGTAATAAGTGATCTTACACTTGCAGCTTTAAACTATTATTGTGGTTGTGCTGTAATCACGAGTCCTTCAGTGGTTGTGATGTTCACACTACATGACTAATCAGTGACAGGGGGTCACAAATTACACAATTATTCACCATGAGAAATCGCACATAGAACACACCAGAACTAAACACACGATAACTAGTGTCTCTCTGAGAAAAAAGAAAATCTCTACATTAAATTATTTTTAGTTTTTAGCATTAGTTTTATATTAAAATATGTACTTATGTCAAATGTTTAATTACTGCAGACATAATGTTTTAAGCTTTTAAACTCCAGTTATAAACCCTTTAAACTCCCAGCATCAGATTACCAAGCAGCCAATCAGCTCACTTTAGCAATAAATGACTAAATCCTGTTTATTGTTGGAAAAGGAAAATTTACAGGTACCATTAAACACATTATTCTACTTTCTAAAATTAAAGGAAAACTACTTATTATTTTAACTAGAAAAAATTGATTCACTCCCATTCTTACAGGACTCACTCGTGAGCGCCCTCTACAGTTTAATAGTGATTAAATAATAAAACAGGGGACAGAAATTGCTCTCCATTATTGGCTCTGGTCATGCAGAAGATGTGTTTTGGACGCATGATTTTCTCTCTGTTGGTAGCCACCGTTCCTGACTCCCAGTCACCCACTGGATCAGATATTTAGTATGCTGTTTATTTGCCGGGCAATGAGATATTGAGTGAATAACTGGTCTGAAATCGTGTATCGTGAACCTGCATTACTGTATGAAGTGTAATCTCTGATCAGCTGACAGAACATATCTCACCTGGTATGTTATGACCCCGTGGGTTGATGTGTTAATAAATAAAGAGTTTTCTACATTGCCCTCCTCTGTCGGGAGGAAAACCAGTTTAAAAGAAGTCTTCCCTCTGGGTGGAATCACCTGCAACAGCACAGAGAATACAAACAGACCGTCACTTATAGCTTCAGAACTCAGGAATTCAGCAGATTTACTCCAGATTTACTTTAAATACTTTAAATCACTTATTTATTGTGTCTTAAAAGTTAAATGCTAATATACACAGAAGCCGGCCTTGACTGGGCTGAGTGGATTAGCCACAATGCTAACAGCCAGGCTACAGCTGCAATAATAACAGACATCCCAAGTTGCAAAAGCTGATTTCAGGGAGGTTCCAATCCCCCCCCCCCCCCCCCCCTCCAAAAAAAAAAAAAAATCAACCTACAAACCAAAGGATAACGTAACTTTCATCTTATATTAATTAATTTTACGTTTTTTTTTTATAAATTTAGAGTATTCAGAGGTTAAATGAAATGAGTTTTATCTTTTTTTCTTTTTGGAAGACCCTGCCTCTGCTTTCCTGCCTATGCTTTTTTTTTTATTTGACAAAAATTGACAGTAACAATATCACAAGAAATTGCACAACATCAAAAACATTTCATACAATATTACAATAATTATTAATATTGCCTCCGCCATGATCTGCTTTCTCTCACTCTCTTAACAAATCCCGTCCGGAAGGGGGGAAAAACACTGCCCACCCACACTAAAAACTGATTGGCTGTCTCACAGACTCTTTGCAGAGAACCGGCCAATCAGAACCCTCTCTGTTTTCTCTCTCTCCTTCCCACACGCGATTAGAGAAAAGAAGTCTGTGGCCTGTGTGCGTGTTTGTGGGGCACTCGTTCTGAATTCCGGGAGATTATATGTGACTCGCGGGCATCAGGGAGCCGCTACCGAAATGCGGGAGACTCCCGCAGATTCAGGGAGACTTGGTTTGTCTGTAATAAGTTTAAGTACAATGCTAACACCCAGGCTAAAGCTGCAATGCTTACAGACACAGAAGCCGGCCTTGACTAGGCTGAAAAGAAAAATCAACCACAAGACTAACACCCAGGCTAAAGCTGCAATGCTAAGATTAGCCACAACGCTAACAGCCAGGCTATAGCTGCAAAGGTAAGATTAACCACAATGCTAAAAGTCAAGCTAAAGCTGCAATGCTAATAGACACAGAAGCCAACCATGCAAGCATGTGCAACCATGCATTAGCTGTGAGGCTAACAGCCAGGCAAAAGCTGTAATTCTAACAGACACAGAAGCTGACGTTGACTGGGCTAAAAACAGATTAGCCACATCCCTAACAGCCAGGATAGCTATGCTAACAGAGCCAGAAGCTCTCCAAATGTCTTTGTTTGGGTGCTTTTCACACACTGATCTCACAATAAATCAATTACCATACACAATCTGAGGTAGGACATGATTCAGTCAGTGTGCACATGCACACACAGACACGCACGCACACACACGCACAGGCACACGCACACTCACCCGTCTGTGGAAGGAAGGCATGTGGAAGTGTGTGCTGGTTGTGTAGATGGACTGCAGGGTAACCGGCAGCTCTGCACTGGGGTTATGAATGTATATGGTTTCAGCTCGCGGGAGTCCGACGGGCCTGCAAGCAAACAAACAAACAAACAAACAAACAGACAAACAAACATTAGTTGTGAGCATCTGACTGCATGTACCCATAACAACATTAGTTATTAGGTACGGTATGTTCTGGCACTCAAACCCATCCTAAAGCTATTGGCTGCAGCTAGTGATTATTCTGGTGGTCGACTATTTTTATCTGTCGATTATTTTTCCGATTAGTCGATTTTGTCAGTGATTATTTTTGCTTTAAAATGACAGAATCATCTGAACATGTGATTTTTACATATTTAGTAAGTAAATAAGTAGTTATGCACAGTGAATTTTGGAATCAACACATTTTTATAAACAATATTTTATCAACGTTTGCTTTATGAACGTTTGAGTGTTTCTTGCATAATTACAACATTTCATATTCAAAATAACATTTTATTGTAACTGAAATTTCCCTTAATTAATTGATGTTGAATCGAATCGGGACCTGTCACAATTAACCATGAAAACACTCCACGTGTGATGTCACAATCAACAATAACACTACTTCATGTGTGATGTCACAATTAACAACGACATTCTGCATTTGATGTCACAATTAACCATGAAAACACTCCACATGGGATGTCGCAATTAACCATGAAAACACTTTACATGTGATGTCACAACCATGAAAACACTCCACATCTAATGTCACAATTAACCATGGAAACACTCCACATGTGATGTCACAATTAACCATGAAAACACTCCACATCTAATGTCACAATTAACCATGAAAACACTCCACATGTGATGTCACAATTAACCATGAAAACACTCCACATCTAATGTCACAATTAACCATGGAAACACTCCACATGTGATGTCACAATTAACCATGAAAACACTCCACATCTAATGTCACAATTAACCATGAAAACACTCCACATGTGATGTCACAATTAACCATGAAAACACTTTACATGTGATGTCACAACCATGAAAACACTCCACATCTAATGTCACAATTAACCATGGAAACACTCCACATGTGATGTCACAATTAACCATGAAAACACTCCACATCTAATGTCACAATTAACCATGAAAACACTCCACATGTGATGTCACAATTAACCATGAAAACACTCCACATCTAATGTCACAATTAACCATGGAAACACTCCACATGTGATGTCACAATTAACCATGAAAACACTCCACATCTAATGTCACAATTAACCATGGAAACACTCCACATGTGATGTCACAATTAACCATGAAAACACTCCACATCTAATGTCACAATTAACCATGAAAACACTCCACATGTGATGTCACAATTAACCATGAAAACACTCCACATGTGATGTCACAATAGAAAATAGCACTACTCTACAATGACAGGAGGAGAGTGAGGAGGGGGCGGGGCTAAGGTAAGGTGTTGGATGTGTGAAATCTGATGTTAAGGTGGTCTAACCACTCAGGACGTGCTGTGGAGAAGGAGCTAAATATATATATTTGATATATGTCAGGATTTTAGTGATAAAGCTGTTCACCAGTGCAGTAACGTACTCTAATCACTGAGTATCAGAAGCTGGTATCATTCATGCCTTTCTAATTACATTATAAACACCTGTCTCTCTGTTTCTCACCACACCTTCACACCACTATACACACTCACACACGCAGATCTGCAGCACCTGTGGAGGAGATCACAGTGAGATCATACGCTGCACCTACAGAGATAAAAGCTGAACAGCAAAGACCCAGACCTCTATTAAAAGCCCAGAGTTCCACTTTCAGACTCAGCCTGACGGGGCACGAAGGTCAAAGGTCATCATCAAAGCTGCAGAGGAGGGGAGATGCTAAAATGCTAACGCTCCTAACAACACATAGCTTCAACACAGTCCTAACAACACACAGCATATCCTGTGCATCACTCAAAATAACATTTTGACACACAAAAACAGACTAGTGTTGTATCTCGATTAAAACAATTATCAATTTAATCACAACACAATCCAGAATTCATCAACAGTGTCCACTCAATCAACAACAGCCCTCCACGTGTGAGATCACAATCAACAATGACATTTAACATGTGATGTCACAATCAACAACATTCCACGTGTGGTGTCACGATCAACTACTCCACATTTGTTGTCACATTAACAACACTCGACATGTGATGTCACAATCAACAATGACAGCTCTCAGTGTGTGATGTCACAATCAACAATGACAGCTCTCCATGTGTGATGTCACAATCAACAACGACAGCTCGCCGTGTGTGATGTCACAATCAACAATGACAGATATCAGTGTGTGATGCCACAATCAACAATGTCAGCTCTTAGTGTGTGATGTCACAATCAACAATGATAGCTCTCCGTGTGTGATGTCACAATCAACAACGACAGCTCTCCGTGTTTGATGTCACAATCAACAAAGACAGCTCCTCATGTGTGATGCCACAATCAACAATGACAGCTCAGTGTGTGATGTCACAATCAACAATGACAGCTCTCAGTGTGTGATGTCACAATCAACAATGACAGCTCTCCGTGTGTGATGTCACAATCAACAATGACAGCTCTCCGTGTGTGATGTCACAATCAACAATGACAGCTCTCCGTGTGTGATGCCACAATAAACAACAAATCTCCACTAGAGGTGGGCAATATTATATCATATACAATATATCGTGATGCAGAAATATCATGATATTAAAAATCCATATTGTGATAACAGGGCTGTTCTGTCTTAAAAGTAGTCTATAATTTACTGTGAAGCTTTAGGTGTATTTATTGTATAATTGTTTTAGTTTGCAGTTTATATGCATGCACTAAATATTCTGCAATATTATTTGCTGCATTATATTATTTTATGCTATATTATTTATTTTGCCACATTATGATTATACTGTTAGACTATTATACTATATTCCTGAAATGAATGAATTATTTTAGTTTTCCTATCGCAAAAATACCCTGAAATATCATGATATTATTTTAGAGCCATATCGCTCACCCCTAATCTCCACATGTGATGTCACAATAACAACAGTCCGCATGTGATGTCACAATAACAAATCTCCACATGTGGTGTCACAATAACAACACTTCACATGTGGTGTTATAATAACAACACTCCACATGTGATGTCACAATAACAACACTCCACATGTGATGTCACAATAACAACACTCCGCATGTGGTGTCACAATAACAACACTCCACATGTGGTGTCACAATAACAACACTCCACATGTGGTGTCACAATAACAACACTCCACATGTGGTGTCACAATAACAACACTCCACATGTGATGTCACAATAACAACACTCCGCATGTGGTGTCACAATAACAACACTCCGCATGTGGTGTCACAATAACAACACTCCACATGTGGTATCACAATAACAACACTCCACATGTGGTATCACAATAACAACACTTCACATGTGGTATAATAACAACACTCCACATGTGGTGTCACAATAACAACACTTCATATGTGGTGTCACAATAACAACACTCCACATGTGGTGTTATAATAACAACACTCCACATGTGATGTCACAATAACAACACTCCACATGTGGTGTCACAATAACAACACTCCACATGTGGTGTCACAATAACAACACTCCACATGTGGTATCACAATAACAACACTTCACATGTGGTGTCACAATAACAACACTTCACATGTGGTGTTATAATAACAACACTCCACATGTGGTGTTACAATAACAACACTTCACATGTGGTATCACAATAACAACACTCCACATGTGGTATCACAATAACAACACTTCACATGTGGTGTTATAATAACAACACTCCACATGTGGTGTCACAATAACAACACTTCATATGTGGTGTTATAATAACAACACTTCACATGTGGTGTTACAATAACAACACTTCACATGTGGTATCACAATAACAACACTCCACATGTGGTATCACAATAACAACACTTCACATGTGGTGTTATAATAACAACACTCCACATGTGGTGTCACAATAACAACACTTCATATGTGGTGTTATAATAACAACACTTCACATGTGGTGTTATAATAACAACACTCCACATGTGGTATCACAATAACAACACTTCACATGTGGTGTTATAATAACAACACTCCACATGTGGTGTCACAATAACAACACTTCATATGTGGTGTCACAATAACAACACTCCACATGTGGTGTCACAATCAACAACAACTCTCCACATGTGATGTCTCTATAACAACAGTCCACATGTGATGTCACAATAACAAATCTCCACATGTGGTGTCACAATAACAACACCTCTCCACATGTGATGCCACTATAACAACAGTTCACATGTGATGCCACTATAACAACAGTTCACATGTGACTGAGACAGAGAAAGAACAAGTAGTCTTATTTCTCCTCTCTGCTAATTTCATCATCCCTGTTCCTCTACACACATGCCTCTGCCTGTTTACTAGCCTGCAGAACACACACACACACACACACGCATGCACACACTTCTTACTGCTGCTGATTTAGAACTACTCTTTAACTTTACGTAGAAGTGTGTGTGTGTGTGTGTGTGTGTGTGTGTGCGTGCGTTCTGTTTAGTGCTGGGCTGTGTGTTGTTGTGAATACGTCCTGCTGCCAGCGGTTGCACTGCTGACCTCTCTGTTTATGATGTCACTAAGGATGCACCGATCATAACAATTATTGACTTATACCATAATCAAATGTTTGTGATTGTGACATTACACGTGTAGTATTATTGCTGATTGTCACATCACATGTGGAGAGTTTTCATTGTTGATTGTGACTGAACACCTCCTTAAAGGGGACTTCATCTGAGGGAGGGATCTATATCTACTGTGTGTGGCAAAGTCAGCAGATAAAGGAGATGTTAGAACTTTCAAATAAGATAAGATAAGATAAGATAAGATAAGATAAGATAAGATAATCCTTTATTAATCCCACAATGGGGAAATTTACCATGTTACAGCAGTGCAGAGTAAAGGACAGAGAAACAGGTCAGGAAAAGGTAAATACAAATAATGATAAATCTATATATACAGAAAACCTATTGTAGGAAAATATATAAAGAGTTTAAAAAATTATATATAGTAAAAGAAAAAAAATATATATATATACATCTAGTGCATAGAGATATGATTATGGTAGGGTGGACCAGTATTATTGCACAAGAGTAACAGTGAATAAATATCAAATAAATAATAGATAAAAACAAAAGTGAGAAAAAAAAAATATTGCACATTAAATAAATTGCACAAATTATGATCACAGTACTCGTAGTGAGATGGATATTGCACACGGTAAGCATTACAGCTACACTGAGTAGTATGTAGGTTTGTATGAAGTCCTGAGATAGTAAACTAGTGTTTACTGGGAGCGCGGTGTGTTGTAAAGTCTGACGGCGTGTGGAACGAAGGACCTGCGGTATCTCTCCTTCACGCAGTGTGGGTGCAGCAGCCGGGTACTGAAGGAGCTGCTCAGTGCTGTCAGAGAGTGATGCATGGGATGGGACAGGTTCTTCAGCATGTTGTTAAGCTTAGTCCTCATCCTCCTGTTTCCCACCACCTCCACTGGGTCCAGAGGACACCCCAGGACAGAGCTGGACTTCCTGATGAGTCTGTCCAGTCTCTTCCTGTCAGCGGTGGAGATGCTGCTGCCCCAGCAGACCACTCCATAAAAGATGGCTGATGCCACCACGGCATCAAAGAAGGTCCTCAGTAGTGTCCCCCGCACGCCAAAGGACCGGAGTCTCCTCAGGAGATGCAGTCTGCTCTGACCTTTCCTGTAGAGAGCAGCCGTGTTGTCAGTCCAGTCCAGCTTGTTGTTAAGGTGGACACCTAGGTACTTGTAGGACCTCACTATCTCAATATCCGAGCCCTGGATGTTCACAGGCACCGGAGGAGAGTGTTTGGTCCTGCGGAAGTCCACCACCAGCTCTTTGGTTTTTCCTGCGTTGATCTGCAGGCAGTTCCTCTGGCACCATATAATGAGTTTTGTGCTTCTATTGTTCTTCTATTTAGAACATGCTAACAGTAATGTGTGGTAAAAACGCTCAGTGTAAACATGGGGCGTGGCCAGCAACAGCTTATTTGCATAAAAGTGACAGAGTCCTTGAACGGCTTATTCTGAAAGGGACTGAAAGTGGTAAGCATAGAGCTGGTGAACATAGATCTATTCTTCTATTCTTTTATAGAGGAGAAAATTATGACATTTTTTTGAGATTATTAAACAAACTTTAATATTAAACAAAGATAATCTAAGTAAATATAAAAAAGCACTTTTTAAATGATTGTTTGATTGATGTTTTTATTTATTAAAGTTAAAAAAAAAATCTATCCAAACCAATCGAGCCCTGTGTAAAAAAAGTATTTACCCCCTAAATCGAATAACTTGTTTTTTCACTCTTAGGATCAACAACTGTAATCAAGCTTTACTAATAGCTGATAACGAGTCTCTCTCATCTCTGTGGAGGAATTTAGTTCCACTCTTCTTTACGGAATTATTTTAATTCAGACACATTGGAGGATTTTCCAGCATAAACGTCCTGTTTAAGATCATCCACAGCATCTCAATCAGACTTTAACTAGACCCTCCTAAACCTTCATTTAGTTTATTAATCCATTCAGAGACAGTGAACTTGTTTGTGTGATTTGGGTCATTGTCCTGCTGCAGAACCCAAGTACTCCTGAGCTTGAGGTCACTAAGGAACAGATGGAGGATTTTCTCCTTCAGGATTTTCTGATAAACAGCAGAATTCCTGCTTCCATCTATTACAGCAAGTTATCCAGCAGCTTCAGATCATCTCACACACACACACACACACACACACACACACTCTATGATGATGATCTTTTATTACTGAAATTATGTGTTAGTTTATAGTTTTACGCCAGATGTAACGGGACACAAACCTTCTAAAAAGTTCCACTTTGGTCTCGTCAGTCTCCCATGGAGACCATTTTCACCCAATCAGTTTTTTTTTTACACAGGGTTAGATTGGTTTGGATAGTTTTTCTCCCTTAATGAATGAAATTATCACTGAAAAAGTGTGTTTTATATTTACTCAGGTTATGGGAAGAAAGGAAAAGTGTTATAATATGCTGAGTGCGGTATTGTGGTCACTTACTGTGTTCCGAAGTCCAGCACGGACGGCTGAAATCGGAGGGGTCTCCCATTGTCCCTCACGTAAAAAGAGGAGCTGAGAAACAGAAAGAATTAATAGCATTAGCACTGCTAGTTGTAAGTTATTATTGCAAAACTTGGAAATACATGCATTTTAATACAGAATTATCGGTCATTAATGTAATAAAAATGTCAGCTCTACACCTTTAAATAAAGTGTTTAATAATACACGCTAATAATAGTACGCTAGTGTGTTGTGAAGCGATTGCTATGGTATCTCCGGGAGATGCAAATGATGCTGTTAGGACAGGATGTTGCTATGGTGATTTAGGTGGACACTGCAGTGTCAGGAGGTTGCTACAACCCCTGGCAAAAAGTATGGAATCACCAGTCTTGGATGAGCACTCCTTCAGACATTTCATTCTGTAAAACAAACTCTGATCAAAAACATGATACAATAATAAGGTCATTCCAAAGTGCAACTTGTTGGCTTTCAGGAACACTCAAAGAAATGAAGAAAAAACATTGTGGAAGTCAGTGAATGTTACTTTTATTGACCAACCACAGGGAAAAAAATATGGAATCACTCAATTCTGAGGAAAAAAGTATGGAATCACTCAAATTGAAGGTAGAAAATAAGGACATACCCAGTCAATTTCCTTTCCCTAAATGGACACCTGCCTCAGAGGTCTGCAGTTAAAAACACCTGCAGTCATGACACCTTGGAGGGCTGCTGGACGAATTAGAGTGGCAAGAACCATGGCTCCAACAAGAGAAATGTCTCTTGAAACAAAAGAGAAGATTGTGAAACTTCTTGAAGAAGGTAACTCTTCACACATGGTTGCTAAAGATGTGGGCTGTTCACAGTCAGCTGTATCCAAGATATGGACCAAATACAAACAGCATGGAATGGTTGTTAAAGCCAAGCGTACTGGTAGACCGAGAAAGACATCAAAGCGTCAAGACAAGCAACTTAAGGCCATTTGTCTTGAAAACCGAAAAAGTACAACTAAACAGATGAAGCATAAATGGGAAGAAGCTGGAGCCAATGTATGTGACCGAACCGTAAGAAATCGCCTAAAGGAAATGGGATTTCAATACAGGAAAGCTAAAAGAAAACCATCATTGACACCTAAACATAAAAGAACAAGACTGCAGTGGGCTAAGGAGAGGCAATCATGGACTGTGGATGACTGGATGAAAGTTATCTTCAGTGATGAGTCAAGAATCTGCATTGGACAAGGTGATGATGCTGGAACTTTTGTTTGGTGCCGTTCCAGTGAGATTTATGAAGAGGCCTGCCTGAAGAAAACAACCAAATTTCCACAGTCCTTGATGATATGGGGCTGCATGTCAGGCAAAGGCACTGGGGAGATGACTGTGGTTAATTCTTCTATCAATGCACAAGTTTACATTGACATTTTGGACAGTTTTCTCATCCCTTCAATTGAACAGATGTTTGGAGATAATGAAATAATTTTCCAAGATGACAATGCATCGTGCCATAGGGCAAAAACAGTGAAGGCATTCCTTGGAGAAAGACACATTCAGTTGATGTCATGGCCTGCAAATAGTCCAGATCTCAACCCAATTGAAAACCTGTGGTGGAAATTGAAAAAAATGGTCCACAAGAAGGCTCCGACCTGCAAAGCTGATCTGGCAACTGCTATCAAAGAGAGTTGGCATCAAATTGATGCAGAATACTGTTTGTCACTCATCAAGTCCATGCCTCAGAGACTGAAAGCCGTTATAAAAGCCAAAGGTGGTGCAACTAAATACTAGTGATGTATTTTGAATCATCTTTTGTTTATCTGTTTTTCATGATTCCATACTTTTTTCCTCAGAATTGAGTGATTCCATATTTTTTTCCCTGTGGTTGGTCAATAAAAGTAACATTCACTGACTTCCACAATGTTTTTTCTTCATTTCTTTGAGTGTTCCTGAAAGCCAACAAGTTGCACTTTGGAATGACCTTATTATTGTATCATGTTTTTGATCAGAGTTTGTTTTACAGAATGAAATGTCTGAAGGAGTGCTCATCCAAGACTGGTGATTCTATACTTTTTGCCAGGGGTTGTATAAGGGGTGTGCGATATGGCTCTAAAATATTATCACAATATTTCAGGGTATTTTTTACGATAACGATATACTTGCCGATATAACAGAAAAATAATTAATTAATTTCAGGAATATAGTATAAGAGTATAACAGCATAATCATGATGGGGCAAAATAAATAATATAGCTTAAAATAATATAATGCAGCGAAAAATATTGCAGAATATTTAGTGCATGCATATAAACTGCAAACTAAAACAATTCTACAATGAATACACTTAAAGCTTCACAGGAAATAATGGACTACTTTTAAGACAGAACAGCCCTATTATCACAATATGGATTTTTAATATAACGATATTTCCGTGTCACGATATATTGTATACGATATAATATTGCCCACCCCTAGTTGCTATGATATTCAATATGATTTATAAAAGTAAGTAAAATGTATACATCACTTGCTGATCTTTCCTTTTATATTATGACTGCAACTATTCTTACAGCTCTGTTAAAAATGAAGAGAGCACTTCAGTTTCTCTGATTTTGCTATTTATAGGTAAACGGACAACATTTCTCCAAATAAAAATATTGTAATTTAGAGCATTTATTTGCAGAAAATGAGAAATGGCTGAAATATGAAAAAAGATGAGGAGCTTCAAATAACTTTAAATAATGCAAAGAAAACAAGATCATATTCATAAAGTTTTAAGAGTTCAGAAATCAATATTTGGTGGAATAACCCTGGTTTTAATCACAGTTTTAATCTCATGCATCTTGGCATCATGTTCTCCTCCACCAGTCTTACACACTGCTTTTGGATAACTTTATGCCTTTACTCCTGGTGCAAAAATGTCAAGCAGTTCAGCTTGGTTTGATGGCTTGTGATCATCCATCTTCCTCATTTTGGTAAAATCAAAGAAACTCATCATTTATTAAGTGCTCCCTTATTTGTTTCCAGAGCTGTATGTTATACACTCGTTTATTTGTCACTTTATTTCTATCACTCGTTCTTCTCATTGACTCCCATTCGTTTTCGCCCATACCAATCCCAGTCTTCCTTTTTCCAGACAACCACCAAACTGCCTGCAAATGGCAGATCACCTAGCAACCACTACGGATACCATAGCAACATCTTAGCAACCACTTAGCAACACATTCAAAGAATGTCTGTATATACAAACTAATAATAATAATATATATCGTAATATTAATTTGAATAAAGGAAAAGTTTACTTTTGAATCCAATCAGAACATCTAACGACAATACTGCTATCTAGTGGGTGGGGCTTAAGCACAACACTAAAAGAACCACTTCTGACACCAATCTATACTAATCTATACTATCTAAACTAATAATAAAAAATGAATACTGCGTTTTTGAAAACCTAAATATTATTTAATGATACAATGTGTTTAAAAATCACCACTGTTGAAACACTTTGTATTGAAATTTGAATTGAACTTTATTGCCCAGCTCTAAGATGCGTAAATAAATCCTGACTGGCCAGATAAACACATGATATAAGGTGTTTAAGTCTTGTGAACAGTTCTGCAGGAGTTAATAAGTAAGCTGCAGGTGTTTAAGGGTTAAATTCCTGGCGAGGCTGAGGGGGGGGCGTGGCGGGACACACCCGAGTTACAGAAACGCTGCAGGACATAAACACAAGAGCAGAGATGGAACCTGTCAGAGTTAAACTCATCACCGTACACCAGAATCTCTACACACAACAATCCTGAAGCCACGCCCACTTTTACAGCCCTCAGACACCGACACTTAGCTGTAAATTATTATACATATCTGCTGGTAGACCCGGAGAAGACCATTAAATGATAATAAAGTAATGATAAGGAAAAAGACAACACATTTTAGTTAATCATAGTTTGGGAAATATATAGTTTTTTCTTCTACTACTGCAGAATTCCACACTGTGTGAAAGGAGTCAGTTACTGAAGCACTGACTGATGTCAAAATGTAAAACTCATATATTATATTGATGTATAATTTCTACTTCTGACCCTGCAATGTGATTGTCTGAGAGTCGTTCTATGAGTGCCATTATCAGCCAGTAACGTACTGTAATCGAAGCTTTCCATGTATTTTACTACAAAAAGAGCAGCAATGGAACTATTTTAACTCCTCCTCTTTTAACTCTTTTAGTAAGCAGTGATAATGGAACTGTGGTACAATCACAATGATACCTTTGAGGATCGTGCTATAATGTGTAATATTGGCACTGCTGTGCTGATCTATGGCACTCGGCCTTTAGACGACACGTTAAAGCACGAACCTCGAGTGTATTATTTATTGTTTATACCTCAATTTCTCTGTGATAGGGAGCTTTAAAAAAAAGCTTTTATTAGCTTTTTATTTTATTTCATTTTTCCATTCCACATTAAAATGCTACAGTCTCTGTCATCTGTTGCTCCATTTAAGGTGGAAAAGTTATCTAGCTACCTACTGAGGAAAAACTACTAGTGACTTTTATTTTTCTGCTTTTTGTTATGAAGAAAATGGCCATAAAACATTGAAACTACACATTAGACTATGGTGATATAGAGGTTAATGGTATTTTTAACAATGAAAATACTGGAATTTGTGTGTTTTTAAGGACCATGTAGCCCCAAACACTTCCCCTAACACATCCCTCCAGTCTACCAAGAATCAGGACACCCCTACACCTAGACATGGACACCCAAAACAGAGCAGTAGGGCTACGTGTTAGGAACAAGTGGTTGATATGTTGTTCTAAGTGGTTATTAGGGTATTATGTTTTATGTTGTTACTTTACAAGCAGCACCAAGCAGCACCTTTCCTACAAGCACCCTGCTGACATTGTGAAAGAACAGCATGAGCAACAGTGTAAAGCTGAAGCAGGGTCATCTGAACACAGTCATAAAGCAGGACTGTGCAGGCGGTGGTGTGAAGGCTGTGAGGACACGCCCCCTCCGAGTGCGTGAGCCTGTGAGAGAGATGAAAAACGAGCAGCAGGCCTTGTTGACACAGGGCTGACACAGCTGTTCCCTGCGGCAGATAAGAGTGGCTAACACCTTGCATGCTAGAGTTGTGTGTGTGTGTGTGTTTAAAGTGCAGGCTCTCCGCAGCAGAAGCACCATTAGATCCTCCACGTTCTCAGAGCAGTGCTGACAGATCCCACCTAAACCACCAACTGCTCCTGTCCTGCAGAAACGCTGAGTAAAGTCCAGAGAAAAACACACACAGCCTATAAACACCACGCTAACCGCTACCAGAACATCCTGCAGATACAAGCCAGCAGCTCCAGGCATGTTCACACCAACCACACAGCTCTGGATATCTCTGCAGAAAACTCAAAGAAATGTCAAACCAATTCTGTTCATCAAGAACAGAAAGCTGAGGCTGCAAAACATTTACAGGATCTGCAGGATCTACAGGTTCACTACAGTGGCTGTAAACTCTTGAGCTTTTACACTTGCTGTCATATTTATGAAGATATAATAGAACAACACTGAGTAGCACTTAGTGATCCATGGTTTAACAAAAAAAATCAAATAAATACCCTATAGAAGTGTGTAATTTAGTCTCAGTATAAATAGAGCTGTTTTGCAAAGGCCTCATTGGTTTTGTTAAAGAACACTAGTGAACAAACAGAATCATGAAGACCAAGAAACTCACCAGACAGGTCAGAGATAAAGTTGTAAAGAAGAGGTTTAAAGCAGGGTTAGGTTATAAAAACATCTCCCTAGCTTTGACCATCCCAAGAACCACTGTTCCATCAATCCATCATCCAGAAAGTGAATGAAAAAGTACTCCAAGACATGGCCATGATCCAACCAAACTGAACAATCTAGCATAAAGAGCCAAGAGACCCATGATCACTCTGGAGGAGCTGCAGAGATCCACAGCTCAGGTGGATCAAGAGAATCTGTCCACAGGACAACTGTAAGTCCTGCTCTCCACAAATCTGATCTTTATTAGAAAGTTAAAAAGAAGAAAACCACTGTTAAAAGACAGACGTAAGAATTGTCACGTACGAAGAAGGTTCTGTGCTCAGATCAGACCAAAGTTAAACTTTCTGTTCTAAATGTAAAGCAAAGCACTATGTGTGGCATAAAAGTAACACAGCTCATCACCCTGAACACACCCTGATCCCCACTGTGAAACATGGTGGTGGCAGCATCATGCTGTGGGGCTGCTTTTCTTTAGCAGGGACAGATTTAGGAAGCTGCTTAAAGTTCTGAGATTTTCCTTCAGTTTTTATTGGTACACAGTATTTTACACACTCTATGTTAACAGATAATAATAAATCTAACATCTACATAATGCTGTACATACTGTACATACAGTGCTCAACTACACACTAGTGTGTCCATTAGAAGCGTATCACTATCAGAGCTGCTCACACACTGTTTACAGTTACAGTTACAGGCTGCTCATTATCATAGCGATAAAACAGACCTGACTATTTCTGTTATGAACATCCTCCACCCAGCCAAACCATCTGGGGACATGCAGGGAGTGTGTGTGTGTGTGTGTGTTTAACACACAGCTCAGGTCAGCTACCACACACACTGACACCAGGGGTATGAAAGCTGTGGACGTATCTGATAGCCTGGCAGTGAAGAGGGTCAGCAGAAGGTCAAACTAACTATTCCTGCCACGACTGGCCAGAGAAAACACAGCATTATACCGACACGGCCTCGCGCAATCCCCTGCACCACTGGGGGTGAGGAATATGGAGACGGTTATTCTTACTGCCTTGTCTGAATGCATGTTTTTGGCCAATCTCAAAAACCTCTCAAAAAAAACCTCTAAAAAAACAGCAAGAAGAGCTCATTAAAGAACCACTAAACCCTAAACCATATATTTTTTTCATTTATAGCACATATAACACATTTATAATGTGTTTCTCTTAAGTAATAAAGTCATGTTTAAAATTTTATAAACATTTTCTAATCTTTACATTGGTATGCGGACACTTACAATATGCAAATCAGTCAATCAATTAAACCACCCCCCCTAGTGACGACAGCCAATTAGCTCTTCCTCCTGCCCTGCCCCTAAACCCATACATCACCCAGTGAACACATACATCACCCAATGCCCCTCCCAAACTTCCCCTCCCATTTTTATGCTTTTTTCAAAATTTGAGCTGAGGGTGGAGTCAAATATATTCAGAGGGTTTAGTTACCTTCTAAAGCTAATATGATTGTGTTTAATTATTTAGAACATGAAAACATTTTTATAATCCAATCCTAAAGTCTAAATATTCTTAATTGAAAATAATGGATTGATTGTGTGTTAAAATAGCAAAATTACATTTTTACATTAATTATTATTATTATTATTATTATTATTATTATTATTATTATTATTAATCAATGGGGAAAAAATCAAGTCAAAAGAACATAGTCAAGAAAAATCTGTTTTCTTTTTAATGGACGGGTCTAATTGATGTCTTTCTGTACGAGGTATTATTACATCATACTCATGCTTATGCTCATTTTTTCAGGGGGAAGAAAAACTCGCTTAGATTATTTTCTCGCTTATAAAGACACCTGAATTCAAGTGGATATAATTTAGAACCTTAGTGAACTTAAAGTCTTAGACTTTACAGGGGACTTCGTCTGAGGAAGGCATCTATAGCTACTGTAAGTGGCAAATCAGCAGATTAAGAGATTTAAGAACTTTCCAATAATTAGAAAGTTTTGTGCTTCAATCACAATTAAGCATTAACTGGCTCATGTTCGTTTTTTGCTACTTAGAAGCTAAACACTAATGTGTGGTAAATAAACCCTCAGCATAAATATGGGGCGTGGCCAACAACAGCTTGTTTGCATAAAAGCGACAAAGCCCTTTAAAGGCTTAAAGGTCTGAAAGTGACTGAAACTGGTAAGAATACAGCTGGTGAGCTGATATAAGAAGACATAGCATAGTGTTTTCAGGTAACAGATAGTTTTGACGTTGTTATTTAATGTTCGTAGCTTTTTTTTATACTAGATTAATCAAATTTAAGTCAAATCATTAATCAAAACAGCAGATATTATAAAACCTCATGTTCTACTTTATTACAGTTAGTATACACTGGCCAGGCTCTAGTTATAAACCTATTTTTTAAATGTACAGTAAATCAAATAAACTGGATTAAATCAACATCTACAAGAATATTCACACACGTACACACTCACTCACACACACTCAGCCGTGTTGAAGTGCAGGGATTATGGTGAGTGGGGGTGTTTAGGGAGGTCAGAGAGGCTGTGGCTGTTTAAACTGTGCTGTACTCTGATAGCGGCGCTCGTGTGTCTGATATGGTGCAGATGTGCGTAATCAGCTAATCCTAGAAGCAGCTCATACATCTCACAGCACACCGCTACTGTACCAACTGCTAACACACCCCAATCACAGCCAAATATAACCGGAGTAAATATAAAAAAAAAAAATGTTTTAATTAGCATTTCATTAATTAAAGGTAAAACAAAATCCAAACCAATCTAGCTTTGTGTGAAAAAGTGTCCCCCCACCCCAAATCTAATAACTTTAAAAACTGTAATCAAGCTTTACTGATAACTGTGGAGGAATTTAGTTCCACTCTTCTTTACAGAATTATTTTCAGCATAAACGTCCTGTTTAAGATCATCCACAACTCCTCAATCAGACTTTAACTAGACCCTCCAAACCCTTCACTGAGTTTATTAATCCATTCAGAGACAGTGAACTTGTTTGTGTGCTTTGGGACATTGTCCTGCTGCAAAACCCAAGTACTCCTGAGCTTGAGGTCACTAAGGAACAGATGGAGCAGAATTCCTGCTTCCATCTATTACAGCAAGTTATCCAGGAGCTCCAGATCATCACACACACACACACACACACACTACCACCACCACCATGTTTTACATTGTTCAGTATGATGATCTTTTACTGAAATTATGTGCTATTTTATAATTTTACTCAAGATGTAACGGATGGACACACCCCTTCTAAAAAGTTTCACTTTTGTCTCGTCAGTCTAAAGAATATTTACCCAAAGTTCAGGTTGTGTTGTTTTTGGTCAGCAGTGTTTTTTATCTCGTTATTATTATTGAATCATTAACACGGATCTTAACTGAGGCTAGTGAGATCCTGCAGTTCTTTAAAGGTTGTTCTGGGTTCTTTTGGGATCTCCTGAATGAGTTCTTCATGCCCTTTTGGAGTAATTTCGGTCGGCCGGTCACTACTGGGAATAATAGTGACTCACTGTGGTTCTCTGGAGTCTTAAAGCTTTAGAAATGATTTTATAATCTTTTCCAGACTGATAGATGAGCAATAACTTTGTTTTCTCATCTGTTGTTGAGTTTCTTCAGATCAGGGTATAATAATGTGCTGCTTTTTTGAGGTCAGGGACAGGATTGTTTGGAATCAGGGGGCCTCTGTGTCTATGTTACCTTCTGGCTCTCTCCCTTTAGTTAAGCTGTTTTATTCAGATCTGCTGGAGTCATTAGATAGATAATCACACCCTGTATATTATGTGTTTGTTTGAGGTCAGGCTGAGCAGCTCGGGTTTGCATACGGTCTCCATGGTCACTGGTATCCGCCCAGCAGAGCTGTGAGTAAAACCTGGTGTCAATTTGTTCCGACATGACTGCTGCTAAACAAACAAATACACACACACACACACACAGAGAGAGAGAGAGAGAGAGAGAGAGAGAGAGAGAGAGATAAACACCAGCAGTCGCTAGAAACCAAACTCCAGTGAACTGACTGATAGGTATATGCTCCAAATCCAGTGTGTAGATCCTATGAATGTTATAAAGCATTATACCATAGTTAGTTCTGATCCTGCAATGTAATTGGCTGAGAGGCGTTCTATGACTGCCGTTATCAGCCGGTAATGCACTGTAACCAAAGCAGCTTCATGTAATTACTCCGACACATACAGGTAACCTAGCAACAATGTAGCGCTTACAAACTAAACAGCACAGCTACAAACAGAGCAGCAATGGAACTATTTTAACTGGCGGAGTTTTTATAACCAAACAGACCAATTTTTGTCCTCCTTTTTAACTCTTTAATATCCTTTTTAATCTTTCAATAAACAGTGATAATGGAACTGTGGTTTAATCACAATAATACACTCGAGGTTAGTGATATAAACTGTAATAATGGCAATGATCTACCAATATTACACGTTAAGGCACTTCCTCTCGTGTATTATTGCTTAAGTATAGAGCTCCCCCTACGCTTCCTGTAGTGTATTACAGTCTGTCAGAATGAGAACTCGGAGCATATGAACATTATAGAGCCACCCCTACACAGCACTACAGCAAAGCCACAATTTCAGGGAATAGCTCCAAATGCACCATTCACTTACACTTACCTGCCTCAGGTGTAATAATCACCTGACTCAACTGGGCTGATTGCACAGGTCAGGCCTGCTGATTACAGGTCTTAGACATGATGATTATCTGGTGCAGAATTGTTGATTACATGGCTTAAATGATCTTGTTACCTGGAAATCCACGGAGCTATGATTTTATGCACTGGAAAAGAATGAGGGAGATGGAGCTGTGTGTGTGTGTGTGTGTGTGTGTTATGGAATGCAGTGTGTGCCAGTGCAGAGCTGCTGCTATTTGTGGGTTTGGCAGAGGGCAGAGAGAGGCATGAGAGGACGTAACACAGCAGGAGAGAAAGAGAGAGAGAGAGAGAGAGAGAGAGAGAAAGAGAGAGAGAAAGAGAGAGAGAGAATGAGAGAGAGAGCGAGAGAGAGAATGACAGAGAGAATGAGAGAGAATGAGAGAGAAAGACAGAGAGCAAACGTGAGAAAGAGAGAGAGCGTACGAAAGAGAGAGACAGTGTACAAAAGAGAGAGAGAGAGAGAGAGAGAGATACAAAAACACAGAAAAAGAGAGAAAGAGAGATAAAATAAGACAGAGAGACATACAGTGAGAGAGAGAAACAGAGAAAGAGAGAGAAACAGAGACCCACTGAGTGAATCAGATCACAAATCGAGTGCAAACTGGAATCAATGATTCAGAACATTGTTTAGAAGTCCATGTGCTGATAGGAAGTTGAGTAGTGGGTTCTGATTGGACAGTGACTACATTTCATTGTGGCATGAATTCCGCAGTGCTCCTAGATGAACTGCAATCCTGCGCATTGTGATCTGGTTTTAAACATTTGCAGCACCACACAGGAGAATACAATGCAGTTGAGCTGATCGCATTTTAAATGCAATAACAACATGAATTCTGTGTTTGATTTCAGTTCAGTTCAGCAGGTCCAGCAGGTCTGAACAATGCTCTCTGTAATGTGTCTGTGAGCCAAATTCTGGCAATCATTTGTTTATGCAAAATCTCCTCCTCCAAATCACACAATCACAGGGATTATCTTCTACTCTGAGCTGATTTGAATTTATGTCAGGATACAGGATTAGACAGGTCTTTATCTTCTCTATATAAAGCTGCTGAAGTTAATCCAACATCTACTCTATTAGACCTGAATTACTGCTGTCAAAACGTTTATTTAGATTAACTAATCACAGAAAAATAACGCTATGAACACTGATAAATCTTTTTCTCTGGTTGTCTCAGCGCTATAGTTCTGTTCACTGTAAAGTGACAGAGGCAAATGAAACGCCTCTCAATTGAAGAGCACAGTGACATCATCCTGATATTAAATATCAGCCTCTAATTCAGCTCAGAATATAGTTGGCCAAGTTATGCCATAATGGGCTTCATCATAAAAGTTCCCAGGCCAGATTGTACTTACAAAAAGATCAAAATATGTCCAAATATCTAAATATAAAGCACTATGTGTGGAGGAAAAGTATCACTGCTCATCCCCCTAAACACACCCTGACCCCCACTGTGAAACATGGTGGTGGCAGCATCATGCTGTGGGGATGCTTTTCTTCAGCAGGGACAGATTTAGGAAGCTGGTCAGAGTTGATGAAAGATGAAAATGGATGGAGATAAATAAATACAGAACAATCCTGGAAGAAGAAAAGCTGTTGGAGCCTGCTTGAGACTTGAGACCTTCCAGCAAGACGATGACCCTAAACATACAGCAAAACAGAGCTACAGTGGAATGATTTAGATCAGAGAATATTCATGTGTTAGAATGATCCAGTAAAAGTCCTAAAAACCTAAATCCCATTGATCTTCTGTAGAGAGACATAAAAACTGCTGTTCACAGACGCTCTCCATCCAACCTGACTGATCTTCAGCTGTTTTATAAAGAAGAATGGAGGAAATCTCACTCTCTAGATGATCAAAGCTGGTAAAGACAAAGCCCAAAAAGACCTGCAGCTGTAACTGCAGCGAAAGATGGAGCTACTAAGTATCGATATTAATAAATATCAAAGTAGGTGCAACTTTATGTTAATCTATCACTTTAAATCTCAATAAAATACAAAACGTGACACAAACAAACAGAAGGCCTTAATTACAATGTCCTGCTCTCACACTTCCTCTTACTGAAATCTTGGTGAGGCTATGCTATGTGTGTATGTGTGTGTCTGTGTCTGTGTGTGTGTGTGTGTGTGTGTGTGTGTAAGCAGCGTTACGGTAAAGATGGTTCTTACAGGAAGTGAACAAATACCCTCAATCTAGAACACCAGCAGCGTTCAGCCATTTCCTGTTTTAAGCTGTTTAGAGTCCAGTGCACGCTTTCATCTGTATTTCATCAACTTATCCTGTACTGTACTGATCCTGATGAGTGCCAGTTTCATCTTATTATAAGTGACTGTTGAATTTTTTTTTTTATTTAGTTGAGTAGTTCAAATATTCACTATTCACTGTATACCTGTAACTCTACCTCTTCACTACTTTACTTTAACTGATGCTCTCAAACACATTAAGAGACAAGAAATTCAAGTAATTAACTCTTGATGAGTTCAGCACAGCTGTTAACTGAAAGCCTGAATTCCAGGTGACTCTACCTCATAAAGCTGACTGAGAAAATCCAGCAGAGATGTTTTTTTTACAGTTAAATAAATAATTCCATATGTTTTACTTTACAGTTTGGATTACATTTTTTATTTGTATTCAACCATGCACAACATTTAAACCACACTTTTTGACTGGTAATCTATATTAAAACATTTGATATAGTTCAGTGTTGAGGATATAAGCGCATAATTCAGTATAAAACTGATCAGACATTAATAAACTCAGATTTTACTCAATTGCTCCATATGAACTCATTCATTTTGGACTCACTTCAGGCGGGTATTCTCCTGTATTGAGATTCTCTGCAGGTTCAGGTGTGTTCTCGTAACAAAACGTGTTTCTGACAGCAACCAGATGAGTCTGTCTTTTCACACGGTGAAAAAAGGTGCAACTGGTGAGCTGTGTTACTAATCACTCATGTAGTGTGAAAACCACAACAAGCGAAGAACTTGCGATCACAGAACCAGTCATGTTTTGCAGTGGAGCTACGAGGCTAACGTACCTAACAAGCAGTGAAATCACACCATCTAGTGATTAGCATGATGCTAACTGCATTCTTAAATCACCACATGCGTATCTAAAACCCAGTGGAGCTGTTTAATGATCTTTAATAATCTTGTTATAATGAGCTTTCTGTCCCTTTATGACTCACTTATCTATAAACAAGAAGTGAAGAACATTACTCATGCTGAAAGTAGCTCTGACGCTAACAGCGCTCAAGCTAACACTCAGTATTCAATGCTGTCATTCTCAGAAATGCTTCTGTTTTTAGTCATTAAGTTAGTGGATCTGATAACTAAAAGCCCTACAAAACACACAACACCTAACGTGCAGATGTTACACTGCATAAGGTCGATTACCTACATATGCAAATATGCTTGGGCACATTTTACACATATCAAACTTAAGCTTCATGGCTTCTTTGTTATTTTAATCCAAATAATTACTATAAAACTCTAAACACAATGTAATAAGTGCATAAATAAAGATAATGCATATCCTTAAAACAGCAGACTCTGTACTAAGTTGCAGAAATCTAGAAGTTGTCAAGGCTTTGACTTTTATTCTGAAATTTGAACACTGTGTTAAAAAAGAGAAAGATACAATCTGGACTACTTTGTACAACAGCAGAAGCCAACAACTTCAGAACCTAACAACACCAGAAGCTAACAACAGCAGAAGCTAAAAACATCAGAAGCTAACAACAGCAGAAGCTAACATCAGAAGCTTACAACACCAGAAGCTAACAACAGCAGAAGCTAACAACAGCAGAAGCTAAAAACATCAGAAGCTAACAACAGCAGAAGCTAATAACAGTAAAGGCTAACATCAGAAGCTAACAACAGCAGAAGCTAAAAACAGCAGAAGCTAAAAACATCAGAAGCTAACAACAGCAGAAGCTAACAACACCAGAAGCTAACAACACCAGAAGCTAACAACAGCAGAAGCTAAAAACATCAGAAGCTAACAACAGCAGAAGCTAATAACAGTAAAGGCTAACATCAGATGCTTACAACATCAGAAGCTAACAACAGCAGAAGCTAAAAACATCAGAAGCTAACAACAGCAGAAGCTAACAACAGTAAAGGCTAACAACATCAGAAGCTTACAACATCAGAAGCTAACAACAGCAGAAGCTAAAAACAGCAGAAGCTAAAAACAGCAGAAGCTAAAAACATCAGAAGCTAACAACAGCAGAAGCTAACAACAGCAGAAGCTAAAAACATCAGAAGCTAACAACAGCAGAAGCTAATAACAGTAAAGGCTAACATCAGAAGCTTACAACATCCGAAGCTAACAACAGCAGAAGCTAAAAACATCAGAAGCTAACAACAGCAGAAGCTAAAAACATCAGAAGCTAACAACAGCAGAAGCTAACAACAGTAAAGGCTAACAACATCAGAAGCTTACAACATCAGAAGCTAATAACAGTACAAGCTAACAACAGCAGAAGCTAACAACAGCAGAAGCTAATAACAGTAAAGGCTAACAACAACAGAAGCTAATAACAGTACAAGCTAACAACAGCAGAAGCTAACAACAGCAGAAGCTAACAGTAGAAGCTAACAGCAGCAGAAGCTAATAATATAACTAATTCATTAGTATATTAATTGAGATATTTGTTACAGATTCTAGATTGTTAACTATGTTTATTTGTTTTTAGCACGTGTTAGCTTGTTAGCTAACTGACATTTTTGGCTAGTTTAAGGAGTTTAAGTTATGAGGTTATTAGGTTGTTCCAGTTGTAGTCAGTTGAGTGTAATGGTAATAGTAACACTGTAAATACTGAATTTAGCTTTGGTGTTAGCGAAGTAGCTAAGCTAGGCTGAACTTGAACAAAAAAAATATATTTTTTAAATTCTGCTACAACTATTGTTGCTAAACATTTATTATGTAAGTGTATAATATAAATGATAAATTTTTTATGTTAAACATTTAGTCGTGTGATCTGTCCTCGTGGCTGTATGTAAACATTTGCTTGGTTTGTTTATTGCTGTGATAAAACTGGCAGACCGGGTTTTGCTAACGCTAAAGCCTCAGTCTCCACAAACACAACCACACCACAGGACTTAACCGACTGTACTGTACTGTGATGGAATGGTTATTACCCCGTTATAACACATCAGCATTAATCAAACTGTAGCGCAGTGGAGTCATGAAGTCGTATACATGCAATCACTCACACATAAAGAGTTTTAACAGTTTTAGTCCCTTTTAGAATGATCCGTTTAAGGGCTCTGTCACTTTTATACAAATATGCTGCTGCTGGTCACACCCCATGTTACGCTAAGTATTTTCCACAGGTTATTGTTAGCTTGTGCTAAATGGCAAAATGTGAACAAGCTAGTACATGCTTAGCTGCAATAAAAGCACAAAACTCATCATTTAAAATCTCCCTCATCTGCTGACTTGCCAAGGACAGTAGCAACAGATCCCTCCCTCAGAAAAAGTCTGGCTAATCCTGCTCCGCACAGTCTGACGTTCTCAACCAGCAGACCCAAACGGAAACGTTTTTTTTTTTTTAACTAGAAGATCTAGTGGGTGGGGTTCTAGTGGGTGTTGATGGGTGAGGGGTGGTGCAGGGTAGTTTTATGCAGGTTCCCTTATTGTGATGTCATAAGAAATCGTCATAAGAAATCGTTAGTGCACCTTATAATCCGGTGCTCCTTATGTATGAATTGTACCAGTCAGGTATTAAGAAGTAAAGCCACTCCACTGAAGTGCAGAGTTATACAGGAGTTTCAGTTTAGTTCCCAATTAGCATTAGCATTAGCCGCTAACCACTATTTCCTCGTTCAGAGCTTATCGGCCTGTAGCCTGTAGGCGCAGTATTAGCATTACCCTATAACCACGAAAACTCTTCTTTTGTTCAGAGGTGAGCATATCGAACTGTAGTCTGCGTGTTTACCGTGTTGAAACAAGCTATGTGGGAAGAACCGCTAGCTAATATCACCCTGGGCTTACGAGAACACTCAGGATTCCTTAGTGTAGCACTGCCAGGCAGCATTAGCTGCTAACTGCTAGTAGTTATCCACCAATGCTAATGCTCCAGCCCTAGTGCTGGAGAAATGTGGTATTCTAAGGTTACTGTAAATAAACGGAAGCGCTTTACTCACCCAAATAAACAGTTTCAGAAGATAAATCTGTGTAGATTAACATCCAGCACTAAGAATTACAGTTTTGTTTACTTAGCTTAGCTTTAATTAACTTAGTTAACAAGACCTGCTGAATAGACCAGAAAATAGACCTTTACTGATAGTGCGCCTTATATTTTGAAAAATACGGCAAATTTGTGCTTTAGGAAGACAGTGGTAACTGTGATGACGTGAGATTTTTCTGGAGACAGTTATCGTACTGTGGAAATCTCATACGGCTGCAGTAATTGGTCGGATTCTCGGCACGTTTGAGGCAGTAGTGAGATTAAAGTGAGCGGCGAGAGCACAGCACAGTTCAGATCTAACAGACTAACAGCTCATAACAGAGCATGTGATCAATATTACACAACAGCTGCTGCACACACACACACACACACACACACACACACTCATCAATACCAGCAAACAGGGCCAAAGTTCAGAACAGACTGCTGCACTGATTCTGGAACTTTACACACTTCTATTCAATAATAGAATCAACACTGAGAGTGTTTTTACACCTGTAGTTGGCTTCAATGGTCTGAATCGGTTGATGATTTTATTTACTTCAAGCGTTTTCTCTTCGGCTTGGTTTGTTTTCACACAGGCACAAACCTTAACGCACTAAAATGCGCCCCAATAAACCATGCAAGCACACAGTCTCCTCTGATTGGTCAGAGCCGTCTGGTGCAGGAGCAGGAAAGTAAATACAGTAAGAAGGTTGTGTGTTCCAGATCCAGCGTGTATATTTGTGCGGTGTAAAGCTGTGGTGTAGCAAACTGAGTTGTGTGGCTGCGAGCAGTGAACGCTGTACACACACCATGTTCAGTGTGTAAACAGCTTAGAATGAAGCAGCAGAAAGAGTGGCTAATAAATCAGGTAAAACTGCAACTGAACAGCAGTTTACGTAGCTACAAATAATAAATAATATTTGACAGTTGGGTCGATTCAAGTCTTACTTAAGTTATCTTACAACAAAACATTAGTTACCTCATTAGCAGATTTATTAATATTGCTTAATATAAAGCTCTGCAAAAAAAATAAAAAAATAAAATCCAAATAAAAATGGTCATTTAGTGCATTTATTTCCTGAAAATGAGAAATGTCTGAAATAACATAAAAAGATGCAGAGCTTTCAAACCTCAAATAATGCAAAGAAAACAATTTCATATTCATAAAGTTTTAAGAGTTCAGAAATCAATATTTGGTGAAATAACCCTGGTTTTTAATCACAGTTTTCATGCATCTTGGTGTCATGTTCTCCTCCACCAGTCTTACACACTGCTTTTGGATAACTTTATGCCTTTACTCCTGGTGCAAAAATTCAAGCAGTTTAGTTTGGTTTGATGGCTTGTGATCATCCATCTTCCTCTTAATTATATTCCAGAGTTTTTCAATTTGGTAAAATCAGAGCTTTTTTATATTATATTACAATATTATATACAATATGCCAGTGCAGTGACTCATTTGCAGTGCACACCCACACGTACAGGAGAGTTCAGCATGCGCTCCAGTGCAAAAAGAAGACAAAAAAGACAACGGCTGAAATTTGATAGTCAAAGCAAATTTGAATAAACAAAGGTCTGGTAAACAGTGAGAATAAAGCCTTTACACACAAACTACAAACTACAGCGTAAAACACACATTAAAACTGAAGCTGCAGAGCAGCTCTTTAACTATAGTGTGTGTTAATAAACCCAGAGGACATGAAGAGATATAATGGATTTTGTTCAGTGTAAAAATAGCCAGTATGGATATTAATGGAGCTGGTGGTTTTCAGTGGAAAGCTGGAGTCTGTAGAGAGGCTGAGTCACTACACTGAATAAAATGAATGAACACACGGTTATTCATCAGGTGATTTACAGCTGCAATTTACTTAAAACTCAAACAGCAGCTGATCAGGAAAGACGTTTTTTTAAGGTTTATGCTGCTTTAGATTTAGTAATGTGATAATGAGAGTTTATGCTGCTTCAAGTCCACGTCAGCAGTTGGTCTTTGTGGGTTTAGAGCTCCTAATGACGATGTGGTCTCTGTTCTCAGTGTAGCGCTGTCTGGTGGCATTTACTAGGACTACCACGTTAGCTGCCTAAGTGGAAATCTGGAAATCTAAGCTTACTGTAAAAAAAAACGGAAGAGCTAGAATTACAGTTTTGTTTACTTACAGTAACTTAGCTTTAACTTAACCTAGTTAACTGCTACCCGCCTCCCCCCACCACTACCACCACCCAGTGGCGAGACCTACTGAATTAGAAGGAAACATAGCAATACCCCTATTCCTTACTAGTGTCACATAATGCATCTTAGATTTTGGTGAGCCCTATAGTCTGTAAAATACTCTATTTATAATTACTACAAAAAACAGAGTATGAGCGATGTTAGGTAAGCCATATTTGTACTTGTTATTTTGTTTCACCACAACCAGCACGTCCATTTCATATCAGCGTTCTCCTTTAGGTAAAGAAGACATGTCTCAGCTGAGAGACTGTATCTACTGCGAGTTGGATTTTTTGGCCAGATTTTCTTTAAAACGTCTATTAAAAGCAGTGTGTGTGTTTTTATTGCAGTTGTTTATCTGGCCCCAGTGCTATGTCTGAATTCCTCGAGTCCATTCCCAGAGCGCAGTCCGTACACTGCAGCTCCTGCTGGATAAACATTTGCCTCTCAACGATCTGTGTGTGTGTGTGTGTGTGTGTGTGTGTGGGTGTGTGTTACAGAGGCTGGGCTGCTGAATACTCTCTGTAGAGACTGGCCCTATGAAAATCCATTATATAGTTTTTCCACTTCAATGTTTAGGGCATTATTTTCTTCTGACTAACAGATGTATTATTATTATTATTAACTTAACTAGTTAATTAACAGCTATGCTAACATTACAAACACTATTAATACAATTCGATATTTTAGTTGGCATTAGAGGTGGGAAACACACTGCATCTCACAATACACCATTATCACGATACTGTGATTCTGCGATACTCGATATGTCACTGGTGTTGCACAGAATACAATTCTTCATCATTAAAAGCAATACAATAGCCCATTTATTTAGTATTCTCAGCTTAATAACTCAAGAATGTTTACTCCTAGGGTGATGTGGATCAGCACTAGGCTGGGTCTGTGAGCTGATGTATCAGAACCGAGTCGCTGCGCTTTCCTCTGAGCGTTAGCGCTGTGATGCTACTCAGCAATGCTGCATCAGCAGCAGTTCAAAAAGAGGTGGAGTCTGACTTCACATGTGTCGGAGGAGGCGTGTGCTAGTCTTCTTTACCCTCCTGGTGTTGTGGGGGATATACAGCTGAGTAGCAGCTTAATGGACGGGACAATTGGCCTAGCTAATTTGGGAGGACAATGAGATGAAATTAGAAATTAGAAAAACAATGACCCAACAAGCCTTATAGTCTGCTGTGAATTAGAACAGGCACAAAAATCTAGATTTAACATGCCAGAACTATGCTACATTCAAACCTGTTAAACTAAATAATATAAGCTTACAGAAACTGTAAACAAAAAATATGAAATATTTATCACAAATCAATGACATATAACAAGCAAAAATCATTTGATGTATCGGTGTATCGCTATATCATCACTCCTCTAGTCATAGAATAGCTGCCTGATTACTGATTAAGAGTTATTTAGGATAGAAGTTAGATAGCATCAACGCCGCCATCACTGAAACAAACTGTAAACACACACAGAGCTGTGTAAAACAGCTCCAATGTTTTTTTCTCTGTGTGTGAGAATGTGAGTGTGTGTGTGTGTGTGTGTAAGAGAGTGTGTGTGTATGTGTGCCTGTTCAAACAAGTGTGACATAACCCTTCCATTCCCTCTGGTTAAAGTGTAGGAGAAACAGTAGAGAACTGTGAGGTGTAATTCAACCCAACCCAAACCCAACCACAGGCCATCTGTGGATTCCTGCCAACTGAGAGAACCTTCACAAGAAACTACCTCAAAAACACACACTTAGAGTCCTGCTAAATACACCCCCCCCCACACACACACACACACACACACTCCAAACACTTACATCAGCATCATCATGACAGTGTACAAGTTAGTAGTGTTGTCACAAAACCAAAACTGAGACTTTCAATAAGATGCCTGCCCAAATATCTCAATACCAATACTGAAACTATACCACAGCAAAACACAACAGAAACTAATGCAAAAATAAAAAAAACAGGGAACTAAAGAAATTAGTAAGAACATAAAGGGGTTATGGGATTTCTTTGATAGTTAACTTTGTGAGTTGTTTGAGAGGAGAGCCCCTCCCAACCAGAAAATCTCACACATGCTCCCGTTTGGAATCAAATCAAGAAATGTTTAGTGTTTTGATTCACTTGATTACTAAAAATCAAAGGAAACTAAGTGGAAAATAAGGCATTTAAAAGCTGGGAGACATTTAAACTTTAAAATATGTTGATATTTCCTGAATTATAATCATGTGATCTGGTGCTGTTTGGACACAATGTGTGACTCAGTGAATCGGTTCAGAAGTCAAGTGCAGATTGGAATCAATGATTCAGAACATTGTTTATGTGATCATGTGTGGATATATGAGGCTCTGATCTGTAAATAAATTCAGCCGTGGGAAAACTCAAAGACGACACAGAGCTCTCCTCAGACACTGGATTATAGTTGATAACTGAAAACTGAGAAATAAAGCAGTGAATCAGCCACAGAAACTTACTGTGATAAAACTCTCAAGTTATACAGTGGATTAATCACAAATCATTAACAAAGAGCGACAACTCTGCAGTTTATACAAATGCTAGCATTTCTTTCTAGATCCTTCAACTCATATATATGCTTTATGCTGATGAGTTTAGAGGTTCTTAAGTTATTAGGCTGAGAAAACAATAAGCTGCAAGACTGTAAATTAGTATTAGTAATTATTGTAGGTTTATATTTAGTAAAGTGAATAAACAGAGGAGTGCTGGTCACTGAAGGTGTGCCTGTCTGATTAGCGCTCTGCAGCCAGTAGTGCTAACCACAGTGTGCTGGAGATAGATAGTGGGCCTATGAGTAGCTGTGTGTGTGTGTGTATAGACAGCAGTAGAGGATGTGGGGAAAGTACAGAGTAAAGTGAAAGTAACGATTCTTCTGTTTTCTGTGAGCTGGATGATAACAGTCTGTGCATGCATGCACGGCTGCAGGGGAGGGTGGGATCCCATTCATTTTATTGCAGAGAGCTGCTGTGTGCCACGGTACTGAATTAGACATTACTAATTAGTTATAATCTAATTATAAAGTTATAAAAGACAATGACGATTACTTTGACTAATCGTAGCTTCATACTATAGAATACAAGTCTACAGTGTGAACGAGAGCAATTAAGCATTTAAGCTAGATTAAAATCACCTCAGAAATCACCCTGAACACCATAGCAACCACACCAACCTCGTATCTACTAAAATACCACAGGAACCACCTAGAAAACCATAACAAGTACAAAAGGCCAACACGAATCCAAAATGTACTGCTGCAGAACCCAAGTACTCCTGAGCTTGAGGTCACTAAGGAACAGATGGAGGATTTTCTCCTTCAGGATTTTCTGATAAACAGCAGAATTCCATCTGTTACAGCAAGTTATCCAGCAGCTCCAGATCATCATCACATCCACACACACTACCACCACCATGTTTTACATCGTTCAGTATGATGATCTTTCACTGAAATGATGTGTTTAATAGCTTTACTCCAGATGTAACAAACACACACCTTCCTAATAGTTCCAATTTTGTTGTTTTTGGTCAGCAGTGTTTTTTATCTCTTTCTTATTATTGAATCATTAACACTGATCTTAACTGAGGCGAGTGAGATCCTGCAGTTCTTTAAATGTTGTTCCTGGTTCTTTTGGGATCTCCTGGATGAGTTCTTCATGCCCTTTTGGAGTAATTTGGGTCGGCCGGTCACTCCTGGGAAGGTTCACCAGTGTTCCATGTTTTCTCCATTAGTGAATAATAGTGAATCACTGTGGTTCTCTGGAGTCTCAAAGCTTTAGAAATGACTTTATAATCTTTTCCAGACTGATAGATGATCAATAACTTTGTTTTTCATCTGTTGTTGAGTTTCTTCAGATGGGGGTTTAATAATGTGCTGCTTTTTGAGATCTTTTATCTGCTTCATGTTGTCAGTCAGATTGTATTTATGTGAATTCTTGATTCTACAGGTCTGGCAGTAATCAGGTCTGGTTGTGGGTAGTAGCGAAATTTCTAAAAAGTGATTAATCCTAGTTTATTTATGGAAGGTAAACTCTTTTTCACACAGGGCTAGATTCGTTTGGGTAGTGTTTTCCCCTAATAATTGAAATTATTATATAAAAAGGGCTTTTTTGTATTTACTCAGGTCACTTGTTTGATATAAAGTCAGTTTGATCATCTAAAAAAGTGTAACAAAAGCAAAAACAGGCAAATACTTTTCACAGCACTGTACTTTACACACAAAACTTCTGTACGCTGCGTAGTTTAAATTGAGAGAACATTAAAATAACTAAACACTCCACAGCTCAAGTGCCATCAGCTGATTGGCCAAATCAATTCAGTTTGTTCAGAGTTAACACTTGCCAGGACATTTTTGTCTTAAATATGTACAAAAATAAAACACACACACAGAACGCAGTGTGCCCATTTTAGGTGTGGTGAGGCACAGTAGGAGTGTATCAGGAAGAGGGTCTCACACACACACACACACACACACACACACACACAGATCTGCTATTTCCATTACTGATGCTAACCAGCAGCAGCTGTGACAGCTTTCTACTAACCACACACACACACACGCACAAGCACGCACGCACACGCACGCACACGCACGCACACACAAAATATTTATCTATTACGTGCTGGGCTAAAATAAGCTCAATATACTGAAATGAAAGAATGAATTAAAGTGAAAGTTTGATAAAATATTCCATTCAGAGTTCATTCATGTTAAGCATGCTGAGCAGATGCTGATCCAGGATCAGCTTCCCAAAAGCAGAATGTCACACACACACTCTCTCTCTTAACACTAGTAGGCCTGTTATGATAATTACATCACTTATCGTAGCGTGAATAAAGAAATAAACGGTAGCAGAGAGTTCTCTTTTCTTTGATCTGTCTGAGGAAAGGATGATTCCGCGAGCACAGCACCCGCTATCCCTCCTCTCCTCCCCAGACACAGTGTGATGTAATCAGGGATAACTGTGGCGTGTAGGGGTGTGTGTGTTGGGTGTGTGTGTGTGTGGGGTGTGTAAAACTCACCTTTCCTCCTGGGGGAGACTCTCAGGACTCCTCTCCTCTACAGCCTATACAAAAATAAAACACACACACACACGTTATTACATCACACAGGTACACACATCTGATTATCACACACATATAACCACTTTACTTACTTTCCATAACATGGACATGACATTAATAATATGTGATAATGGTGATATTGGTCTATAAACAGTGCAGAATTCTGCAGTAGGTGCAGAATAAAGCATATATTTAGATTTTTGTGTCTTTAAATGGATATAATTGCTTTGTTATGCTATTCTATTACCATTATTATTACTTTAGTATCATTTATCAGTCTTAAAATTACTTAAAATTATTATTTTCAGGGCGGATATATCATCCACAATAAATTGTTATCATGACAGTAGCAAATATGAAAAATACGTGTTTTAGGGACTGTTTCTCTTCACAATAATCATTTCGGTCTATAATAACTTTCTGCAAAGGAAGATTTAAAAACATTAAACTCTTCTTCAGACGTGCGAGTCCATTCACAACCATTGTGACTGGGTTCACCACACTGAAAGGGCTATAATACTTTAGGGCTTGGTATGATCACTGATCCCCCAAAATCAATTTGATTCCGATTTATTTTTCCAATTATTCTGACTACTGCACTTACGCAGATCTCCACATCATCATTTGTTCACATTAAAGACACTAAAGAAAGATTCCTTACTCGATACTAAGGCTGCACTCAAATGATATATCGTGCAGCCCTACTCCCTATACATCACAAGACAGTTCTCTACGATACTTTAAAGCATCTGTGACACTAAACAGGATAAATAACTCCTAAATAATCAAATTGGTGTCAGTTTCACAGAAATTACCAACCAGTATTCTTCACAGCAGGTTTATTAACCCTATTTATTTGATTATATTTTTGGTTAACTGTAGATCTGATCAGTTAACCTCAACCTGATCAATCCAACCTGTGACCATTACTTAACCCGATTAGTTAAATCTTGCAAGTAGTGGTGAAACGGCCACAGATAATCCATGGTCTATACAGGAGTAAAATAAAAATGGTTTGTGTGAGTAAATGAGGCTGAATGTGAATGAGGAGTGGTTTATATACATTTTTTTGGAATTGAGGAAATACAAAAGAAAGCACGCAAAGATTAAGTTTTGCTTAATATGTTCCCTTAAAGTACTTTACAGATACTTAAAGCCACCAGATCTCTAATGCAGCACAGATATGATTTACCCAAGCTCAGAACTTCAATCACAACATGTCTGTTTATTATAAAGCAGAGGAAACACTGCTGTGTGGAAACAGCTCTTCTCCTTCTACATACACACTCGTCCATTACGTAACATCCCACAGCTCTGGCTACCGTTTCACACAGCACTGTTTCATTAAAACAATCCCCCGACGCTAACCAGCACGCTATATGCTAACTCAGCCCACCTGAAGCTCTGATTCCTACAGGAACCTTCTCACAAGAACAAAGCCAAGAGCTCCTCACCAGGGCTCGGAAATTACAGGACATCTTTATAATCTACTGTATCGCATTTTTCACACTATAAGGTGCACTTAAAATTATTTAATTTTCCCAAAAATCATTAGAGCTCCTTGTGATCTGGTGTTCCTTATGTATGAATTCTACCAGTCAGGTATTAAGGAGCAGTAAAGCTGCTCTGCTGAAGTACAGAGTTATACAGGAGTTTCAGTGAAGTTTCTCCAACACTAAAGCTGGAGCAGCATTAGCATTAGCCGCTAACTGCAGCAGTAGTAGGACTGTAGTCTGTGTGTTTACCGTGTTAAAACAAGCTACGTGGGACGAATCGCTAGCTGATAGTGCCCTAAATTACCAAAACACTCAGGGTTCCTCAGTGTAGCACTATTGGGTGGCATTTACTAGCGCTAAGCGCAGCTACTAACCACGATAAACTATTGGAAATCTAAGCTTACTGCAAACAAACAGAAGCGCTTTACTCGTTTTCTGGAAAGAAATCTGTGTAAATGTACATCCAGCACTCGTCTGACTTTAAAAGATTTTATTTGTTTTAAGAATTGCATTTTGTTTCACATTACATGGCGACACCCTTGTTCCTTACTACTGTCACTTAAAATGCGCCTTATAATTGGGTGCACCTTATAATCCGTAAAATACAGTATATACTCTCAGCAACAAAAAAAACGCAGTAACTTGCTCCTATAGCCTTCAACACAGAGACAAGGCTATAGTTAACAATACGATATATAAACCCCAGGAAAAGCAGCAGCAGTGTGGGGAATTACTACACACTGATGGTGAGTTAGAGGTATTGGGAGGACACGCCCATTATGCAAAAAGCTTGTCCAACCTCAGGTGAAAACCCCTGTAGAATTGCTCAGTAGACCCTGTTTAACTAAAGAGTTAAACTGAGCATGTGCAGGAGTGCAGAGTAGTTGTCTTGGATTTAAATAGGGTTAAACTACAATTATTAAGATAAACTTTTACCAAGAAACGTATTAATGTTAATTAAGGCTATAATTTTGCTATAGTTACCATGCAATTCAATATTTATGTTCAGCTGATTAAAAAAAAAAACATAAAAGAAAAGTGTAGCATGTTGAACATGTTGAACAATAAAAAAGTGAAAAAGTTTATGAGGAGGTCAGTGATCTCAGATGTGATTACAGTGAGCATCTTCAGCACTGCTGCTGCTTTTTTCTGTATGGCTGAGATACGCTTCTCTCAGTGCTGGTGTTGTAGCTAGGTTATGTACGTATGTTTCAGAGTTGATGGGTAAACACAGTTTTATGTCTATGTGTTTACATTAGCTTAGCTTTTTAGAATGCGCCTGAAACAACTGCACCTAGATTGTTTCTGCTATCTCTGCAATGTGCAGAATAATAATGTTAACAGAGTAAACAAAACACCAGGTGTGAAATGGATTTGGGGTATATAATGAGACAAGATAGCCAAATTTTTACTTGTGCTGAATAAAGGATTCTGTTCTCATGACTGATTCTGGGCTCATTAGGGGGGCAAGAGGAACTTTTCTCTTTCCTCTTTTCTCTGCACAATTCCATTTGTCTCTGTTCTTCTATTTCACAGGGATGAAAACACTGAGGAACAGCAGCAGGAGCTCCTCAGATAAAGTGCTGTTCTCATTTCTCTTCAGGCAGGACAGAGCGAGACAAGCATTTGACTCCAAAGAGCTGAGCTACCATTACTCCATTGTATTAGCTTGTTATGTTAACTGGCTAGCGTTAGCTAGGGAGCTTCTTTGGTGGTGCGGTTGTACACGGAGCTCAGCAGCGCCTCTATGGCGGTATGTGACAAAAGCACACCGGTTTTAATTTCCCCTTCAGTATAGTGGATGAACCAGTACACCCAGCAGCATAAAATTCAATCTATAAAAATAACAACATCAACAACAACAATTAAGCAATAACACACTCAAGGCTCATACTATAAGTGAGATATATGCACTGGTGTGCTGGTCTACAACACAAGGATTGGAAAGGAAACGTTAGAAGGAAAACAACTGCATCTTTTAATGTGAAAACGTTGCAAAGGTTTGGGGTAAGAAGTTCCCCAGACTAGAAGCCCACTTTAGCAATAAATATCCACTATAAAGACTTGTATATTTAAAAGTTTATTGAAGTTTATTTGCACCTTGTTTCCAGAGTTTTAGGGAGTTTTATCTCTAGTGCTGAATAAATTAATCTGTACCCAGGACAGATTCTGGGCTCATCTAGAACTTTAAAATTTGGCATTTACACCATTAAAAACTGCGTCGATTCACCCCAAGTACCACTGAGCAAAGAGACTGCTGTTTATTGATCAACCGATATATTGGCCGGCTGATTAATAGGGCAGATTATTGCCATTTTGTAGAAAACCGGCATTGGCCGATATTTAATTAATGCCTTCAGGCAACACTCTTGTATGTTGTGCTGTTGGTAAGCGCTGTTAGAGCACCACTTGTGTCTATTAAAACACTCAAATTAACTCAACAACCATGATTTTATTATTTTTTCTTCTTTTTTTGTCAGTGGCAGTTTGAAACTAAGCTATGTTAGAGAATGATTTCTAAAAAGTTACATATATTCTCATTATTCAAAATGGTACAGTCTGCCATCTTATCCACAAGCTTCTTTCTGGATGCACTTAAACTACAAAGGAGACATTTAAGTGAAACCAAAATAAAGGTAAACCATTCCTTTGTCATCTGTAGTTTGATTTAATAGGGTATTTATATGTAATATTACTGACTGACTAAGGTTAGATTGTATTGTTGGACTTATATCTGTCAGTATTTTACCCATATTCTGTTTGTTTTAAATAAAATGTAAAAGTTCATTCTTTTTGTACATTGCACACTTTCCAAACCTAAAGGTTATTATTATCATTATGGCAGAAAAAATAACTAAAATGCTGTTGTGACAAAAAATATCAACTTTATATATCGTCCACTTGTGCTCTCTAAATATCGGCATCGGCCACTTAAGGAAAAAAAAAACAGTATCGGACGATCACTACTGCTGTTCCTGTTTACAACTTCCTCACAGACATGCACTTTAGCTTCACAGAAAATGAGTTTTTCCCTAAGGGGGGGCACCTCCCTCCCACACACACACACACACTTTCACAATTCTTTAACTGCCAACTTCTTGCCAAACCCAAACATTTATTAAAACAAAACAAACCAAACTAAAAGAGCGTAAAACGATCACATTAAATTTCCATTCTGTTTTATTGTGGTCGTCCTCAGGGCCGCAGCACAGCTAGCGGTTAGCTCATAGTTCCTACGCTGTATAAACAGCACACCACAGAAACAGCACGTTCGCTAATCGCTACGTACGAGTGGAACAATTTCTCACCACCTGTTTATGAGCTATCTCCACCGCCTCAGACGCAGCGCCGCAGCGTGAAAACGCCACAGCGCCGGCATTAGCATCTGAGCTAATCCTCACATCCTCACCACAACAACATGTTCAGCATTCCTCCTCTCCCCGCTCACTTCCTAAAACACCGCACTAATTACACAACCGCAAAAATCAGATTACAGTCTGAGAGACCCTGACCCAGCCGGCCTGTACATCTCCGCACTCAATATCACACTAACAGCGTTAGCATTCTCACATTTACACAACAAAAACAACAACTAGCTTCTTACAGCATCCTAATCAGTTACTTTAAAGCATCAGGATGGACCATCAGATATTAGAGAAACTATATTAAACTACATAGAAATATCATTTAACTATTCCATGGTTCTTGCTCCATGTTAAAGGTCAAATTTAATGCTTTTTAAAGACCTTTTTAAGACCTCAACAAATATAATTAAAGGCCCAAAAATGTAGTCATGACTTGTTAAGCAGAAAATAATTGTATTGAAATGAAAACTGTTTCCCATTTGTTATCAATTTTCTTTTTCAATTTTGTTCCATTGTAATGCACAACATGTTAGCATGTTCACTAGCTCAATACTAATGTTAGCTAGCTCTACGTTAACCGTAGTTCTCTCCCCAGTAACACTAGCTAACTCGCCCCTAACATTAGTGTGTTAGCTAGCTCACTGCTAATATCAACTCTGCTAACCTTAGTTCTCTCCTCATCAACATTAGCTAGCTCTATGATAATGTTAGCTAGCTCTATGCTAACTTTAGTTCTCTCCCCAGTAATGTTAGCTAGCTCACAGCTAATGTTAGCTAGATTTACGCTAACCTTAGTTCTCTCCCCCAATAATGTTAGCTAGCTCTACGCTAATGTTGGCTAGCTCTATGCTAACCTTGGTTCTCGTCCCAGTAACGTTAGCTAACTTGCCCCTAACATTAGTATGTTAGCTAGCTCCCTGCTAATGTTAACTCTGCTATCCTTAGTTCTCTCCCCGTTAACATTAGCTAGCTCTACACTAATGTTAGCTAGCTCCATGGTAACCTTAGTTCTCTCCCCATTAACGTTAGCTAGATAGCCGCTAATGTTACCTAGCTTTACGCTAACCTTAGTTCTCTCCCCAGTAACATTAGCTAGCTCACAGCTGATGTTAGCTAGCTCTATGCTAACCTTAGTTCTATTCCTAGTAACGTTAGCTAACTCGCCCCTAAGTATGTTAGCTAGATCGCTGCTAATGTTAACTGTGCTATCCTTAATTCTCTCCCTGTTAATGTTAGCCAGCTCTATGCTAACTTTAGTTCTCTCCCCAGTAACGTTAGCTAGAAAGCCGCTAATCTTAGCTAGCTTTACGCTAACCTTAGTTCTCTCCCCAGGAAAAAATAGCTAGCTCACAGCTGATGTTAGCTAGCTCTGCACTAACCTTAGTTCTCTCCCCAGTAACGTTAGCTAGCTAGCTGCTAATGTTAGCTAGCTTTACGCTAACCCTAGGTCTCTCCCCAGGAAAAAATAGCTAGCTCACAGCTGAGGTTAGCTAGCTCTGCAATAACCTTAGTTCTCTCCCCAGTAAGTTGCCGCTAATGTTAGCATGTGTTTTCTCACTGGCTTTAAACGCACCATATAAAAGTGTAATACCTACAGCAAATTTACAGTAAATTTAAGACAATTTAAGGCATTAATTATCAAGATTTTAATTTAAGATATTTAAAAAAAAATTAAGGACCCGTGGAAACCCTGTATTCAAAACATGTACTGGTTAATCTCAGACAGCTTTACTTTATTACAAGGATTCTAATCTGAAGATGGTTATGAAACTCATGTGAGATTTAAAAAGCATGTTAAAAAGCAAGACCACTAATTCCTTTAATTTTCTCTCATGAAAGTCTTTATTTTAAAGAAATGGTTATAGACTGCATGTTTAAATAATTGATATTTATGACAAAAAAAACACTCCTGTTACTGGAACTCACTCCTGTTTTTTATGTTTTGAGTAACAGGAATGAAAGTAACAGGAATGAGTTTTTAACATAGAATTAGCAAAAACATGAAAAATAGCTAAATGGCAGCTATGCTAATAGCATGAGAACGCTGAGCACATTCTAGTGATTTTCCCCAAATTTGTATTTTAAAAATAAACCAATAAGATCTAAGAATTAATTTAGGAAACAGGACTAAGTGAAAACCTCTTTTTAAACAAGTATACCGTAGGTCTATAAACTTACATAAAATCACTCTCACATAAAGATAAAGATCTCACCAGCTAATCTATTCTTACCAGCATTAGTCTCTTTCAGAATTAGCTGTTTAAGGGCTCTGACACTTTTACACAAATTAGCTGTTACTAGCTACGCCCCATGTTTATGCGTCAAGAGTTTATCTATCAAAGGTCAGTGTTAGCTTATGAAACTGGAAAAAACTGCTACAGGAAGACATCTGGCTGACCCACATGGAAACAGCAGCTTTAGCCTTTGGCTCAGATTAACATGATTAAGTTGTCTCAGTTTCAGCAGAGAAGAGAAGAATTAGAGTTAATTTGACAGGAGAAGAACTGCAGTAATAAAGTTATTAATTAGATAAAGAGAAAATAACTAAGCAGCTTATCTGCTTATACATGCTTATACGGCATGGTACGCAGTAGTTTATATTAATTAAATGGTTTTATTTTAAGAAATCTGATACAATGTCTATTATTTCCACTTTCCAATTTTACAGTGCCTCCAAAAGTATAGGAACAGTGAGGTCAATACCTTTATTTCTGCTGTAGACTGAAAACATTTGAATTTGACATTAAAATATGAATATGAGAGAAAACAAATCAACATTTCAGCTTTTATATCCAGGTGTTTACATCTGGATTTGATACACACTTCAGAAAATTCAGCACCTTCTGCCAGAACACACCCAGTTTTATTATGAGCAAAAGTATTGGATCATGTAACTGTGGTGTGTTTTATCTGTGCAGACTGAGGAGTAATCAGTAACTTGAAAACCAGAGAGCTGAGAGTCTTTGAGGGAAAATCAAGCAACTGTAAAGCTGAGAGAAAATGGAAAATCAGAATCATTAGAGCACAAATATTGTTCATAGCCAGAACAACTGTGTAGAATGTCCTGAAGAAGAAAGTCGCCACTGGTGTACTGAGTAACAGGAGATGAACAGGTAGACCAAAGGAACCAAAGCAGTTAATGACACAATATTGTTTTCAGTCTACAGCAGAAATAAAGGGATTGACCTCACTGTTTCAATACTTTTGGAGAGCACTGTATATTATACAACAACAACAACAACAAAACATTGCAACGCTAGTTTTTGTCCAATATTGCGCAGCTCTAGTTCTGATGACCATATAAAGTAAATGACCGTAAACACAGAACAGCACTGACTACTGAGCTGCAGTGAAGGAAACAGGCCGAGTTTAAACCGCCTGCGCTCTTCACACCCCGCTATACTGCACCAACAAAGGGGAAGTATTTTTAAACACACGACGAGCTGAACTCACACCCTACTTCAACTTCTACACAGGAAGACGGAACAGCAGCAGACCACAGCTCATTTACACAGCACCCGGTTATCTACACAACACATACTGCACTATACTGCACTGTACTGTACACTCACATACAGCTCCAGTCAAAAGCAATTTAAAATGTTGTGTATTGTAGATTAATACTAAAGTCGTTCCAACTATGAAGCAAAAACATTTGGAATTATTTCATGAACTAAATGCATTAAACAAACTAGAATATGTTTTATATTTTACATTCTTCAAAGTAGCTCCTCTTGTTAGATGCTTAGATTTTCTCAGCCAGCTTTATGAGGTAGAGTCACCTGGAATTCAGGCTTTCAGTTAACAGCTGTGCTGAACTCATCAAGAGGTAATTACTTGAATTTCTTGTCTCTTAATGAGCTTGAGAGCATCAGTTGTAAAGTTGTGAAGAGGTAGGGTTATAGGTATACAGTGAAGAGCTCTATGTTTTAATACATACTCAAACAATAATACATACTTGAGGTTCGTGCTATAACGTGTAACATTGGCACTGCTGTGCTTCGGTTGTAGATCAGCACAGCAGTGCCAATATTACATGTTAGAGTTTAAACCTCAGTTCTATTATTACTGTTTACTGAAAGATTTAGAGTTAAAGAGGAGGAGAAAATAGGATCTGTTTGGTTATAAAAACTCCACCAGTTAAAATAGTTCCATTACTGCTCTGTTTGTAGCTGTGCTGTTTGGCTTGTAAGCGCTGCATCGTTGCTAGGTTAACTGTATGTGGCAGAGTAATACATGGAGAGCTTCGGTTACATGTATTACTAAGGATGGGTGTAGCAGTATTAGCATTAGCCGCTAACTGCAATGCTAGCTCTTTTGCTGTTCAGAGGTGAGTATATTGAACTGTAGTCTGGGTGTTCACTGTGTTAAAACAAGATACGTTGGATGAACTGCTAGCTGATAGCGACCTGGGTTAGAAATCTGTGTAGATTAACATCCAGCGCTAGCATATAATCCAGTGCATAACAAATAACAAAATAATCGCCGACTTAAAAAGTTAGTTGACTATTAAATAGTCTTTAGTTGCAGCCTTCGTATCTAGTTGGCGGGGTTTAAACAAAGCACGAATAATTGCCCTTTCCATCAATGTTCGTGCATTTTCACCAGCATTTCTACATCACCAAACCATGAGCTGCTGTGACATATCCTCAGTTCCACTAAAACTGATTCACTGAAAAGCCCGAACTGAACCAGTTCCAGAAGAAAGGGTAAGCTCTATGAATTAATTTACATGCAAATTGGACTATTTGCATGTCGACTGCAAACTAAAAAATATCCCGATTCTTCAATATAAATACAGGAAAGTGAGGAAATTTGGAAGAAAGGATTATTTCTTGTAGATTGCATCAAATATTCTCTGCTGAACAGATTATTCCGATGTTGACTGGTTGTTGGGGTGTTTGAGGATCTTCTTTGGGTTTGGTTCTCTGACTCTTCAGTTTGGAGATACTGGTATCAGGGCTCTCTTGAAATAATGCTGTAACTTTTATGGTTTTGAGGAACACCAGCTAACCAGATTAGCCAATTGTGGAATGATGCTGTAGCAGAAGCCATGATCACAGGTTCTGCACCTGAAGAACCAGAATCTCAAAACAAGAGTCAATAGAAACAACAGAAAAAGAGTAAATTTGGTAGAGAAGATCTGGTGCAAATCACATTCTCAGCTCTGCTGCTCCTCCACAAATACATAAATAGGAGAAATTAAAAGACTTTCCAACTCAATAAGATTTATTACCAAGAAGCAACAAAGAAATAATCTACTAAACACACATTTCCTCACATTCTGTGATCTGTAGGATCTGTAAACTCTCCTCCACTGAATCCAGGATGCTCTTATTCGGGAATTACTTGCTACTGCATCTCAGAACTCTCTGCAGACCATCATCTCCAAAACTGCTGCTACTGACTGAGTGCTGCTGATCCATATCTGACTATAGGTGTTAATAGAGCAGCTAGAGGAGGTCAGACTGAGGGAAGACAGCCATGAGGAAGGAGCAGAGCTTACCTGAGGAGGCACCAAGAAATCCGCCTCTTCTGCCTGCCACACCTCCACCACACTGGAGATCTCTGACAGAGCTGTGTGAGAGAGAGAGAGAGAGAGAGAGAGAGAGAGAGAGAGAGAGAGAGAGAGAGAGAGAGAGAGAGAGAGAGAGAGAGAGAGAGAGAGAGAGAGAGAGACCAAATATCACTTTCAAAACTTTATACTGCTTAATACAAAGAAAAATTCACAATATCTACCAGATTAACAATTATGTACACCTAATACCATATACTATTACTACAATTACTGATCCAACAGAATGCAGTATTAATATCTTAGCATGCTGGATCATTCACTTCTGGTAAATCTGGCAATTATCTGCAATACATATATCTCAGAACAAGAATATATCACAACATATTTTTTTTTCCCCAATATCGTAATTTGAGCTCTAATGTAAGCTTATGTCTGATACATAAGATAAAAAAATAAATAAACACTATTTCATACAGGTAGATTTTTATAGACTTTCTGACGGTTTTTAAGGCTAAATTTGAAAGAGTAGTACAGAAATAATAAAGAAAAAAGGAATGGGTTTTCATCTGTTTTTCTTTCTTGTTTTTTACTTCTAATAAACAATCAGAAACTCAAGAAAACAAAAATGTACTATATTTTCAGAATTTTCTATTTAAATATAAAATATAATAATAGTAACAGTAATAATAATACTGATATAAACAAAATGAACTAGATAAAAAGTAACTAAATAAAAGTGAAACGTTTAAAGTTAAACATTTAGAAGAGTATAGAAAGAAGAAATGGGGTTCATCTGTATATTTTCTATTAAAATTTACTTGATTTTCAAATTGTTACATTTATAAATAAACAAATAGCAGCTAGATAAATAATAAACATTTTAAACATTGTTTTATAGACTCACATGTTCATACATTTTCTGACTGTTTTTAGGACTTTACTATTTCAAATTCAGACTAGAAAAGAAAAAAATATATGTTTTTATCTGTATTATTATTATTATTAAAATGTACTCGTTTTTCAGTTTTTTCCATTTAATTTTTGCATCTTGCAACAAAAATCTGATTGTATAATCCAACCTACTCAAAAACAGAAAATTAGAGAATTATAAGTAATTTATTTGAAATCAAGAAAGTAATGCACACAATTTTAAGCGAGGCGACCTCTCACGTGCTGATTTCATGTTTACAGTGGACTGTTTACACTCAATTTATTTACAATTTGGACAAAACAAACAATACCCACAATAGAGTTCCTTACTAATGTTCACATCTTATATTACTATTAGATTTTATTTAGAGCTGCAGAATATATTGCGATGTGGAAATGTGCAACAATCGCACTGCAGAACAGGGAGGGATGCACCGATATTATATCCAATTATATCCAATATTACACGTGTATATTATATCTGCCGATGCTGATACAAACATTTGTAACGTACAGAGAGACTGTACACACCCTGATATAACATTAGAAAACGAATGTAACATTTATATAGCTTACATTTTAGATTTTCACCAGCTGTACCCAAACAATAAAATAAAAAATATTCTCCTGAGAATTTAGATTTCACATCCTTTGATCCTTTACCCGAATTTGATAAATAAGCTCCATCCCTATTGCAGAATGTGCAATATATTTTCGCTGCTTTACACAAATGAAGAGATGTTATTTCTACATAATACAAAACTACTTTACTTTACTCCAATCTAGGACGCCAAATATTCAGCATTCAGCAAATTAATCATTTATACAAATAAAGCTTTGGCTGAAAAAACTGAATAATTCATACCAAACAATATATGTTTCTGTTCTATTTGGTTTAATCAACGGCACATCATAATTAACAAAAACATGCAAAAAAAAAAAAAAGTTTGTGTTCGGCATTGGCCTTTTTTTTTTTTTCATTTTGGTACATCCCGTTTTCCTACATAGTAAATAAATAGTAAAGTGATCTATCAGACAATGAAGAAACACATAAGGAATCATGTAGTAACTTAAAAGTGTTAAACAAACCAAAATACTCTGTAAAGTATGTAGGTGATCTTATCTGGGGAGCTGTTAACTTGTGGTTTCTGAGGCTGGAAACTCTGATCAACTCATCATGGGGTGGTCCTGATGAGGGCCAGTTCCATCATCACAGTGTTTTTTTATGGTCTTGGTGGTCACTGCACTTTGTGATACTTTCAAATTCTTTTTTTTTCTTTATTAAGTTGAGTTGTTGTTCCTTCTTATAATCTGGATTAGAATATTACTCAAATATTCACTATTCACTGTGTACCTGTAACTCTACCTCTTCACTACTTTACAACTGATGCTCTCAAACACATTAAGAGACAAGAAATTCAAGTAATTAACTCTTGATGAGTTCAGCACAGCTGTTAACTAAAAGCCTGAATTCCAGGTGACTCTACTTCATAAATCCAGCAGAGATGTGTAAAACTGAACATCTAAACAAGAGGAACTACTTTGAAGAATCTATAATATAAAACATATTCTGGTTTGTTTAACAATTTATTACAGTTTACTAAATAATTCCATATGTTTTTTTTTCATAGTTTGGATGAATTTAGTATAAATCTATAATGCAGTACATCTCATCTAATTCGAATGTGCCAGTTCCACCTTAAGTGCTGCACTATTTAAGGTGGAATGGAAAGAAAAACAGAAGAAAATCAGCCAATGCAGGAGTAGCTAGTTAGCTTGTGTGAGCCCATGTGTTCCTGTCTGCACAAAGACAGTGTACACACACACAAACACACACACACACACACTGCTATCTTATACACCCCCAAACACAACAATACACCCCCAATAATACTCCATATCAGCCTCAAAACAGCGCTAATAATCCACACAGGCCCGGGGAACTTTACCTCCACTGCACAACTACTTATAACACACACACAGACACACAGACACAGGAAACACAGCACAGCGGCTGTTCTCCCGCAGAAAGGCCAGCCGCGCTCCGCCACGCTCAGCCCGGGGCCGCAGCACTGAGAGCCGGCGGGCTGCTGTAAACACTCCGCCCGGGTCAGCGCGGCTCCGAGCGGCGGCTGGCCGCGGGAGAGGCGCTGAATTCGGGCGTACAGAGCAGCAGAGCCCGCTGCTCCTCCTCCGCCGTGCTGGAGCTCATCTCCCCCGTGTTTATCCGCGTTTCTCCCCCCCGCTCCCCTGAACCGCCCCTGACCTGCGAGCTGGGCTCCTCCGCGCGGGATCAGCGGCGGCATCAGCTGCAGGAGCCCCAGGATCAGGTTAATCCAGCTCTTTCTGTGGCCGATCTCGCTCCACTCCCTTTGGGTCGCCATGCTGGCGCGTCCTGCTCCGTGCGCGTTCACGACGGCCTATTATTACATTTCGTTTCCCACCTGCTTTGGGGAAGCCCCGCCTCTTCCGCGCTCTGATTGGTTGCGGCAGGGGCTCTCCTGCGTTGGGATTGGCTGGTGGCTCACGCTCTCTGTAGGGATCTGGTTCTCTGACGTTTGCGACGCACAGTGAAGGGGCTTTCCGCAAAACAGGTGGAGCGAATAGTAAAAAATATAGAAATATAATATTTTTTATACGTTTATACACTTTCTGACCCTTTTCAAGGCTGAATTCTAAAGAAAAAAAAAGAAACAAAGAAATGGGTTTCATCTTTTTTTATTCTATTAAAAGTTTCTTTATTTTTGGATGTTTAATTTATAAATAATATAAATTTAAAATACCCTTGTCAAGACTGAATTCGAAGGGAAAAATAGTTTTGAAAGAAATGGGGTTTAATCTGATTTTTTATTTATTAAAATGTAAATAATGTTCCAAATTGTTTATTTATAAATAATATAAATATAAAAATAAACGCTATTTTATATGATAATGCACTTTATCTCCGTTTTTTAAGGATGAATTCGAAAACATTATATAAAGAAATAAATAGATCTTGTGAGATCTTTATCTTTATGTGAGAGTGATTTTATATAGAACTTCATGTTTTGTGTAGCCCATAGACCTACAGTATTCTAACTTGTGTAAAAGAGGTATCATATGCCCCCTTTAAATGGAGAATTTAAAATGGATAGAGTTTTACACACTATTTTCTTATTTTTCTTATTTTCTAAGTTTTGAAGCCTTAAATGGACAGAAAAATGAACTGGTAAACGTAACACTGACCCTCCACCTTCTGCCTCCTGCTTTCAGTTCATCCCACTTTTCAGTTCATGCCTTGTTGTCTTGACCACATTTAGGCCTGTGATATTTTTATTTTGTGTGTTTGGATGATGTATTGCTTTTGGTTCCTCATCTAAGCCGATGTTCCCACCATAGAGGCATACGCTGTTAAAAAAGTACCAAAAGTACTAAACTTAATAAAGTTCAAATAAAATTAAAAAATGGACGTTCTTCATTGATTATAGTATACATCTTTATATTAATACGATTTGGCAATGGGGACATTTATTATGAAGCCCAAAATGGCAGATTATCCATAATGGCTAACTGGCAACGCTAACCTATTTTCGAGATTAATTAATGATTGATGTGTCATATCAAAATGATCTTCCTGTGCTGTTTGTAAGCACAGGTTCAAAGGGCACCAAGGAAAGTGATTAATCAGAGTTAATCTTTTGAAGTAGTTATTTTATTTTTGCTGTTAATTAATCAAAACTAATGTGTTTATTCGACACAAAACTAATGTGTTTATTCGATGTGTTTATTTCTAGTTATTTCTTAAGCTAAGGTTCTATGTAGAGCTATAACGACTTAAGGACAATTCAGTTACCAATTGAAACTTTGTATGTGTAAACTTAATGAAAAAAGACACTGTTGGTTCCTCTATTTTGGATATAAAATGGGATTGCGTGGGTTGGGTATGGAGGTTCTACAGGTTCTGTATGGATCCTGCAGCACATTTACCCACAGATGTTGCTACAGCTGGGCCTGTAGATCCTGTAGCTCTACACTCGTAGGTTGAAGCTGAAACTGCTTCATAAATAAATGCTGGATTGGTGATAAATCTGGAGAGCGGCAGGACCAGGAATGGCTGCAATCTGGTGGAGATGTTCCTGGGAAACGCTGTATGTGGGTGAACATTATCCTGCTGAAAAAAGGCCACGCCCCATGTTTACGCTGAACATCCACCTACCACACATCAGTGTTAGCTTGTGCTAAATAAACTAAACACAAATAAGCAAGTTCATGTTTAATTACGATAAAAGCACACAATTCAGTTTTTAAAAGTTCTTACATCTCCCTCATTTGGTGACTCTTTCAGCTGATTCACAGAAAACTGATTTTTTTGGTTATTGTGTGTATATAACAGAGCAGAGAGACCAAAGTGTAAAAGCACAATTTTTGCATAAATCAAAGACCCCCCTTTTTTAGAAGTATTCAGAAGTAAGACTGAAGTTCCATCATATAATAATATATTACATATATTTTTGAGCAATGCCATCGGAGAACCTCTCTTGATTACACGGTTTGTGAAAGAGATGTAATTGTATTTGTATTTCAGATATCAAATAAACTCTCACTTACAGTGAAGATCCTTAATCAGTTAAAGACACTTTACACTTTATAAATAATTGTTGTTTGAACTACAGTGTTATCAGTGTAATGGTTGCTCGGTTCAGCCATTCAGCCGTGATGACCACCTCATCCTCGACTCATCCCCATCTGATCCCCACCTAATCCCCACCTCATCTTGACCTTATCCCCAACTCATCTGCACCTCATTCTCGACTCATCACCAATTTATCTCCACCTCATCCCCATCTTATCCTCGACTCATCCCCAATTTATCTCAACCTAATCCCCACCTCATCTTGACCTCGTCCCCAATTCATCCCCATCTTATCCTCGACTCATCCCCAATTTATCTCCACCTAATTCCCACCTCATCTTGACCTCATCCTCGACTCATCCCCATTTTATCCTCGACTCATCCCCAATTTATCTCCACCTAATCCCCACCTCATCTTGACCTCATCCCCAACTCATCCCCAATTTATCTCCACCTAATCCCCACCTCATCTTGACCTCATCCCTAACTCATCTGCACCTCATCCCCAACTCATCCACATCTTATCCTCCACTCATACCCAATTTATCTTCACCTAATCCCCACCTCATCTTGATCTTATCCTCGACTCATCCCCAATTTATCTCAACCTAATCCCCACCTCATCTTGACCTCGTCCCCAACTCATCCCCATCTTATCCTCGACTCATCCCCAATTTATCTCCACCTAATTCCCACCTCATCTTGACCTCATCATCGACTCATCCCCAACTCATCCCCATTTTATCCTCGACTCATCCCCAATTTATCTCAACCTAATCCCCACCTCATCCAGAACTCATCCCCAATTTATCTCCACCTAATCCCCACCTCATCTTGACCTCATCCCCAACTCATCCACATCTTATCCTCCACTCATACCCAATTTATCTTCACCTAATCCCCACCTCATCTTGATCTTATCCTCGACTCATCCCCAATTTATTTTCAACTTATCTCCACCTCATCCTCCCCTCATCACCACCTTAACCCCAACTCATTGCCATCTTATCTTAGCCTCATCCCCACCTCATCCCTTCCTCAACTCCAATTAATCCCCACCTTATTTTAACCTCTTCCCACCTCATCCTGACCTTATCCTCAACTCAACCCCACCTTGTTAACCCTAAAGTACTGGACGGAGCTCCATTATTCCAAAGAACACAGTTGCACAGCACCACAGATTAGTACTGGGAGGTTTATAGCCCACACCAGGCATTAGGCACGAAGTCAACAGCTTCATGTTTATGCATCTTAAAGATGCAATGCTAAGAGTTTTCTGTAGTTAACAGTTAAATGAAGTGTATTACAGTATAAATCTACAGGAAACACACTAATCCATCCAGAGCTAAATAAACAGGAACTCCCCAACAGCGGTTTAATAAATTCAGGGGAAAAAATAACCATACAGAGTTTTGAGAATAAGGAAGAAAGTTCACAACAGTTTCCAGCAATCCTGAGCTTATTTAAGTTTATTTATCTAAGTTATTAAAGTTTATTTCATTCTGAGAAAACTGGTAAACTTATCAAAGGGGGACCAGTCAGAATTTATCATCATATTTCTAGCTCAGAAAATAATCTGAGGTATTTTATATTATTTGCTTTAGGGAGTGTGTTATTAAATTATTGGAGATTACCACAGTGTCTGTGATCTGCTGTAACACTGAGCAATAGCGTGTTATAACTGTTAGATCTGATTCTGTATCTGCTGGGTTGTTATAACATGACTCTCTTGGTCAGATGCCTCCTTTAGGGAACTTTCACAGCTCCCTTGTTTAGTCTGAACCAAAATAACAGGTGTGAACAGGAAGTACAGGAAATAGAGCCTATAAACAAACCAGAGGTGTGAAAAGTATCTCCATTCATTACTCTGTAGAGTATAGATACTAGAGTTCAATAAAATATTTCTGTAGAAGTTGAAAAAGTATCAACTCAAGCTTTTTACTCTTTAAGTGAAAGTGTTTAAAAAAGTACTGGATTCAAAACTACTTAAAGTATAAAAGTAAAAGTAATGTAAGGAGAAAAAACAAAGCCATTAAGAACAAAAGCTTAGGGACGTGTGCAGGTGTGATGGATCACAGTATAAACCAATTATATGGATATAATTTCAGTAAAAGATCATCATACTGAACGTAGTAAAACAAGGTGGTGGTAGTGTGTGTGATGATCTGGAGCTGCTGGATAACTTGCTGTAATAGATGGAAGCAGGAATTCTTAATTTAATCAGAAAATCCTGAAGGAGAAAATCCTCCATCTGTTCCTTAGTGACCTCAAGCTCAGGAGTACATGGTTTCTGCAGCAGGACAATGACCCAAAGCTCACAAACAAGTTTCCCTGTCTCTGAATGGATGAATAAACTAAATGAAGGGTTTGGAGGGTCTAGTTAAAGTCTGATTGAGATGCTGTGGATGATTTTAAACAGGACAGGGATAAATTGGTTTGAACATTTTTTTTTTTAATAAATAAAATTATCATTTAAAAAGTGTTTTTTTATATTTACTCAGGTTATCTTTGTCTGATTTTAAAGTTTGTTTGATTATCAGAAAAATAAAAGTATGACAAAAAAGCAAAAACAAAAGAAATCTGTATGGGGAAAATACTTTTTTACAGCACTGTATACATATACTCAGAATCCCCTTCATATTTTAATTACTGTGACACCCGGTAACTAATTGAGTATATTAAATTACTCATTCTGTAGATTTATTAGTATAAAGGAGTCAGAGTCGCTTGATGTTTCTCTTCAATAAACTATTTTACACCAAACTCACTCTGAATTACTTTGTTTGCATCATAAAAAAGTTTGATATCAGCCCTTTAATACGTTATTGGCTGATTTCACTTCATTTGCACTTTCACAGGTATACACTAGAACATCACTGCAGCCTAATGGAGATGCCTTTAAACAGCAGTAACAAACAAACTCACAATTATAGTAAATTATGAACTATTATTGTGCTGAGAACAGGTATTTTGGTATTTAAAGCCAGTGCTGAAGGTATGAACTGAATGTGATACACGGTCTGAGAATCATTATACTACTTGAACCCATTGAACATTTTCACATTTTCTCAGACTACAACCACAAACTTACTGAAAAATATATTTTATTGAGAATTAATTAAGTGATAGACCAAAACTGCAAACAGCACTTCTTCTGTCTTTCTTTCAACAATGCTTTTCTTCTTCCATTCTTTCATAAAGATCAGATTTGTGGAGAGCAGGACTTATAGTTGTCCTGTGGACAGATTTTCCTGATACACCTGAGCTGTGGATCTCTACAGATCCTCCAGAGTGATCATGGGTCTCTCGGCTGCTTTTCTGAGCAGTGCTGTCCTTGCTGGATCTGTCAGTTTGGGTGGATCTTGGCTATTTCTTGGTTGGTTTGTAGAAACAGTTGTAGAATGCTTTTTATACTAAGAATACTAAGTAAGTTGGAGAAGTGCTGGTGTAATCAGACTTTTCTCTATGTCGTACCTGTTTAAACTAAACCCAGCAGAGGACAAGTTAACACATGCTGCTGTTACAGGTCTGCTCCAGGAGAAAGAGGTTTCTCTGTGATTTCCTCAGAATCCTGCACCCATTTCTGCACAGATCAGTGCTGATATTGATCACTTTCACAGGATATTAAGAGCTATACTGTATGTGGAAGTATAAATGTGACGAAACAAAAGCCAAAAACAGCAACTCACCAGAGTTTTACAGTAAACACAATACGCAACACCTTTATTATTTATTGCATTACTGCAGAAACTCTGCACAGGCCATAATTTATTTTAGTAGAACAAAAACTGTCCACAGGCCACCTCAGACTCCGGCTGCTGATGTAGAAGCAGCATGACCTACTGTACTCTCTCTCTCAGACTCCGGCTGCTGATGTAGAAGCAGCATGACCAACTGTACTCTTTCTCTCTCTCAGACTCCGGCTGCTGATGGAGAAGCAGCATGACCTACTGTACTCTCTCTCTCTGACTCCGGCTGCTGATGGAGAAGCAGTATGACCTACTGTACTCTCTCTCTCTCTCAGACTCCAGCTGCTGATGGAGAAGCAGAATGACCTACTGTACTCTCTCTCTCTCAGACTCCGGCTGCTGATGGAGAAGCAGAATGACCTACTGTACTCTCTCTCTCTCTCAGACTCCAGCTGCTGATGGAGAAGCAGAATGACCTACTGTACTCTCTCTCTCTCTCTCAGACTCCGGCTGCTGATGGAGAAACAGCATGACCTACTGTACTCTCTCTCTTTCTCTCTCTCTCTCTCTCTCAGACTCCAACTGCTGATGGAGAAGCAGAATGACCTACTGTACTCTCTCTCTCTCTCAGACTCTGGCTGCTGATGAAGAAGCAGCATGACTTACTGTACTCTCCCTCTCTCAGACTCTGGCTGCTGATGGAGAAGCAGCATGACCTACTGTACTCTCTCTCTCTCAGACTCCGGCTGCTGATGAAGAAGCAGCATGACCTACTGTACTCTCTCTCTCTCTCTCTCAGACTCCGGCTGCTGATGAAGAAGCAGCATGACCTACTGTACTCTCTCTCTCTCTCTCTCAGACTCCGGCTGCTGATGGAGAAGCAGTATGACCTACTGTACTCTCTCTCTCAGACTCCGGCTGCTGATGAAGAAGCAGCATGACCTACTGTACTCTCTCTCTCTCAGACTCCGGCTGCTGATAGAGAAGCAGTATGACCTACTGTACTCTCTCTCTCAGACTCTGGCTGCTGATAGAGAAGCAGCATGACCTACTGTACTCTCTCTCTCTCTGCTGATTGAGAAACATAATACCCCATAGATTTTTTTTTTAAATGTGCATAGTATTTGGTAAAAAAAAATGCAATATTATTTCCAATATAGTGCAGCCCTACTTTCAAGCAGCAACATTCCTATTTTGGCTTTCAGAGGATCCAGGGATGTTCAGGAGAAAAGCATACACAGAATATATACAGTTCTGAACATATTTATTTACTATAAATGAGATTAGAGCGTCAAAAACTATGTGGATATTAGCAAAACAGAATGCAGCAACGATGCAACAATGCAGCAAATTCTTATTATTTTTTTATGAAGTTTTGAGGTTAATGCAGTCTTTCTTTAAATGAGGATTTATCTTATACACTGTGAAATTAACCCCTTTCTGGTGTTGGAACATTTAAACAAAAGCTATTTAATACTTGGTTTGTCATTAGAAATGTAAGCAAAGAGTCGGAACACAAACCTTCTACTATTATTGGAACATCGGGCCAAACATTGTCAGTGAAACCCTTATTCACCACTGTCGTCCATTTCCTCTCTCACCATCGCCTTTTATCATTCACAATAAAGCTGCATCAATTCAGAATCCACACAGTTCTGTTAGGTTACTCCTAATGATGATGCTCTCTGGTGGTGTACACACTCCCATTGTTTGCTAGCAACACCAGGCTCACAGCTCCATTGCAAAACTATAGAAACCCTTCAGACTTCAAACACCAAACACACCCTGACTGCATGAACACATGTGCGGCAGGGTGTGGAGTAAACTGGCCTCAGATCAGCATAAAACACTCTACAACCATTGCTGAACCCAGATGTGTATCTACAGTTAGGAAACGTGAACAATCAGTCAGTCCAGGTAATCAAAGTCCTCAGGAATCCCAAACGCTTTATCCAGTCGACTGTCCTCAAAGCTGAACTTCTTCTTCGCCCAGGACTTGATGGAAAACACGTTATCTGGGGGAAAAAAAAGATGTATTTAAAATGTAAATTTACATAATTAAAATAACTACTGTTACTCAAAACCTTCAATATGTGCTTCAGTATCTACTATCAAATAGAGGTCTGACTTAAAAAAAAAAAAATAGTAAATACAGTAATTCTTAATGATGCCTTAATGATTTATTATGATCTTTATTACACTGTAATCCCGGATAAGTTAAATTTACTTTAAAAAATTAAGGAAACCGCCTGAAAAAAGTTAAGTAATGGGGAATGAAAACTTAAATTAGCAAAACACAGAACATCAAGTTATCACAACTAAAGAGGAAGTTGATTTTTTTTTTGTTATATTGTAAGACCAGATAAGTTGAGTTTACTTTACTTTTTTAAGGCACCTGGTTTGCTCATTTTTTTTAAGTAATGGGGAATAAAAACTTGAGTTAGCATAAATCAAAACATCTAGTTATTACAACTAAAGGGGATTTTGATTTATTTCGAAGGTAGCCCAGGGAGAATCACTACACACTGATGGTGAGTGTTAATCAGAAACGGTTGGACACAACCAGTATGCAAATAGATTGTGATAGAAGCCAATGGAAAAAAAGCTGTTAATGACAACAGACTAAACTCAGTTATTTTAAGTTCAACTCAAAGATCTCAGTTTGAATAGTACAGTATCTGTGCCCACAAATGTTCAACTAACTCAAAATAGTTGAGTATTATTAAGAAATATCTAATTTCATGTAAAACAGACTTGAATCATTTGAGTTCAAACAACTTCTGGGTTTACAGTGTAAAACATATTTGTAAATCTCTGTGAAATAAACTCTTGTGTGATACACAAATAGTCCTGTTATGCAATATATTTAGTGATGTTTAGTGTCTAATAACTGATTCACATCAATTGCAAGTTTGGACATACCTTCTTTTTCAGTGTTTTTAGTATTTTATGTACTTTTCCTACATAGTAAATAAATAGTGAATAGTGATGCATACTAACTGTAGTAACTTAAAAGTGTTAAACAAACCAAAATACTCTGTGAAGAAGCTTTTAGATGCTCTTATTAAATGAGAACTCCGGTGTAAAATGGACTTTTGTTGTAGTAAAACATGATAAAAAGTTCTTACCTTTGATGAATAGCACACCTCCGTTCTCCCACAGCTTTCAGAGTTAACAGTTTATCCAACAAACACCCTTCAGACTGGGAGATACGGGGCACAATTTACCCTGATAAACCACCTTTTACATCGTTATCTAGCAAGGAGGTGTGGAGCTACTTTGAGCTGGATAACAGTGTAAACAGGTGATTTATCAGGGTAAATTATGCCCCGTATCACCCAGTCTGAGGGGTGTTTGTTGGATAAACTGTTTAAATGTCTGGATCTCTAAATGCTGTGGGAGAACGGAGGTGTGCTATTCATCAAAGGTAAGAACGTTTTATCATGTTTTACTACAACAAGTCCATTTTACACCAGAGTTCTCCTTTAACTTGTGGTTTCTGAAACTGGTAACTCTGATGAACTTATCCTGTACAACAGAGGAAACTCTTGCTCTTCCTTTCCTGGGGCGTTCCTGATGAGTGCCAGTTTAATCTTTATTTGAGGATACTTTCAAAGTTCTTGAAATTCCTCTTTTCAGATTGACTGACCTTGAATTTTTCTTAAAGTATTTTTTTCTTTATTAAGTTGAGTAGTTGTTGCTTCACATAATGTGGATTAGAACGTTACTCAAATATGCACTATTCACTGTGTACCTGTAACTCTACCTCTTCACAACTTTACAACTGATGCTCTTTAACACATTAAGAGACAAGAAATTCAAGTAATTAACTCTTGATGAGTTCAGCACAGCTGTTAACTGAAAGACTATATTCCAGATGACTCTACTCTCAAAAAGCTGATGTTAAAACTGGCCTCAGAAACCACAAGTTAAAAAACAGCTCTCCAGATAAGAGCACCTAAAAGCTTCTTCGCAGAGTATTTTGGTTTGTTTTACACTTTTAAGTTGCTACATGATTCTTTATGTGTTTCTTCATAGTCTGATAGATCACTTCAATTTTCATTTACTATGTAGCAAAAAACACTTTTGACTGGTTCTGTATTGTTGGATGGATTGTTGATATAAACAAAGAAGATCCAAATTTCCTCCTGAGTCTGCAGTGGGTTCCTCAGAGAGCTGTGCTTTTCAAGCATTTGACTCTAAATCAAAGTGAAAGCTTGGAAATGGATTAAATTTGTGTGACTGAATCAGGACTCACCGGTCCATCTGGATACAGCTTCCTTTGCAGTAATGTTCTCCTTCCCTGCAGAAAACAGAAAAACACGTTAGGGATCATTTTAGCTAAATGTACATCACAATTTACCCAGTTAAATACAGTCACTGCTGCAAAAAAAACTCCTTAAATTCTTCTTTTTCTTTAAGGGTTTTATTTTACAGCTGTAGTTTTTTTCTCAAGTTCAAATCAGTTATAACTTGTGTGTTTTCCTAAATGGTTTGGTTTGACACAAGGAAAATCGCAAGTGCATCAAAATGCATTTCAACAAACAACGCGAGCATGCTGCATATTGGTCACAGCTAGAAAGTAATCACAGGAAGTCGACATAAACAAACAACATAAAAATATGTTGATTTCATTGTCGATGCATTATTAATTTGTTTTGGGGAGACTACACCCTGTGGGAGGTGTAATGGTCTCACACAGTATGTAAACACACCAGATAAGAGACAAGACAACACCCGTCCTCACTGTATATCATCTCTTTATACATTTAAACATATTCTCAGAATTAAAATTTTATTGGCTTATGTTGTTTTTGAAGTAAAAAAACAAAAAACAAAAAAAAAACAGTTATTAAAATAACACAGACTGCAGCCAGTGTTGCCAAGTTTAGCAAAAAATCATGCCCAAAGTCTGTCTAAAACCCGCCCGGCAGAATCTTCAACTAGCCCAATGTCTAAGGTTGCCAACGATGTTCAAAACACAGTATGCTTTTATTTAGAACGGTTTACAATGAAGGTTTTTAAGCAGAACTGATGAAAATAACTGTATTCCAAAAACAAAACAAAAAAAAAAAAAACACACCCCCAAATTTCCAGTCTAGCGGGGAATCCACAAATAGTTTTTAATATTAAAATAGTCATTAGTTGTAGCCCTAGTCTGGACCTGCATGTGTATTTGGATTGTGTATGCAGAACAAAATTTTGTCGCATTTAATTTGTTATTATTTAATATTAATTAGTAATTAGGAAGTTGCTTTAATACTAAATGTAAAAAAAAATTGACATTGCGCTTTCAAACTATTGTTTTTTAATGGTAAAACATACTCCATGAGGTCGTGAGCAGTGAGTGCTGCACATACCATGTTCAGTGTGTAAACAGCTTAGCATGGAGCAGCAGCAGAGATTAACATTAGTTAATAGAGACACTGCAGTAATAAATTATCTGGGTAATAAATCTGGTTAAACTGCACCTGTACAGCCATTTATCTCAAACATGAGGAGTAAATATATTTGATAGTCGGGTCGGATGGAGGCCGGATTGCTTTCTTACCAAAAATAAACCACTCTGGGGTGTTTCAATTCTTGTTAGGCTTTATGGGTAGGTTAGGGGTTGTAGGTGTTGAGGCTACATGGTCCTTCACGCTGAGAGTTTTAGATCTAAAAACAGAGGACTGTGAGAATCACTGGCAAGTCAGAGCAGCACAATCGACCAAAAATTACAATAACCACTATATTACCATAATTTAATGTGCAGTTTCAATGTATTAAAAAAAATCAGTTCGTCTCAGTTGCTAGAAAGCTAGCTAACTTTCCCCATCCACCTTAAATGGTGCAACAGACGGCAGAGGATGCAGCATTTAAAGTGGAACAGAAAAATAAAAGAAAATAAAAGCTAATTTCAGCTTATTAACACAGAGGAATAAAGGAATGGACTGTGATAATTAATTGCTGCACTCCCTGCCCCTTTCTGAAGGCGTACACAAAAACAAACATTCAGTTAACTAGTTAATCAGTAGGGGTGTGAAAAGACACTAATACCACGAGACGAGACGAGACACGATATTGGGTTCACGATAACGAGACGAGACGAGATTTAAAAATTAAATTTTAAAGAAAACTATATTTTTTTTTGGAGAAAAATCATATACTGCAAACTTAACAGACTGGTTTCTCTCACACATTGATTCTATAAGGAATAGAAATAAGAATAAAAAATAAGGTCTTATATAGTGCAAACAATAAGTGCAAACCATAACCAGCCATATTAAGTCTATGGTTTGTGTTTTTTCTCCTAAATCTCTTGTAATTTAACTATGCAGAGCCATAACCAGCAGGGCCGCCGCTCTGCATACGCAGACAACGCAGCCAGCGTTAGGCCTCAACCATTTTGCAGTTGCAGGGAGCCAAATTGACTGAGAATGAAATGTGTTGAAATTATGACATTATTAAATTTAAAACCCAATGTGAATTATTTATGATACGCTCATCTTTTTTGTCTTTAAACATTGCATGGGGCACCTACTCTACTACTTAAAAGCGGCACGTTATTATTTTTGTGCATAATATAATGCCCCCACCCCTATTGCCTGAAATGGCACGGCTCGGTTTGCTCTGTTGGTTGTTGCCAGATGTGACATTTTCCAGTCAAATAAATAATCAAAAAATGCATGGAGGCGCTAAATCTTGTGCATGTTTAACCATTTTTAAAGTGTATGTGGCCATTCTATACAAAAACTTGTCCAGTGCAATATTTGTGTAAGTTAAAAACTTAAAATAAAATAAACAAATAGGATGAAAAATCGTAACTTATCTGGCAACCTTAGTCCTAACTAAAGTAGCAACGCTACTTGAGTTTGGCAGGAGACAAGTTCACCGCGCGAAGTTGCTACTAAATGGTAATTCAACTATGAAGCGACGGTTTGAGTCTGGAGCTGAGAAGAAGAAAAAGAAGCAGAAAGATGAGGCCCATGCATCCCTTTCTGGTGAGTAACTTCGATGATAAAGGTTTAAATAGTTTTGATTACTTCATGTTCAGTGGTGTTGCCTGAGCTAGTTACGTTGGCTTTGCTGATTTGGTAGCTTTAAACGCTTAACTAGAAACTAATCTGGGTATTGCAAGGCACGTGGCACGTTTGCAAATAGTAGTAGTGTAGTTTGAAGATTTTTAGTGACTTTAATAAAAAATTAATAAACAGAGTAGCCTACCTATTGACTAATGCCGTCAGTGCACTGTCCAAATGGTCTGTATGACAGCAGGATCAGACAGCTCTATAGATTTTGACAGGCTGATATAAATACACCACGAATATAAACGATAATTTCATAACCTTTAAGGCTGGCTTGTGTAAATGACGTGTCCACTGCTTAAAATAGACATGCATCGTTTCATTTATTATTTATACATTATAAATAGTACTCTTGTGCTGTTCTTCACTGTTATTGGCCTTACTTATAACGTTGTAAATATTCACAGTTACATGTGTAATTTTAATAAATAGTAAAATTTTGCGTAAACCTTTTGTGTTTGTGTGTGTGTGTTTTTTTTTTTTTTTTTTTTTTGGGGGGGGGGCCTCCCTGACCAGTTATGCTTAGGGCCTCCAAAACCTTAGCAGCGGCCCTGATAACCAGTCATATTAAGACTCTGCTTGAAGTGAAACAGAGACAGAACATGTTTTTAAATACAGTACAAAGATAAGGGATTAGTACAGCTGCCTATGAAACAGTCACGTGTAGGATTTACATACAGTATTTATATATTGTTTGTGTCTTGTTGGTCACTCTGTTACCGTTTATTGTTTTCAATGGAGCCAAAATGCAGCCAGACCTACAACTTAAAAGTAGCAGAAGCATCTTCTATATCAGGGGTATTTAAGTATATTAAATAATTAAGTGTTATATCCTGTAAGGTTGTTTGAACTGAATGATGTAAAAATATAGAAGAAGAAGAAATGCCTCTCTGGACAGATTTTGTTTACATTTATCCCCTGTCTCTCTCTTTCGCTCGGCGTGACTAGTTTCCGCCCGTTCTCGTTCTCCCTTTCTCCTTATAAAGGCGTTTTTTCACGGCCGCGGTTCCGCGACCCTGACAACACGGGTTCGATCCCGCGTGAGGAGCGGTGTGTTAATTTTTTTTTTTTTTTCCTTACCGCGTCTGCACAGATCTGATTGTCTGAAGAGAGCGTTTGGTGATCTTACCCCACACGTGATTGGTCTGTGAGTTTACTGCGCCGCACAATTAAATCCTTCTCAGTAGTTTATCGGTTTGGGTCTGCATTGGACAACGTTTGGGTCCGGACCCAGACCGCGGTCCGCTCATTAGTGACCTCTGTTCTATACAAATGCCCGAATTTTCCTCTTCTGCTGAGAGCTGCTCTCACACTCGCTGCTACTGGGTTGCCAGATCCCTCTTAAAAAGTCCACATTAAACTGTTTTTATTTCTCTCCTGCAGACAGGTTTAAGCTTGACGAGAAATATCGTCACATTTAATCTCGCGAGATCTCGTGGCACGATATCTCGTCACACCCCTATTAATCAGCATCAGTTAGGTTGCTGAACTTTAGTGCTCCACTGCTATAACGCTATATGGGCCCTATGGGCGCTATTTTAGCAATCTATAGCGCACTGGTCAATTGTGCATTGCGATTTAGGCCGTGTCGATGTGTCTTTGGTATCATGAGTGCGCAAAAAATACGACTTGTGCAGCTCAATACACACAAAAGTCAAGTTTTAGACGCTCGCTGACTGGCATTTTAAAGCGCACAGTAATCCAGTCATTGTTGCGCGGCTGACTGTTGACTGTTGTCAGGGTTTTAACCAATCAGTAGTGCACCTGTGTTTCCCGCCGCCAAGATAGAAACACACCACATATTTACTTAACCTATCAGCGTTAATATAGTCCTAAACTCCAAGGCTAATATATGGATGCGGGCACAAGGCGTGAAAATAGACTGTTGACGGGGTGCAAAATAGCAACGAACATCGCAATGCAACCTTAAGCACGGTGTACAATAGAACCATATATCTGTATCAGGTTCTTAAAGGGTTTCCTAAATCTTTTCACCCCTTCCTCTTCTTTTTTTTTTATAACTTTATTTCTAATTTTTCCACATGTTCTCCCAATTGTGTGCAGCAAATTACCCAACCCACTCATTAGGACCCTGTCTATCACCAGTAATGCCCCCAACACACCAGGAGGGTGAAGACTAGCACAAGCCTCCTCCAATAAATGTGAAGTCAGGCTCCGCCTCTTTTTGAACTGCTGCTGATGCATCATTACCGTAGCATCACTGCGCTAACGCTCGGAGGAAAGCGCAGCGACTTGGTTCTGATGCATCACCTCACAGACGCAGCCTTGTGCTGATCCACATCACCCTAGGAGTGATGAGGGGAAGAGAGAGCGCCATCTACTGTACCCTCCCAGAAAGAGTGCAAGGACAATTGTGCTCTCTCATGGCATGCTGCATGAGTGGGGGTTCGAACGCTTTAGACCGCTGGACCACTCGGAGCCCCTCCCCCCATCCTCTTTCAACTCTGTTCCAGGAGAAAGGGTTAGACTTGAAAACAAAAAGTAGTGGTACAAATTAAAAATGGGATTGGGTCTAAGTGTTTGTAAATGTAACTTGATTTTGAGGCTTTTCTATTGATCCACTGATCCTGTAATGTTTATACAGGCCTAAGAGCATTTTATTAAATGAAGGATTAAATGAGGTTTTGGTGCGATGGTACAGAAATGTTTGTTATTTTGAATGTGAGCATTTTGTGTCTTTGCGACTCCCACACCGCCTACATTTGGCCTGAATAATCTGAGTCTGAGGTAGAAGGCGGCTGCAGATCACAGCAGCAGATCCACCGCCGTCCGCCGGCTCTGTAGAAGCTTGTATTCAGACAGTCAGCAGAGCACCGCTACATGCCCCGGCTGCACATCCATTACAGCCCTGGAACAAACCCACACTGGAAAAACGGCAGATTAATGTGCCGGCTCAGTGAAACCCGGCACCTGGCGCTGCTGCAGAGCGGCGGGTCCTGGCACGGACGCCTGGACAGACTGTCAAGAGCCCCCAGATATTAACCCTTACTCTAACAGATACTGTCTGACCAACACTTCTTCAACGTCTCTTAATAAAAATCAAGGCTATTTATACTTTAGGCCAGGTTCACACTACACAAGTTCTTCAATTACATGACTGATCAGCGACACGGGGTCACAAATGACAGGATTTCTCACTGTGGGAAATCGCTGAATCACCTCACAGCTCTCAAGAAACACGTTTATTACGAGAACACACCTGAACTAAACACACACAAAAACAAGTGATGCCAAGTCAGAGAGTCTCTATAGAGGAGAAAACGCACTTGAAGTGAGTCTAAAATGAACAGGTTTGTATAAAGCAATTTTTTTCCTGGGCCGGGGGTCCGCAAACTCCATTTTGAGGTGGATTAAGGGGGCCGTGAGTTGCATTTTTTTCGTACTTTAATCTGTTTTTAATCCGTCTTTTTAAAAATGAATATTCAAATATTCGCTACCAATTAGTGCCGAATATCCGGAGCTCAAAAAACGCTATTCAGGCCAGCCCAGGTACGAAATCAATGTTTTGTCATAACGCCAACAAAAATACCATGAAATCTAGTGATATTATTTGAGGGCCATACTGCTCACCCCTAAATATATATATATATATATATATATATATATATATATATATATATATATATATATATATATATATATATATATATATATATATAGCTGTGTGTAAATAACATACCTGCTTTAAATGATTAGTCAATGTTTAATAACAGTAACAATCTATATTTCTCCAGTTTATTAGGGTTAATCCAGCTTGCTGCATATTATCTGCTGAGTCCTGATTAAATCACACGTGTTGTGTTTGTTTTAGCAACGATGTGAACGTGAGTTACACCTCAGTGCACGGCTTCACAGCAGCGAGCTGAGACACGCTGCAGCACAAAACCATAAAAGAAGTCTGGAGCAGGCGGGCGTGGCCTTCAGCACCCAGTAAAACACACAGCCGTGGTGTTAATCCTTACATACAGCTCTAGGTGAGAGCTCCAGTTCACCTCTAAACCAGTTTATGGCCAAGCGTGCCACACAGGAAGCCAGCAGAAGGTTCACGCTTACACCGACTTAATACAGGAAGCAGGAAACACAGAGGGAATTTATTCCACTGTTCTATTATAAGAGTTGCAAAGAGCTCTTTTATATATATATATACCGGCCTACATAGTGTAAATGAATAGAGAAGTGATCCGGACTATAAAAGAACCTGAGGAATCATGTAGTAACTTAAAAGTGTTAAACAAACCAAAATACTGATGAGAGCCAGTTTCATCATTTTAACAATCTTTCCAGACTGACTGACCTTCATTTCTTTTTAAAGTATTATTTTCTTTACTTAGTTGAGTAGTTCTTCTTAAAAATATTCATTATTCACTGTATACCTGTAACTTTACCTGTAACTTCTAGAGGTGAGATGCATATGGTTGGACATCAGCAGGGAGGCGGTATTATTGTTAGATTTATTGATTTGCATATTGTGATGTGTCTGTGTACCAAAGTACATGAAAACATCATCCTTACCTATAGAACAGCTGAACCTGAGAGGAGCTGCAGAGGCAGAAATTACCATAATTAAAGCGTTTTTTTAAAGATTTCATTTTCAAATTTAGAATAACTTTTTTCTGCTATTAAAGCTCCACTAGGTAGGATTGAGATTTTGTGATCGTGGGCTCCTCCTACAGTTGCAGAGTGTAATAAATGTTTCAGGCGGATTAGTTTCTCTTTCTCGTTTTCTGTCTTTCACAGTCATATTCGGTCTCTTTCCAGCTTCTGCCAGAGTGTCTGTATGTTAGTTTGTAAAGAATGAACCAGTAGTCCTTGTAGAACTGTTAGAACTAAAGGTCGGAAAGCAGGTCGCAGTTCTCGCGAGCGTTGGTCGCGGCCGCCTCAGAAAACTTACAGAGTCTAGTTTGAGCTCAGAGGAGCTCCAGCACAGACACGAGAGAGACGCTATTCCTCCTATTACACCTCAATGCAACGCTGCAGTGAGTTTCAAGCTGTAATTTTACTTCTTTAAAAAGATAAAAAATCAAGGAAATCCTACCTGGTGCTGCTTTAATGAAAAATATGTGGTTAAGGGTTTAAGTGGCTCTTTAAATTTGTTTGTAAAACTAAGGCCCCGTCCACACGAACCTGGGTATTTTTAAAAACTGAGGTTTTTGTCTCCGTTTTGGCCTTCCGTCCACACGAAAACGGTGTTTTCGGTCACTGAAAACACCTTCCAAGGTGGAAATTTTTGAAAACTCCGCCCCAGCGGAGCCGTGTGGACTGAGAAAACTGAGCTTTCTGAAAACACTATGTTTACATTAGCGTAGAGACCGTGAGGGGACTCTTTTCAGCGCAACAACAGCGAATTCCGGCATATTAAACCCAGCTGATCCAACTAATAAACTAACGTTAACTGCCCTCATTGACCCAACAGCGCGGAATTACCCAGAATCAGCTTTAAACGCTGTAAAGGGTTTTACCAGTGTAGCTTAGACCAGTGATAGTGGCGTATTCTACTCTATCGGTATGAGCTTTAATTATATTGATCCAACACCACCCTGGATATACTGACAGACCAGCTACACCAGAAACTCAAAATACATCATTTACTGCTACTGGAGCTCCCCATCCAGCCTGTTTCCTCCCCAGCCTCTCTGGATTTTACAGCGGGTCAGTAATGTGGGTTATAAGTTAGTGATTTGTTTATAGATTCTAATAAGTTTATTATGCAGTGAAAAAATAAGATGTTTGGTGTTTGTGGCTCGATGTTTAAGTAATTACATTTAGCCACGTTAAGATTGGTCCTTCATTGGAAAGAAACCCCACATTAAGCATTTTTACATTAAGTGATGCTTCAGTTAGCTGGGTTAGCTCTGTGGTTCTAGAGTAACACTGTAATGCTAGTTTTCCTGCTGCATTACTCAGCTCTCCTCAGTGAGGGCAGATAGTTAGTTGATAAGCTAGTTGTTAGTTGATTAGTTGGATCAGGTGTGTTGTATGTAATCAGTATAAACTAGTGACCGTAAAGCCTGAAACAGAGACAGCGCCTGGATTGGTTCTGTTCTCTCTGCAATGTGTGGATTAATAACATGTTCACAGCTTAATTTAATGTCACTCTCACATTACCAAACACAGCAGAGATAACGTTACTAAAATGCGCTGTGTGCAGTTTTTTCCGATCCTCCTGTCCGGAGGTAAGTTACAGATCTTACCGCAAACAGTAAAAAATTGTTGGGATAAATAAAAAAAATTAAGTAGTTGTTGCTGAGGAGTGACGAGAAAACGTCCAAGTGTCTAGAGAATCGCTGTTCATTTCAGCGTTTTTGAGTGGTATGGCTTTTCCCTGTGGACGGGGATATTTCTGAAAACGCTGCTTGTGTGGACAAAGATATTTTAAAAATAACGGAGACAAAAACCTCAGTTTTAAACAATATCCGGCTTCGTGTGGACGGATTAATGAATGGCTTTAAGGTGCAGAAAACGCAGTGGAACGAATGTATAGCGGAGCGACCTCTAAACCAGATGCATCTACATCTATGTTATGTCTACATGTGTGTCAGCGCTGAATCACGCTCCCTCTCATGCAGATGGTTCAGAGACAGCTGGCAGAAAGAATATATTCCAGAGCACAGAGCCGCAGGGAGGCGGAGTAATTAACACAGCACACAAGCCAAATCCGAGCACAGCTGAAAACCTAGACTAAATAACCAGCCTCCCGAGAATTAGCACAATTAAAACTGACTCCACATATTTCAACACAGACCACCAGAGTCTGGCACTGAAATTCATACTGGAGATGATCATCCTGAAGAGAAAGAAGCGGAGGAACAGCTGCAGGGAGAGAGGAGCAGCAGAACCGGGTGAAGAGGTGAGGAGAGGTCGCTGTCGTCCTCTCGCACTGAAACATTCACACCGGATACACTAACACAGAGACTGCATCGCTGAAAGATACATGCACAGACATGCAGAACATTACATCACTATCAATGTCATCAGTTTCTCTACCCCACACACACACTGCACGCTACAACCCATCCCTACCCTACTGAGAGAACCTGCAGAACTATCATCTCCATCCACTACAGAACAAAGCCTGAAGGCCCTTGGGGTTCATTCATTCATGTGTTCATATAAGAGGCAGGTTTATTAATCATGTGTTTGGGCAGAACATAATACTTAATTAATCTAATACTCAAAAATGGTTATCACAGTTTTTGGACTATAAAGCGCACCAGATTATAAATCGCATTCAATTTTCACAGTTTGTCCAACAAACACCCTTCAGACTGGGTGACACGGGGTATAATTTACCCTGATAAATCACTTTTTACACCGTTATCCAGCTCAAAGTAGATGTGAAGAGTCCATGTATAAATATATATGTCTATGTCATTATCAGTACAGTGATGGCGGCACTCTGAGCTGAAGTGTTATTGGATGTAAACAGTGGTGTTTAATAAGCTTCTTGTGCACTTTAAGTTATTAATGCTGGTTTTAAATGTCAGGGTGTGGAGCTACTTTAAGCTGGATAACGGTGTAAAAAGTGATTTATCAGGGTAAATTATGCCCCGTGTCACCCAGTCTGAAGAGTGTTTGTTGGATAAACTGTTAACATTTCTGGATCTCAGAACGCTGTGGGAGAACGGAGGTGTGCTATTCATCATAGGAAAAAGAACTTTTTTATCATGTTTTACTACAACAAAAGTCCATTTTACACCAGAGTTCTCCTTTAAGTGGCACTAGTAAGGAACAAGGGTTTCACCATATTTCCCTTTAATTCAGCAGGTCTCATTGCTGGAGGCGCCTAAATAAAAAAACTGTAATTCTTAAAAAATAACATTTTCTTTTAAAGTTAAACGAGTGCTGGTTATTAATCTACACAGATTTCTCTCCTGTTTATTTGTTAAGTAAAGAACTTTAGTTTATTCACAGTAAGCTTAGATTTCTAGTATTTTCAACAGTGCAGTTAGCTGCAGTTAGGGATATTGCTCTGCCTAAATGCTGTCCGGTAAGCCAGGGCGCTAACAGCTAGCGGTTCGTCTATTGTAGCTTGTTTTAACACGATAAACACGCAGAATTTAACTGTAAGCAGGAAGACAGCTCCAAAAATTAATATTTTAGATGCTTATCTGTTTAATGTCAGAAATAATAAGGAGCAGAGGGCATAAAACCATTTTTTTTTAACATTCTGCACCTTACCTTACAACACGACCACTAGGTCAAATATATTGTAAATATTAAAATACTGTATGTTTTTCCTCCTGTTTTCTGTTTGAAAGTTTTTCATCAGTTAGCTACATTGGGAATTGTACTGCAGAAGGAGAGGGAAGAAAGTAGATCTGCTTTTATACAGAAAAATCAGATGTTTAACTGAGAAAGAGTTTAATAGATCTCCTGTATTATAACTTAATTTAACTGATATAACAGATATAATTAATTAAAGCAGGTTTGATCTATTTATTTATCCATTCATCTACCTAATTAAAAGGGATGTAAATCATTTCCAATACAAGCTTAGAAATGTTTAAACAATTATTAATAGGTATTACTAAAACTCTGTCTCTAAACATGTAAAAACACCAGATAAGGGACAAGACGGCACCTATACTCACTGTACCTCAGCTCATTATACATTTAAACATATTCAAAGCATTTAAAGCCCACATTTAGTGGCTTCTGTTGTCTTAAGAACGCTAGAAAAAAGCAGAGACTGAGTTACTGAAGGCTGCAGCCAGGGTTGCCAGGTCCAACCAAAGATCCCGCTGCCCAAAGTCTGTCTAAAACCCGTCCGTCAGAGGCTTGAACTTGCCCAGTGTCTAAGGTCGCCACAGACATTCACAACATAGTACATTTTTATTTAGATTGCAATAAAGGTTTGTAGGCAGAAGCAAAAAATATTAAAGCAGCCAAAAAAAATTAATTGAAAGATTACTATTTGATGTTGAGAGATTTAGAATTCTGCACTCTCTCATAATTCATCCATTTAAAAAAACAGGCATCAATCAGTGCAGCTGCAGTTTCACTTTTAAATATTTAACTTTCTTTACTGAAATTCACTTTTATTTCACTCAATTAAAATTTGATATGATAATATTTGACCAAGATCGGAGCATCTTTAGTCTTTACTTTAGGGACAGAAGGAGAAATTAAAATTGATCCTATAAAACACGAAACATTAAAAATATTTCATGTTAATTTTATGTTTACTTGATTGTCATTAAATATAGAGTACAGAAAATATTTAAATTATTTTTGAGAGATTTTAAACATAAAACAGGGTCATATTGACCCTAAAGATAATAGAAGGGTTAAAGGAGCACAGAGGAAAAATGGCATTTCTTGCTAATGGGCTCCTCCTACAGACAGGAAGTGTAATTGGAGTTTGAGCTGCCAGTAAAAATATGCTTTGCATACAGTGGAGCTGGAAACTTTGTGCATCTTTTAGAATTTTCTATATTTCTGTATAAATATGATCTAAAACAGCATCAGATAAAGAGAACCCAGTTAAACAAATAAAACAAATATTATACTTATGTGGGTACGCGAGAGAAGCACATAGCGCTAATGCTAATGCATGAAAGCAAAAAGACGCATGAATTCAGCTTGGACCATTCACATTTATGTCACATGTTCATGGATCGGATACGTATCTGATTTAGGACCACATAAGAAAGTGACTCAAATCTGATTTAAAAAGAAAAAAAAATGGATTTGGCACGTTCACACAGCCATGAAAAAAATCTGATCTGAGCCACAATGAGCAAAAAAAACAAAAAAAAAAAACAGATTTGAGTCACTTCAGTCTGTTAATGTTCCCCTACAGACTAAATGTATTCTGTCTCTATGGGAACAACAGATTACGTTACGTGTTGGTGATTCTGTATCTACTGTAACTGTGGATTAAACCTTGTTTATAAACAAAAATCTGTTTTAATTTTGATTCCTGTTCTTAGTTTATTATTATTCTTTTTATTACTTCTTATCATTCTTATAATTTTACATTACTTATACTATTGTTTTATTTTCTTTATTTTAGATTTTATAATTTCTTTACTTTTTAGAATTTCCTATTTTATATTCTTTTTACATGCATATATTATACAAATACATATTTATATATTTTTTTACTATTTTGTTCCTTATTTGTTCTCTCATTAATTTTTCAATCTGTTTTAAACTGTAAACGCTCGGCTCCACCCTCGATGTGTTCTCGAGTAAAAATAAAGGTTGATTGATTGAAATAAAAGGTACCTGAGGGGAATCACCTACCCATAAATGAGGGAACAAATTCTGGCCGAAAAATAGTTTTAATTCGGCACAACACCTGGAAAAGCAACTTGCTGAACTGTCAGCATACAAACCAATTAACTTGAAGTATAGGGAGGTGGGGAAAATTATTCTGTAATAATGAATTACAAATTCAAAGCCGACCAATAGAAAACTTAAGCTCTATCCGGACGGGATAGTTTCTCAGGAGGTTCTGGGGTAATTTTCTCTTTTATGGGGAGTTTTTTTTTATCCTCTGTGATTTTATTCATGTCTAGAACAATCATGTATGTTTTTTTCTCAGACGTCCTCTAAGAAAATTACAGGCTGAATTATCCACTGTTTTTTTCTGAACTCCGTGGTCCTCCGATAATTTTAGTTGAATCCGGACACACATCTCTGAGTTTCGTCTCCTCGCGTTTAATAAAACAGCTATTTGTCCACTGCTACACACCGTAAATAAAATTTTGACATGCGTTTCCACAGAGATCCACGTTAAAAACACAACAGCGAGTGGAAATGGAGGAGCTACTGAACGCGATGATGTCAAGTGACCGAGCAAACCTAAAAACTCACTGGTCCTCCTGTTGTTGTTGTTTTTTCAATTGCAGTCCGGATGCAGGAGTTTTATCACTGAGTAAAAGTGTGAAATATTTTTACAGACGCCCCCCTGAGAAACTAATCCAGTCCGGATAGAGCTTAAGAGACTTTTTTATTAAACAAATCTTATTTTGGGCTTAATGACGAATCCTGCTTTGTGAGACACCTACAATACTGTGTTTCTGTTATATACTCACTCATCTCCTCCACCACTTCCGGATCACACTCTTTATATTTCTCCACCTCGGCTCTCAGCGACTCTCTCTGCTCTTTCAGAGACTGAAGCTCCTTCTGAAGAGTAGCTCTCTCTTTCTACAGACACACAAACGTTCATCATCAGGCATTTCCAGCAGATCAGATAATACTGCAGTAATATTACACCACTACTGGTGTAAAGCAGAGACTGTTAAAAAAGATGGACGCCGTGTCGCCGTTCCCATTCATTCAATGAAAATGAAGCCAAAATCTTCCTCCATTTTGGCGATCCTGACACCTGATTCTGCGCAGTAGAGACCAGAGGAAGGAGAAGGCTGTGGATAGCAACCTACTCATTTGAATAACCCCGCCCCTGAGGGCTGCCTCACGGTCACAGACTGCAGAGCGGGGCGGAGCGGAGCTGACGGTCTGTTATTGGTCCCACCCATAACCAGCCCTTTTACAATAACCACACCTTTTTTGAATAGAGCTGAATAACGTTTTAAAAAACGAATTCTGTGGGGATATAAAAATTTAACAATAAAAGCAGAGGTTACACTAGCTGTTGCATTTAAATAATGAAGGTAGAATTACAGCATATTAGAAAAAACGTGATTGAAAGTTGTCTGTTTTGCCATTGAAACCTATGGGGGTGGGTGGAGTTACACAGCTTTCTGCAGCCGAACAGCAGGGGGCGCCCGACCTGTGGTGGCTTCACTTTTAAGAGACGATGCTCTGTCCAGCTATATACAGTCTATGGTGTAAAGGGCCACGGATGATCCGTGATCCATATGAATCCGTTATAGCTGTAGGAATCGCTATAAGATTAAACAGGATATATTGCATTTGTTGCTGGATAATATGGGTGTAGCAACAGAATGCATTAAGTTGCATCGTGTTGCATCATAGTTAGGCAATTAGTAAAGACCTAACACAGCTTTCAGTGAACACGTTAGTGCTGGGAATAATCAATAAAAGCACAATGTTTTATTTCAGGGTTCTTGCACCATTTTAAAAGTCAAATTTAATGCTTAATAAGACGTTTTTAAAACATCAATAAATATAATTTAAGACCCCAAAACGTAGTCAATATTTCTTTGGGAGAAAATCTTCTTTATAAATAATTACAAATAATCTTCTACGAATACTTATTTAGACCTTTTAGTTAGCTAGCCTGCCGCTAATGTTATTATATTAGCATGTTAGCTAGCCCGCCGCTTAAGTTGGCTAGCTCTCCCCTTACCTTAGTTCTCTTCCCGGTAGCTTAACTAACTCGCTGGTAAGGTCAGTATGTTAGCTAGCTCTCCGCTAACCTTAGTTTTCTCCTCGGTAACGTAGCTATCTTGCCGCTAATGTTTGTAGATTAGCATGTTAGCTAGCCCACCGCTAAAGATGGCTAGCTCTCCCCTAACCTTAGTTCTTTTCCCAGTAGCTTAGCTAACTTGGCGGTAAGGTCAGAGTGTTAGCTAGCTCTCCGCTAACCTTAGTTCTCTTCCTGGTAGCTTAGCTAACTCGCTGGTAAGGTCAGTATGTTAGCTAGCTCTCCACTACCCTTAGTTCTCTCCTCTGTAACATAGCTATATCGCCGCTAACGTTATTATGTTAGCATGCTAGCTAATTCGCCGCTAATGTTAACTACCTCTCCGCTAACCTTAGTTCTCTTCCTGGTAGCTTAGCTAACTCACTGGTAAAGTCAGTATGTTAGCTAGCTCTCCACTAACCTTAGTTCTCTCCTCGGTAACATAGTTAGCTCGCCACTAATGTTATTATGTTAGCATGTTTGCTAGCCCAAATGTCACATCGCAGGACATGTGATGTCTCTAAAAGGCAATTAAATCAACCACTTCATGTGGTAATGTTTTGATTCTTGACAGAAGAAGTAGATACACAGCGCTGTCTCTGTGTCTGTGTGAGTGACAGGTTGGTGCTGCCTGAGAAGCGTCTGGTGACGTCATGGGCCCTGCAATGTTTAATATCACAATATATATTGCAGAAAAAAGAATATATATATATATATATATATATATATATATTTTTTTTTTTTTTTGTAATGTTTTTTTGTAATGTAACATATTCCCAGTATCGTGCAGCCCTAATAGGGAGTTAGATTCTTGTTGGGATAGAGGAGAATAGTGAAATGTCATTTAAATAGATTTTTTTTTTTGAGAAACATGAAAAATTTTCAGCAAGATGGTAGCGAAAATGCTCACAAATGTAGCATTTTCCTTGTAGTTTTATGGTATTATGGGACTTTTCTATAAAAAGGATAAAAAAAGAGAGTTATTGAGTTACGGTATCTTGTCGTCCATTTTTGGCTTTCTCCACAGCCTGTTGAAGAGCTGTCTTCCGTTGTTTTGATTCTTCATTCTGTACCAGGAGAGAAGAAATGAGGGTCTTTGATTCTACTGAATCCAAATTTAAACACGTAACTGTGAAAAACACAAGCTTGTGTATAATCATCGATATAATAATGCATTTGAAAAAAAAAACTGCTAACACTATTAATACTTTTACACTATTAAAATAAAATGTTTGGTATTTGTATTAAAGGATTGAAGTTATCAGGACTGCAGAATATGCTGCTGAAAAGTGATGTTTACAAAGCACAATTTGCCACTGTAAATAACAATCACTGCCAATGTCTAATTATAGCTTACAAAATGCAGAGAGCACTTCAGAATGATGAGTTTCTTTGATTTTACCAAATTGAAAACCTCTAAAATATAATCAAGAGGAAGATGAATGATCACAAACCATCAAACCAAACTGAACTGCTTGAATTTCTGCACCAGGAGTAAAGACATAAAGTTATCCAAAAGCAGTGTGTAAGAGTGGTGGAGGAGACCATGATGACAAGATGCATGAAAACTGTGATTAAAAACCAGGGTTATTTCACCAAATATTGATTTCTGAACTCTTAAAACTTTATGTTTATGAACTTGAAGCCTGAAAGCTCTGCATCTTTTTTATTATTTAAGCCATTTCTCATTTTCTGCAAATAAATGCTCTAAATGATCATTTTTTATTTGGAATTTGGGAGAAATGTTGTCTGTAGTTTATAGAATAAAACAACAATGTTCATTTTACTCAAACATAAACCTATAAATAGCAAAACCAGAGAAACTGATTCAGAAACTGAAGTGCTCTCTTCATTTCTTCCAGAGCTGTTTGTAGGAAATAGACATAAAAAAGATGATCATTATGTGTGTCTAATTTATTGTTTTTCTTAAACAGTCATTTTGTTCAAGGATTTTATTTTCAAAATTATATTTTAATAATGATACTGGAAATTCCTTTTTGATATTTTGAAAAGATGCAAAAATATGTTACCCAAAATATTATGTAAAAATGTGTATAATTTCAAATCGAATACTGTCATTTGCTGAATGAACAGATAAAAAAAATGACAAATTAAATCAAATGTTATATCTACAGATCAAATTATATATCAAGTGATATCTCTGAGTGTTGTCAGTATTGTCTCTCACAGCTGCTGGTTTGAGGTTTACTGACGCCCACCCTCCCAGATCTTTCTTTTAAGGATGCCCCACAGGTTCTCAATAACGTTACCAATACCGTCTTAATTCTGTGTGTTTACTGCGTTAAAACAAGCTATGTAGTAAAAACCGCTAGCTAATATCACCCTGGCTTACCAGAACACTCAGGGTTCCTCAGTGTAGCTCTGTCGGGTGGCTACCGCTAGCGGTTAGCTGCTAATGCTGCTGCACCCAGCCTTAGTGCAAATCTGGAAATCTAAGCCTATCTGTACTATAAATAAACGAAACTGCTTTACTCACCCAAATAAACAGTTTTCAGGATAGAAAATTGTGTAGATTAACATCCAGCACTCTTTTGACTTTAAAAGAAAATGTTTTTTTTTATACTTAGTTTAAATTTACCTAAATTAGATACCCAAGGATGATTAGAGGATCTCCCTTTCACTTTTTTTTGCATTTTAACTACATTTTACAACAAACTAGTACACGCTTTTCATATTTGGAAAGATGTTTCTATTTCCCCATATTGCAGCATAACTAAGTTTCTCTCTCGAGCAAATTAACCCACAAACCTGTCTGGGATTAATAAATGCTGTCTAAAAAAATACATGAAATAAAACAAGCAAACACTGTCTCTGAAACACAATAAAACACAAACGATCATTGTACTGATCATTTACTGATTTTAGATTTTATAGGAACAGTGAGACCAGTCCCTTTAATTCTGCTGTAGACTGGAAACATAAAATATGAATATTTTGGTTTTTATTTCCACATATTTACATCTGGAACTGATACACAGTTCAGGAAATAGCACCTTCTTTCTGAACCCACCCATTTCTCTTATGAACAAAAGAATTGGAACAGACAAAAAAAAAAAAAAACATAATTTAAACACAAGACATGCAAGCTTAAGCCATGACACTACCTCCAACGTGTTTCACAGATTAGCTGGTATGCTTGAGATCATGAGTAGATCCTTTATTTCTCCAGCCCTTTCCATCACACTGGTGCCTTATCTGTTTATAGTCCTTGTATTTTTCTTGTTAATAGTGGTTTAATCTTCTGCTGAAGCCTCTGTACTTTAGTTAATGAAGTTTTCTGTGAACATTAGATGTTGATTTCTTCACTCCTGCACTCTTGAGGTTGTTGCTGGGTGTCACTAATAGTTGTTTTAGGGATTTTATTTACTGAACTGCTGTGGTTTTCCTTGGTTTACCTGTTCTACATATGTTACTCAGTACACCAGTGATGACTTTCTGGCTATGGCCAGTTTCGGATCTGATTGATCAGAGCATCACAAACAGATCTCTGGTTTTCATGTTTGTTACTCTTCTAACAGTCTGAACACCAAGAAGCAAAACTTTCACAAAATAAGTCACTGACTTCAGTTTAGCACTTTCTACTGTTAGCATTAGCATCATTAGCTCACCTGCTTCTCCAGGTCCTCCAGTCTGTGCTTGCGAGCGTGCAGCGCTTTGCTGGGAAAGGCCCAGTAATAGTTAGAGGTGCCCACTCTCTCCGAATCCACCATGTTATCATCCACCAGACTCTGCAGCACCTCCTTCACTGACATCGGGGCTAAAATAGCAAAAGAAAAATAACATTATTTGCTTTCTTAAAGTGGAAGTTGGTATTTAAAATTCTTAAATACAGTATCATTATTTCCCTACATAGTAAATGAAGAGTGAAGTACCGTATTTTTCCGGACTATAAGGCGCACCGTATTATAAGACGCACTATCAAAGAACGCCTATTTTCTGCTATTTTTCCATACATAGGGCGCATCGCATTATAAGGCGCGTTAAGTTTCCCTTCCCCCACCGGGGGTGGTCGCTTGCCGGTGGAGCGTCTCAGTATACAAATCTAACTGTTAGCTCTTTCAAAGTCAAACGAGTGCTGGATATTAATCTACACAGATTCCTCTCCTGAAAACTGTTTATTTGGGTGAGTAACGTGCTTCAGTTTATTTACAGTAAGCTTAGATTTCCAGATGTCCACTAAGGCTTGCTGCACCAGTGTTAGCATAGCTATCCGCTAGCACGCTAGCTAGTCACCTAAACTAGTAAAGTTAACCCAAACTTAAACGACAGCGTTACACTGAGTAATCCTGCGTGTTCTGGTAAGACAGTGAGATATTAGCTAGCGATTCGTCCCCCGTAGCTTGTTTTAACACGGTAAACAAGCAGATTACAGGCTGATAAAACTCACCTCTGAGAGAGTTAGCGCTTAGCATCTAGCTAATGCTAGCCAGGCAAAGCAGCACAGACTTACAGGCCGATAACTCACCTTTGAACGGTGAACGCTTAGCGATTAGCATCTAACTCTAATAATACTGCTCCAGCAGTATTAAAAGTGCTAAATTTAGAAAATACTGATCTCTGAACAGTGAAAAAGCTAGCTAGCTAAGCGGTTAGCATCTAGCTAATGCTATTGCTGCTCCGGCCTCAGAGCGGCACGGCTCTGCACGGAGTGTGTGTTTACTGCTCCTTACACCTGACGGGTAAAATTTAGATAATACTGATCTCTGAACAGTGAATAAGCTAGCTAATGCTATTTGCTGCTCCAGCCTCGGAGCTGCACGGCTCTGGACTCTGTATAGCACTGAAACTCTGTATAACGCTGCACGGAGTGTGTGTTTACTGCTCCTTACAACCTGACGAGTAAAATTTAGATAATACTGATCTCAGTGAATAAGCTAGCTAGCTTAGCGGTTAGCATCTAGCTAATGCTATTGCTGCTCAGCCTCGGAGCTGCACGGCTCTGGACTCTGTATAGCACTGAAACTCTCTATAATGCTGCACGGAGTGTGTGTTTACTGCTCCTTACAACCTGACGAGTAAAATCCATACAAAAGGCGCACCGTATTATAAGACGCACTGTCAATTTTTGTGAAAATTAAAAGTTTTTAAGTGCGCCTTATAGTCCGAAAAATACGGTAATCAGACTACGAAGGAACACATAAGGAATCATGTAGTAACTTAAAAATAAAGTTAAATAAACCAAAATGTGAAGTATTTAGATGCTCTTATCTGGGGAGCTGTTTGTTAACTTGTGGTTTATGATGCTGGTAACTCTGATTAATTTATCCTCTATAACAGAGGAAACTCCTGATGAGTGCCAGTTTCATCAGTATAATGTTTTTGATGGTTTTTGTGGCGACTGCGCCTGAGTATACTTTCAAAGTTAATAAAATTCTTCTTTTCGGATTGACTGACCTTCATTTTTTCTTAAAGTATCTTTTTCTTTATTTAGTTGAGTAGTTGTTGCTTCTCATAATATGTATTAGAGTACTACCTCATAAAACTGACTGAGAAAATGCAGCAGAGTGCAAAACTGGTAATCTAAACAACAGGAGGAGCTACTTTAAAAATAAATACTAAATAATTCCATATGTTTTTTTATAGTTTGGATGAGTTTAGTATTAAAGCAGCACTAAGTAGGATTTTCTTGATTTTTTATCTTTTTAAAGAAGTAAAATTACAGTGTGAAACTCACTGCAGCGCTGCATTGAGGTGTAATAGGAGGAATAACGGTGCTCTCGTGTCTGTGCCGAAGCGCCTCTGAGCTCAAACCAGACTGTAAATTTTCTGAGGCGACCGCGAACAACGCTCGCAAGAACTGCGACCTGCTTTCCGACCTTTAGTTCTAACAGTTCTACAAGGACTACTGGTTCATTCTTTACAAACTAACATACAGACACTCTGGCAGAAGCTGGAAAGAGACCCAATATGTCTGTAAAAGCCAGAAAACAAGAAAGAGAAACTAATCCGCCTGAAACATTTATTACACTCTGCAACTGTAGGGGGAGCCCACGATCACAAAATCTCAATCCTACCTAGTGGAGCTTTAATCTACAATGCAGAACATTTTAAATAATGTAAAAAACATTTAATTATCATAAATGACACTACTTACTGATTCCTTTGGATTTGGGAGCAATTTTTTCAATGTCCTTCAGTTGAAAAACATCCTTCTGAAAAAATAATAATACAGTTTTAATCAGACAGTCACTGCAGTGGAAACCAGTTGGGGGCTTCTGTCTGCCTCCCAGAGCTGTAGAATTACAGTATGAGTCCTAACTAAAGCTGGAATTAAAAATCTCCAATAATTTAGTTATTTTTTAAAGAGAATACATCAGAAACACTGTAAATTTAACTGACAGTTTACTTAAAAAAACTAAATTAATTTACTTACTGTTTCAAAAAATATCTCCATCATACGAGACCTCTTCTCTTCCAAACTGAGTCCTTTCTTCTTCGACTGTTTCAGAGAGTAAAATTTTAGTAAAAACTGACATTATTAGGCAGATGACAACGCAATCTTAAAATCAACAAACACTAATAATTTTTATTATTTACATTGTGGCCAAAATAAAATTTCAAAAAGACTTAAAAATAAAAATCACCCAGAAGCTTCAGCCAGTATTTTCTTCCAGTAATGATTTCTTTTATGATATATTGTTTTAGGCTTTTATATGGTTTTAGGCAATTACGTGAATATTTTCTCCTTATTGATGTGTAAACTGCTCTTTTATTATTTTAAGATACTAAGTTATTACTTTGAGATACTATCTCACTATTTTGAGATGCTTCCCATTTTTAAGGGACTAATAATAATGAAATTTATAACGAAATAGCCTTTCAAAATAATGACTTTGTATGTCAAAAAAACAACTTACTTATTTCAAGATACTGTGTAATTTTGACATGCTATCTTGATATTTTGAGATACTAAGTCTTTATTTTGAGATATTAAATCTTTATTTTAAGATAGTAAATCTTTATTTTAAGATAGTAAATCTTTATTTTGAGATACTAAGTAATTATTCAGCGATACTAAATCTTTATTTTGAGATACTAAGTCTTTATTTTGAGATACTAAGTCTTTATTTTGAGATACTAAGTCTTTATTTTGAGGTACAAATTCTTTATTTTGAGGTACCAAGTCTTTATTTTGAGATACTAAGTCTTTATTTTGAGATACCAAGTCTTTATTTTCAGATACTAAGTCTTTATTTTGAGATACCAAGTCTTTATTTTGAGATACTAAGTCTTTATTTTGAGATACCAAGTCTTTATTTTGAGGTACCAAGTCTTTATTTTGAGGTACAAATTCTTTATTTTGAGATACTAAGCCTTTATTTTGAAATAAAGAAAGAAATAAAAACAGTATTATTGTGATTATTGTTTTACTGTTTGCTGTACTCTACTATCTCTGATATAAAATGATTAAGTTATTTAATTAATTTTAATGAAAAATGAAGACCGTGTTCCCGCCCGGTTTCGAACCGAGGACCTTTCGCGTGTTAGGCGAACGTGATAACCACTACACTACGGGAACTGATTACCACGTACAGACACTCCAGCCTTTAAACCGGTGGAGTAAAATAACATTTTATACGATTTATATATTTTAAATCACGTTATAAACACAGTAAAACACATAAAAACAAACTCACCTTTCACTGATTTTATCTGTTTAAACTAAAAGACTAAGACAAAACACCACAACCTGCAGTAACTAATAAACTAACGTTACACCAACAGCGGCTGTATTTAAGAGAACTCTGACTACAAATCCAGCAGATTAATAAAGTTTTTAAACTTTAATATAGATCGTTATTTATACTAAAGCGATGTGAGGCCTATGGTTTTCTCTTAGACTGTTAATTAACGCTGTTGATTTAGCTAAAGCTAAAAACAAACCCAAACAAACCACGCACCTAAAACTACCTAAAACTGTGTTTAATATCACACAATCCGCTCATTTTCACCTCCAGTAAAATGTTTTATTACTGTAAATCTATTAAAGTAGATATTAAACACAGTATTAAAGTCCTACCATTTTTAAATCACTCCTCTGACTGAAGCTCCTCTGATTCAGTTCTCAACCTGCTCCACATTTCCCGCCAACTGCCTTCATTCCTATACCGGAATCGGTTCTTTTCTTAGAATCATTCGAACCGAATCAGGTTCACAGGACACCATAGACTGTATATGCAGGACACAAACATTTCAGCCGGATTTTTGAATCGGTTCTTTTCAAAGAATCATTCGAACCAATTCAGTTTCACTTATGAACCTGAATTTATTATCTGCATGTACATGACACAAAAAAAATCTTCTGGATTTTTGAGTCAGGTTCAGGATTGAACCAGGGTGTATTATATACATATACAGGACACAAAAGATTGAACAGAATTGGTTATTTTTAAGTTTTATTATATACAGCTCTGGGAAAAATGAAGACACCACTTTAGTTTATGAATCAGTTTCTCTAAGTTAGCTATTTATAGGTTTATGTTTGAGTAAAATGAACATTGTTGTTTTATTCTATAAACTACGGACAACACGTCTCCCAAATTCCAAATAAAAATATTGTAATTTAGAGCATTTATTTGCAGAAAATGAGAAATGCCTGAAATAACAAAAAAGATGCGGAGCTTCAAATAATTTTAAATAATGCAAAGAAAACAAGTTCGTATTCATACATTTTAAGAATGCAGAAATCAATATTTGGTAGAATAACCCTGTTTTTAATCACAGTTTTCATGCATCTTGGCATCATGTTCTCTTCCACCAGTCTTACACACTGCTTTTGGATAACTTTGTCATCTTGTTGCACAATCCAACCAGTTCAGCTTGGTTTAATGGCTTGTGATCATCCATCTTCCTCTTGATTATTTTCCACAGGTTTTCAATTTGGTAAAATAAAAAAAATAATAATTTTTGAGTGGTCTCTTATTTTTATACAGAGCTGGAGGTTACAGTAGGGGGCAGCACTGAGTTTATACCGCCTCTCTCTCCGCGCTGCAGGCCGGAGTTTCCGCCGCCGTGTTTCCGGTGTGTGTGTGAGAGTGTGTGTGAGTGTTTAGCGCGGTGTGTTTAGTTTTATACAGGGAGTTTAAATCGAATTCTGATCCGGATTCAGCTTTAATTCAGAACTACTGACCCAGAGCAGCAAAAGCAGCAGCATGGCGGAGGTAAGGCGGTATTATTATTATTCACGGGACAGACCATAATACTCTCCTCTCTATTCACTACACCCAGTTCTACTCTCACCTCTTTAATAAAACACTTATTATTATATATAATTATTATAATACAGACCACAATACTCTCCTCTCTATTCACTACACCCTGCTTTACTCTCACCTCTTTAATAAAACACTGATTATTATACCGGTTATACAGTAATCTGTTACATAATCACACTTAAATAACCAACAGATCCCGTTATTAGTGTATTAATATTCACATTAATAACTCAACTAACTAACGTTCCTGTTTTTTAAGCTTAACACCAGCATTACATTCGCTTTATAACTAGAGAACACTAACTTACTCTAATTACCTTTATTCTCTGTTCACTGAGATATGTGTCTGATGTTGGCCCTTTAAACAGGTTCAGTATAGTTTTGTTCATTTTCTGAGGAGATCTATCTATTTAAAAAGAGACACAGCCACTGGGGGTTAATGTAGAGTAAATAAAGGATTAATCTGGTGTGAAATGGACTTGGGTTGTAGTGAAACATGATAATGATTATAAACTTTTGTAGAATACCCCACCTCTGTTCTTCCTTAGCATTCCCAAATACAGCACTTGCTGATGCTCCCAACAGGCTTACAAAATGCTAGAGATTAGGGCTGCAACTACTGACTACTTTAGTAGTCGAGTAATCTGCTGATTATTTGTTTGATTAGTTGATTAGTCACGATTATTTCTTGTCCTGCCCTCCATCTGTACTTCCTTCTAGTGAGAACAGCTAAACATTTAGTCCCCAAGACCAGCTTTGTCACTTATGTATTTTTTTTATTATTATTATTTTTTTTTTACTATTTTTCAAAGATATACCTCCCCAAAAAGATTTTGTCTCAGAAAATAAAGGTTTCTTTTTTATTAAAGTCTGTAGTTACTCTAATATATGACTTAATTTTAATGTAGTGTACAGAGGACATTATCTGTCTCTAACACTTATCCATGTTAATGAAGGAGTGAATCCTGTTTAAACTCTCCTCAGCAGTTCTCTGCAGTAATTTAACATTAACCACGGGTAATATAAAGCTCAGTGTTTAAACTGTACACAACCAGTAAAGACAGACTGTAGAGTTTTTTGTGGAGTTAAATGTGTTTAATGTTGTGTTTAATGGAGACAGAGCTGCTATTACACTGTATACTTGTCTCTCTCCTGCTCTCTCTCATGCTTTGCAAGTCCCACCCATACTGAAACCGCATTGGATAAATAAGCATGAGGAGAGGCCAATCAGAATACTCAGGATTTGTCACTCTTACTCAACAATGAGACTCTGCAACAACTACATTCTAGATAAATATGTTAAAGGGTTTAAAATGGCTCTCATTCTACTTTATTACAAGTAACTTAATTTATGGACTTATCTGATTGGATATTTTTGTATGTGTGGATTACTTGGATTGTTTCCAAAATCTGCTTGAAATTTCATGTCAGTCGCCCATCATCAAAACATTGATTCATTCAGTATTTTTTCTTGAGTTATATACTCTGCCTGTTATATAGCATCTGCCTTATTTGAATCAGTTTTGTGTCTGTTGTGTCTGCAGGAGGTGCAGAAGCACTCGGTCCACACTCTGCTCTTTAGATCTCTGAAGAGAACCCATGACATGTTCGTGTCTGATCACGCTAAACCAGTGTCCCTGGACGAGGAGAGGTGAGTCTCTGGCTTTAAAAACCTGAAAGATGAGCGTGGTCATTGGATCTATGGAATAAGGTCATGTGAAGGTCTGATGAGTCCAGATTTGCACTGTTCTGGAGTGATGGAGCATCAGGGTTAGAAGAACTAGAAGAAATCCAGAGTCTGATATTTACTCTCTCTAGCAAACTGAAGCATTTTTAGATGAAAAATGATTTTTTTTTTTTTATGGCTGTGTGAACGTGCCAAATCAGCCTTTTTTTAAATTAGATTTGAGTCACTTTCATAACGGTCAAATCTGAATTTATGCGTCTTTTTGCTTTTACGCATTAGTATTAGCATTAGCCCTACATGCTTCTCTCTCGTACCCACACTGCATCTCTTGGTGCAGCTGTGCAGCTATAGCTGCAAAATCAGCAAAAGCAAACCTCCTGGCCTTTTTTCTCCTCCTGGACCTGAGCATGAACTTCAGACCAGCTGTTTCTCTCCACTCTCCAGTTAAAGATGCTCCACATATGATCTGCTAACTCATCCATTTCCCTTTATAAAGCTACTAGTTTCTTGTCTCTCTAATATGAGGGTTTTTTTGTTGTTGGTGAAGAAGGAGGCATTTATACAGGTATCAGTGTGCAGCATGTGAGGCGTTTCTGGTACAGATTTGTTCACATTACACACAGATACAGATCACTTACATTTACAGTGAATGTGAACCATCAGGATAAACAAATCTGATCTGAGCAAAAAAAAATCTGATTTAAGCAACATGGCTTATAATGTGAACGTAGCCTAGGATGTTTTCCCTGCTTGATGCACGCCAATAATTTGACACGATCGCGGTCTATGTCTTTCCAAGTATATGTCTTTTAGAATAGCTGTATTTGCACATTAATGAGTTTACAAATGTTTATATAGAATTTTTTTCAGTGTATTTTCAATGTATTAATTATGGACCTGTGAACTTGTTTCCTCAGTCACAAGATAAAGATGGCTGCTAAGCTAAGAGCTGAGTATGGACCAGTGTTACACATGCCCGTGCTGAAAGAAGTCCGGGGAAAACCTCTTAACTCCTCTGATCCATTGGACAACCTGGGATACCCAGCAATCGGTGAGTGAGTTTTTTTTAGAGACACAGGAATGCACAAACATAAGATGAAAATTAAGTGTGCAACAGATCACAGTTTGCAAGATTGGGCGTTTTCATGACAAAACGATCCAGTTGTGAATAATCAATTAATTAGAAAAATAAATAAAAATCATCCGATTAGTCGACTAGCTTCTTAATGAAATTCTGGTTTGTGTATTTTTCTACAGAGAATATTTCTTCAGAGTATCTCATCACAGGAACCCATCCATACCCGTCTGCACCAGGTACAACTTCAGCCTTTTTAATAATCACTGATTTATTAAATATTATTATTAAACATTTTAAAATAGGGAAAAAACTCTGAATTAAGGTGTGTCCAAACTTTTGACTTTTGGTACTGTATGTTGGAAATTTTTACAACTAATAAAATAAAACAAAACAGAGCCTGATGGATATTTATAGATAATTGGTACATTCATATTAATGTCATTTATTTAATAAAAACATATATATTTTTATCGTTTTTTTTATAGGAATTTTTGAATATCTGCTCAGAGTTAGGTGTTAGCTTTGTGTTTCTCCTCTTTGATATTAATGTTAAATAGTATTAAGCTGGCAGGGGTTTGAGTAGTGATGAATCAGAGGTAATGCAGTGTTTTTATTGGCTGTACTGAAGCTGTGTTTTAATGTTGCTGGTTAGGTGTGGCTCTGACTGCAGACACTGGGCTCCAGAAGATCCCGAGTGAAGCAGGAGTTCAGTCCATGGCCCTCGCTCTGCCTCCATCACAAACAAGGTAACCGCCCGCACGCACACACACACACACACACACACACACAAACACACATTACTACACCAACTCTAAAATCTAAAGCTGTTTTTATTGCAGCACGGTTTAGTTCAGGAGACTAGATTAGAGACTATAATTGGTTTGTACTGTTTGTCCCAGATCAGAGTCCGTGAGGTTCAGGAGCAGTTTAATGTGATTAAATACCTAGACTGTTTATACACCGAACACACTGTGCAACATTCATGTAAAAAAAATACAAATAAAAAATAAAAAAAAGAAGTGCCCAATTTTAATGATCTTTAGGTAAGCCGCTAACCGTGCACCAGGTTTATTTAGGGTGTGTCACTGTGTCTTTGCTATTGTAATGATGGGAAAAGTACACCTTGTGTGGCTGTAAACGCTCCAAAGTCATGTGCTAATTTTCTTAATCATGCGTGTGGTTAATACTGATGTAAACTTGACTAACCTAAATTATAAAAAGCAAGATTTTAACACACCTTCAGTGGTGCTTGAAAGTTTGTGGAACCTGTACAATTTTCTGTATTTTTGCATGAATATGACTTAAAACATCATCAGTTAGTAGTGTAGGTGTGTGTTAAAAATATTGCTTTTTATAATTTAGTATCAGTATAATAGTTTAAGTTTATTTCAGTATGGTTATCGTAGTGTGCATATTATAGCCCCACTAGGTAGGATTGAGATTTTGTGCTCGTGGGCTCCCCCTACAGTTGCAGAGTGTAATAAATGTTTCAGGCTGATTAGTTTCTCTTTCTCGTTTTCTGGCTTTCACAGACATATTCACTCTCTTTCCAGCTTCTGCCAGAGTGTCTGTATGTTAGTTTGTAAAGAATGAACCAGTAGTCCTTGTAGAACTGTTAGAACTAAAGGTCGGAAAGCAGGTCGCAGTTCTCGTGAGCGTTGGTTGCGGACGCCTCGTGAAAACTTCTGGTTTGAGCTCAGAGGAGCTCTGGCACAGACACGAGAGCACCGCTATTCCTCCTATTACACCTCAATGCAGCGCTGCAGTGAGTTTCAAGCTGTAATTTTACTTCTTTAAAAAGATCAAAAATCAAGGAAGTCCTCCCTAGTGACTGATCAGTCTGAATCATTAATGTGTGTATAGTTTATGTGCAGTAGATGTTTTAAGCAGTCACAGTGTGTATCTGTGCTGGTGTTTGTTTTAAAGGCAGGACGTGGCTCGTACTGCAGCCAGTGTTGCAGATATCCACAGACACGCTGGATCAGCCGAGAGATCCCAGCCTCCACAGCACTCAATGGTAAGAGAAAACACAAACAAAAAATGACTTTGGGAAAGAATTAAGGTCAGTCAATCCAGAAAGAAGAATTTCAGAAATTTTGAAAGTATCCTCAAGTAATGATGATAAAACTGGCACTTATCAGGATAAGTTTCCAGTCTCAGAAACCACAAGTTAACAGCTCCCCAGATAAAAGCACTTCCATTTTAGTTTGTTTACCACTTTTAAGTTACTACATGATTCCTTATGTGTTCCTTCATGGTCTGATAGATCACTTTGCTGTTTATTTACTGTGTAGGAAAAAAAAATAACGAATGAAAACATTGAATGAGAAGATGGGTCCAAACATTTGACCGGTACTGAGGAAATTAATCCAAAATAAAAAATTGGCATACCAGCTTTATATCACTTTACCTCTGTATCCTAGCTTTGGTTTAAAGAGATTTGCTTTAAAACTGAAGTTACAGATGTCAGTGTGTCCCTTGATTAAACAAAGTGAAAGACTTCAGCAGCAGTAAAACTGTACTGTGTGTTTGTGTGTAGGCTTTGTGAAAACTTGTACTCTTATTGATTTACTGTTTGCCCACAGGCTCTAATGGAATCAGGAGGAATGAAGAATACAGCACTTATTCCCAGAAAAGCTCCCACCATGCCCAAACCCCAGTGGCACCCACCGTGGAAACTCTACCGGGTGAGCAGTCGTTGATTGATGTTGATAAGAACAATCGATTTTCAGTAATCTTTCAAATAGCTTCTCTTTGGCTACATTTACTCAGATTGTTTATGTCTTGTGTGTACGCCAAAATACACTGAATTCTGATTTATATATATGATTTATATATATGATTTATATATATTTGCAGTAACCAGACTTTAATTTTAAATCTGATTTTTTTCTTTTTGCACAAACAAAAAAAACAAACACAAACTGCGAATAGCAATAAAATACAGTGCAGGTAGAAGTAAAAACCTTACATGGGCTTAAATAAAGCCTCTACCTTTTTATAATATAAAAAAATCTATTACAACGAACATAACAGCAACAAAAGAATATCGCAAAAAACAATTAAAGTAAATGTTTATACAAAAAAATGATCACAATCGTTAATCAAATGTTCTTTTAAACATCTTTTATAATGTTTTACAAATTAACTTTTTTTTTTTTGCCAAATGGTTAAAATCATTCCAAAGTTTTGTCCCCCAATATTTTATCTTATCAAAAATTAACTCAAGAGAAATTAAGGATTGATGAGCTGAATATTTATGGATCTCTGCATTTGTAATTAAGTAATTTAAGAATTGTTCTGGGATATTTCCATGATTGGAATACATTTTATAAATAAAAATACATATTTAAAATATATGTTAATATTATAAATAGAGATAATCTGGAGTTTCTGAAATAAAGATGCAGATGGCGTGTATATGAATGAATACATTTGATCGTGTTGCAATACGAGCAAATCATTTCTGAAGAACCAGAATTTTATTAAGAATAGTAGAAAATGTTCTCTCCCCAAAATATGTTACAATATGAAAAATATGGATAAATATGTAAATAATAAATGTTTGAGTGTTAACCAGATGACTAACCCGCCTTATTGTACCTATAAATTTATTTATCTTTTTACTAACCCATCATTTTATTTGCTCTTTCCAGCTCAATTTTTCTTCAAAATGATTCCCAAAAACTTTTAATTTGGCACTTTAGGCAACACAGCAAATTCAATTGTATTTTTTATATGCTTTTAGAGTACATTTTTCTACCACTAAAAATATCTTAATTTGACTTTTTTATATTTAAAACAAGTTTGTTTCATTTAAACCAAGCAGCTAAACCGGTATTTGCATCCTTCATCATTTAATTAAAACTTTAATGGCAATTTATTAGAGTTAGATCACCTGCAAACATTATTGGGGAAAAATATGAAGTATTAGACAAGAAATAATAATGGTCCCAGAATAGAACCCTATGGGTCACCACAAAAAAGCTGTAGCTTTACTAGAGTAGCAAAACCATCTACACAAACAAACTGCCTTCTGTCTGAGATGTAGTTTTTTTCAGTAGATTATATGTAGTATCCTGAAAAACAGATTTATGCTACAGATTCTAAAAAAAAGCCATAAAAACTGGTTTATGTACAAATAGATTAAAGTGAAACTAAACGTGAAGCACTGTTCAGACAGATATGTCAGTAATGTGTCAGGTTTAAAATGATTGTGAGAAGAAATTGAATGTTGGTGACGTTTACCTGCTGTTTGGTTACATGGTTACGTTAGATTAATGTGTATTAATATGTCTCATGTGATTACCTGTGGTTGTGATTCTCTGTGTTTCAGGTGATCAGTGGTCATCTGGGTTGGGTGAGGTCTATAGCGGTGGAGCCGGGAAATCAGTGGTTTGTGACGGGATCTGCAGACAGAACTATAAAGGTAAATAATGCAGAATCTTCACTGTTGCTGTGTTTAGGGTTAGTGATGATTTATCTTTACGGAATATGCTGAATAATTCATAGTAGGCTATTTACTGTAACTATCGCATTTTTCTAATTATTAGGCACACTATCAGTGAACATCTATTATCTGGTCTATTTTCATACATAAGGCGCACAGGATTATAAGGCTCATTGTAAGCGTCACTTTTGGCACACTATAAGCGCTAAGCGCTGCTAAGGGTGGTTAGCGCTGCTACCTATAAGGTTTTAAGGAACAAAAGTGTCGTCATGTTTCCCTTCTAATTCAGCAGGTCTCGCCACTGGGGGCATGTAAGTAAACAAAACTGTAATTCCCCCCCAAAAAAAACATTAGTAGCAGCACTAACTGTGGTTAACACCACCTAATGCTAGTAGGGCGCTATCAGCTAACGATTCGTTTTATGTTAAACACGGTAAACACTACAGTTCGATATACTCCTCTCTGAACGGTGAAAGAGCTAGCACTGTGGTTAGCAGCTAATGCTAATGCTGCACCCAGCCTTAGTGCTGTAAAACTAAACTGAAACTCCTATATAACACAGTACTTCAGTGGAGTGGCTTTACTGCTCCTTAATACCTGACTGATAAAATACATACACTACCGTTCAAAAGTTTGGGGTCACATTGAAACGTCCTTATTTTTGAAGGAAAAGCACTGTACTTTTCAATGAAGATAACTTTAAACTAGTCCTAACTTTAAACAAATACACTCTGTACATTGCTAATGTGGTAAATGACTATTCTAGCTGCAAATGTCTGGTTTTAGTGCAATATCTACATAGGTGTATAGAGGCCCATTTCCAGCAACTATCACTCCAGTGTTCTAATGGTACAATGTGTTTGCTCATTGGCTCAGAAGGCTAATTGATGATTAGAAAACCCTTGTGCAATCATGTTCACACACCTGAAAACAGTCTAGCTCATTACAGGGATTTTGGGCAGAGTGGCAAAGAAAAAGCCATATCTGAGACTGGCTAATAAAAGAAAAAGATTAAGATGGGCAAAAGAACACAGACATTGGACAGAGGAAGACTGGAAAAAAGTGTTGTGGACGGATGAATCCAAGTTTGAGGTGTTTGGATCACAAAGAAGAACGTTTGTGAGACGCAGAACAAATGAAAAGATGCTGGAAGAATGCCTGACGCCATCTGTTAAGCATGGTGGAGGTAATGTGATGGTCTGGGGTTGCTTTGGTGCTGGTAAGGTGGGAGATTTGTACAGGGTAAAAGGGATTCTGAATAAGGTACGCCAGAAGTGCCCATCCAACCAATCCAACTTGTGGGAGCTGCTTCTAGAAGCGTGGGGTGCAATTTCTCCAGCTTACCTCAACAAATTAACAGCTAGAATGCCAAAAGTGTGCAATGCTGTAATTGCTGCAAATGGAGGATTCTTTGATGAAATCAAAGTTTGATGTAAAAACAATGTTATTTCAAATACAAATCATTATTTCTAACCTTGTCAATGTCTTGACTCTATTTTCTATTCATTTCACAACGTATGGTGGTGAATAAGTGTGACTTTTCATGGAAAACACAAAATTGTTTGAGTGACCCCAAACTTTTGAACGGTAGTGTACATATATATTTTAAGATTATAAGGAGCACTGACGATATTTGGGAAATGAAAGGATTTTAAGTGGCGTCATACTATAACCATAAATCTGTGTAAGACAGAAGGTCTTTTTGTAAAACACAAGAGATTTAGCATTCTCTAGTTGCTTCAGGTCCCGACTCTGTACATGTATAACAGTATATTGTTACTTTGGCAATTTAAGTTTAATTCCCAAAGTAATGTGTGTGTGTGTTAATATCAGTGTAGTGTGTGTGTGTGTGTTATTGTAATTGTACTGTAATGGTACTGATATTGATGATGTGTGTTGCAGATTTGGGATTTGGCCAGCGGTAAGCTAAAGCTGTCTCTGACTGGTCACATCAGCACGGTGAGGGGCGTGGCCGTCAGCTCCCGCAGTCCATACCTGTTCTCCTGTGGGGAGGATAAACAGGTTAAATGCTGGGATCTGGAGTACAACAAGGTACTAAAGCTACTGAGAAAGATTACAGAGCGTAGCTAGAACGCACAGCAGCTCAGGCTTTATTAGAGTTAATATTCAGATATTATTAGTAATAATAGTAGTAGGTGTATTAATAGCATCACAGATTGTGGCTGGAATGTACTTGATCTATAGGAAAGGATTTTTTTTATTTTTATAACATGGTTTGCACTGCATGAAAAACTAAAAAAATGACAGAATTAACAATAAAATTTTAGGCAAGCTACTTTATATTAGGGCTGCAACTAATGATTATTTTGCTAGTCGACTAATCTCACAATTATTTTTTCGATTAGTCATTAGTCATCCAGCTCTAAAAAAAAAAGAAAACAGCTGATCATTAGATTTAAAAGGCGCTTAAATGTCTAGATGTTATTTACACATGGGAATTACAAGTATTTAGTGCTTAAATATGTACTCTGTTAAGTATTCTGTTAAGTTGAGTGTAAACTGTGTGAGTAAGACATTTACCCATCTGCCATTTCGCTTCTGTCCCCAGCACTTTGTGTAATGCATTAGTCGACAATAAAATTTGTGGTTGACAAATTTAAATAATAGATATTGTCGATTATATAGACTAAAAGTCTTTATATAAAGTTTTTAAAGCTAAAAAAGCTGGATGCAAAAACAGCTAGAATGTACAAGTTACCTCTATACATTGTTTAACAGGAATATTAGCTTTATCTATTGGTTGTTTTACTAGTTACATTGATTCTTTGTAATCATTGACTTTAATAAAATTACTTTAATAAGTAGAGAAATAAGAATTTCAAGACCTTTAAAAGTATCCTCAAGTGCAGTCGCCGCAAAGACCATCATAAACATTATACTGATGAAACTGGCACTCATCAGCATCGCCTCAGGGAAGAAAGATGAATAGTTACCTCAGCTCCCCAGATAAGAGCCCAATTGGTTTATTTAATTGGTTATATTACTAGTTAAAATGATTCTTTATATAATATAAAATCTGTGTAGGACAGGTAGTCTCTAGTTCTCCAGTTGCTTTAGGTCTCTTTTCTCAAATTCAAGAGACAAGACACGGCTCTGTACATTCATAACAGCAGGTTAAAGGAGAACTCTGGGGTAAAATGGATTTTTGCTGTAGTAAAACATATTACTACTACTAACCTTGATGAATGGCACACCTCCGTTCCCCCACAGCTTTCTGAGATCCAAAAATTTCGTGTCTTTTGCCCAGCACTCTTTACAACAGCCTGATTTTAGGAGGCATAATTTACCCTGATAAATCACTTTTTACATCGTTTTCCAGCTCAAAGTAGCTCCACACCTCCTTACTAGAATCCGGAGAGCCCTGACATTTAAAACGAGGCATTAATAACTTAAAAAGTGCACAAGTAGCTTATTAAAAACCACTGTTTACATCCCATAACTTCATCCCGCTAACTTCAGCTCTGAGCGCCACCATCACTGTACTGATAATGACTTAGACATATATATACATAGACTCCACATAGCCTGCCTCCTGGTGCCCAGTGCATTAATTTACACTGAGGAAACTGTTTAATACACCTATAATAATCACAACTCTATTTTCACACGGTTGTAGTAATGATTCAGGATGCTGTTACACATTACAAATACCTGCTTTCATACTGAAATACTTTATATTATGCTCTTTAACAAAGACAGACATATGGTAGTATGGCATATTAATAATTATTAGCACAATATTACTGGATCTCAGAACGCTGCGGGAGAGTGGATGTGGGCTATTCAACAAAGATTAGTACTCTTTATCATGTTATGTTTTACTACAATTCAATTTAAAGGAGTTCTCCTTTAAATTTAATCCCCGAAGTTATCAAGAGTTTAGTTCAGTTTTGTTTAGTTAGAAAAACTAATTCTTTATTTTTCCAGTGTGTACTTTCAAGAATAGACATTTACAATGTACATTTTTTTTCTTTTCTTTTTTCGTCATCACTTCTGATATCACAATTATCACATTTTTATGCCTGCAACATAAATTATTGTGAAATAAAAATGAAGTAAAACCAATATATAAAGAAATAAAATATATGTTTTCTGGGTAGTAGTTTAGTCTGTGCTTCAATGAAATCTGGTCTTTCATTCTTCATGTAAATTGTACATTTTGACCATAGTTTTATAGCAACTTTTGACATCTGCAGCCTAATAGCATATGTAATTTTTTCCATTACATGTATTTCACTGACTATATTTATCCATTCTTCCATTACTGGGGGATCAGGTATATGCCATTTCCTTGTTACAGCTTTTTTACTTGTATTTAAAAGAATATTCCACAGATATCTATTTGATCCTGTTGCTTGAGGACTGATCTCTCCTAAAAATAAAATGTCAAATCTCTGGTTAATTACAAAGTCTAATATTTTTTGTAATGTATTGTGCAGATCTGACCAATAGGCCCTTCATTTTGGGCATCCCTAAAATTCTTAATATAGTATTAAGAATATATATGGACGAAACAAAGCAGTTTTGCGTATTTTTTTGTCTATAGTTCTGCCTGTATAGTTATAGTTAGATATAGTTTTTATATTTAGGCATGATTAACTTCATATGAATATTTATTTTTCCTGAAGGTAATTCGTCACTATCACGGTCACCTGAGTGCTGTGTATGACCTGGACCTCCACCCCACTATTGATGTGTTGGTGACGTGCAGTCGAGACGCTACAGCCAGAGTGAGTCCTGCGTGTGAAATAAAGCTGTATTATCAGGAGTAAATTCAGTGTGCAGGATTTAAAAGGCAGGATCTCTTATTGTGTAGCTGAATGATTTCTAACGAGGAATTGACTCTGTGCGTTTTGTAGGTTTGGGACATCAGAACCAAAGCGAACGTCCACACTCTGACTGGTCACACAAACACGGTCGCCACGGTGAAGTGCCAGAGTGCTGAACCTCAGATCATCACAGGTAAACACCTCCCTCTACATGTGTGTGTTACAGAAGGGATGAGAAAACGTAGGGGCTGAATAGGACAGGTACGTTTTAAAATAAAAGAAAGAAAGTTCTTATCTGTGCAGTATGTGTTTATTAGCTCAGTAAAACACATTACAGCATTACAATAAATACAAACAGCTATTTTACAAAAAGCAGAGCTTTTACAGCACTGTTTTTCTTAAAACATCTCCTAATCTCTCCTCATCTGAGTTTTACTTCTAGTTCTCATCATATTAATCAACACCTGGTTTGGTAACTTACTGGTAAATGTGGTAAATCAGGTGAGCTGCTGACGGAACTGAACATTTACACACGCTGGCTGAGGAGCATCCAGGAGTTATCTGGAACTTTGCATCTGTTTAAATCATATAGCTCATGTTGCTGAGATAAATGAATATGTTTAATTTGCTTAGGTGCCTATAACTTTTGCACATTTATAAAGTGGATTATAAAGTGCATTTTAAGTGACAATAGTAAGGAACAAGGGTGTTGTCATGTTTCCGTTCTAAGTCAGCAGTGTTAATCTACACAGGTTTCTCTCTTGAAAACTGTTTATTTAGTTAATATAAGGAAAGTGCTTCTGTTTTTTTTTTGTTTTTTTTTTTTACAGTAAACTTAGATTTCCAGTATTTTCAACAGTGCGGTTAGCAGAAGCTCTAGTCATAGTTAGCAGTGCTTAGTGCTAGTAAATGCTGCCCGATAGTGCTACACTATGAAACCCTGGGTGTTCCGGTAACCCAGGGTGCTATCAGCTAGCGGTTTGTTCATTTAGCTTGTTTAAACAAAGTAAACACGCAAATTACAGTTAGGGGCTAATGCTACTGCTCCAGCCTTAGTGCTGGAGAAACTTCATTGAAAACTCACACTTATAACACTGTAGTTTAGTGGAGTGGCTTTACTGCTCCTTAATATCTGACTGATACAATTCATACATAAGGAGCACCGGATTATAAGAAGCACTGACCATTTTTGTGAAAAGCTCAAGATTTTAAGTGTGGCTTATAGTGCGAAAAATACAGTGTTTGGAATGGATTTGATTACAGCAGTTTACTCTAAATGGAAAACTTAAATCTGACTTAAAATCTTAATTGTATCTCTAATACTCGTGTGGAAGATGTTTGTGGAAAGACCAAGTTCTGACCTGTTTTCTCTTGTTTGTGGTGTTTGTTCTACAGGTAGCCACGACACCACCATCAGACTCTGGGATCTGATCGCTGGAAAGACCAGAGCCACCCTGACCAATCACAAGAAGTCTGTCCGAGCGGTGGTTCTGCATCCGCGACAGTAAGATTATTTAGAACAAGCTCACCTGGTTGATCTCGCCTGTTTATTGCCAGGTTTAGCAGCAAAAATCATAAAAAAAATCATCCCATCTTCTCCAGTTTACATCATTAAAGCTCATACTATATCCTAGTTATAGATAATATAATTGACATAAGTATTTACATTCAAGAAGTGTGTATATACAAGAAAGCATTTTAACATTAAGTTCTAAAAGATTCAAGAATTGTGTGTCTTTGCTTTTGTCATAAGAACGGGAAAAGTATGTGTGATTCAAAACACACAACATCATGTCCTAATTCTCGTAATTATTCAAGGGTGTGGTTAATTTTAGGGGGAACATGAAATAAACCAATCAGAGCGTCTCTTGCTCATCATTTCCTTTAAGAGTCAGGTGAGCTCTGACTTTGGCGGATTGCCATTTTAACAGTGCAGCTACCTGGATGCCTGTGTTGAAAAAGATAGCGATGAACATCTGACTGTTGGCGTCTGTCTAGGTTGTATTCAGTCAGTGGAGCTCCTGTGTTTTCTGTTACCAAGATACACAAGCAAAACTCCAGAAATGTACCTGAACACACCTCATTTCCAGACCACCACGCCCATCAGTGTAGATATATTCAGAAGCTCCTCTGCTGTTTAAACCAGGCAGGAGGAAGGAGTGAATATAGACTGTTGGTGGGGTGTAAGATAGTAATGAGCAAAGCAACGCTCCTTGAACAGGATGTTTAATAGGGCCACTGTCTGTATTTCTCTCCAGCTTGTGGTGAAAGAGACTCAGAAATGTTGATCTTGGTCTTTCAGGTACACGTTTGCCTCCGGCTCCCCGGACAACATCAAACAGTGGAAGTTTCCGGATGGAAACTTCATTCAGAATCTGTCCGGACACAATGCCATCATTAACACCCTCGCCGTCAACTCTGATGGAGTGCTGGTTTCTGGAGGTTTGCAACTTCTGCTTCACATCACACTCTTTTAATTAGTCTCTCTCTCTAATTCTTCTCTTCTCTGCTGAAACTGAGAATCAGTCCTTAATCATGTTAATCTGAGCTGAATCTGAGCTGAAGCTGCTGTTTTCATGTGAGTCAGCCAGACGTCTTCCTGTAGCAGTTTTCTCCAGTTTCTCTTTTGAAGGTGTAGGAAACAGAACTCACCGCTCTCTGACTTCATCTGTAATTTCTCTAAAGAAAACAACTTCTACTTTTAACAGAGTTCTCTGTGTTTCTGTTTTCTTTTTCTAGCTATTATGATGGTGAAAGTGTGAATGTGCTGTGTGTTAGAACTCCATCTGTTCCACCACTGCTTTACTACAGACAAAGGTTTTCAGAAATGTACTTTTTTTTATTTTTTTTTAATATACCTCCTCATTTCTTTCTTCCTCTCCTCCTCTCAGCTGACAACGGTACGATCCACATGTGGGACTGGAGGACGGGGTATAACTTCCAGAGGATCCACGCTGCGGTTCAGCCCGGCTCTCTGGACAGCGAGTCTGGAATCTTCTCCTGTGTGTTCGACCACTCTGAGAGCCGACTCATCACCGCAGAGGCTGATAAAACCATTAAAGTCTACAGAGAGGATGATACTGCGGTGAGACAGCTCTCTCTCTCTCTCTCTCTCTCTCTCTTTCTCTCTCTCTCATAAACACACACAAAGAGGTGGTTGAGTGGAGAGATGGAAGGATTGCTTTATGAATGGAGAAACAAAGATGGATTGATAGATTAATGGACGGATGGGAGGGAGAGAAGTGGCTGGATAGATAAAGAGAGAAATGGATGGATTATTTTATTAATGGTGAGATAAAGATAAATAGATGGGGAGAGAGAGATGCAGGTAGAGATGGGATGAGAGAGAGGTGGACTGATATACAGGTAGAAAGCAGTGTATAGGACTGATGGATGGGGTGAGAAAGAAAGAAAGATGGATTAATAGAAGGTTGGAAGGGGTAGGAAGGATGAATGGATGTGGTGAGAAAGAAGGATCAGGTTGGATAGATGATGAAGGAATAGATGATAAAACTCTGTGGATAGAAATGATACATGGGGTGAGAAAGATGGATAGAATGAGAAGGAAGGATGGATGGATATAATGAGAGATTGATAGATAAATGGATGGAAAGTGTTTTATAAGATGGATGAATGGATGGATGGGTGGGGTGAGAAGGTTGGATGGATGGATGGATATGATGAGATAGATAGATGAATGGATGGAAAATGTTTCATAAGATGGATGGTTAAGGAGGGAGAGATAGATGGATATAAAGCAGTGTATGGAATTGATGGATGGAGTGAGATGGATAGAAAGCAGTGTATAGAATTGATAGATGGGGTGAGATGGATGGATGGATGGATGGTTAAGAAAAATGGTGGTTGAACTGCAAAAAAATGCATCTTAAAAAACAAACCAGATAGAAAACTTCCTACAGCAACTGGGATATAGAATAAAATAAAATAAAATAATTGTATTTATTGAGTAAATATAAATGTTTTATTTATATATTATATATATATGTGTGTTTAATATAAATGTATGTTATATAAATGTGTATATTTTTGTGTTTCAGACGGAGGAGAGTCACCCAGTGAACTGGAAGCCGGAGATCATTAAGAGGAAGCGTTTTTAATCTGTGTTTTATCTTATTTCTTTTCACTGTTTTGATGCCGTGCTGCAGTGTGACCTTATACTGAGCTCATCTTCAGTCAGTCAGCTGTCAATCACTGTGTTACCGGTCAGTGTCCGCTCCGCTCCTGTAGTCTCAGGCTGATTAAAGTTCGGATTAAAATGCTTTAACTGTGGAATTCAGTCATTCTGTTAGTTGTAAATACAGTTTACAGTTAATATCAGGCTTCATCATTCTGATTTTATTTTACTTTTTCTTTTTTTGACTTTTTTGGAAAGAATTGACTCTGCTAAAATGACCTTTATCATGAATGCAGCATTTTGTAAAAAAATAAAATACATAAAACAAGTCACCTGTTTCAGTCATTAATGATAATCACACTGATGATCTGTTTGTATTTCATGCTGTAAACCTTTTTAAAGAGACACAAACAATATAAAATGTTATAATTGATACTGAGTGTGTTTTTTATATATACAGTTGCAAGAAAAAGTATGTTAACCCTTTTTTAATTCATTTTTACGTTGATGACTGCAATCCGTCCAGGCCCTGAGGCAGCAAAGCAGCCACAAACCATGATGCCCCATCTACCATGTTTCACAGTTGGGATGAGGTTTTGATGATTGTGTGCTGCTGTGCCTTTTTTTCCATCTCAGTTTTGGTTTCTTCTGTACACAGTATATTTAGCCAGTAGTGCTTTGGAACATCCAGGTGCTCTCTTGCAAACTTCAAACATGCAGCAATGTTTTTTTGGACAGCAGTGGCTTCCTCTGTGGTGTCCTCTCATGAACTCCATTCTTGTTTAATGTTTTCCTTATTGTAAATTTGTCAACAAAAATGTTAGCATGTGCCGCCGATTTCTGTATTCAGTCTTCAGCTGACACTCTAGGATTCTTCCTCACCTCATTGATCATTCTGCGCTGTGCTCTTGCAGTCATCTTTACAGGACTTTACCACACCTAGAAAGAGTAGCAACAGTGCTGAACTTTCTCCGTTTGTAGAGCGTCTGTCTTACCGTGGACACATGAACATCAAGACTTTTAGAGATTCTTTTGTAACCCTTACCAGCTTCATGCAAGTCAACAATTCTTGAACGTAGGTCTTCTGAGAGCTTGATCTTTTGTGCGAGGCATGATTCACATCAAGAAATGCTTCTTAAGAACAGCAAACTCGAAAACTGGTAGGTGTTTTTTTATAAGGCAGAGTAACTTTAACCAACACATCCAATCTCATCTCATCACATCCTGCCTCCAATTAGCTCTTAGAAAAGTCCTTTCCCTCTCACTGTGAATGTTAACATGTGTTTAATAAAATAATGCAAACATATCATATAGTTTTTTTGTGTGGTATTAGTTTAAGCAGACTGTATTTGTCTATTGTTGTGGCTTAGATGAAGATCAGAACACATTTAATGACTAATTTATGCTGAAATCCAAGTAATTCCAAAGGGTTCTCAGAGAGAGAGAGAGAGAGATTTTAACCAATGAGTATTACTGTTTCTACATGTAAAAATATATATATAAGACCAATTGGTACTTTTGGCAGTGTGGGCAGTGTCCTGCGGGAAAATGAAATCCGCATCTCCATAAAAATGGTGATCAGCAGAGGGAAGCATGAAGTGCTGTAAGATTTTGAGGGAAAACAAAACTGCACTGACATAATGATAAAACATAGTGGATGATAGACATGTCTCTCCAAACCATTACTGATTGGTGGAAACTTCACACAGTATGTTTACTGTTATTATGATTACTGTTATTATGATTATTGTTGTTATGATTATTGTTGTTATGATTACTGTTATTGTGATTATTGTTGTTATGATTACTGTTATTATGATTATTGTTGTTATGATTACTGTTATGTTTACTGTTATTGTGATTACTGTTATTGTGATTATTGTTGTTATGATTACTGTTATGTTTACTGTTATTGTGATTACTGTTATGAGGATGGTGTTGTGGTGTGTGTAAGAGGGTTGGGAGGGGTGCAGGTCCGGCAGGTGGCGCTGTAGCTCTGCAGCAGTGGGTCTGAGTCTGTGTTTACTGTTACTGGAGCTGATTAGTGATTAGTGATTAGTGAATACTGTGTGCTGAACAGTGGAACCCCCAGGACCACAGAAACAGACCCCCAATTTACTGTGTTTAATCCACATTACTTTATTTATGTAGAGAGGGATGACATGTCTCTCTAAACCATCACTGATCATCAGTAAATTTTACATTTCATTTGTAAATCAGGGGATCAGAGTCTGGAGGAAGAGTGGAGAGACACACAGTCCAAACTGCTCGAGGTCTAGTGTGAAGTTTCTACAATCTTGGTTTGGGGAGACATGTCATCTGCTGGTGTTGATCCACTGTGATTTATTATCAAGTCTAAAGTCAGTGCAGATTTGTTTTCACAGCGCAGTTTTTTTGAGAACCTGTAGAGTACGTGTGTACTGTACGCAATAGTATCAAAAAAAATTGTAACAATAAAAAAACTCCATATTATGATATTAGCGATATTCTTGACAGCAGTATATATTTTTTTCCTTTGCTAATTCTTGTAATTAAATTTAAATTTGTATTTACCTACACTAAAACTGCTGCACTTTAAGTTTGTGTCATTTTTTATTATTACTTTACTTTATCTTTTTCTTCGTTTTATTTTTTTATACAGAATTAGGGTCTTGGTAAGTTACTATTTTAAAATAGACATTTTTTTGCAGATGTGTGTAATGCATGAATTACGGACATAAATCTCTCTCTTTCTCTCTCATTCGCACGCACGCACGCACACACACACACACACACAAACACACACACACACATACTTGTGGGTCGTCCTCGCTCGCACGTCACCTGACTGATTAAGCCCCGCCCCGCCTGTGAGCCGCGCGCTCTGGTGTCTGAAGCTCAGTCTGCGCGGGGCTCGCGCTGGAGCTGGAGCTGAGGATCAGAGAGACGGAGAAACAGACAGACAGAAAGAGTGACAAACAGACAGACAACGGCGGCGGCGTTGTGCAGTGAGGAGAGACCTGAGAGCGCAGAGGTGGACAGGTGTGGATCATGAGTGACAGCACGCGCGTGCGTTGTGTAGAGTTTTGGAACCTGGCCAGGTGAAGATGCCTCACCTGTGCACTCTGCTGCAGTGTGCCTTACCTGTGCTCGTGCTCACCTGGAATGGCCTGAGCGCTCAGGTGCATCACCTGCGGCTGCAGGTGCAGGAGGGTCTCCCAGCCTCCACGGTGGTGGGGGACCTGAGGGCCGCCCTGCCCTCGGGGTCAGGGGTCAGCGGCTTCTTCATCTCCGAGAGCAGAGACTCGGAGGTGTTCCGGGACCTGGAGATCGACTCGGACTCTGGGATCATCTCCACGGCTGCCTCGCTGGACCGGGAGCGCAGGGACAGGTATGAGTTTGCCGCCGCCACGCTGACCGGAGAGGTCATCAGGGTCACAGTGGTGGTGAAGGACGTAAATGACCACTGGCCTACTTTCCCCGCGGAGGCCGTAGAGCTGAACGTGTCCGAGTCGAGTCTTCCCGGCTCGCGGTTCGAGCTGCCCGGAGCTCTGGATCTGGACGAGGGTCAGTTTGGGACTCAAGGTTACAGACTGCTGACAGGTAGAGCAGAGGAGCTGTTTAAGGTGGAGCTCCGCACTGGTGGAGGAAGCACCATCCTCAACTTTGACCTGGTTCTCATGGAGAAGCTGGACCGAGAAGGTCAAGATCTCTACAGCCTGACCGTTGAGGCCTTTGATGGAGGTGTTCCACCAAAAACAGGTCATCTGCAGGTGCACGTCAATGTTCTGGATGAAAACGACAACCCTCCTGTTTTCAACCAGAGCGAGTACCAGGCGGTGTTGTGGGAAAACGCACCACTGTTGACCCCTGTGTGCCAGGTGTTCGCTGTGGACCCCGATCTAGGGAACAACGGCCTGGTCACCTATGAGATCAACCGGCGTCAGAGCGACCCAAACGAGTTCTTCATTGTCGACAAGAACACGGGAGTCATCCTCCTCAACAAGCCTTTAGACTATGAAACCCAGACCTTCTTCGAGCTTGTCGTGACGGCGAAGGACCACGGGGTCCAACCTGAGTCCAGCAACACTTTCGTGGGCATCAAGGTTCTGGATGTTAATGACAACAGCCCCAATATTAACCTGCTGTTTCTGAGTGAAAGCGGAGATCCAGAGGTATCGGAAGGTGCTGCTTACGGGGAATACGTGGCCAGAATCGCCATTTCTGATCCAGACCTGGGAGAGATTAAAAAGGTATGTATATAAACACATAAATATAATATAAATAATATAAATATCTTGATAAATGTAGCTTATTCTTACAGCCTACAACATAAAAATCATCTAGTTAATCATAAGATATCATGGCCCAGTTTGCCTAGAGTAACACGGGGGAATGACTACACACTGATGGTCAAAAAAAAAAAACAGTGAGTGATGGTCAAAAAACTGGGGGACACACCCAGTATGCAAATAGATTGTGCCAAAAGCCAGAGATCTCAGTTTGAATGTATGTCTCACTGTAAAACCTAATAAGGTAACTCTACTCAAATCATTGGAGGTCATTATTTTCCTCAAATGAATTAAGTTTTTAAAACTCCGTTTTATTAGTAATTTATAAAACGGTGTGAGGTTGAACAAACGTTCGTCTTTAAGTTCAACAGACAAACCACAAGAACTTCACACTCAAAACGTGATGAACCTAAAACTTTTTAAAATTAAATTAACTATTAAACAAAACAACCACTTTATATTACTTCTTTAAGATTATCACAATGATTACTTTAAGTTATTTCCACTCAATATTTGCATATTGTAGTTGTTTTCATTGCAAAAAATTCTAAATTACAGCCTACAACACAGAGACAAGATACTTCTTCACAATATATCATTTACAGGTTTATCTAATGTAATCCGGAGGGAATCACTACACACTGATGGTGAGAGTCAGAAACTGGGGGACACGCCCAGTATGCAAATAGATTGTACCAGAAGCCAATAGAAAAGAAGCTGCTAATGGAAACAAAATAAACTATTATAAGTTGGTTTAACTCAAAGATCTCTGTTTGAATATTTATGTACCTACACATGTTCAGCTAACTCAAAATATTTGAGTAATGTTTGGAAATATCCAATTTTAATAAAAATAAAAATACAATATTACTTACTCAAATTATTTGAGTTATACTGACTTTAAATAGCATAGTAACTCTAAATGGTAATTTAACTTTAAGTTGGTTAAGTTAACGGTTGGTTCCCATCACCATCAGTGTGTAGTCTTGTTAACAACGACTACCTACTTTTGGGTATAAACTTGATATTTTTTAACTCCTACATTAAATCAATTCCAATTCTTAGCTTATATAAAATCACACATCACTGTATAAAACTAAAAAAAGTTATCTTGCACTTAAGACTTGCAAAACTTGGTTAAGGAAATTTGCCATTATATAATATATGAAAAACGCAAGTGAAGGTAGCCCTTTTGGCCAAGACTACACATTGATGGTTAGTGAGTGGTGGGGGACACACCCATTATGCAAATACATTATTTCAGTAGCCAATAGGCAAGATGAATGATTAAGTGTTGGTATATTTTTATATTTTATAAAAATTTACTAAGGTACAGCAATTAAAACATACTTAATAAGTGCGAGTGACAGAGTGTGAATTATCATTTATATTAAATAATTTATCAATATACTTACTAGTATATTTACTTACAGAAATGTTTATTGGAATATTATGAAATAAAGAAGAGACACTAATGTTATTTGAAAAATTAAGCTACGTTCACATTAAAAGCCACTTTGCTCAAATCAGATTTTTTTGCTCAGATCAGATTTGTTTATCTTGACGGCTCACATTCACTGTAAATGTAAGTGATCTGTATCTGTGTGTAATGTGAACGAATCTGTTCCTGAAACGTCTCACATGCTGCACATTAAAACCTGTATAAACACCTCCTTCTTCACCAACAACAAAAAAACTCATATTAGAGAGACGAGAGACTCGTAGCTTTATAAAGGGAAATGGATGAGTTAGCAGATCATATGTGGAGCATTTTTAACTGGAGTGTGTAGGTACGAGAGAGAAAAGCAAAAATTCCCATGAATTCTGATTTGACCCTTCACGTTCATGTCGCATCGCCATGGATCGGATACGTATCTCAGTTTCTCAAACAATTGCTCTCATATTCACTTTGCATTAATATGTATGCTTAAATAGGTTTTTAAAGATTATTTTTCAAACATAAAAGTTGGTCAGGAGTTAATGATTACATTACGTTACATTACATTTGGTTGACGCTCTTTTCCAGAGTGATATTACAAGGTTTTTCTTGTTACTTGTTAGAAATCTTGACTAAGGACTCTTATTGGTGTAGCGCAGAATAGTCACCCAAACCTGGAATTGAACCCCAGTCTCCCACATGGTAGCTCACTGGCTACACAGCACTAATAAAACTTCACTTTTATTTACATTGAATTTGAATGATGGATGTTGTATTTCTACTGACATTAGACACATGCAACTTTCCAAAAACTCAAAGTTCACTGTTTCTTTCACTGATAAAATGACCATGAGATGTGAGATGTGGGTCCTGGGCTGAGACCAGCTGAGAACCCCTGGTTTACAGTGTATGAATTAATGCAACAAAGTACGAAACATTAAACCATTGCAACTACAAACCCAATCCAATCACACGTGTTTCTGAACTCCAACAGGTCAGTGTGTTTCTGGAAGGTGGAGATCAGAAGTTCACCCTGAAGGCGACGGATGAGTTCCTGTACGCGCTGTGTGTGGACGGCCCACTGGACCGGGAGCAGAAGGACCTGTACGAGCTCACCGTGGTCGCCTCGGATTTTGGATCCCCCCCTTTGAGGAGTGAAAGGACGTTTCTGCTGCAGGTGACGGACGTGAACGATAACCCCCCCAGCTTTGAGCAGAAAGTGTATGAAGTCAGCGTTCCCGAGGACCTGCCGGCTGGAGGCTCCGTCCTGCAGGTGAAGGCCCTCGACAGGGACCAGGACTCCGGCATCTTCTACTCCATCCTGCGCTCCACTCAGGACCACCTGCTGAACATCCACCCTCAGAGCGGCATCATCAGCACGGCTGCAGGCCTGGACCGGGAGAGGGAGGCTGACCTGGCCTTCCTGGTGGTTGCTGTGGATGGAGGGTTTCCTCCGTTAACCTCCACAGCCACGGTGAACATCCACGTGGAGGACATCAACGACAACAAGCCTGTGTTCACCCAGCAGCTCTACAACACCACCATCCAGGAGCACCTGCCCAACGCAACCTGCTTTCTACAGGTAAACCCTACACTCTGTACCATATTAACATCATACATATTTATAAAAACTTAAAACAGCTTACTGTGGCTTACAAAACTATTCATATATCAACTCCTATATCAACACCTAGTAGATCCACCTATTTGGGGGTTTATGGGATTCTTCTTTATAAAGCAGCTGAAGATCAGTCAGGTTGGATGGAGAGCGTCTGTGAACAGCAGTTTTTATGTCTCTCTACAGAAGATCAATGGGATTTAGGTCTTTAGGACTTTAACTGGATCATTCTAACACATGAATATTCTCTGACCTAAATCATTCCACTGTAGCTCTGTTTAGCTGTATGTTTAGGGTCATCGTCTTGCTGGAAGGTCTCAAGTCTTTTACAGCCTCCAACAGCTTTTCTTCTTCCAGGATTGTCCTGTATTTATTTATCTCCATCCATCTTCCATCCATCAACTCTGACCAGCTTCCTAAATCTGTCCCTGCTGAAGAAAAGCATCCTAATTAATTCTGATTTTGAAGGCAATTGATTGCAATGGACTTTATTTTTGGGTTTTCGAGTAAATAGGGCTGAATACTTTTGCACGTCACACTTTTGAGATTTTTATTTGATTGAAATTTGGAAAAAAAAAATACAATTTATGTTCCACTTCACAATTATGAGCTACTTTGTGTTGGTCTATCACTTAAAATCTCTATAAAATAGTAGTAGTAGTTGTAGTTGTAAGGTGACAAAATGTAAAAAAAGTTATTTTGCAAGCCACCGTAAATACTAGAAAAATTTCAGATCAAAGTTTTTTATATATACATTTTGAGTTTAAGCTCTATTGATTCTGTTAAATATGGTGAACTTTGCGGTGTGCCCTAAGTTTGAGCACTGCAAACCTGATAAGTTAAAAAAAAACATCCCATTGGCTCCTGGGACCTGTCTGTGTTTTTCTTTTTATTACTCGCCATCAGTGTGGAGTCATTTCCCCCAGGCTACCTTTTGGTATGGTGAACGTTGGGGTGTATTTTGTGTGATGGCTCCTGCGACCATTTATTTGCATACTGGTGGTTTCTTTTCCTCCTTTACTCACCATCAGTGTGGAGTCATTTCCCCCAGTCTTTTCCCATGTGTGTTCACTTGTTGAACTGTGTATGCTGTGGTGTGGTTACTTAACAGCAGTGTTGACCACAAGTAACAACAAACAGAACATTATGTTGTCAATGTTTAAAAATGAATAACTGTAAGTAGTATTAGTAACCTGTACAGTACTTATCTAGTCCTAATCCCAGGTCTGGCAAGGTTTAACATTGGTTTCCTGTTTCCAGTATATTTAGGAAGTACTAAACGTAATTAACCTACCGAAAATAACAAATATCTAGAGGTAAAGAGCACTCTTTGAGTAATGCCGACTGGAATAGAACCAATAGAGCTCACTTGGTCTATGTTCACATTAAAAGCCACTTTGCTCAAATCAGATTTTTTGCTCAAATCAGATTTGTTTATCTTGAAGATTCACACTCACTGTAAATGTAAGTGATCTGTATCTGTGTGTAATGTGAACAAATCTGTTCCTGAAACGTCTCACATGCTGCACATTGATACCTGTATAAACACCTCCTTCTTCACCAACAACAAAAAAACCCATATTAGAGAGACGAGAGACTCATAGCTTTATAAAGGGAAATGGATGAGTTAGCAGATCATATGTGGAGCATCTTTAGCTGGAGTGGAGGGTAAACAGCTGGTCTGAAGTTCATGCTCAGGTCCAGGAGGAGAAAAAAGGCCAGGCGATTTGCTTTTGCTGTTTTTGCAGCTATAGCTGCACAGCTGCACCAAGAGATGCAGTGTGGGTGTGAGAGAGAAGCACGTAGCGCTAATGCTAAAGCTAATGCTAATGCATAAAAGCAAAAAGATGCATGAATTCAGATTTAACCGTTCACATTCATGACGTATGTTCGAGAATCAGACAAGTATTTGAATTAGGATCACATATGAAAGTGACTCAAATCTGATGTGAAAAAAAATGATTTGGCTCATTCACACAGCCATGAAAAAAATCAGATCTAAGCCACAATGAGCAAAAAATCGGATTTGAGTCACTTTAGCCTGGTAATGTAAATGTAGACCCAGTTTACTTAACAAGTGCTTTGTTAATTTATCTGAAAGCATTTATGTTATTAAATGGTCTAGGAGAGCACAGCGAGAACACAGAGATACTGCAGCTCAGTAAATGAGGCTTGTTCTACAGCCACAACACAAGCATTTAAATATAATATATCATCTACAAGTTTACCTACACTACACACTGATGATGAGAGTCACCCAGTATGCAAATAGATTGTGACAGAAGCCAATGGAAAAGAAGCTGTTAATGGAAACAGACTAAACTCAGTTATTATAAGTTGGTTCAACTCAAAGATCTCAGTTTGAATGTATACATGCCCGTAAATGTTCAGCTAACTCAAAATAGTTGAGTATTGTTTAGAAATATCCAATTTTATGTAAAACAGACTTAAATCTGTTTATGGGTTTATATAGTGCACTTATCTTTTCCAGTTTTACAGTGCACTATAAATCCACAATTAGTTAGAACTCAAATTAATTAAGTCTGTTTTATGTAAAATGAGATATTTTTAAACATTCAACACCCAACTATTTAGAGTTATGTTAACGTTAAATATTTATTGGCTCAACGTAACTTAAATCATTTTGATTTGACTCAGTTAAGTTGTAAATATATGCAAATATAAGTTAATTCAACTAGATGTAGATCAACATACTGCAAAACCAGAAAAACAGAATAAAGGTGACTTGCTTTTATAGCCTACAACACTGAGACCTGATAATCAACACATATCAATATATATATACACACGTATATACATACACTGATGCACGACTAGGATCAGGTAGCTTTGGGCAACAGACAACACAATGAAGGTACGTAAAGGCCACATCCAATATGCAAATATGCAACTATATGGTGCCAGGGGCGAATGGGAAAGCTGTATGAAACAACACTATAGAAAGAGCATTGAAACGTGTAGTATAGTAAAAGTTTAAATTTTATCAAATTATTATTATCTAAATATTAAATAAATGATATTAAAAGAGACTAAAACATATTTCTTTTTTCATAAACATTGTTATGGAATGTGAAGGCAACTGGGTTTCTCAAATGGAGGAGTTAAAGTAGAACTCTGGTGTAAAATGGACTTTTGTTGTAGTAAAACAGGATATTTGATGAATAGCTCACCTCCGTTCTCCCACAGCATTTAGAGATCCAGAAATTCCAGTTTGTCCAAACACCCTTCAGACTGGGTGATACGGGGCATATGGTGCTCGGAGCTGAATCTAGTTTTATGGGATGTAAACAGTGGTTTTTAATAAGCTTTTTGTGCACTTTTTTTAAGTTATTAATGCTGGTTTTAAATGTCAGGGCTCTCCGGATTCTAGTAAGGAGGTGTGGAGCTACTTTGAGCTGGATAACGGTGTAAAAAGTGATTTATCAGGGTAAATTATGCCCCGTGTCGCCCAGTCTGAAGGGTGTTTGTTGGATAAACTGTTAAAGTTTCTGGATCTCTGAACGCTGTGGGATAACGGAGGTGTGCTATTCATCATAGGTAAGAACTTTTTCTCATGTTTTAATACAACAAAAGTCCATTTTACACCAGAGTTCTCCTTTAAGTAAATTCAGCTTCTTCAACTCTCTGTTTTCAGATTATTTAGCAGCAGGTTTTCAGTGCGGCTGGTTGTTACTGCAGTCGGGGTCTGAGGGGAGGTTAGTTGGTAATCTGATGGTTGTGGGACGACAGAAGCTATAATTAGAGCTGCTTAAAGGATCTGAGGCTCTAAAGAAGACCACTCAGTAATTCAACAACTTTATAAAGACATGGCCTTCCTCCAACCACACACACACACACACACACACAAAATAACACACTCTTCCTCCTTACACTAAACTTACAACAGCTCACTTTCACCAGGAGGTGCATTTTCATCTATAAATATTACCTACATTTTGAAACCTACCTAACATTTTTTAAGTTTTAAGTTACACAAAACATATTTTTTTTAGTACATGTGATTGCAGGCCGGAGAACCAGTGGGTATGGCAAAAAGGGGTGGATCATTTTGTGCATCAGCCAATCAAAAGTGTGAAGTACCTGTCTGTCATTTTGTACATCAGCCAATGGTTTAAAGGAATTTGGAAAAAGGCGTTAAGTATTTCTCATTCTTTAATGTGGAGAAGAGTAATGCTGCAGACCGGAGACCTAAATGGGCGGGGACTCAAAACAAGAACCTGTCAATCGTGTTTTACATCAACCAATTTAATTATTGCTTTTAGCCGTCAATCACATTTTACATTGGCCAATTGCAGAGAAAAATGCCCCATTCATCATTTTTTGCATCAGCCGATCTAGACATTATTTAACTCCAAAATTTGAGCCTGATTCTTTTACCTTGCCTTCTAATATTTATAATTTACAAAAATCTTCTTAATTATTCAGCATAATTAGAATAGAAAGTTTACATTTGGAAGTGTCATGCAATTCTTAATTAACGAATAGATCATTTAATTTATGAAATAATTTAGCTGTGCATTTTTACACTGACATGCGATTTCCTGACATTTCTATCTGTTAAAAATGGTATGGTTTAATAAAAGTATAAATTCCATCAGTTTTACATTGCAACTGCAAAACAATATTATATACAGCTCTGGAAAAAAAAGTGAAGAGATATCACTTCAGTTTCTGAATCAGTTTCTTTCATTTTACTATTTATAGGTTTATGTTTGAATAAAATGAGAAAATGAGAAATGGCTGAAATACAAAAAAAGATGCAGAGCTTTCAGACCTCAAATAATGCAAAGAAAACAATTTCATATTCATAAAGTTTTAAGAGTTCAGAAATCAATATTTAGTGCAATAACTCTGTTTTTTAATCACTGTTTTCATGCATCTTGGCATCATGTTCTCCTCCACCAGTCTTTTGGATAACTTTATGCCTTTACTCCTGGTGCAAAAAATCAAGCAGTTCAGCTTGGTTTGATGGCTTGTGATCATCCATCTTCCTCCTGATTATATTCCAGAGGTTTTCAATTTGGTAAAATAAACAAAATCATAATTTTTAAGCGCTCTCTTATTTTTTCCAGAGCTGTATATGACATAGTCGAGTTAATGATGTTCAGTGCAGTAGTGCTGAGTTGATTCAGTTAAAAATGGTGAAATTTTGGATGTGACTTAAGTTTGAGCAGCGCAACCATGATAAGGATAGAGACACCCATCCGATTGGCTCTTGGAACCATCTATTTGCATACTAGGTGTGTTTTCCCCCCTTTACTCACCATCATATCATATGAAGTCACTGTTAAAGGCTGTAAGAACAAGTTAACACTATTACATCTGCCGCCACTTATATAGAATTATGTTGTTAATACATGATATTTCTTAGAATGTTACTCAACACATAATTTGCCTTTTGGGTCCTGGTTTTGTTTATTTGCATAATGGGTGTGTCCTCCAAATTCTAACTCACCGTAAGTGTGTAGTTTTTCCTTCCAGGTGTACCTTCCCTTTTATTATTATATTTTATTGATTATAAGGTGCAATTTTTTCTAAATTTCCCCAGTAATCTTTAGTGTGCCTATTTATAAATTCTACCAGTCATGTATTAAGGAGTATTAAAGTAACTCCACTGAAGTACAGCATTAAAAGGGTAAGTTTTTTTAGTTTCTCCAGCATGGAGGCTGGAACAGTATTTAATCAATCAACCTTTATTTAAACTCGGAGTACATTGAGGGTGGCCCTCATTTGTAATGCAGCTGAGCAATTACATAGGGAAGGGATTGACAGAAACAACAAAAAAGTAGATTGAATAAAATAAATAATAAAAAACATAAACAAACAGCATTATAATAAGGTATAAGAATTATTAAAAAAACAAAAAAGGATAATAGTTTTTAAAATATTAAGATATAAAACAAATAAGGTAAAAATAATAATTTAAGAGTAGGAATCATAAAATCACAGATAAAAAAAGGTAATAGAACTAATAAAAATTCAACTACAGATGAATAAATAAAAACTAAACACATAAAAGAGTAAAATATAAATAAGCAATACCTATGAATAATTAAAGAAAAGAAAGAAACTGAAAAGAAATTAGAAAAAAAAACAGCTAAAACAAACCAACATTAAAAACTAAAAAGTTAACTAAAAAATAATAACAATGAATAAATAAAAATAAAGAAACTTTTAAAAACACACCAAAGGTAATAAACACTAAAATGAGCTCAAACAGTGGCAGGCTGTCTGAAGGTGGTTAGAAACTAGGAGTTTAAAATGATTTAGTATTAGCTTTAGTCACTAACTGCAGCGCTAGCTCTCAGTCAGAGCTGAGTATATCGAACTGTAGTCTGCATGTTTAACGTGTTAAAACAAATACCACCTTGGGTTACCAGAACACTCAGGCTTCCTCAGTCTAGCACTATCAGGCGGTGTCTAGCGCTAGGCGCTGTGGTTAGGGGAAACTTCACTGAAAACTCCCCTTTAGACAAAATATTGGAAATCTAAGTTTACTGTAAATAAACAGTTTTCAGAAGAGAAATCTGTATAGATAAACATTCAGCATTTTTTTGACTAATAATCCGGTGCACCTTTTAGTATAAGAAAATACGATAAATTAGATCCGTATTCAGTTATATGTAATATAATGGTTGTTTACTGGGCTGCAGTGTTGTGGGCTGTAAAATAAAGCTAATGCTTTATTACTATACATTTTGACAGTGCTGGCTGTGCATTAAACCTGCATTAATTTTCTTCTAATTCATTTTTTAACCATGTTTTAGTGTTTAGAGTTAAACAAACACAACTATGAGTTAAAAGGAACTCTGGCGTAGGTTTAAGTGTTTAACTGTTTGTTGAGCTTCTGTATATAAACCTGACTTTTAACTTGTTGTGCGGCTTGTACTGTGTGTTCAGTCTAATCCAGGGCTCTGATTGGCTAATCCTCTGTATCAGTGCCGGCTGAGTGTTGGAGTTGTGATGTTGAGTTTATGACAGAGGGTATCAGGGTTTTATTGCTGTGTATTTCTGCTCTGGATCTGATTGGTCGCTGGGCTGTATAGCTGATACCGCGGCGAGGTTTATAGGGCGTGTGGGTGGAGCACCTCGGGTTAAAGTCTGCGGGGGGAATCTGGAACTGCTGTATAAACTCTGCCACATCATCCTGAGACAGATTACAGCAGGTCAAATCAATCAAAGCTTTATGATAACCTCTAATTTGTACATATATATTTAAATTGAATATACTGCCCTATATTTCCTAATTTTAAACTTTTTAATAATAATAATAATAATAATATTAAATAATAATAATAACAATGCTTTCATATACTATATTTACTAATATCTATATTATTTATATATATATATTTCGTCACATTAAAAGCAGTAATAGTAGTAGTAATAATAATAATACAACACCAAATCAGAATTTAAATTAAGATAATATAAAAAACGTTTTTTTTTCTGAATGATTGGTTGCGCAGCTAATATGATTGCTGATTGCTATGGTATCCAGGGTCATGGTGATGATGTTGCTAAGTATCTGTGGCAATTTCTATGGTGTTGCTAATACGTTGCTTGGTGGTTGCAATGGCATTGCTAAGTTGTTGCTAGGTGGTTGCTAGGTACTGCCAGGTGGTTGCTAAGCTGTTGTTATGGTGTCGCTAAGTGGTTGCCTGGTGCTTGCTAAAGTGTTGTTAGGTGGTTGCTAAGATGCTGCTATGGTATCTGTGGTGATTGCTATGGTGTTGATAAATGGTTGCGAAGGTGTTGCCAGGTGGTTGCTAACATGTCGCTAGCTAGTTGCTAAGATTTTGCGATGGAATCCGTGGTGGTTGCAGTGGTGTTGCTAGGTGTTTGTTAAGGTGTTGCTAGCTGGTTTTGTGATGGTATCCATGGGCGGTTGCTATGATGTTGCTAAGGGGTTGCTAAGGTGTTGCTCTTGCTATTTTTGGTCATTTATATGGTGTTGCTAAATGGTTGCTGGATTGTTGTTAAGGTGTTGCAAGGTGGTTGCTGAGATGTTCCTAGTTGGTTGTTAAGGTGTTGCTAAATGGTTGTGTACAGTAAAGTTGTAAGTGGTATTAGTGAATATAGTAACTCTGTATTGTAGTAGAGAAGTGGGCGGAGCTTCTGCTCTTACCCTTTACACACTAAAACTCTTTTTCATTACTCGAATGGTTTAATGATATTATGGGATGTATAGGGAGAAATATGCAAATCCTTTCCAATCTTTCTTTAAAGAACAAAATGAAGTAAAACCTATTAAACCTGACCACAGATGGGTCTTTGCTTCTTAGCTAGTTCCTCGGAATGTTCCTGGTGACCTTTGTACAGATAGTGATGAGCTCTTCTTTACGTCTGAGCTGCTGATTGCGTTTCTGCTCTTCTCTGAGTAGAATCTGCAGATTATGTTGGATTTTCTCAGTCAGTTTTATGAGGTCACCTGGAATTCAGGCTTTCAGTTAACAGCTGTGCTGAACTCATCAAGAGTTAATTACTTGAATTTCTTGTCTCTTAATGTGTTTGAGAGCATCAGTTGTAAAGTAGTGAAGAGGTAGAGTTACAGGTATACAGTGAATAGTGAATATTTGAGTAATATTCTAATCCAGATTATTAGAAGCAACAACTACTCAACTTAGTAAAGAAAAAATACTTTAAGAATAAATGAAAGTCAGTCAATCTGTAAAGAAGAATTTTAATAACTTTAAAAGTGTCCACAAGTGCAGTCGCCGCAAAGACCATTAAAAACATTATAATGATGGAATTGGCACTCATCAGAAGCACCCCAGGAAAGGAAGAGCGAGAGTTTCCTTTGTTGTACAGGATAAGTTTATCAGATTTACCAGCCTCAGAAACCACAAGTTAACAGCTCCCCAGATAAGAGCATCTAAATGCGGTATTGCCTGACTCTTCTCACTCAGCTGCTGTTTGTACCAGGCAACAGTGGCAGTACCAGCCTACAACACACACACACACACACACACACACTGCTGCAACACTGCTGTCTTTGTGTTGAAGAGAAAATAAAAAAAACACTGTTGGTTTAGCATCGTCCTAACTAGAGGGGTTTTATCAAAATACTTTACGCAATTCACAAAACCACCACACACCCAAACTGCACTATATATCCTCATATATCCTGTAGAATAAAAAACAGCAACCAACGTACAGTATTATCACAATCAAACTTTTACACCAAATACCTTCAAATACTTCATTTACAGTGTATCACAAAAGTGAGTACACTCCTTACATTTCTGCAGATATTTAAGTTTATCTTTTCATGGGAAACTCTGACAAAATGACACTTTGACACAATGAAAAGGAATAGGACATGGTTCCAGTGATCCATGTCCTTTGTTGGCATGTCTTCAGCAAACTGTTTGCAGGCTTTCTTGTGTACAGACTTCAGAAGATGCTCCCTTCTGGGGTGACAGCCATGCAGACCAATTTGATGTAGTGTGCGGCGTATGGTCTGAGCACTGACAGGATGACCCCCACCTCTTCAATCTCTGCAGCAATGCTTGCAGTACTCCTGCGCTTTCAAGGACAGCATGTGGACGTGAAGCTGAAAACGTGCACTCAGCCTTTTTGGACGACCAATGCAAGGTCTGTTCTGAGTGGATCCTACTCTTTTAAAACGCTGGATGATCTTGGCCGCTGTGCTGCAGCTCAGTTTCAGGGTGTTGACAATCTTCATGTAGCGCAACAATTGGTCTTTTAAGATCCTCAGAGAGTTCTTTGCCATGAGGTGCCATGTTGGAACTTTCAGTGAGCAGTATGAGAGAGTGTGAGAGCTTTACTACAAAATTGAACACATCTGCTCCCTATGCACACCTGAGACCTAGTCACACTAACGAGCCATGTGACATTTTGGAGGAAAAATGACAAGCAGTGTTGAATTTGGACATTTAGGGGTGTAGTCCCCGGTGGTTTAGACATTAATGGCTGTATATTGAGTTATTTTAAGGGGAGAATAAATTTACACTGTTATATTTTAAGCTGCACACTGGCCACTTTTCATTGTGTCAAAGTGTCATTTTGTCAGAGTTTCCCATGAAAAGAACTTAAATATCTGCAGAAATGTGAGGGGTGTACTCACTTTTGTAATACACTGTATGTTATCAGATTTATATCTAACCACCTGCAACACACTGCTGGATATAATGAAAAACTCTCTCGTATTGAGTAAGCTTTACCCTAATACTAAGATATTATAAAAAATAATAATATTAGAAAATCTTTGAAAAGTTTGAAAAGTACTTTATTTTAGCAATTCAGTAAAAAATGTGAAAGTCATATATTATATAGATGTATTAAACACAGAGTGATCTATTTTAAGTGTTTAGTTATTTTATTGTTGATGATTATGGTTTACAGCCAATGAAAACCCAAAAATCTCAGAAAATGAGAATATTAGACCAGTTGGTACTTTTGGCAGTGTGCCAAGTCCTGCTGGAAAAGGAAATCCGCATCTCCATAAAAGTTGTTTTCAGCAGAGGGAAGCATGAAGTGCACTAAACAGTACACCAAAATAATACATCAGAAACTGAAAATTAGACCCTGAAAGAAAAAAAAAAGCGCTCCAGGAATCCTGTACAACGCTGCTTTAGTCCGGTGGAGGAGTGTGGGGGGGGAGAACTGATAGGATTTCAGCTCTTGCTCATGATTATATATTTATACATGCAAACATATCGTCCCTGATTGGCTAACAGCACTGTAATACCAGGAGGCAGCGAGACGGACAACAGAAACATTTTAAAATTTAGACATTTTTACACTAATAACAGTCTTTACAATGTTATATGTTACTTTACAACATGTGTAATAAAGCCCTGCTAAATGCAGTTCAGCCCCTGACCTAGTCTTAGGGTGTACTCACACTAGGCCCGGTTTGGTTGAATCGTGCCGGAGCACGGTTCGGCCCCCTCCCCACTCCCCCGCAGGCCTGCACTCACACTGCGCTAAACGATCCGTGCCCGAGCACTCTTTCGTCAACAGGTGACTTTTGTTTTGAAGAACAGTATGCGCGCGCAAAACAATGGATTTCAGGATTGTACTGTTGTTTTTGTTTCTCTGGAGTCGTTTTGGGCGTGCAAATACGCAACTGAACCAGAGATTCATTGATTGTGCAACACAGCGATTTACTGCTAATCGTGCTGCACGTGTAAGAAGGTTTTTACACAAGCAGCAGACGTCCAGGGAGAAATTTGCAGCTTTACTCGCGGACTACAATTCACGTTCATCAGTAAGGTAAGACACGTACTTGCTATATACATAAATAGTGACCAAAGGAGCGAAACATAAAACTCAAGTAATAATAAAATGTGTTTGTTGTTTAGGACTTGTAGATAGTAATTTATTATGGGTAACACTAACCATTATGGTGCTCTTTAGAACCCTTTTCAAAAATATTATATGCAGAATTGTGTATAAAACGTCCTCCGTTTACAGTAGCGTCGCATCACTGACGGTACAGATGCGCTCACACTGCATCTGTACCGTGCCCGGGTCCAAGTGAACCGTGCTCGGGCCCACCTCTCCAAGCGGGCCCGGGCACGGTTCAGCGTTCACACTAGCCAAACGAACCGTGCTTTGGGAGGTAACCGTGCCCGGGCACGGTTCGGATTGCCTAGTGTGAGTACACCCTTAGAGTCTCTGTAAAACACCAAATCCACCAGAGATCCTATTTAAACCTATAGTTACTTACTCACAGAGGTGGGTAGTCCAGGTCCAGAAAGTAAAAATCGAATTTTTACTTTTAACGAGTGTAAACAGAACAGTAGGTGTAAACACACACCTACCTATCTCAATTGTACTTGGCTGCTGGTGTTCATCTATAGACTAATTCTAACCATTTGTTCTTATCTCTGTATTACTGGGTAAAGCATATAAAACTGACGTGGTATTCGCACAAATAACACAGGAATCAACTGCATGCTGTTCCTAGTGCTGTTAGCTCCTATCTGACGAGATACTTTTATAGTATTTATTTTGACTCGGAAGTACTGTCACGCCCTTGCTCTGTTGTCCTGTGTTTCCCAGTACTTTTCCAGTCACGTGTGTGTCATTTGTAGCTCCGCCCCTCCTTACCTGTTTCCCCAGGTGCTTCCTGTATGTATATATAGTCCCCTTGTGTCTGTGTTTACTTGTAGGTCTTTGCACCTTCCCCTGTTGTTTGTCATTCCTGTGTTTGCTTTCTCATTTTCATAGTCATTGCCTTTGTTTATTCCTTGTTTATTTCTTGTTTATTCCTTCTTTTATGTTCCTTTCTCTGTTAGTTTATTCAGTCTTGTTTTAGTTCTCCCTTTTTGTTTATAATTTTCTCTCGTTTGTTTTGGTTTACTTTCTTTGTTCCTTGTTTCTGTGTTTGTTATTTATTTATTAAATATTTATTATTTAATAATTTATTATTGTTATTTATTTATCTTACCTGCATTTACATCCGCCTCTACGTCTCCCTTCCTGGCCAACCCTGACAAGTGCATTCAGGGTAACCCTCATTTCTAATTTAGCCAAACATTTACAAATACAGGGATTGACATGACAAAGAAAATAACAACTACATTTATTCATTTAAAATAACAGCAAATAAAAGATAAAAATAGATCAAAATAAAAATATAATAATAATAATAATAATAATAATAATAATAATAATAATAATAATAACAAAACTTTAATTGATAAGAAATTAGGATCAAGAAAAGATAAGATTAATACAATACAAAACAGTTAAAATGAAGCTAAAACTAACTTTTACATAGTACATTAAAAATACAAATAAATAAATGAACAAAAAAATATATTAATAAAAAATAGTAATAATAAAAGAAAGTCTAAATAAGTTAAAAAGTGTTATACTATTTAAAAAATTATAAATAAATAATAAAATAAGTAAATAAATAAAAAGGAAATAAATAAGTAAGAGAACTAAAATAAAAAATAAAAGTTAAGAATATATAAATTAAGTAAAACAGATACAGGCTGTCTGAAGGTGGTTGGAAAAAGATATTAAATGTTTAAAATGATTTCTAGTATAAAAAGACACTATCATATTTTTTTAAAAATCAGTAAAGGAAAAACTTTACTTTATATACACTCCAGCCTCATTGTGAAAATAACATTATTCATCACTTTCTATAAACTTTATTTCTAAGCTTTTATTATCCTGCAGACATGTCCTTTTTCTGTGTTCCGACCATTTTATTAGAAACACTGTAAAACACTCGCTGGCTCCACTGATGTCATCCAATAAAGGTTAATTATTAATCAGAGCTCACCCTTAATCATTTATCATGTTGTGTAATTGCTGTTTACAGCTGAGTGTGTCTGTGTGTTAAACTCACACTCACACTCTGCGGTATTCAGATAATATATGAATATATAAGTCAGAAATTGTGATAAACAGCATGAATGAATAGATCCTGGATGTGGGTGTTTAATAGAGTGGGCAGATTTTTGTGACTTTGAGGTGCTTTCCGTTATCTAATAAGATTAAATGATTAAATTTCACAAAGCAAAAGTCGACTAAAACTAGGGATGCACTGAATATTCACCAACCAGCTCTAAATAGACTGAACTGTGAACCGTGCATTGTGCAGTTTGATTTAGGGCGTGTCTGTGTGCCTTTGCTATCATAACGTCAAGAAAAGTACACCTTGCGCAGCTTGAAATGCGCAAAAGACATGTACTAATTCTTTTAATTAATCATGGGTGTGTTTGGGACATAACGTAAAATAAACCAATCACCACGTCACTTGTCATTTCCTTTAAATTTGGCTATTTAACAGCACAGCTACCTAAACATATCCAGTGCTTTACCTTACATTTATGTAATACAACAATGACCGATATATTATGTGTTGATGTAGAATAATACTACTTTATTTTGTATTCTGTTTACAGTTGATGTATAAATGTCTTTTATAGCTGCGCTATGGGTTTGTGCACTGCTGCTGAGCTTCATAAGGTTTCTTATCATCATTTAGAAATTTAGAACCAACATTAGCGAAGTAGAGACGAGCATTACGGACGTTAAAACGTTAAAATTCACTGATCAGCTACAGAGTAAGACTTGAGAAAACTCAATGCAGTGTTTGGAAATTAAACTTTTGTAGCTGTTTCACACACTTCTGTTCAATTCAGAAGTAAAAAGTGGACAGGCTAAAAATTATATCAGTCAAATTAAGAGATAAACAGTTAAAATAATATAAAATAACAAACTCAAATAAAAAATAACAGAAGATTATAAAAAAGTAAACAGTAAAAATAAAATAAATTAAGAAAAAACAGTTCCAGGCTGTCTGAAGGTTAGAGCTAGAAATGAAAAGTTTTAATTATTTAGTAAGTAAGAGTTTCCTGTAGTGAATTCCTGCACACGGTTGCACTAGAGCTAAAAGCAGATTTACCCAGTTCAGTAAAAACTCTGATTGCCAGGCAGGTAGCTAACATAAACATTACCCATAAACAGCTCTGAAAAAAATTATTACTTCAGTTTCTGAATCAGTTTCTCTGATTTTGCTATTTATAGGTATATGTTTGAGAACAATAAACATTGTTGTTTTATTCTATAAACTACAGACATTTCTCCCAAATTCCAAATAAAAATATTGTCATTTAGAGCGTTTATTTGCAGAAAATTAGAAATGGCTGAAAAAATAAAAAAGATGCAGAGCTTTCACACCTCAAATAATGCAAAGAAAACAAGTTCATATTCATAAAGTTTTAAGAGTTCAGAAATCAATATTTGGTTGAATAACCCTGGTTTTCAATCACAGTTTTCATGCATCTTGGCATGTTCTCCTCCATCAGTCTTACACACTGCTTTTGGATAACTTTATGTTTTATTCCTCTTGATTATATTCCAGAGGTTATTAATTTGGTAAAATCAAAGAAACTCATCATTTTAAGTGCTCTCTTATTGTTTTCCAGAGCTGTATGTTTCATAACCAGTCGTTGTCTTTGGTTGGTTTGCTTGCCCTGTTGTAATGGGGCTGCTAGTGAGAACCAAACCAGCTTTACTGTACAGTCTGCAGTGGTGATAAACTGAATCCAGGTTATTTGTTGAAATGTGGTACGAGGCTCCTGTGTTTACAGAGCGGAGAACATCTTTTTAAGAAACACTTCTTAAGGTGTCTGCAGGTTCCTCCTAATGCTCTCCGGCTCCAGCTCCCTTAATCACGAACTTTAATCCGCTGCCTCCCAGCGTGTGTTTCCTATCCTGGGTCATCCTGTTGCTGCTGGCACACTTCCTGCACACGGACACCTCTGTGCCGACACAGCGCTAACGGGCTAATGGGATTGGACGAGGCTGGCATGCTCAGCTTGGCACACTGTGTGTAAAACAGCAGAATTAAGGTGATGTTATAATCACAGGTTACAGATTCAGGACATCCGGTACTTAGACCCAGTTTTAATAGAGAGAGACACGGCAGCAAAGCTGTGAAAAACAAACTTATCTATCAAATTAATATTCTTATGATCTTTATGGTCTGTTTATTATTTAATATGCACTATGTGATGTTCTGTAATGTGAACATGATTTATTTTATCAATGTGATGGGTTGCAAAACACCACAGAAAGTGTAGGAGGCGTTTTTTTCATTTATTAAGCACACAATAATGTTTTTTCATGTATGTATGATCATTATGTGCATTGTGACAGATTGCAATACACCAGAGGAAGTGTAGGGGCGATATAACATTCTTTTTTAATTTAATAAGCACTTCATAATGCTTTATAATGTGAATATGAGCCATTTGGTCATAGTGACAGATTGCAGTACACCCCAGGCAGTATAGGGGGCAGTATGACATCTGTTGTTTCAATTGATAATCACTTTAAAATTCTCTATAATGTGAATATGTTTTTATTATCATTGTGACAGACTGCAATACACAACAGTAGTAATTGTAGTGTGCAATATAATGTCTGTTTTTTATTTAATACACTATATAATGCTCTATAATGTGAATATGTGCCATTTTGCCATAATGACAGATTGCAATACTTCACAGGCTGTGTAGGGGGAAGATTATTGTCTGTGGTTTCATTTAATAAGCACTTTAAAACCCCCTATAATATGAATATAACCCATATTATCATTGTGATCAATTGTAATTCTCCACAGGAAGTAGGGGTGCTCTATAAAGTAATTATGATTCATTTTGCCATAGTGACAGATTGCATTACGTCACAGGAAGTGTAGGGGGCAATATAATGTCTGTTTTTTATTTAATAGACACTATATAATGCTCTATAATGTGAAAATGATTTATTTTGTTACTGTGACAGATTGCAATACATCACATGAAATGTAGAGGGAGATATAACATCTGTTTTTTTTTATTTATTAAGCATTTTTAAATTTGCTATAATGTTTTTTATTGTTCATATGATAAATTTTGTCATAGCAATAGATTGCAATGGGGGCAGTATAACATCTGTTTCTTCATTTAATAAGCACTTTAACATTTCCTATAATGTGAATATAATTCATTGTCATAGTGACATGTTGCAATACACTGCAGGCTGTGTAGGGGGCAGTATAACATATGTTGATTCATTTAATAAGCACTTTAATTGCTTAATTTAAATGCCTATAATGCCTATAATGTGAATATATATACATGTTAGTATTGTGACAAAGTGTAATACTCCACAGGCTCTGTAGGAGGCGATATAACATCTGTTTTTTCATTACATAAGCACCACATAATGTTCTATAATGTGAATATAAGCCATTTTACCATATTGACGGATTGCAGTACACCACAGGCAGTATAGGGGGCGATATAATTAATGTCTGTTTCATTTTGTGTATAATTTTTCTAAGTGTAATTTGTGTATGATGTGAATATAGTGTGAGTATGATGAGTGTATGATGAGTGTATAATGTGTGTATATGTGTGATGTTTAGGTCAGTGCTGAGGATGCTGATGGAGGAGAGTATGGAATGGTGCACTATTCGTTTTCTGATGGCTACAACGGTGAAGACTCACATCCTCTCTTCCACATTAACCCGGTAACTGGGGACATCTGTGTATCTCAGGATATTGACCGAGATGAGGGCCTGCTCACCTTCGACCTTCTGGTGAAAGCAGAAGATCAGGTTAGTAAATAATAGTAAGGGACAGTGGTTCACAATCGCTGTTTAGATGTTGATTAGTGTTCAGCTACGTATAGTGTTACAATAATTTATAAATAATTTGTTGATATTTCATAGTAGATACTGTTTGGTAGATCAACAAAAAAACTCTATAGGCACTATTTTAGCTTGATTTAGGGCGTGTCAGTGTGTCTTTGCTATCATAACAACGGGAAAAGTACACCTTGCTCGGCCTGAAACACTCAAAGGCATGTACTAATTTTCACAATTAATCTTGGGTGTGTTTTGGGCGTTGTCACTTCCATTCCCTTTAAGAGTCAGGTGAGCTGCACCCTTGCACAGGGTGTACGGCCCTAAGTATTAATAAACTTTCATAATAATTAAATTTATTTAAAAAATATTCTGAATATTTAATGTAATACAACTTTATTCTTTATTGTAATTAAATTAGAACTTTATTCTGAATATTATTTTATAGCTTGTTTAAATAAATTTTCTCTTTATGCAGTGTATTATACACTGTAACAAATTACTTTGTTTTTTTATAGTAAAATCATACAGTAAATAACTGTTAAACAATGTTCTTCTTCTGTAGAATGGTATGTTTTGGACGTAAATCTTGGGATGCCCTATAAATACCATTGCCACCTGTACAGTATATATGACGGTAAAATTTCATGTAAAACTGGTGATTATATTTAAGATATTTCTCAGAAGACATAACACCAGGAAAAAACACATAAATCTAACACTTCTTGAATTTTTACCTAATTACAGACTGTAAAAAGTAACATTTTAAATCCAGTCAATACATTTGAAGCAATATATTTCTATTTTTGGGGTTGTTTGTTTGAGTTTACTCCATATTTTAAGTAAATATTAACATATTTTTGTATCTTACACAAAAATAACATCCTTTTTTTATTTACTGGTCTCATATTATTTATTGCACAATGGGCACGTCACCCCCCACCCCCCCCCCCCACTCCTAACTCACCATCAGTGTGTAGTCCACCCACCAGGGTTACTTTCCCTTGTGTATACAGTTATATTTTATGTAATGATAGACTGCTTAGCCACAGTGTTGTAGATCGTAAGTGCACTCTAGTGAAAAAAAGTAGATTAAAGTGTACTCAGAGGTGGAAAGTAAGGAATTACATTTAGTCACGTTACTGTTATTGAGTAGATTTTATGAGTAATTTGTCATTTTTAAAGTAGTTTTTAAAATAGGTAATTTTACTTTTACTCAACTACATTTTGACACAAGAAATCTACTTTGCTACATTGGAAAACTCCCCGTTACTGAGTAAAAAAAATGCTGGGAAAAAAACGAATTGTCTGAATTTAAAAAAATTGCGCCGACCAACATTTTTTGTATGATTTCCTGTTTTTAATGATTTCTTAAGTTTTTATTGGGAACATTAAACAATCTGCTCAAATAAAAAAATAAAAAAACATGTAAATAGCAGTTAAAGCTAAGAAAAAGTAAAAAAAAATAATAATGACCTGTAAAACTATCCTATATTACCATAACTTTTTAACAGTAAAGAAAAAAAAGGGATCATAGAAACCTATCTCACTTGTTCTTGAAAATGTTCCAAATTATTATGTGGAATAATAGTTCATTAAAAACGATTTAATTTATGATTTGTTGTACTTTTTTACATCAAATAATTAAAAGTAACTATGTAACTTTTACTCAAAGTACAGTTTAAAGCAAAGTAAAGGTTCTTTTACTTAATTACAAATTTTTTAGTACTTTTTCCACCTCTGAGTAAACTAAGCATTATTATAATGCTACAGTGCACTAAAGTGTTCTTGTAGCCACTTTATTAATCAGTATATTAAAGAGTGCTAAAATGTAACAACCTTTTTTGTACTTATTATACTTTAATTGTATAAAAACAATACAAAAGTCTTACTTAAATTGTGCTAAGTGTACCTAACTGTACTAAAATGGAACTATTTTAAATAATCCTTAAGTAACATTTAAACATATGAACTACTTCATGTATGTAACCCCATATTTTAAACATGCTTACAGTAAAATTATAATACATTTAATAATGAGAATTACAACTGTATAACTATTTATTATACACCAGGTATATTAGAGTATATGTACTAAGAATTGATGTTAAATATATAGGATCTATTTACATTAGAGTACAAATATTCTTCTTGTTCCTGCCTTTTGTAAGTAGCACACTTCTAATATACTTTGTTGGGTATAAAAATATATTTTAATATACTGTTCTACAATTTTTAGTGTGTTACAAATTAACTTTTTTAAATGAGTATTAGTGTTTAAATTTACTTTCTAAAAGTTACATGAAACATTGTACTTTAATTGAACTACTGTAACAGCTGTTTTTAACACACTTTGTTAAAAATGTACAAAAGTATATTTGGAAATTTGTATTTTAGAAGTATACTGAATTACATTAAACTAAAAGTTTACTTCATAGTAGTCTATATATTTTAAAATGCACTATATTTTATACTTTTTAAAAAGTATGATCAAAGTTGACTTTCAAACATTTGATGAAAGCATTATATTAATGTACTTTTAATATATTTTAAATAAGGGCATAAATCTGTTATAAGTGTAATTACAGTATACTTAGAAATAGAAATAATTATTTGATCCCTTGCTGATTTTGTAAGTTTGCCACTCTGACAAAGAGAAGAACGGTCTATGATTTTAAGGGTAGGTTAATTTTAACAGTGAGAAAATCACATTGTATAAATATATTCATTTATTTGCATTTTGCAGAGAGAAATAAGTATTTGATCTTTTACCAACCATTAAGAGTTCTGTCTTCTACAGACCAGTTAGACTCTCCTAATCAACTCGTTCCCTGCATTAAACACACGTCTTAAATTATCAACCTGTATAAAAGACTCCTAATCACAGACACTTTAATTAATCATTCAGACTCTAGAAGCTCATAGACCTGCACACGGCAGGTAAGGCTCTGGGAGAGAAGAAGACAACTGTTGGTGCAATTGTAAGAAAATACAAATGCAGGAAGAAATACAAAATGACTGTCTATCAACATCGATCTGGGGCGCCATGCAAAATCTCACCTCATGGAGTATCCTTGATCATGAGGAAGATGAGAGATCAGCCTATAACTACACGAGGGGAACTTATTAATGATCTCAAGGTAGCTGGAACCACAGTCACCAAGAAAACCAGTGCTCGTAAGCTCCCACTGCTCATGACGGCATGTGTGCAGGCCAGTCTGAAGTTTACAGAGGGAGGTGAAGCTCCAAGTTGCCAAATCTTAATATTTTGATGATTTGTAAAATTATCTGTAAAGAGGAGTTGACCAAAATTCCTCCTGACATGTGCTCAAACCTCAACATCAACTACAAAAAAAAAAAAAACGTCTGACCGTTGTGCTCTAAAACAAGGGTTTTGCCACTTAGTATTATGTTTGGTTTTCCAGAAGGATAAAATAAGGATTAAAAATTAGTTTCTCTCTACAAAATGCAAATAAATGTATATAATTTATACAATGTTATTTTCTTGATTTTATTTTTTGATATTCTATCTCTCACTGTTAAAATTAACCTTCCCTTTAAAATTAAAGACTGTTCAAAACCAGCAAGGGAACAAATAATATTCCTTTACTGTAGGTCAGGATTCATTTTTCATTACTAACTTAAGACCTTAAAAAGTACAGTTTTCTGTGTGTTTATATGAAGGAACATTATAATTTCCACTGACTTTCTTGCCGTCTTTCTCCTCAGGGAGGTCTGTGGTCTCAGGCGTATCTTCATATCGATGTGGAGGATGTAAATGATAACGCTCCGGTGTTTAATCCAGAGAAATACGTCACTAGTGTGAGCAGTTACACTCAACCCGGAGCCGAGATACTCAGCGTCATCGCCACCGACCGAGACTCTGGACACTACGGACAAATCACATACGAGCTTTTACCTGGAGACTCCTCCTCCCTGTTCTCAGTCCACCAATCCACAGGTACATGATTTAGATTACTGCACTTCTTCACCTTTACGGATTAGTTTCTCTTTCTCGTTTTCTGGCTTTCACAGACATATTCGGTCTCTTTCCAGCTTCTGCCAGAGTGTCTGTATGTTAGTTTGTAAAGAATGAACCAGTAGTCCTTGTAGAACTGTTAGAACTAAAGGTCGGAAAGCAGGTCGCAGTTCTCGCGGGCGTTGGTCGCGGTCGCCTCGGAAAATTTACAGATTCAGGTTTGAGCTCAGAGGAGCTCCGGCGCAGACACGAGAGCACCGCTATTCCTCCTATTACACCTCAATGCAGCGCTGCAGTGAGTTTCAAGCTGTAATTTTACTTCTGTAAAAAGATCAAAAATCAAGAAAATCCTACCTAGTGCTTTTTAAGTGAAATTAAAATATAAATTATGTAGTAAGTATACTAGGATCAATGTACTTGTAGTAGACTTGCAAGTGTACTATTTCAATTCTTCTTTGGACTAAATTGGCCCAATTTTATTTTATAAAAGTATATTTTAAGCACGATTTGGGTGTACAAATTGTGCACTTTGAGTATACAGCTAGTTAACAAATTTGGATAAAAATAAAACTTACATATAAACTACTAATGTACTCTAACTTTACTACTCATACACTTAAAGTAAACTTTACTAAATCTACTTTAGTTCTACATTTAGTAAACTTTGAGTGCTCAGGTTTTATTTACATCTAAGTTTAATTTTGTAGTTCAGGTAACTTTGAACTATACTAAAAGTGAAATTGTAAGTGTACTGTTAGTTCACTACTTATAAACTTCTATTCTACTTTTAGCTTTTAAAAATACACTTTTAAGTATACTCTCAGTAAGGATATTAGTCTAGGGGTTTTTATATTTAAAGCATATATATACAGTTGCAAGAAAAAGTATGTGAACCCTTTGGGATTTACTTGGATTTCTGAATAAATTGGTCATTAAATGTGTTCTCATCTTCATCTCAACAACAATAGACAAACACAGTCTGCTTAAACTAAAATCACAGAAAAAATATATGATATGTTTGCATGGTTTTATTGAACATTCAGTGTATAATAATAAATTAAATGAAACATGAAGTTGGGCAGGTGAAACATGAAGTATCTTGAGTTTATATTGCCTGCACTCAAATATAAGTTAGAATAAATTAGAAACCCTGGGGTTTTTACTTGCATTTTCCATAATATTTTTAAATATTTATGTTTTACACATTTCTGATTTTACTGTGTTAGTTTGGGGCTAAAGTTTGCTCTCTTACCCCTTCCTCCTGCCTGGTTTAAACAGCAGCAGAGCTTCTGAATATATCTACGCTGGTGGGCGTGGTGGTCTGGTGTGTTCAGGTACATTTCTGTATTGCTATCTTGGCAGCACAAAACTCCGGTGCTCCACTGACTCGACATTTTCTAGGTTGTATTTTCTAGCGAAAATGAAGAATCAAACATATTAAACATGGAATATCTGCTACATTACCAGCTTTTCTTCTTCTACCTTTCACTAATGTTCATTTGTACTGGTTCCATTTGCACAAGTATTTCTTAAACAGTGATTTACTGGCATCCACACTTTAACCATGATAATTAGGACTTGACATCCTCAGCGTGAATCACAAGGCATACAATATTATTACAAAATTTATCCCACGATAATGAGGATATCATAATACTGGGATTCTGTGATACTCAATATATCACTATACAATACTTTACCTTTATCTGTGTTACTGAAGAGGATAATCAAATAGGAATTATGGATTTATTGGTGTTTTCAGTTTCACAGAAATGAACAACCGATATTCTTCACCGCAGGTTTATTAACACTATTCATTAGATTATAATGAACCAGTATGATTATAATGAAGCAGTAAGTGAAGTAACCCTTAAGTAAAGGAAATATACTTAAGAACATTAAAGGTATTTTCAAATTAGGTAAAGAATACTAAAAGTACATTTTCAATTTAATATACTTTATGACGTTGTATTAATAGAAAAAATATATATATAGTGCAATAAATACTGCTGAAACTGTGCTAATTTTTATTTTTACAATATAATTTAAGTGTATTAAACATTATGTTTAAAAAACACACAATGTTACTTAAATCTACTTAAGTTTGCAGAAGATATACAAAAAAGTGATCCAAAGGACAGTTATATATATAGCTTAGTAGTTGTAGTTGTAGTTAAATATATAGCTTAATTACAATTAAAATATATACTAATTTGTTCCAAAATAGTACATTTAGTATGTATTTATGTACAGATTAATTTCATGTTAAATGTATGTACTTTTACAGGTTAAGTATTCCTAATGCTCTTTTCTTTTATAAGGGAGGTCTAATTGAGGGGTGAGTGTTAAGAGGATCCAGAGCTTCTACAGTATGTTTTAATAAAAATATATCTATTTATTTGACGCTATGTATTAATAATGTATTGCAAATGAGAATTATACCGTATATCGTAATATTTATATATTATCTCGCCCTGTGTTTCCATTGGTCAGTACAGAACCTGCTTATACCACCATCCACAGAGTTTTTTGTCTCTGTTGTTCAGATGCCGCAGCCAATCAGGCGCGAGCAGATGATCGTTTAACGGCCGCAGGGGCCCGAGACGTTCTTTCACTCTATAAGCTTTAGTGAATCAGGGGCTCCTGGTAATCCATCCTCTTATCTCCCGCCGGGGGGTCAGAGGGGGATTAGTAAAAAGGGGGGGGTTAGAACTCAATGATGTACAGAACTGCCAGCTGTACTGTTTATACAGTACCAGTCAAAAGTTTGGACACCCCTCTTCTCTCTTATTCAGTGTATTTTCTTCATTTTTATGATTTTATGATTGAAGATTATACACAGTAAAATTAGCAGTGCTGGATCAACACCTAAAGAGTTAACTTTAACACTCCTTTGGAGCATATATGGTTCCACTCTACAGTACAAATGACACTGATAGCAATGTTAAATGTTTAGTGTTAATATGACACTGTGCAGTGTACTATTTACTTATGCTGGTGTTGTTCATTAGTGTTATAGCAACACCTAAAGTGTTAATTTTACACCGTGTGGAGTATGTACACAGCAAAAAGTGTTACATTTACTCCCACAGAGTTGTATTTCTTGTATTTCTCCAACACTTTATCACAATTTACTGTACAAAGGATGGTAACTTGCTCTTATAGCCTACAATATATTGGCTAGACAAACAACCATTAAACTAAATATAACACACTACCCAATGGAAGGTAGCTCTGGTGGGCAAGATTTCACACTGATGGTAAGTTAGGATCTGGGGGACACACCCATTATGCAAATAACGTGTTTAACTGGGCGGAGTTTAATTAAATCTCTGTGGAGTTGGTCAGTATTTATTGGGTTTAGTGGGATTAACACTGGAATATTCAACTCTGTCAAATAACTCCAACACTGAAAACCATTTAAATCTGAATGAGTTAAAATTACACTTTGAGAGTGAAAATCAACTCTCAGCAGTTTAACTCTGAAATTTAAACTCTCAGCTGTTTAACTCTGAAATTTAAACTCTCAGCTGTTTAACTCTGAAATTTAAACTCTCAGCTGTTTAACTCTAAAACTCTCCTGTTTTTGCTGTGTATTAACCCTATAAAGGAACACATGCAGATTTTTTTTTAATAATAAATCAGAATATATGTAATACTTTAGATTTATCTGTTTTCGGACAGATCTGCACACTCTTGGTATTTTAATCTCAGTATCTTCATAAGGGAGAGTCACCTGCAATAGTTTTCTCAGCATCTTGAAGGAAGGAGTTCCTGGAGGTGCTGAACAATAGTTGCTGTTTTTCCTTCACGCTGTGAAACTCCAGCTCATCCCAATTAAATCACCTCAAATCACCATCTCAGTTCATCAGGTTTAGATCAGGAGATTAATGTGGAGGAATAACTGTTTACTGTTTACTACATAATTCTATATGTGTTCCTTAATTGTTTTATTGTTTCTAAAGAGTAACTAAAGCCCCTGATTTTTTAAATTTGAAAAGGCTACAAAATAGGTAAGTTTTGGAGGGGCGCTAGGTGATGTATGGGTTTAGGGGTGGGGCAGAAGGAAGAGCTGATTGGCTAAGCTCCAGCAGCAGCAGTGTGCCTCTGATAACGTTGAGACACAGTAAGATGCAAAAATTACCACAATAAAAGGGTTTTTAAAGGTTAGGAAATAAATAAAAAATAGGACTGCTATGTTTTATTACTTCTTTATTTAGGGTTTAGTGTTTAGTGGCTCTTTAATATTTACCTTCAATGTAGAAAATAAATTAAAGAAAGAAAAACACTGAATGAGAAGGTCTGACTGTTGGTGTCTGTCTAGGTTGTATTCAGTCAGTGGAGCTCCTGTGTTTTCTGTTCCCAAGATAAACAAGTAAAATTCCAGAAATGTACCTGAACACTCTTCATTTCCAGATGACCACGCCCATCAGTGTAGATATATTTAGAACTCTGCTGCTGTTTAATCCAGGCAGGAGGAAGGAGTGAATTTACACTGCTGGTGGGGTGTAAGATAGCAATGAACATCATATCGCAGCTTACACAGGGTGTAAGAGAGGACCCTTTGACTTATGCCTAAATTAACACTATAAATACTCTGAAATATGTCAAATTAAATCATTTCGACATTTTACACTTGATGCTGTGAATTTTATATTAATCATTTAAAACAGTTTTACAGTCAAACAAAGAAAAGTGAACACTGAACAAATTTTTATACAACAAAATATGCAATTTTCTATGTTTACCATCCTATTAATTTAAATTCTTACAGTATTATTACTTAAAACATTCATAATAAACTCTATTACAAGTTTTCTTCAAGATTCCAGTGGAGTTATTTGATAATCCTTTGATTTTCTTATTTTATAGAAGTCTAAATTCTGGTCTACAACTAAATAGCCATTTTATCTAACTTTGCCATTCCATAACTACAAATTCCTACAGTAATATCATTTAATATTAAAACATACATAGCTAATACTATGGAAAGGGTTTTTAAAGACTTTTTAAAGGTTTCATTAAATAACACTTTGATTTTCGTCTTTAAAAAGACTTAATACTGTGGTCTATAAATAGTGTAATGTTTAAAATATATTGGAGTTAACCTGAAAACAGGTGTATTTAATGTTTAATAAGAGAAAGGTCTGTATATTCAGAATGTTTCACTGTTCTACAGATGGTAGTTGTTGTGTTTATGGTGTTTATGTGTTGATTAAAGCTGATTAAATGATGTTTATTAGGTGTAAAACTCGTTTCTGCAGGAGAAGCGAGCGCAGCTTTCTCCCCCGGCTCTGCTGTGAACACAGATACTGTAATACACAGTTTATACACTCACTCACACTCTCACACAGATTCATCTTTTACTACTATTTTAAATATGTTGTTATTATGATTACTATTATTTTTATGTTTTTTTAAGTGCACTGTGTTGTTAAACAGTGTTATTTAATGAAGGAGACTAAGAGAAAACTCAGCAGCACTGTGTTGCACTGCTATTGGCGGCGGCAGCAGCCACACCAGATCTACTGACACTAATCCGACACTGTGATTGGACCATCTGTCCAATTCCAGAGCCACCATGCTAATAAGCCCTCTGTCCGAAAGGCTCTTCCATCAGTTCTCCACAGTTTACTTAGATTTTAAGGTAAATTCAGGTGAAAAACATTAGCAGGGTCCGCAACCATCTGCCAGCAAGGGTCCAGACACTAAACCCCGCCTGCTGAACCTCTGCTGACCACAGGAGGCCCCCAGTCTCTGACCTTCACTGACCTTCACCTCTTCACCTGCATCTCTAATCTTCAGAGACTGGAACAGTTTAAAGCTTTGTAGACTCATATTAGCATTAGACACATTCAGTTACTTTATAATAGTGTAAAAACATTCAACATACAAAACCCTCCCAAAGTGAACTTTACTGTCAACTAAACAAGATCAGAATCAAGAAATCACTTTATCAAGAAAAGCAGATAAAAGATCACAAAAAGAAACAAAATTATTCCCCAACCTCAAGAAATTCAACATCAGATGAGAAAACAAAGTTATTGATCATCTATCAGTCTGGAAAAGATTATAAAATCATTTCTAAAGCTTTGAGACTCCAGAGAACCACAGTGATTCACTATTATTCACTAATGGAGAAAACATGGAACACTGGTGAACCAAATTACTCCAAAAGGGCATGAAGAACTCATCCAGGAGATCCCAAAAGAACCCAGAACAACATTTAAAGAACTGCAGGAGCTCACTCGCCTCACTCTCATACTGAACGTAGTAAAACATGGTGGTGGTAGTGTGATTAGTGTGATGGTCTGGGGCTGCTGGATAACTTGCTGTAATAGATGGAAGCAGGAATTCTGCTGTTTATCAGAAAATCCTGAAGGAGAAAATCCTCCATCTGTTCCTTAGTGACCTCAAGCTCAGGAGTACTTGGGTTCTGCAGCAGGACAATGACCCAAATCACACAAACAATTCACTGTCTCTGAATAGATTAATAAACTAAATGAAGGGTTTGGAGAATCTAGTTAAAGTGTGTGTGTGTGTGTGTGTGTGTTGTACAGGTACAGTCTCGTTGTCCTCTCCTCTCTCTGCTCTGGGTATCGGCAGCTTCAGGCTCGGCGTTTCTGCGCAGGACAGCTCAGGTGTTGCTGCTGTTCGACCTGCTGACATCATCATTAACGTCCTGCACACAGACTACGCCCCCGCGCTCTTCCACCAATCACATTACACCTTCTCTATCCCAGAGGACACGCCCCCGGGCACAGCTGTTGGGGCAGTGCAGGCCATCAAACCACTCAGTAAGTCTACACAGCATCCACCCTTATCAACTTACTGTACGGCTTCAACTCATACAGCGGCTTGCAAAAGTATTACTACCCCTTAAATTTTTTCACATTTTATCAACTTACAACCATGAACTCATATTAACTAATTGTGTTGGTCTATGAACACAAGGGGTATGAATATTTTGCAAGCCACTGGAAACAGATGGATAAATGGATGAGTGGATGGATGGATGGATGGGTGAATGGATAGACAGTTGTATGGATGGATGAATGGGTAAATGAATTGATAGATAGTTGGATGGATGGATGGATGGATGGATGGGTGAATGGATGTATGATTGGATGGAAGAATAGATAGATGGAAAATTTGATTGATAGATGGTTGAATGGATGGATAGACAGTTGATTGGATGGGTGGATGGATGGATAGATGGATGGATGGATGGATGGTTAGACTGATGGATGGATAGGTAGATGGATTATTGGATAATGGATAGTTGGATGAATAGATGGATGGATGGATAGATGGCTGTATGGATATAGACGATTGGATGTATGGATAGACACTTGTATGGACGGATGGATGGTAAATGAATTGATAGTTGGATGGATGGATAGACAGTTGTATGGATGGATGGATGGGTGAATGGATGTATGTTTGTATGAAATAATAGATAGTTGGAAAATAGACAGTTGAATAGATGGGTGGATGAATGGATGGTTAGACTGATAGATGGATAGATTGGATGGATTATTGGATGATAGATGGGTGGATGGATGGATGGATGGATGGTTAGACTGATGGATGGATAGATTGGATGGATTATTGGATGATAGATGGTTGGACAGTTGGATGGATGGATAGATGGCTGAATGGATGATTGAATGGATGGATGTTTGGATGGATGGATAATTGGATGGATGGATAGGTAGAACTTGAACTTGTTTCATCATTATAATGTTTTGGATGGTATTTTCAGTGCAGTGAATAAAGATGGGTTTGTGTGTGAGATTTTCTGTTCAGTGTTAATTCAAGACACACATTAGTGGATGAGTATTTACTTTAGCTAGACGGTCATTTGAGGTTGTCATTTAGATTATCTGATTAGCTCTTTCTTTGCAAATCAGAGGACAGAATGTGTGTGTGTGTGTATGTGTGTTATGTGTGTGTGTATTGAGGGAATGAGCAGATCTTTTAATCACTGCAGATTTACCTTCACTAACCTTTTAAATCTGAGATGCCAAACAATCAGACAAATCAGACAAACCCAATCAGCTGCACTGCTGTAACCATAATACACACTAATACAGTCTAATCAGGGTTTCTGATAAAGTGGCCAGTGGTTATTTTAAGTGTTTTTTAATGAAAAACATGTATATTTTTCTCCACCTGTAGATTCAGTGGAGGCTCTTTCGTACCGTATCTCTTCTGGAGACCCCCTGTGTTTGTTCTCAGTGGACCCCCGGTCGGGAGTTATCTCCACCAGCCTGACTCTGGACCACGAGTCCACGGCCTACACCCTGCTGACCCTGCAGGCCCTCACCGGCTCCCTGCCCGTCTACAGCACCACCCAGGTCAACATCACCATCACCGACACCAACGACAACCCGCCTGTGTTCCCCAAGACCTCCGACTACATCACCATATCCCATAATACTCCACCCGGCACCATCCTCTTCCTGGCTCACGCTCACGATGCGGACAGCGGCGAGAACGGGCGTATCCATTATTCTTTACGCCCTCAGAGCGAAGTCTTCTCAATCCACCCTCAGCTGGGAATGCTAACTCTCAACGGCTACATCTCCAGAGATGCTAATCGCAGGTACAGGCTGAGCGTGGTGGCTGAAGACGAGGGAAGTCCATCGCTTAGCTCTTCACTCAATCTGGTGGTGGAGCTGGATTCCTCCAACCCTGCAGAGGAAACCTTAGCGTTTGAGACGTTAATCTACCAGGTGGAGATCGGAGAAGGAGCTCAGAGAGACACTCGAGTGATTCAGGTCCGAGCTCACGCCAGCAAGACCCGGCGAGGGTCGGATTTAACCCCGGTTCTCAAATATTCACTGGAGCCCCTTTCCAAACCCCCGCCGTTCCTGCTCCACCCTGACACCGGCTGGCTGTTTGTGGCTCAGAGTCTGGATTACGAGTCAGAACCTTCCTACAGGTTCACCGTCCGCGCAGAGGCTCAGAGCGCCGCTGCTAATCTCACCGCTACGGCCACGGTGGTGGTGACGGTTCAGGACGAGAACGATAACGCTCCTGTCTTCAGCAGGGACAGGTTTTTCTTCAGAGTTCCAGAAGGACCTTCTCCTCACGGGCTGATTGGTGCGGTGAAAGCTACGGACAGAGACTCCAGAAAAAACGGACAGCTGTCCTACATCCTTCTGTCTGACGGGAAACACTTCAGAATCAACTCCAAAACAGGTCAGACATGACCAAATAATGTTTCAGAACTCAACCCCATCACATTCAGCTCCATCACAATTAGCTTTGTCACACTCAACCCCGTCTCACTTCAACCCCGTCACATTCAACCCCGTCACATTCAACCCTGTCTCACTTCAACTCTGTAACATTAAACCCTGTCACATTTAATCCCGTCACATTAAACCCCATCACATTCAACCCCGTCACATTAAACCCTGTCACATTAAACCCCGTCACATTAAATCCCGTTTTATTAAACCCCGTCACATTAAACCCCATCACATTCAACCCCGTCACATTAAATCCCGTCACATTCAACCCCGTCACATTAAACCCTGTCACATTCAACCCCGTCTCACTTCAACCCCGTCACATTAAACCTGGACACATTAAATCCCATCAATTTAAATCCTGTCACATTCAACCCTGTCACATTCAACCCCGTCACATTTAACCCCGTCACATTAAACCCCCTCACATTAAACCTCATCACACTCAACCCCGCCACACTCAACCCTGTCACATTTAACCTCGTTATACTCAACGCCATCAAACCCAACCCTGTCACACTCAACCTCGTTATACTCAACGCCATCAAACCCAACCCTGTCACACTCAATCCTGTCACACTCAATCCTGTCACACTCAACCCCGTCACACTTAACACCGTCACATTCTTAATCCTCAGTATTCAGAAAACTGGGAAAAGTTCCTGTTAACTGCTTTACAGTCAGATTGTGTGGGATTTTATACCTGAGGCAGAAAATCTATTTACATCTATTTTTTTTATTTGTTTTTCATGATGAATATGATTCAAAAGGCACCCGTATCAGAGAATCTCTCAATAATAAGTAATGAGCTGCAGAAAGTACTAACTTCTTTTTCTTCCATCTATTTCTTTATAACTTCATCCTCTCTCTCTCTGTCTCTCTCTCTGTCTCTCTCTCTGTCTCTCTCTCTCTCTCTCTCTCTGTTGTCTCTTTTTCTTAGGAGAGATCATTAACTGGGTGGCTCTGGATCGTGAGGAACATTCTCACCACACTCTGAGAGTTCTGGTGACTGATAACGGTCATCCTCGTCTCAATGCCTCTACGACCGTACACATCCTGGTCTCTGACATCAACGATAACCCACCTGAGTTCACTCACCTGCCCGCCAACAAGCAGCTCAACGTTCAGGTTCTACCAGTTCTTTTACTTCCTTATCTGCTTACAGAAACGCTGATTATAAAATAAATTAGTTTATTCACTTATATCTACCCATCTGAATATGTACATATGGGCATCCCATGCATATGTGTCAGTAAGTTAGGGTGTTTTAACAGAAATAAATGTCACAAACTGAAAGTAATTCTCCATATTGAGTAATAACTCCAGCTGCAGAGTATGCATTTATAGAGCAGTGTTTTTTTTTGGATCATAGTCATAGACCATCAAGCTAACAGAGTTAAATAAAATCCTCATGGGTTTCTTTATAATGTGCAAACAACAAAAATAATGCAGGACTTGTCATTGCTTGCCACTGTGTTAATCTGGCAACCCGAGTGAGTTTGGCATCTGGGGAGTGAAGGTAGGGAAGAAAACTCTCTCCAGTGTTGGGCTGCACTTGCTGGACCCTATTTTTGTAGCGATCTATGATTGGATTTAGGACCTGTCAGTGTATCTTTGCTATCGTAATGACGGGAAATGTACACCTTGTTCGGCTCAAACTCTTAAAAGGCATGTACTAATTCTCTTTATTAATCATGGGTGTGGTCAGTTTTGGGCGTAACATGAAATAAACCAATCAGAGTGTCTCTTGCTCATCATTCCCTTGAAGGTGATCTCTGACTTCGGCGGATTGCTATTTTAACATTGCAGCTACCTGGACATGTCTGTACTATTCTGTTTATTGTTGATGTAAAAGTTGGGTTTGTGCTGCTGTGTGTTCATGTGTGTGGAATAATTGGGGGTGTACGCTCGGCTCGGCGTGGCGCGCCTGTGTTGCTGAGATAGCAATGAATGTCTGACTGTTGGCATCTGACTAGGTTGTATTCAGTCAGTGGAGCTCCTGTGTTTTCTGTTAGCAGGATAAACAAGTAAAACTCCAGAAAAGTACCTGAACACACCTCATTTCCAGACCACCACACCCATCAGTGTAGATATATTCAGAAGCTCTGCTGCTGTTTAAACCAGGCAGGAGGAAGGAGTGAATATACACTGTTGGCGCGGTGTAAGATTAGAGTCATTTAGTACTGATTGTTTGTTTTAGTAAATGGTTTTAATGTAATTGTGTAAAACTCTCTGGATTTCTGTGTGTTTGCAGGTGTGGTCTGGACTTCCAGAAGGATCAGTTGTAACCAGTATGTTTGCGAAGGACCGAGATGCAGGAGAGAACGCCACCGTCACGTTCTCTCTCATTTCAGGTAAAATATGAAGTGAATGTTTAGTGGATAACCATCCCCGTGATTATCATGTATCCAGACCTGAATACGGCACACGTCATTCACACAATGTTGCCAAATTAAAGATTTAGCAACTTCTCAGACTATTTCGGAAAGTAGAACGTTTTCTGAACGTTACAGTTAATGTTCTCAGAACATTCCATCTGTCAAGTTTACTGGATGTTCTGGAAATGTCACTGCGCAGTGACTTAAGTTTTGGGAATGGTACTGATAAGTGCCAGTTTCATCATGTTTTTATGTTCAGTGCAACTGACCATTCATTTCTTACTCATTTCCTTCATTTCTTACATTTACATTTAAAGTATTTAGTAGACGCCCGTATCCAGAGACTTACAACAGTGCTTCGATGTTACTTCAAATATCCAAAGCTAGTTTGTAGACTAGGATCAAGAGATACACAGAGCTTGATCATTTTTAGAACCATTTTTTTTTGGATTAGTTTAGGAAAAAGATCTTCTGTCGACGTTTGAAGAGCGCGAGTGACTCTACTGTTCTGACAACCAGTGGAAGTTCATTCCACCACCTTGGTGCAGCACAGAGTAGAGTCTGGATGTTTGTATTCTGTGTGTTTTGAGGGATGGAGGTTCGAGCCGAGTCGTACTGGAAGCTCTAAGATCTGGCGTTTCCCATTGGCATCAAGTATGAAGGAGCTGGTCCGTTTTTTGCCTTGTAGGCCAGAGTTAGGGTTTTGAATCGGATGCGGGCGGCAACAGGAAGCCAGTGGAGTCACATGACTGAACTTCGGAAGATTGAAGACGAGTTGTGCTGCCACTGATTCTGAATTAATTGTAGTGGTTTGGTGGCTCGCAGTGGAAGACCAGCCAGTAGAGAGTTGCAGTAGTTAAGTCTTGAGATGACAAGAGACTGCACAAGCACCTGAGTGGCTTCCTGAGACAGAAACGGTCAAATTCTTCGAAAGTTGGAGAAATCTGCATGGCCGAGTCAGATTTGCAATATGGCTCGAGAATAATAACTGGTCATCCAAGGCTTCGTGCTTCTGCCGATGGAGTGACCAGTGAGTTCTCGAAAGAGTTGGAGAGATTGTGATGAAGGCTCATAGTTCCTGGGATAAACAGAAGGTCAGTCTTGCTGGGGTTGAGTTTTAGATGATGAGAACTCATCCACGAGGAGACATCACTGAGACATGCTGAGATGCGGGATGAAACCTGAGTGTCAGAAGGAGGAAAAGAAAGGATTAGTTGAGGGTCATCAGCATAGCAGTGGTATGCATGAGAAGATATTATTTCACCCAGAGAGCGTAGAGTATAGAGTAAGAAAAGAAGAGGACCAAGCACCGAGCCTTGTGGAACCCCAGTGGAGAGTCTGCATGGAGCAGATGTTGCCCCTTGCCACGTTACCTTGTAGGAACGGTCCTCCAGGTACGATGCAAACCACTGCCATGCAGAGCCAGTGATTCCAAGACTGATGAGGACGAAAAGGATAATCTTGTGGTTGACCGTGTCGAAAGCAGCAGAGAGATCAAGTTTCTTAAAATGATTTTATTCTTACTCAAACATTACTCAAATAGCCAGACATGTATAAAGTATTAGAAAACTAGACTTCAGTAAAAGTACAAGGCTCCACACTTAAGTGGAAGTACTAAAGTATTCAACATTTTTTTGTACTTAAGTATTGCAAGTAGTTTACTGTAAAATATACTGTTACTAAAAGAAGTAAAAGTACAGTATTGTATTGTGTAGTTATTACAGAAATGTTCTTTGATGAATAAGGTTGCACATTGAGTGTAGTCATCGTATGATCTCCATTTTTAATGAAAAGTTTGTCCGTAGTTTAAAAACCTAATCTTTGATCTCAGAAATGTGTGAACACATGATTTTTGCAAAGAGATGCAAAAAAGATGCAAAACATTTGCAAGATGCAAAGCTTTTGTTACAATTATTTTTATCTATTGCTCATAATTTGTCACACCATCAGCCTTTGTGAAATGTATAAGGAGCTCAAAAAAGTCATGGGTCTGTTGTGATGAGAAAATGTTATATTTTTCTGATTCAATTGGTTAATTTGATTAAATCTCCCAAATTTAAAAGTCCCTGTTAAATTCTCTGCATGTTTGGAAGAGAAAATGGAAAAAGTTCCCTCCCTCCAGGCCAATTCAACTGAAGTAGCAGTGTATTGTAATATATTCTAGTAGCAGTGTATTCTAGAAGTAGTGAATTAACTAATTTATCTAACATTTGATAAGGTTTCTTTACCACATACAATTACGCATCCAGAGTTAATAAGTTCAGCTTTTATTCAGTTTAAATTTGGATTCTAAACATTGAAACACTTACTTGCAGCTGGATTGAGAAACTCACAAACAGATTCAATATAACCATCCAGCTCAGTTATAGAGGATTTTCCCGCCTTTAGGAGTGGGAGATACCATTACTGAAGTTGGGCGGGGAGGGTTTAATAGTGAAGACTTGTGTTTCTGTCGTATGTTTGATAGAAACGTTTATTTTGTTCTGCTTCAGTGTTTATATTATTTGGGTTTATAGCCTTTAAGTTCACTATTAACTTTACCTGTATGATAATTTAGTTTATTAAAGCTTCTTTAGGTGGATTTGGATTGGCCTGGAAGGGGGGAGGAGCTTAGGGTTTAAAAGGGAGACCCAGGAAGTAGTGATGGGCAGATGAGGTCTCATAGACCACTGAAGTCGTGCGTCATTCTGTAGTCATCGTACGGCTTCCGTGTCTAAGCGTTTTTTCCCTATGAGGAAAATCAATATGGTTTAAAAACCCGCCTCTATCACATTCTGTGGTAAATAAATCTGTTCAGACCCCTGTACGTTTTATTCTGTGTCCATTTTACTCCTGAAAAACACTGGATCCTCTGAATTACGAGATCGTTTAAGAGTTGTAATGAGAAAAATGCTAACTGTAAGCTAATGCTACAGCGGAGTGAACTGAACTCCCGGCGCTGCCTCAGAGTTCAGCAGCCGCTGTGCTGTGACGTCAGTTAGGCATTAGCTTAAAGTTAGCATTTTTCTGATTACTCCACTTAAACAATCTCGAGTTTTTGAAAAGCCCATTCAAAATTCGAATTGACTTGAACCGCTTAGACACGGAACCCCAAAGGAACCCCAAATATGGGCATGAACAACATGGAGCCGACTACAAAATGACGACACGACTTCAGTTTTATTACACTATTAGGTGTATGGCATGCTTCCCAAACTGTGTTGAAACTGTGTCATTTAGGCCCCGTCCACACGAACCCGGGTATTTTTAAAAAGGTTTTCTGACGTCACACAGCGAGTCTGCGCATGTCTGCTTTTCGCTTACGATCTGGAGGGGACTCTTTTCGGCGCAACAACAGCGAACTCCGGCCGTTTAAAGCATATTTACACCCAGCTGATCCAACTAATGAACTAACTGCCCTCTGCCCTCGACATCTGCTGGACTTAAAAAGTAATTGCAAGCAACTGTATGCAAGTAGCTGTATAGGTCACGTGGTTTCTCTTACCGCGATACGCGCACCGACTTCTGTTTTCTGAACTCTAGATAGACTGATAGTTTTTAAACTAATTATAATTTGAAAATAATCTGTTAAAATGTAAGTCTGTGGTGCTTTTATTTATTTTATTTTTTTACATATACCAAGTCTGAAAACTACATACATATTTAATTACACCTTCAGAGATAATGCCATGAATGAATGAATGAGTGAATGAATAAAAAAATAAATAAGTAAATAAATAAATAGAGCCAGAACACATTTATTCCCATAGTCTTTATCTAACTAGCAGTTTATCTTTTTGTAATCTAGATAGACTGGGAGATAAATTACAAACATCAACCAGAAAATTATGTTTTTTTTACTTGATCAGATAATATATAAACTGTGCATTTTACGCTTTATCAATTTAGTATTAACGGGTGTATAAGACATTTTAGAAATTTAATTAGTTTACCATTATAACAAACCTGTTTGGGTTATACCCATCTTATGGGGGGTGGTATTTGACCAGTTGTAGTATTTCTCAAGCTAACAAAGAATTTATGTATAAAAAAAAAACTTTTTTATTCTTAAAAGACAAAGCAAATTATTATAAATAATAGCTGCCTGGACCTGGTTCTGCATGCGTCAAACAACTAACACCAGTTAATCCCTCACTGAAATTCTGCATGCTACATTTTATCAGCAAGCTCATAAATTTGCCAAAACTCTGTGATTCATGTTTAGAAATGGGAACCAAATACTATGTCTCTAAATGTGGTCCTGAATCAATATGCTACTAACCATTAAAAATGAGGTACAACACACTCATCAAAATACCAGTTTATTTTACTCTCAGAGAAAGCATGAGAGCGAACCCCCATTCCTCTCAACACACACACCACATAAACTACAGACAACATTTCTCCCAAATTCCAAATAAAAAGATTGTCATTTAGAGCATTTATTTGCAGAAAATGAGAAATAGCTGAAACAACAAAAACGATGCAGAGCTTTCAGACCTCAAATAATGCAGAGAAAACAAGTTCCTATTCATAAAGTTTTAAGAGTTCAGAAATCAATATTTGGTGGAATAATCCTGGTTTTTAATCACAGTTTTTATGCATCTTGGCATCATGTTCTCCTCCACCAGTCTTACACACTGCTTTTGGATAACTTTATGCCATTCCTTGCGATAGGAAACATTCAAGATGGTGTTTCTCAAAACCAAACCAAGTTCCATCATTATTTGGAGTGAGCCCTGGTTACAGCAGAAAAAACTGTTTGGTAGTGAAGATTTGGCAAATTTTTCATGGGGGTAGCAAACATACTCATGTTCCTCACAAATGTGGCTTTTCAAGCTCTCCAATGGTTTTCAAAGATTGTTGGATTTATGGATTTACTTACACTTGTCATTTTTTGTCCTCCATAGTGCGCAGCTTCTCAGTCACAAACAAGTGTGTGTAGAGTTATAGTGCTGTGCTTTGATTACTGTATACAGTGTTTAGTAAAGCACAACACTGTTAGTGCTTTAAATATCCAATGAACATGAATCAAAAAGAATTAGAGAAGTGCTAAAGGTCCATCACATCAGTATCACTATTCCACTGTTCCATCCACCCTCCTCCACACAGTGTTTTTAAAATACATAAGTTTAGGATTAGGGACTTAATAAGGGTAACTCAATAATTTAGAAATGAGTATGATCATTTTAGGTTTGGCTAGGCAAACATTACGCAATCACAGAGACTGAATCTCTAAAAGTTTAAATATCTTTAGAGTTACACAAGATAAATAGTACTAACTAATACTACTAGTACTAATAGTATTAACTGGAGTAAAGTAGAACCCTTTCAGTGATTTAATGAGTGAATAAAACAAGGGCGACCATTTTTCATTAAAAAAATAAGATAATCTAACAAACTGATACAGATTTAAAGTAAATAGTTTAATTTGAATCACAATGTTTTGATACACTTCTTTGAAGTTTGTTTAAAAGTGTAAAAAGTCACATTTCCAATTTTTGTGTGTTTTGGTCCGTGATTAAGCAGCAGATCTGAGATCAGAATTTTGTCTTTTTTGTTCAAGGATTTGATTCCAGATCGATCCATTTTCAAGTCATACACATTCAAAAATATTGAAAAAGAAATATTGGTTTCCAAAGATTTATTACTAAGAAGCAACAAAGGAATAATCCACCAAACACTCAATTTCTCACTTTCTTTGCTGTGTTTTTATGTATTTAAAGTCTCTTGTTTTTCTTTTTTTCTGTAGGAAATGGTCATTTTGATATAGACGGTGAGAGTGGAGATATCAGGGTCACTGCTGGATTCCTGTTTAACCCCTACACTAACTACACTCTCACTGTGGTGGCCAGGGACAGCGGCCCCGTTCCTCTGGAGCAGACTGCACTCGTCCACATCCAGGTGATGCTTCTGGAACCCTGGAAATATTAAATATCCTGTACAACAGGATCCTCTTACTCTTTCCTTTTCTAGAGCGGTCCTGATGAGTGCTGGTTTCATCATAATGTTTTCGACTGACCTTCATTTTTTCTTAAAGTATTTTTTCTTTACTAAGTTGAGTTGTTGTTGCTTCTTATAATCTGGATTAGAACATTACTCAAATATTCACTATTAACTGTATACCTGTAACTCTGCCTCTTCACTACTTTACAACTGATGCTCTCAAACACTTTATTAAGAGACAAGAAATTCAAGTAATTAACTCTTGATGAGTTCAGCACAGCTGTTAACTGAAAACCTGAATTCCAGGTGACTCTACCTCAAAACCGACTGAGAAAATCCAGCAGAGATGATCAAAACTGATCATCTAAACAAGAGGAGCTACTTTGAAGAATCTAAAATATAAAAAGAATATTTAAAAAAATGTTTACTAAATAATTCCCGATGCTTTCCTTCATAGTTTGGATTTCTTCATAATGTAGAACATTTTAAAATAATGAAAAAACACTGAATTTAAGACATTTTGACTGGTACTGTAGCTCAAACCCATGGATTTATTGGTGTCAGTTTCACAGAATCTTCACTGCAGGTTTATTAACCTTATACATTTCAGTATAGCGCCACCATGTGGAGTAATGAAGCAGTAACTTTAGTAAGTCTAATCGGGGGCAAGTCTCAGTTTAGAGTTTAAAGCTCCTCTGTTTCAATAACAGGATCCATATTTAAAGCTAAGTATTAATATAATACAATACAGTACAATATAATGTTATTGAGAACCAGCTGTTCCCCTGGTCTCATATTGTCTGATGTACTGATTGATTTCGATAATTGTGTTAATTTCAGGTGCATGCTTCACCAAAGCAGAACGATGTTCTGGGTCTCAGGCAGTTTACAGTGAAGGAGAACACCCAGCTGGGAACCGTAATTGGTTCTTTCCAGGTTTCTGGATCCTCCAGCACTCAGGTGCGGTACTCCGTTGCCGAGGGCGACGGGAGTTTGCACTTCGGTATTGACTCGTGCAGCGGTGCTCTGTACGTAGCGCAGCCTCTGGATTATGAAGCTACGCAGCGCTACTTCCTAATCGTGCGAGCCGAGGCCCTGCCGGCGGTGAACGCCACTGTGCCCGTGTCTGTTAGCGTCGAGGACGTCAATGATCACTCCCCTTGGTTCCCAGGCAAGGACAGCATCGTGGTGATTGGTGTCGAGGAGGATGTTGCCGTGGGAACGGTGGTGTACACCTTTAACGCACGGGATGGGGACGGTAGTGTTCGTAACAGTGCGATTCATTATTCCATGACCTTCGACCCGGACTCTTCTGTAGAGGAGGAGCCACCCTTCCGCATTGACCCCGACTCTGGATCTGTCTCAACCACAGCGGAGCTGAATCGAGAGCGTCTGCAGAGTTTCTCCTTCACCGTCACCGCCGGAGACCGGGCGGAGAACACCGACGCCCAGCGGTTCACCTCCATAACCGCCCAGGTGTTCCTGCTGGATGTAAACGACAACACACCTGTCTTTGTTTCCACGGAAACACTTCAGGTAGCAGAGAACGTCCAGGTGGGAAGCCTCATCTTTCACCTGCTGGCTACGGACGAAGATGAGGGAGAAAACGGTCATGTGACTTACAGCCTGATTGGTGGAAACAAAGGTGGACACTTCCGCTTGGAGAGAACAGGTACAGATAAAGCTTCTACATCTCAAACATCTCAAGTTTTAAACCGTCAGGTGTGTTAACGATGTCTCATCTCATAGATAATTCTATTTCTATAATAATTCTAATTCTATGTTTTTTAAACCTTATTTTTACCCAGGTTACCTGTACCTGAATTCTTCTCTGAACTACGAATCCCAGCATGCCTTTAGTCTCACAGTGCAGGCCTCAGACTGTGGGCTTCCGTCTCTCTCCAGCACTCAGACTCTCAGCGTGGAGGTGCTGGACGTGAACGACGAGGTGCCGGTGTTCCAGCGCCGCGTTTACCTCGCCAACGTCTCCGAGAACCGAGAGCCGGGAGAACCTGTGGTCAGAGTGACCGCTGTCGACCTGGACTCAGGTAATCACACCTGCACTCAGGTAAAAACGTGTACTCCCCCGGTTGCACTCAACCCAGTCACTCTCAACCTCTTCACACTTAAGACTGCCGCTCTTAACCCCTTTACACTTAATCCGTCACTTTCAGCCGTGTAGCACTCAACCCCGTCGCAATCAACCCCGTTGTGCTCAACCCCTTTGCATTGAACCCGCTCGATCCCACTCAACCCTGTCGCACTCAACCCCATCACACGCGGCCTGCCAAACTTAATCCTTTTTTTTTTAGTAAAAACGTAAACTGTTTGTGTGTTTTTATCACAGAAGAGAATGGGATGGTGAGTTACAGCCTGTTACCCGGTTCTGGGTACGAGTTCTTCACCATCGACTCTCACACTGGCCTGATCAGCACCTCCACCCAGCTGGACCGAGAGATTCATCAGAGCTTCACGCTCAGAGGTGAGTTCTACAGGGATTCTACAGCGCTTAGACTTGGGCTGAAGACCACTACCCATATTCTACAGTGCCTCAAAGTATTTATACACGCATTTTTCAATACATCCGCTAGCTTAAATGTATTTTATTGTGATTTTATGTGATGGGCCCTCACAAAATAGCAAGTAAGATTCTCCCACCTGAGCTGTTGATCTCTGCAGCTCCTCCAGAGTGACCGTGGGCCTCTTGGCTGCTGCTTCTCTAATTACTGCTCTGAATGACTGGGCTGCAGTCCTGCCGTACTCCTTCCATTTTTGAATGATGGATTGAACAGTGCTCCTTGTTTTTATAACCTAACCCTTCTTTAAAATTCTTCTGCACAACTTTTACTTCCTTGGAGTTCTTGGTCTTCATGATGCTGTTTGTTCACTAGTGTTCACTAACAAACCACTGAGGCCTCCACAGAACAGCTGTATTTATACTGAGACTAAATTACGCACAGCTGGATTAACTTTATTAACTTATTTAGACTTCTGAAGGAGATTGCACTGGATTTTATTTAGGAGTATCAGAGCACAGGGATCTAAATACTAATTATAGTATTCAGTCCTGACTCACATTTACCAACTAACATGACACTCGATGATCTCTAGAACTTTGGGTAAATATTCTTTAGACTGACGAGACAAAAGTGGAACTTTTTGGAAGGTGTGTGTCCCGTTACATCTGGAGTAAAACTATAAACTAACACATAATTTCAGTAAAAGAGCATCATACTGAACGATGTAAAGCATGGTGGTGGTAGTGTGTGTGTGTGTGTGTGTGTGTGATGATCTGGAGCTGCTGGATAACTTTCTGTAATAGATGGAAGCAGGAATTCTGCTGTTTATCAGAAAATCCTGAAGGAGAAAATCCTCCATCTGTTCCTTAGTGACCTCAAGCTCAGGAGTACTTGGGTTCTGCAGCAGGACAATGACCCAAATCACACAAACAACAAGTTCACTGTCTCTGAATGGCTTAAAACAAAAACTAAATTAAGGTTTTTGGAGGGTCTAGTTAAAGTCTGATTGAGATGCTGTGGATGATCTTAAACAGGACGTTTATGCTGGAAAATCCTCCAGTGTGTCTGAATTAAAATAATTCTGTAAAGAATAGTGGGTTATTAGATTTAGGGGTAAATACTTTTTACACAGGGCTTGATTGATTTGAATAGTTTGTCTTTTAATAAGATAAATCATCATTGATTATCTGAAAAATACCAGTATGACAAAAAAGAAAGAAAAAAACAAAAGAGATCTGTAGGGGGCAAATACTCTTCATGCCACGGTAGCTGTGTCTGTTAACGTACTAGCTGCCTAGCCTGCTTGATTTTTGCAGTGTTAAAAGTCTAAAAAGTTCATTCTGCCTATGTTACACTTCAAATACTGCTTATTTTAAAAAAGGGGTAGTGAGTATAAGCCATGTTCAGCAGGTAAGTTAACATTACCATTAACTACTTAAATACATTTTTAAAAAGTAACTACATTCTAATAGAGTTTTACATTATAGCTGAAATATGGTACTCTGTAATAATAAAATATACCAACCCTGATTAACATGATTAAAATGAGACGTGAGTATTATAGCAGCATTTAGATATTTAACCATATTTTGATCCATAGTTTACTTAGTAACGTCTGAATAAAATAAAATACTTGATATTTTTATAGTTTATTATGCTTATTAATGCTTAATGCTAGCTAAGATTTGGAGGGTGTTAGCTTGTATGCTAACTGTTTTTTAAGCTAAATTAAAGGCTGGTGTTTGGTATTAGAATGATGTTACAGTACGTTACTCAGCTCTTCAGTTATGAGGCGTTAGGTTTGTCTCAATCGCGTTGTTCTGACAGCCCTGGTTGTTTTATTTATCTTCTTGTCTCTGATTGGTTGTTTTGCAGTTCAGGCAGAAGACAGCGGGGCCACGCCTCTCTCCAGCACTGCCACCGTTCTCTGCTCTGTACTGGATGAAAATGATAACGCTCCTGAATTCTCCCAGCCCTCCTTTTACATCACAATACCGGAGAACCTCCACCCAGGAGCCATTCACACCACCCAGGCCTCCGACCCCGACCGCGGAGTCAACCGAACCCTGCGGTACTTTATACAGAGTACGTCCTACACCTCCTCCCCCTCCTCCTCTTCCTCCATATCACTCCATATAACATATAACATCACTGCACTCATTATATATATATATATATATATATATTTTTTTTTCCTACACAGTAAATAAACAGTGAAGTGATCTATCAGACTATGAAGGAACACATAAACACTAGAAACACAACAACTACCTACCTGTAGAACAGCGGAACATTCGGAATATACAGTTATTTGTCTTATTAAACATAAAATATATATATATGTTTTCAGCATAAATCCAATATATTTTAAACATTACGTTATTTACTGTAGAGACCACAATTTAAAGCCTTATTAAAGATGAAAATCAAGATGTTACTAAAATAAAACCACTGAAGTCTTGAAAAACACTTTCCATGGTATTAGTCATGTTAAGTTTCAAATGATATTACTGTAGGAATTTGAAGTTATTTAATGGCAAAATTTGTGTATAGAACAGAATTTAAACTCTTAAAAAATAAAAAAAAAATCTAAGTATTGTCGAACAACACCACTGACGTCTAGAAGAACACTTGTGATAGTATTTATAATGCATGTTTTAAGTAATAATACTGTAAAAATTTGAATAAATGAGACGGTAAATGTGGACAAATTGCTGATTTGGTTGTATATAGAGTTCTATAAAACATGAACTCAAAGAATTATCATATCACACCACTATATTTATAAAACTATCATTCTCATATATGGAATTGATAAGTTTCAATTTATTTTACTGTAGTAATTTGGAGTAATGGGAAGTTAACTTAGGAAAAATGTATATAATTAAACTGTTATCAAATGACACCATTAAATTCTTAAAGAACACTTTCTATACTATTAATATTAAGTTTGAATTGATATGATATTATGATATTACTGTAGTGTTTTGGAGTAATAGGAGGTTAAACTGAGTCACTCATTAATTCATTAGATCCAGACGGCCGTTTCTCCGTTGATCCGGTGAGCGGAGTCGTCAGCACTCTGAAAGCTCTGGACAGAGAAGAACGCTGTAACTACACTCTGATCCTCACCGCCAGCGATCAGGGTCCATCTCCTCTAACCTCCACCACCCTGCTCTCCATCTCTCTCTCCGACCAAAACGACAACAGCCCCGCCTTCAGCCGTAAGAGCTACCGGGCCTCGGTCAGCGAGGGGCTGCCCGTCGGCTCCCAGATCCTCCAGCTCATCGCCAGCGACCCCGACGAGGGTCCGAACGGAGACGTCACCTTCTCGCTGGCCGAGGACACGTTTGGAACGTTCTCCGTGGATCCTGAGACGGGTGTGGTTCTCCTGACCAAACCTCTGGACAGAGAGACGCGCTCTCAGCACACGTTCCGCGCCATTGCTACAGACAACTGCAGCCAGGGGCCACGGAGCTCCGTCACCATCGTCACTGTACAGGTGGAGGACCTCAACGACAACCCACCTGCCTGCTTCAAAGAACCCACCCAGATTATAATCAACACCAGAGGTGAGTCTTGTAACTTTAAAGCCGTAGATTGCTGGGTCGACTCTAGGTCATGTAGCCTGCCATTAGCTGCCAGAGTCCCCAGAGAGCACAGTTGTCCTTGCTCTCTCTCTGGGTGGTTACAGTAGATGGTGCTCTCTTTTTCCCCTCATTACTCCTAGGGTGATGTGGATCAGCAGAAGGCTGCGTCTGTGAGCTGATGTATCAGAACCGAGTCGCTGCGCTTTCCTCCGATTGTTAGCGCTGTGATGCTACTCGGCAATGCTGCATCAGCAGCAGTTCAAAAAGAGGCGGAGTCTGACTGGCTCACTACTGATGGGGGATATACAGCTGAGTAGCAGCTGAATGGGTGGGAGAAAAATTTATTAATATAAAATTTAGAAGAAGCTCTTAGGGTTGAGATATACTCGCATATGATGGCTGCCTCGCATATTCTGCATCTGTCTTGTGAGTTGGTTGGGCACAACCTTTAGAAATTGTCTACAAAGTTTACACAAGGTGCAGTACACACAAAACTGCTAGGGGGCAGTCTTCAGATGCCTGAGCTGCCCTCTAGTGTAAGCGTCCAGTAACTAGCGTAGCACACAAGCAAGTATGTAAACAGTTATGTTTGCAGTGCAGCCAGTCGTCTATGCAAATACATAGCAAGTACAGAACGTATTTTTCCCAGAAAATTAATGCAATTACACATGTTTGGTTATACACTATGAGTATGTTTATTTCATTTGTGTGTACTGGAACAACACAAAAAAAACTGAGGGAAAAAATCTAATTTGACATATTTTCACGCAAAACTAATTTTCTGGCTAAATATCTTTTTCTTGAATCCAGAAAAAAGGGAGAGAATTTACTAGAGATGAATCGATCAGTGTTTTTGGGGCCGATTCCGATCGCCGATCGTCTTTCATCTCGATCGGCCGATCGCCGATACCGATCTTGGGCGGGGCCAAATGTCACATTACTGCCACGCAGGTGCCAGGCAAACCTGGTACAGATTCCCCTAATTACATCCACGCCTAAAGCAAACACTGGTAATTTACGCTGATAGTAAATAAACAGAAGAGTGTTACTGACCAAAAAAACACTTTTCAGGAGAGATATAAGTTATAATAAATAAATATTAATATTTATAAGACACCAGAATATTTATATTTATATGTCAATACCGCAGGAATGTGTCCCAACATCAGCCGCCTCACAGCCTGTTTTGTCAGCTTACTGCTTAAAATATCTCACTTACTGTTCATATATATGAATAATAATATAATATTTTATTAAGAACAACAGTAATCCATCGCTCCAACTAGAGTTTAGATTGGGCAAAAAATCAGCCTGACACTGCCCGCCCTCATAAACTGTAATTAAGAGTGCGGACCTGATTTAAACTCCATATTTTTAGTAAGTAACGTTACAGCAATAAAACAGAGCTTTTAACTAAATTCACAAATAGTTGGAAAGAACGAAATCTGTTTTAATGACGTTAGTAAACATCACTGTGACGGCGCTAGTCGCAGTTTCACCGCAGCGAGGGACGAGGACGTAAATCACTTATCTAACCAGCCTGTACTGATTTCTGCCCCCAATAACCCTTTTAATAACCTCCAATAGCCTTTAATAGTCTTCAGTAGCCTTCAACAGTCTAACCTGGCGGCCGTGGTGTGTCCACTAAACTCTGTAGTTATAAACATCCTGAGGTTAGCAGCGCGCTAACTGACCTGTTTATGATGTAATCCGAGTCAGTGACTGGGCTGTAGGTCTGACTGAGTGAAGAGAGCGGGGCTTTTGCTGCTGCTGCAACTCTGGCTAGTGGTTGGATGAGGAACTGCAGCTTCCTGTAAGCGAGCAGTTTCACCGCCCAACCACTCACAGCACTGCTTCACTGCTTAACCGTAAACTCCTGAATCGGATCGGCTAAAATCAGAGGAATAAAGTTCTTATTGCTAGGATGCAATGTTTTCATATTAGCCAAGGCCTTCAGTTGCTCAGAACCTACCCTGAAATGCTTTAAGACCTCCCTGATTATTACACTCTTTGTTCTTGGAGTGATTTTGGAGTGTCATTTGTCCGTGCTTCATGATGCACTTCTACTAACACGTGTTTTGAAGAGCAGACTTGTTCTTTATCCTTGTTCTTTAAATCATTTAGATTCTGCCCACTCACACCTGATTATCACCCCATTGATTAAAAAAAACACCTGACTCTAATTTCTAATCCTCGAGGTTCACATACTTACATACTTTTACCCTCACAAATATGTAATATTTGATTGGATTTTTCTCAATAAATAAATGAGGTGTAAATGAAGTTTAATATTTTTGTTAAACATCTGATGATGTTTTTGATCGTATTTATGAACAAATATAGAAAATTGTAAAGGGATGTATGTAATCTGTTATAACTTGCTGTTTAACGCTTCCTCCCACTGCAGGTAATGCATATCCAGGCCAGCCAATCACCACAGTGACAGCATATGATCCAGACTACCGGGAAAACGGAACAGTGGTGTTCGGTCTGGAGGAGGAAGATGAGCTGTTTCAGGTGGACAGGTTATCTGGAGAGGTTCGGCTGAAGACCACGCTGTCCGGGGGAGCATCAGGAACCAGGATGCTGTCGGTGTTGGCTTCAGATCAGGGAACACCTGCCCTCACCTCCACCTGTCTGCTGCTGGTCCAGCTGAATGGAGAACAGCCCCTCCTGCAGTTCACTGAGACGGTCTATGAAATGAGTTTACCTGAGAACAGCAAGACAGGTGCACTTTAGTGTCTTCTTCATGACAACACACCTGATATACAACTGTCTTACACTGTAAAACGTTTATTCTACTTTTTACAATGAGTAAACCGCAAAAAAGTTGCCAGAAAGAGAAAAAAACATCATAGTACTGTATAATAAGAATGGTAATTTACTTAGAATATTACAGCTTTGTTAAGAGAACATTTTGGCATAATACTGTAATTATTCTTGACAATAACCATATGTAAAATTATAGCTAGACATAAGTTATATAAGTAAATGAAAAATGAAATACTGGCAGCACAGACTCTGAAAAGTTACTGCATTGCAGTTCTGAGTTTGCATGAGAAAATGGTAACTTGCTCTTATAGCCTACAACACTGTGGCCAGACAGTCCACCACTATATAAAATATAACTTCATACCCAAACAATGGTAGCCCAGGGGTGGGGGGATGCACCCATTATGCAAATATATTATAATTAGGTATAATAAGGTTAAATTTAGCTCTAGCATTTAGTAGATTTATATGTTTTACCTGGTGTTTAGTTTTACAAAGCAGCAGCTTTTTTATTAAACAGTTGTTTATTGTTTGAATTTACTGTACAAATGCATCAGATGCATACAGTAAATTATATAGTGCTATGTTATATAACATACACTCATCTGGTGACTGACAAGACCAAGTGCATGCTGCAATCTGGGGTCGATTTTTCTGGGAAAACTTTGCAGTGTGTGGATGAGCATTATCCTGCTGAAAAAGTATTAAAGCATGTTAAAACAGTTCAACCAGACCAAAAGCAGACCAGATTTCTAGTCTACAACATCAGTGTTAGTGATTTAGCTAACTGATGCACAGATTACCTCATGGGTGTGGTTAATTTTGGGTGTAATGTGAAATAAACCAGTCAGAGTGTTTCTTGCTCATCATTTCCTTTAAGAGTCAGGTGAGCTCTGACTTTGGTGGATTGCTATTTTAACGGTGCAGCTCCCTGGGCGTGTCCAACAAACGCTTCTCAGCAGAGGAACCTGAGCTGCTCATTCACACTCGTTTATTTTAAAGAAATTAATAGAGTTTAAAAAGATCAATACTTTTTTTATTTAATCATTTATTTATGGTCCTCTGTAGTAGTCATCCAAGCCATCCAGACTATGTAGGAACACATAAGGAATCATGTAGTAACTTAAATGTGTTAAACAAACCAAAATACTCTGTGAAGAAGCTTTTAGGTGCTGTTTGTTAACTTGTGGTTTTTGAGGCTGGAAACCACAGTTCTGATGAACTTATCCTGTACAACAGAGGAGCCTCTTACTCTTCCTTTACTGGGATGGTCCTGATGAGTGCCAGTTCCATCAAAACGTTTTGCATGATCTTTTACTTTCAAAGTTCTTGAATTTGCTCAGATTGCCTGACCTTCACTACTTTACAACTGATGCTCTCAAACACATTAAGAGACAAAAAATTCAAGTAATTAACTCTTGATGAGTTTAGCACAGCTGTTAACTGAAAGCCACCTTAATGATTGATTAATTTGTTAGGTTTTTATCTGGGCAGATTTGGTTCTTCTTATTATAATGAAGGTAAACTGGAATCCGGGAAGACTTTTTAGAGACTTTTTGTTTTTCTGTACAATACCGTGCTTTAATATCTGCTTTTAGAAGCGTTGAATTCTTTAGACATTTATTTTCTTGATTGGTGACTCTGAATTACCTATTTATGTCTGATTATGCAACTACAGTGCCAAAAAGTATTCGGCCCCCTTGAACTTTTCTACATTTTTCCACATTTCACAAAACAATTCTTCACAAAAAATTACAATTTCATATCTTTATGTCTGAAACCTGAAATGTGGCAAAAGGTTGAAAAGTTCATTTGAAAAGAATACTTTTGCAAGGCCCTGTAGATGAATAAATACGCTGGAATTCCTCTTTAAGGCTGGTTGTAATTTGTTGTGTTAAACTGTTTACAGGCTCCTGGGTGGGGAACGTTGTGGCTCATGATCAGACTGCACAGAGAAGCTCAGTCAGATACAGCATCTTCAGTGGCAACGAGAACGGAGCGTTCAGCATCAACCCCAGCACAGGTGAGAGTAATACCTGTACGTTTGGTGGACAGGAAGTACAGTACCATGTGACCAAATATTATATTCATGTTATTCATCAATTACAAACATGAGGTGATTTTTTTTCCTAGCTAAAACAATAAACGTTTCCAACAGCTGCTCTTATGCTGCTTTCCATTTACCTCGGATGCTGGATGGCAGAGCTGGGAATGATGTCATACCAGAGTAGACTGTTCCATAAGCGTTCCACAAACATTCAGATATCGGATATCATTTTCAGCACTGTCCCAAGTTAAAATTGCTTAAAAAAAAACAAAAAAAACAAATAATAAAACGTGTCCACAGATAGAAGCTGTACAGAACAGTGTGTGTAGGCTGGTGAAAAATCATCATAATAAAAGTAATTATAATAACAATATATTTACAATGTAAATATGTAAAGCAGGTTAATAGATATGAGCAATACAAAAGTAACGTGTATGCTCATGTGGACAAGCAGGACATTGGAAATTGGACTATTGGAAAACTGATTTGTGGACGGGTGAGATCAAAATACAACTTTTTGGTTTAAATGAAATGCGCCATGTTTGAAGAAAGGAAAACAAGAACCTTGTCCTATCTGTAAAACATGGTGGTGGTAGCATCACAGTTTCGGCCTGTTTTGCTGCATCTGGGTCAGAACATCTTGCCTTCATTGTTGGAACTAGGGTTGGGTGGTATTGAAGTTTTTCATACCGTCATGCCGTCGTCAGATTATATGGCGGTATACGGTGTTACCGTCATGCTGCCACTGCTTCTTCTGTTCTATAGGTGTTGCATCTCATAGCGCTGGTAAAGCTTTATATTCTGTCTTTAAGCTGCTGCTTTGAGATCAGTACAACTTTGGTGGGTCTTAAATTGTTGTTTTTGTTCATTTCTTTGTTTGGTCTCTTCGCACAGACGCAGGTCATTTATATTATCTTTTTATTATCGGAGTCTTCATATTATCTTATTATTACTTAAATGTCACTATTTGTTTTGATATTTTAGAATTTGTTAGATTGTATTTCTTTTAGCATTTTGAGCTTAGTTTAGTTGGTTATTTTCCTATTTTATATCTATTTTTCTGTTTTTATTAAATGTTGTTATTAGCTTATTAGCTTCTATCTTGTTGCTGCCTTCTTTGTTATTTAGCATACAGAACGTCTCCCTGGTCTTTTCAATGAATGTTGATTTATTCATTTAATAGCTATATCTAACTATTTTAAGACAGACAGACACTGTGTGATTTTTTAAGCGGGTGCAGAGAGCTCATCCACACGTTTGAATGGTTTGTCCTGTAGGAAAACGCACGTGATTTATATGCTAACAACAGTGTGATTTGTTATATTGAACTTTGTTCTACGTCACGTCACAGATCATTTTCTTCAGCCGAACCCGACAGCGCACCAGGAAAGCGGTGAGAATTCTCACCGGCACAAATTCGGGCATCGGGTCAGTCAGGCTCGCGTTCAGGCTCGCGTTCGGGCAGACAATCTAAACTCTAGTATGCAGAACTATATTATTATTGTTATTAATTTTCCATTCTTTTAAATAGCAGAATACTTTGACTTTTATTTCTCTGCCCGCTGTTTCCACTCCAGCAGTTTAACAGCGGGTGGTGTTGTGCCGTTTATGCTCGTGAAGGGGAGCCGGATTCTGCGGGGGTCAGATTACGGCAACACACTGCAGCTAGCCGCGAAATAACGACAGAAAACCCTGAGGATACTGCAGAATTCTGAATGGGATTAGAATATGAGCGCGAGGGAGATAAAAGCATGTGTTCTATAGAGAAACAGGAGATGAGGAGTCCATTTGAGAAGCAGCTGTAACTTTATCTATGAGTAACTCATACACCAGAACACCCCACGCTGCAGGATAAACTTATATATCTGATCATATTGGTGACAATTTGTGAAACCTGTAGAGTTTATTGAGTTTTTGCTGTATGATCTCCTCAGTGAGAATCCCCACCCCATAACCAATCAGTGGGCTCCAACTGCTTACCCCTCCCACTGCTCTTTCATTGTGGATGCGCAGAATGTCTAAAATGTCCCGTTTTTCAAAGTACAGATTTGGCACGTCACGTCATGTGGTTAATATACCGTCACCATATTTAAATACCATGGTATACCGAAATACCGTCATACCGCCCAACTCTAGATGGAACCATGAATTCTGAATCTCAAAACATCTGTCCATGATCTGAATCCAAACAGAAGGTGGGTGATGCAGCAGGACAATGACCCTAATCACACAAGTAGTTCTACCGGAGAATGATTAAAGAAGAATAAAGTAAATGTTTTGGAATTGGGCCAAGTTAAAGTCCTGATTTTAATCTAATGTAAATGTTGTGGGCGGAGCTGAAGTGATCAGTTAATGTGAGGAAATCCACCAACATCCCAGAGTTGAAGCTGTTCTGTACGGAGGAATGGAGTTAAAGTTCCTCCAGAACTCCTCTACAGATACCGGAAACTTTTAGTTCAGTTATTGTTTCACATAATTTTACCCTCAGAAATAAATAAAGGATCAAGTATAATATTTTTGTCTCGTTTGTTTAACTGGGTTCTCTTTGTCTACTTTTAGAAATCTGATTGTTTTAGATGTAGAGAAATGTAGAGAATTCTAGATCGATTATAAACACCACCGCTCTCTCTCTCTCTCTCTCTCTCTCTCTCTTATCAGGTGATATAACTGTGAGAGACCCGGCTCTGCTGGATTTTGAGGTGGAGCGCAGGATTCACCTGGTGCTTCTGGTGGAGAACGGCCGTCAGTCGGCCTACGCCAGAGCGAGCGTCTCCCTGCAGGACCTGAACGATAACGCTCCTGTATTTAAACAGAGCCTCTACAGAACTGCAGTGTGGGAGGGGCAGATCCACAACACCTACATCATGCAGGTACACAGCTCCACACACACAGTACTTTTCTTTTCAGCACTGACATATATATTGATTTTTATATTGCATTATTAAAAATGACAGATATTTTCACCAGATGTTACCACATTCACTAATTCAGTGGTTACTAATACTGACCTTTGTAATTTCTTCATAGATTTTCATTAAAGGGCCACTTTTTTACCATTGAATGAATTAAATTGCATACAAATTATTTTTGTAACTTCACCCATTCTGGCACTAATATATTCCCATCTCCAACTTATAAATATAAGCTATTAGAATATTATACATATAATTCACAAGCAGTAAACTGTAACTATAGCATGGCTCAGAGTGTGTTCATAATTAGACAGCTAAACACAGCTTATGATGCACTGTGATCAAAATTCATAATCATAATGCATATTAAACATGGCATTAATTAAATAGCTTTTAATTAATTAACATTTCTTGTCAACTTCATTGTTCTGTATGTATTACTTTCTTAAGAAAAATGTCTTCTTTAGTTATTTAGACAAACACTAAAGCCTTTTTATTTTTGCCATTTTTGACAAAATAATAATTTCAGAACCCTGAATCAAATATATAATTTATACACTGCAAAAAATCCATTGTGTAGTGGTTACAAGGGATACCGAACTATTTACCTGATATCAATATTAATTTTAATATTAATATTAAAGGTTAATAGGGCGCCAGTAGCGGCTAGCTACAAAATTTATATTTAACCTCAGGGTGAGTTCTTGTCGGTTTCAGAAAGTCTTTGAACCACGGGAGGAACACACTTAAGTCAAGAATTGGCTAAAACAAGTAATGTTTATTTAGAATAAAAGTAATACATGGATATATGCAGAATTAGATAAGGGGCATAATTCAAACAACAATTTGAGAGTGAAATTCAAGCACGCTGATGATAACAGTCTTACAACCAAACCTTCTCATCGCATATATGAATAACTCAAAACACTTTAGACCCAAACAACAGAAATGTATAAGTAGATAAAAATAAACAAATCAATACCCAGTTTAATATACCAAAGGGGAAGTAATTATGATAACCCACTAGGAGATAAACCTAAATATGAATAACTAAACCCACTATAAGAATATTAGGAGATTAAACAAGATTATAAGTGATTATATACTGCTATAAACGAACTAACTACTAAAGAAGCAAAACGCTCTAAATCCAAGCTAATTGAGTTAAACTAGATTACATTAGAACTATGGAGCTGACAGAGATCCCACCATCTCTCAACCGGGAATAACTATAACTGAAAACTTAGCAAGACTCAACCTAACCAGACCAACAGAACGCCACCAGAGAATTAGAGATTTAACCAGCGCCTCACTTTGCGTTGACCGGCCTCGGGCAACCGGTGTCGTCTCTGCCGCGAAGGGAACCGTTGGTGTCGACCGCCAGGAAGGGTAGCTCGATCCAAGTGGCCGAAGCGGGTTCTTCAGGTGGACTTCACGGTGCAAGCAGGGCTTCGGTTCCAACGGCAAGCGGGAGCGATCGCTCCGGGCAGCTGATTGATTCAGGATTCTCTTCGCGTCTGGGTCTGGTACGGCGAGCGATGTATAACGCTAAAGATGAGCGGTGAACTATAGGCAGCTCCGTAGCGCTAAGGTGGTTTCAATAGCTGGAAGCACCTAATTCTCTAATTCTGTTGATAATCGCTGGACTTGTGTTGGTCAGCGCGGATGCGCTGCAAGCGCAGCTCAAGCTAAGATCTATGACTCAAAAAACTTAAGAATCACTAAGCTGAATCTAAGAGAAAGTAAAACAAAAGAGAGAGTACAAAATTCTAACTAAACTCTAAGTTAAAATTACTTCTAAGAAAAAAAATTGAACTTAACTAAACCTAAAAAGCGCACGAACTCCGAACCGCGAACCACGAACTACGAACTGAATGAACTAACATCCCCCTTTATTGGAAAACACGTTCCCTTCGTGACGTATTGGCCCTCACTTGTGATAGGTTTCCTAACTGCAAGTATAATCTCTAAAAACCCAATCAGCTCCAGGTAGGTGGAGTCTTGCCTGGACGACTCCCCCTTTTTTCTTTTATTAACTTAAACCTTAACATTCTTAAATGATCAGATTAAACAATTGCTTATTTAAAATATACTTTGACATAGAAAACCCACAATTTCCCCACATTCACCCACTGTTGCATAGCATTTTAGTGATATGAATAAACATCTCAGAACTGAAATCCTAACCAGACAATTAGATAATCATAGTTGATTTTGAGGTGTAAGAATGGAAAGAAATATAACACATGACCAGGGAATACACTACTTCCACGCATCGGACTCTTAGAAAGGAAAGAAAGAAACTCGTTATGAACTTTAAACTTATTAATTCAAGATTTGGTTATTAACCTGATTAAAGTATTGTGGAAACATGCCCTGATAGCTTTTAAGTAATTATTTTAACCAGACTGCTAGTTTGTTGCCATCCGTATTCTTTTTGTAGTTAATGTTCATTCACGTCTTAAGAACACATTTTGTTTTTAATGTTTTAACATTTTTCAGCCTTAAATTTCCTTTTTGAAAAGGCAGACTCTCTTGTGTATTTGAAGAGATAAGAACTCTGGCCGTCGTAATTCACACCTCTCCCCCACTAAGGAATGCGGGTCTCATTGCTCTGGTTAACATAATTTCAGACCTCTTTAAATCAGAAATTCACTATACCTTTATACTTTCATACTTTGTTCTTTACTAAACAGGAAAATGTATCTATATAACCAAAGCAAAGGTTAAAATTACGCTGACTAGTTGCAATAGTTCAACCAATGACAAACAAGACATAATTCTTCAGCCTGGAACCTGTAGAAGAAAATGAAGGTAAACCTCAAAATTGTTCTCTTGATTAGAAAGTGTTTCATCACATTGCTTGATACCCTGCTTCTCACAATATTAGAATTAACCAACAGTTATTTAAGTTATTGTAAAAACATATACATATGTAATTTTTCGATCATAGCCTCGTGCTCCAAGAAAAGTTCCTTTCTTCTCCTGCGGGTGGCAGTATTGTCTTGTTAAATGGTCCACGGGTCCTGGGCCAGTAAAAGGGTCATGCTGTGTGCGTGAGTGTGTAAATTAGATGTGACTGTTTAAGAGGTGTGCTCCGAAGATAGCGGATCAGCAGGTGACATGTTAATCCCCAAAGTTTATGGGTCTTTGTTCAGATGCTTTTAGCGAGACAGATGTTTTCAGCAAATGGTCGTAAAAGTCGTTAAAGTGTTATCATTCAAGGTTGGGGGGAATCACCCTCTGCTCTCCAGTGGAATTTCTTAAGTGGATCTAAGAGTGTGATTTCACAATGAGACATCAAGCTATCTGCTACATATCCCCCCCCATCGGGTGATAATCAGCAGAGATCCAGGTTATCAGTCGATGAGATGACGTAGATAGCTGTGGACAAAAAGGTTACTGGGTATCTCAACTCTTACTGGTGGCATTTGCTGGTCAGTACACAACAGGCTGCATTAGCGTTATCCAAACCAGAGCTAAACCACTTCCCTTACTGCAGCTACCTGCATAGGTTCATCAGTTGCGTCCTCCTGAGTTTCCACTGACACTTCTTGACCCCCCCTTCTACGTCTCACAAATCTAACCACCTTACCCGACCATGAATCCATTTGTCTCTGTAGCTTCACGGTCTTCCTACGATAAAAACACGTTATACCAAAGGTTGCTACATACCCCAGACATACCAGCACAGCTAACAAGGTATCGGGCAATGACCAGGAGTATCTTACAGGTTGGACTGTCCATGTGGGACGTGCCTCGATCTCTTTTAAGACATTATTGATGGGGGTCAAATCGATAGACTGGGGACCCTCATACTGTATCCGACCAAGGGTGTCAGGGCTGAGTTCTAAGGAGTGGGTAGTAAAGAAATCAGACACCTCAATTTCACTCTCATATTGATCAGGTACTAAGTGGTACAGGGACCATTCCCCAACATGCAGAGTAGCCCCAGGTGGTACGTCTACCCAAAATGTTTGTTCCGGAAGGGGAATACGTTCATCGATATCATGCTGGTCATAGGACAACACCGCTTCCCGTGCCGCAGTATTTACCAACCACCGGCTCCCTACGATTTCAACCTGAGTCTCGACCTGTTGGTACCTATGAGTGACAGTGGCAGGACACTGGTCCTTAGTGAGCATGGGCTTAAGGCCACAAAGATTGCCGGCACCCTCTCGAGTGAACGGTTTACTGGGACAGAGATAGTGTATATCCTTGGACAGGGTACACATGCGCAAATTTGGGGCCAGATAAAGTCCAGGATTGATGTCTTGGTAAGCTACCAAGGTCGGAGTCTGAATTTTGATGTGTGCTTCTTTTTGCCAAAACCCAACATTTACCACTTCTTTTAAGCGATAAATGTTTTCCGCAGCTATTATAGGTAAGTTGACCAGAAAAGCTACTTCTCTATTTTCTGGATTGACATAAAGAGGTACTGCACTTCCGAGTGTATAGGCTAAATGTGCTTGGAGATCAGTAACTTCCTCTCGGGTAGCCCGACTGAGGATTTCCTGTACCAGGGTTAAAGGCACCAGATAAGCTGGTATCTTGCCCATAGCTAGACTGTCTACTGAGGATCCCACTTCCTGTAGCATGTCATTCAAAAGCATGTTAATCACTTGGATGTGAGCCATATCTGTCTGGATTGCCCGGGTCAGGGAGGTGATCGTTTGCAGAGTTTTGTTTAAAGCTACCGTGTGGGTATTGAGGACCACAATGGTACCCTGTAAAGTTTGTCCAATTGCTTGTAGCTGTCTCTGTTGGGTGTCTATTTGGTCCTTGATGTGTGGTAGTTCTGCCTGTAGTTCCCCTACATTACGGCGGACCGTGGCTAGGCCCACGGCATTAACAGCGGATGTGCCGACGCCAAGGAGTGAGCCTACAGCGGCGGCAGCAGTTAATAAACCTGCAAGAAACCGTTTGGATCTCTTTTGAGCCCCATTCAGTTCAGACTGTGTGACCGCAAATTTTTGCAGCTGTTGTAGCATGTGGGTGGTGTCTCGTTCGGCATGGCTTACTGCCTCTCGTACCCACCAATGCCCAGCCCACCCCACTTGGCGGGACCAATCAGGGAAGTTCTTTTTACATACTTCCTCCGGGTTCAGTCGTACAAACACCCTTTGGGTATGTAACCGGCAGTTTGTGATTAGTAGTCCCGAATTATCCCTAAGAACTACTCCTGAGGTAGGTCCGGGGGAGATCACATCAGGGGCCGCGACGATCGTCCCCAGCACGAGCGTCAGGAGCAGGAGAGTCCTCATCTTCCTAACGAGACAAATATACATGATTAACCTGGGTGTACTAGTGTGAACCACCAATGAAGTAGAATCTAACAGATAAGTGGCTAACAATCAGTGATATCCTATTCCCAGGCACAAAATGATGGTTCTGTTGGCTGGCTCGATCGGCAGATGTGTAATGGTACTTGGGTTGAAATTGCAAACAACAGACTACTGTATATGGATCAAAGATCAATGTATTCCTAAATTTTAAAAATGAAGTTATTAGTTTAGTTGCCAGTTGTACAGCTAGGAGTTGCTAAACACCTAGGGGTCTAGCAGGGGTTTTGTCCACCTGATTAGACTCTAATCAAGGCATTGGCGGCCCCGACTTGTCCCATAGGGCTTTGGTGTGGCTTAATTTGGTTGCGGTGTACCCACTTGCGGGTTGGCTCCTTAGAACCTTGGCTGATCTGGATCTGGTACACCACCGGGGACAATTTGTCCGTGATTGTGTGGGGTCCAGTCCAGCGAGGCATGAGTTTGCGAGCCAGCCTACCCGTATTCGATTGGGGTTTCTCGACAGGTTGAGCGAAAATGTAGTACCACACCTTATCTCCCACCTGAAGCTCGTCATAGGACGCCTTCTGATCATAGTAGGCCTTCCGACCCTGGGCACTTCGTGCCATGTGCTGTTGGGCAAAAGCAAAAGTGGATTTTAGGTGTTTCTGCAAATCGTCTATGTACTGCTGTGTTGTGTAGGCAACTGAGGTATCTGTTCCACCTGGCTGATATAACAGATGTAGCGGAAGTGTCATCTGTCTGCCTGTCATCACCTCGAATGGAGAGACGCCGGTGGAATCGTGAGGAGTTGCCCTAATGGCCATGAGTACCAACGGCAATTTCACATCCCAGTCGCGGTGATGCGTGGCCACAAATTTCTTGAGGATGCTGACCACTGTGCGGTTAGCCCGTTCGACCTGACCAGAGGACTGGGGGTGGTAGCTCACGTGCAACTTGGCTTTTACACCGAGGACGTGCCACATTTGTTGCATGACTTCTGCCGTGAAATGAGTACCTCGATCTGAGTCAACCCTACAAGGAAGACCAAACCGGGTGAAGATATGATTAACCAGGAGACACGCTGTGGTTATAGCGGTGTCATTGGCGGCTGGAAGACACTCCACCCACTTGGTGAAGGCACATGTGACTGTGAGGAAATATTTGTTCCCTCGAGCAGACTTTGTGAGCGGGCCCACCCAATCCATTTGCAGATCCGACCACGGGAAGGTTAACCCCTTTCTCTGTAAGGGAGCCCTGTGCAGAGGATTCGCCGGCTGGAACTGGCAGCACACCAAGCATCCTTTAATGTAACTAGCTACATGCTCCCGCATTCGTGGCCAAAAGGCCACCTGTTTGAGTGTCCTATAGGTTTCCTTGATCCCTTTGTGACCTGCTGATGGAGAGTCATGGGCGTGCCCCAACATTACCCCCCTGTGGCACGGAGGCACCACGAACGCAGGAGAAGTGTGGGTCTCAGTGACATGAACAAGCAAGCCCTTGACCACCTTCAAGAATGCACGGTTGTCCAAGAGTTGTTTAAGCGGAATTGATGCCTCCAGCATTTGGCTGGTTATGGGATTGTTGGTGGGATCAAGCAAGAAAGCCTTAATAGATTTGATGTCGGGGTCTGCGTCTTGTAGCGTGATCAAATCAGCATCTGTGATTTCTGGATCAATGGAGACCGCAGCGCAGGGTGGGATTTCTGTTGTTGAGGTTTGTTTAGCTTGTGCTCTAGTCACGGCTAAAACAGTGGGGTTGGGTTGGGTTGGGTATTTCAACGGGTCAAAGACCCATGAAACTCCTTCCAAGGCACCTCTTTTGGCCAGTGAATCAGCTTGGTCATTGTATGTCTTGTCTGTTCCTGGGACACGTGAGTGTCCCCTCACCTTTTTCCAGTAGACAAGCATGTCGTGTCGAACTACCAGGTAGTCCGCGGCTGTGAACAGCTCTGTGTGTTTGACTGCTTTCCTGCCAGATGTGAGAAAACCTTTGGTTTTCCAGATTGGCAAGTGACATGTGAAACTTAGACGTGCGTAGTTGGAATCTGTACAGATTAACAGGGTTTTTACCCCCTGGTCGATAGAAAGTTGAATTGTGATGAGTATGGCAGCGATTTCGGCATACTGAGAAGTTTGTGATCCTAGTTTGAACTGTTGTGGTTCGCAAGGGTTGTCATCAAGCCAGACGATTCCTGCACCGGCTTTGAGGCCTTCTTGGTCATGTCGGAAAGAGCATCCATCTACGTAGACCGTGGGAATGTTTTCACACTCCTTGGGGTCAAAGTAACGATGGTTTGTGGGTTTTTGGGAGGCGAGATTGGGAATGGGCGTTGATGTGGCCGGTATGTCAGTTTCACATCGCTGACATGCCGCCAGATCAGTGCCTAGAGGTAATCTCGAGTTTTGCGCATAGCGCACCTCAACCTCAAAACTTTGTAGGGCCATTAACCAGGAGGCGACTCGTGCGTTGGTGACCACACCTTCTCGAATGCGCTGACTGTTGAGAAAGACCACTGGCTGGTGGTTCGTTTCTACAATGATCTTTTGTCCCCCAAGGTAGTTGGAGAAGTGTTTCACTGCCCAGACCGTGGCCAGAAGTGCTTTCTCACAGTCAGAGTATTTGAGTTCCGGAGCCATCAAAGCTTTGCTTGCATAAGCCACCACTCTCTTGTCTCGATCGTGTACCTGGTATAGACCAGCACTCACACAGTGCTCTGAAAACCCAACTTGAAGGTAGAATTCTCTGCTGTGGTCCGGATAGGTTAAACAGGGTGCCGATGCCAGTTTGTCTTTGAGGGTTTGCATGGCTTGTGCCTGGGCCTCACCCCAAACGAAAGGTACATCCTGCTTTAACAGCTGGTACAGTGGCTTGGCCAGTTCCGCAAAGTTTTCAATGAACTGGCGGGAGTAGTTGCATACCCCCAAGAAGCTGCGAAGGGCGTGGATGGTTTTTGGTTCCGCGATATCCACGATGCCTTGGGCACGACATGGTTGCGGGAGAACACCATCTGGACCAACCAAAAGGCCCACATAGTTGACCTTAGTTTTGCACCACTGACATTTGGCTAGGGATATTTTCGCACCTGCTTTTGTGAGCTGACCTAGCACGTGATCAATCTCTTCCAAGTGAGCATCGAGAGAATTGTTCCGGATAAGAACATCGTCGACATAAATCAAGGTTCCTCGTTCCCTTGCATCAGGACAAGCTTTGTTGAGAAAGATGTTGAATTCAGCTGGTGAATTGGAATATCCGAATGGGCAGCGGGTGAATGTAAATTGACGGCCGGCGAATGTGAATGCCAGTTTGTGTTGGTCTTCCACATGGACCGGAATGGTCCAGAACCCCGATGCCACATCTAAGGTTGAAAAATATTTGGCATCTCTGACCCTAGGGAGTTCTTGCTCCAATTGGGTCATGGGCCATCTAGAAAGAGGGACCTGGTCATTTAGGCGGCGATAGTCAATAGTCAGACGCCATTTGCCATTGGGCTTCAACACCGGCCAAAGTGGCGCAGAGTAGGTGCTGTTGCATGGTCGGATTATTCCTTTGTCTAAGAGATCATCTATGATCTCTTGCACCGGCCCGTATGATGCAAGTGGAATCTTGTATTGGCGAACGTAAGCAGGAGCAGCGTCGGGATGCGTCGGAATACGAATCATATGGATGTGGGTCAATCCACAATCCATAGAATCTTGAGAGAAAGACGCGCGATACTTAGTCAGCACTGTTCTGAGCTTTACACGCTCTTCGTCTGATTGCAATGCATCCGCATCTAACAGCATTTGCTGTAGTTGCTTCTCAAACTCTGTTTGGGTTGAAGGAAAACTGTCGGCCTCCTCCTTCTGCTTCACCAGGACTGTGTTAGTGCCAGGTGATGGGACAGAATCGAGACTAAGGACAGTGACTGTATCCAAGACCATTTGGTCCCTGTGGGTCAGATCAATGCGGTACAACGCATCTTCATTGGTCTCCAAGACAGGAAAAATAGCAATTGCCCCAGACGGTCGGGTGTATAATGTCTTGGACTCTTGCTTTGGGAGCAACTGCTGAGGAATCGGACCGATGACTGGAAGCCGCAGTTCAAAGTCATGAAATTTGGTGCTAACCAGCCAACCCAGTTCTGTGAGTTGGGGAATCACTATGTCCTGGGTTGTACAATTTTGAACGAACAAGTACACTGACCTAGCACGTAACTCCACAAGAGGTGTGGCTTCCACGGTCAGACCAAGATCAAAGAATCGATGTGAGGGTTGGAACAGTGCATGGGGGTGACATAGTTGTTGTCCAGGTAGGATGGTCAGGTAGAGGCCGATATTTTTGGTATTTGCCGGTAGGGTGATGGCTTGGTTGTTTGCCACCTGACAAACTTCAGGTATGGTCTGACCCGAGTGCAGATACTCTGGTTCAGGGTAAGAGCCATCTGCCTGAGTGTCTGTGAGGGACCAAAGGATGTTATTGATGGTGTCTACCTGAACATCCAACCTGACCAACACGTCACCGCCCACATAGATGGAATGAGGTAAGTCTGGGACCACAAGAAAAAGCTGGGTGAACTCTTTCTTGTTCCAACGGACGGTCAAAGAACAAGTGCCGACTGCCGGCAAGGTGGGTTGAGGAACGGGCCCAAGCGGAAAAGCTCCCTGGGATTGAATGAGATGAAAGCTAGCATGGGTTGCCGATAATGAGTTTACTAAGTCTTGGCTGACTGCGGATTTGTCCGACCACAGGGCGATGACCACGTCATCCACCTGGAAGTCGTCCAATGTGACCCCCTTCTCCACTCTGGGACAATATTCCCCAAGATTTTCAGATGGGACCATGGTACACAAGAAGGTGTCACGTTGTTCCAAGACTGAGCTTGGAGGCCAAGAAGGATTTGTACACTGTGAAACGGCGGCTGTAGGCCCTTCCTCAATCTCCATAGGAACCACGGGGTCGATCAGTTCCTTGCATGGTTGGAAATGTCCACAAAGACGGTAGCACTGGATCTCCTCCTCACGAGAGGGAAGAACAGGAAGGGGTTGCCGAACCTGCGCCCAGATCTTAAGACCTTGAAAGTCGATAAGGGGCTCGAACCGATTAAGAAGATCTTTTCCTGCGAGGAATGGGATGGACTCCAAGGGAGACACATGAATTGGATGAACAACAGTCACGGGCCCAATCGTAAGTTGAATTAGGGCCATCGAATGTATGGTGATGCCCGTGTGTGAGTAGGGCTGGATATTGAGAGAACAGTTACTCAGCTGTATCTCCCTATTCCGTTGCCGAGCGGATGCCCGCACTCGGTTAAACAGGGACATGGACATCAGTGTGATGTCTGATGCCGTGTCAAGAAGAGCATCTTGCACAAATTCATCCTCCAAAGTAGTAGCAAGATAGAATTTTCTGGCCACCCCCCTTTCGCTCAGATGGCCCAAGAACTGTCGGAAAGGAAGCTCCCCCCGAATTAGAAATGGGTCTTCTTCCTTGAGAGAGTGGTCAGTGTCTAGTTCCACAACTAGGACTGCACTAGGTGCAGTGTCTTGGGCATGCTCCCAAGTAGCTCGTTTGGGGTCTTTTTCATGGGGAGCAGTGCTCGACTGCTCCTGGATGTTGCGCCCTTGGTTGAGGTTACCCCTTTTCTCCTTGCGCATTTGGTTAACCCATTGTAGGATTAACTCAAGATCCCCTGCCTCCAGGCCGTTAAGGGTTTTGTCAAGTGATGATTTAGGGCTTTTTGCAGTCTGGTTTGGTCCAGAGTGCCTGTTATTCCCATGATGGTGTGGCCTGCCACCACGTTGATGGTGGGAGGCTCGACCTCGATGGGGTCTGCCCTGGCCGCGATTCACCTTATAAGTAGGTGAGCGGCGTCGCTGTGGATCGACCTGCTGACTTTGGGCTGGTTCTTGTCTATAGGGTCTGGACCCGTGAGTCTTATCTGTTCCCTGGAAGCTGTGCTTCCCCTCTAGTTCCATACAAGGGTTACTGGCTACTGCAAGGACCTCGGAGTCGGTTTTTTTACCCAAACTTTGCTGAACTTTTGCAAAACCTCTAAGAGCTAGATCTCTTAGCTGCCGACTAGTCAGGGTGCGGGGACAAGCCGAGACACCTAAATGGTGGCTGGTTGAAGGATGGAGGTTCTGGACAAACAGGACCTTGAAATTTTCGTCCTCCTCCATCTCTGGTTCATTCTTGAAGCCAAAGTAAGCGCGCCTGAGGCGATAGTAGTACTGTTCGGGACCCTCCTGCCTGTTCTGCCTCACCGTGAATGCAGCGGAGAGGCCTAACTGGGTTGAGAAGCTAGAGAATTCTGCCTCCAATGCTTGGCAGAGAGCCCTATAGTTCCCCCTTACGTGTGGTGGTTGGCGTTCAATGAAACTGCTAACGTCGCGGCTGGATGTTATTTTAATGAGATAGATTCTGTCGTCTATGGTGGCCAGAGGGAAGCGCCGTAGATAGTAATCAATGTCATTTAGATAAAGGTGGATATCATTAGGGCAGCCAGGCTTAGGTTCAAACCGGCTGATATTGCGGGCAACTTTATCCAAATCTCTATCTGAGGGTGTTATGGGCCTGGCCATATCTGCATTTGTTTGGGGTCGTCGGGTGTGTTCAGATTCGTCCCAGCCAAACAGGGTCCGGTTCACCTTTTTGGGGCCAGCCGGTTCCGGTTTGACTCTGATGGGTGATCGAGGAGCTTCAGCTCCTCCCTGGTAACCCATGGAAGTTACGGGCGTAGGAGTATGTACCTCCGTCTTAAAGAGATGTGGGGTCGCTGGTCTACCCTTTGTTGGGCTTACCTTTGACCCCCGGGAATATGTCTCATCCCGTTCTAATTTGAACTCTGCCAACTGCGTTTCTGCATCCCTTTTTTCTATACGAGCTAATCTTAAAGCACTCATAGCCTGTGTTAGTTCAGCCTCGAGTTCGGTCTGCTGCTCCTGGGCTTCCTCCAGCTTACCTCGTGACTGGATGGCAAGCTTTGTGGCTGTTGCGGCCTCTTCCTGCAGTGACTTTACTTTATGTTCAAGGGCTTCTTGTTGGGATTGTATCTCTGAACCAGTATTATGCCATTGCGCCAATTCGTCCCTGAGTTTTTGGTTAGTTTGCTGGAGAGCTGTACAGTGGTTAGTAGCATGTTGCTCTCTCTCTTGTGAGAGTTGGAGTTGTCTCCAGAGTATGAGGGACATTTTGTATACGGTGTCTATTTGTTCTTTTATTTTAAGGGATTTAGTTAGGTGGTCGTCCACACAGCTAGTCATCAAACTCTGAAGGTGGGCATCATCTGCCTGTTGCACGCCTTCAGCATAGTCTGGAATGCGGCAGCTTACTAAATCAAGAAGAGTGGCTTCTACTTGGTCCACCGACTCAGCCTCGCTGAGGAGCGGGGACCCTGCCTCTCTTGGAGAACTCATTTTGACTTGACGAGGGTCAAGCGATGCGAGCTGTATTGGAAGCCAGTCCCGGATGGGTGACTTAGCACTGCTGCTGAGATTGGAGAGATTGATGCTAGGGTAACAAACCTTGATGCGTAGTCCCTAGTGAATCTAATAAGCCCAAAAGTGTAGTTTTTTTTTTTTTTTTTTTTTTTTTTTTTTTTTTTTCAATGGATAGTTATTATTTTAATTTTATTTGGGTGACCTTGGATAGGTATAAGTTTTAATAGTTTGCATGAAAATTGTCAAATACCTATTAGTAATTAATTAATTTATTAACTAGATGGTAACTGACAAGGTTTGAATGACTGTGGATGAATTAAAGATAGCACTGCTGTCACCAAACACCACAGTCAACTCCTGTCAAAAACCAGCATAGAGCGGATGTATGTATGTCTATGAGGCTTTGATTTATTTAGAAATTCAACAAAGTGACTCAGACAGAGTCTAAGCTACCTTCAGTATTAGCGAGCAGATTTTTTTTTTTTATTTTTTTTTTTATTTTTTTATTTTTTTTATTTATTTATTATTTTTTTTATTTAATTAATTAATTTATTTATTTATTTATTTATTTTTTTTTTTTTTTTTTATGGCCAAATAGGATAAGGATTATATGCCTGTATTTAGAATAACAAGAAGAAGTGGATAAAATGCTTGACAAAACAAAATAATGAATGGCTACTATGGATTACCTAAGTAACAGGTATTTATAGCAACAAATGATTATAACCTGAATGTTTTAAAAATACTGGATATTATGGTTAGCTCAAATGAATATATTTAATGTAAGCAATGTGAGTAGAACAGCTGACAAGCAAGTTAGCTTTGAGAGTTGACACTATGTTTGAAGTAGGATGGCTACATAGAACAAAATAGTGAATTATTACAATTGAGTTATCTAAATGTATCTATTTGAAGTGAATTCTATTTTGAATATATACTTACTAGTAATTAAGAATGGAAATGGCACTTACTAGTATTAATAATAACTAGGACGATACAACATTTAAAATATAACAGTAACCAAGCAAAGAAAGCAGGGGAAGAGGGTATCTCGATTAAGGTATGCCAAAACTCATATGAAGCCAACACCAACCACACGTAAACACAGTTTACTACAAGAATTTCCCAAAATAGCGTATAAATGAACTGCAACCCCCTTTAACCTGAGTATTCACCCAAACGACCAGAAGAGGGCAGTGTAGATATAGCTTTACCCCTAGAGGCACGAAAAGGTAAGACAGCCTTGAGGCAAGATGTAGCTGATACAGTTGACCACGAGATGGCGACTAGAGGCCACGGGTGGGGAAGGCTCCGCCTACCGGTGACACAACTGAGTCCCGCCCCCTTGAGTGGGAGGACAAACCTCAGCTCCTGAGAGCTCAGTTGCTTTCAAGCTTTGTGGGGAACACAACGGTCTTGCTGACCTTAACACAGAGACACAGAGAGGAACACAGCACGCAGGAATTTACTTCACACAGTCTGAGTCAAGCGGGGCTTCCGCTGAGGGCGTGATCCTCGCCCGTCGCGTTTTCGCGACTGTAAACCTCTCTACCACCTAAAAGGATAGCGTTACGCCGCGGTTTGCAAAGCCGCGGGGCACACGAGAGGGTCCCAGTACGACCGGGGTGCGGAAATCCGCGCACACGGGCCGTTTAAACTGGGAAGCGGGTTTACTGCACTGGAAATCCGCAGCTACAGCAACCTCGCTGAGGCCTTTACAAATAGCGCTGATATAATTCACGTGATAATAGTTGTCGGCTGAGCCTGTTTAGATACCCCGGGTAAATGTAAAGCACCAATAACAGTGATAATGAAAGCAGACGCACAGCGGCGTCTACAATACACACACGCGCTCACACTGATCAGCTCTTTGGCGAGTAATATGAGGCGTTTCACAAGTGATTACCAATGCTCTTTAAAACACATACACATAAAGGAGTTGGATATATATAGATGTATATAGATGTGCGCGCACACAGACAGAGAAGTGACTCGGTTAGCTTTCGCCAGCCCGCTGGCGTTTTACTAACGCGGAGCGTAAGGTAGATATTTAATAAACACAACACACCAATACGTTTCTTAACTCCGTGCTTTCTCCCGTAGATCAGAGATGTGACGTTGGCCCCACGTTGGGCGCCAAATATGTAGTGGTTACAAGGGATACCGAACTATTTACCTGATATCAATATTAATTTTAATATTAATATTAAAGGTTAATAGGGCGCCAGTAGCGGCTAGCTACAAAATTTATATTTAACCTCAGGGTGAGTTCTTGTCGGTTTCAGAAAGTCTTTGAACCACGGGAGGAACACACTTAAGTCAAGAATTGGCTAAAACAAGTAATGTTTATTTAGAATAAAAGTAATACATGGATATATGCAGAATTAGATAAGGGGCATAATTCAAACAACAATTTGAGAGTGAAATTCAAGCACGCTGATGATAACAGTCTTACAACCAAACCTTCTCATCGCATATATGAATAACTCAAAACACTTTAGACCCAAACAACAGAAATGTATAAGTAGATAAAAATAAACAAATCAATACCCAGTTTAATATACCAAAGGGGAAGTAATTATGATAACCCACTAGGAGATAAACCTAAATATGAATAACTAAACCCACTATAAGAATATTAGGAGATTAAACAAGATTATAAGTGATTATATACTGCTATAAACGAACTAACTACTAAAGAAGCAAAACGCTCTAAATCCAAGCTAATTGAGTTAAACTAGATTACATTAGAACTATGGAGCTGACAGAGATCCCACCATCTCTCAACCGGGAATAACTATAACTGAAAACTTAGCAAGACTCAACCTAACCAGACCAACAGAACGCCACCAGAGAATTAGAGATTTAACCAGCGCCTCACTTTGCGTTGACCGGCCTCGGGCAACCGGTGTCGTCTCTGCCGCGAAGGGAACCGTTGGTGTCGACCGCCAGGAAGGGTAGCTCGATCCAAGTGGCCGAAGCGGGTTCTTCAGGTGGACTTCACGGTGCAAGCAGGGCTTCGGTTCCAACGGCAAGCGGGAGCGATCGCTCCGGGCAGCTGATTGATTCAGGATTCTCTTCGCGTCTGGGTCTGGTACGGCGAGCGATGTATAACGCTAAAGATGAGCGGTGAACTATAGGCAGCTCCGTAGCGCTAAGGTGGTTTCAATAGCTGGAAGCACCTAATTCTCTAATTCTGTTGATAATCGCTGGACTTGTGTTGGTCAGCGCGGATGCGCTGCAAGCGCAGCTCAAGCTAAGATCTATGACTCAAAAAACTTAAGAATCACTAAGCTGAATCTAAGAGAAAGTAAAACAAAAGAGAGAGTACAAAATTCTAACTAAACTCTAAGTTAAAATTACTTCTAAGAAAAAAAATTGAACTTAACTAAACCTAAAAAGCGCACGAACTCCGAACCGCGAACCACGAACTACGAACTGAATGAACTAACATCCCCCTTTATTGGAAAACACGTTCCCTTCGTGACGTATTGGCCCTCACTTGTGATAGGTTTCCTAACTGCAAGTATAATCTCTAAAAACCCAATCAGCTCCAGGTAGGTGGAGTCTTGCCTGGACGACTCCCCCTTTTTTCTTTTATTAACTTAAACCTTAACATTCTTAAATGATCAGATTAAACAATTGCTTATTTAAAATATACTTTGACATAGAAAACCCACAATTTCCCCACATTCACCCACTGTTGCATAGCATTTTAGTGATATGAATAAACATCTCAGAACTGAAATCCTAACCAGACAATTAGATAATCATAGTTGATTTTGAGGTGTAAGAATGGAAAGAAATATAACACATGACCAGGGAATACACTACTTCCACGCATCGGACTCTTAGAAAGGAAAGAAAGAAACTCGTTATGAACTTTAAACTTATTAATTCAAGATTTGGTTATTAACCTGATTAAAGTATTGTGGAAACATGCCCTGATAGCTTTTAAGTAATTATTTTAACCAGACTGCTAGTTTGTTGCCATCCGTATTCTTTTTGTAGTTAATGTTCATTCACGTCTTAAGAACACATTTTGTTTTTAATGTTTTAACATTTTTCAGCCTTAAATTTCCTTTTTGAAAAGGCAGACTCTCTTGTGTATTTGAAGAGATAAGAACTCTGGCCGTCGTAATTCACACCTCTCCCCCACTAAGGAATGCGGGTCTCATTGCTCTGGTTAACATAATTTCAGACCTCTTTAAATCAGAAATTCACTATACCTTTATACTTTCATACTTTGTTCTTTACTAAACAGGAAAATGTATCTATATAACCAAAGCAAAGGTTAAAATTACGCTGACTAGTTGCAATAGTTCAACCAATGACAAACAAGACATAATTCTTCAGCCTGGAACCTGTAGAAGAAAATGAAGGTAAACCTCAAAATTGTTCTCTTGATTAGAAAGTGTTTCATCACATTGCTTGATACCCTGCTTCTCACAATATTAGAATTAACCAACAGTTATTTAAGTTATTGTAAAAACATATACATATGTAATTTTTCGATCATAGCCTCGTGCTCCAAGAAAAGTTCCTTTCTTCTCCTGCGGGTGGCAGTATTGTCTTGTTAAATGGTCCACGGGTCCTGGGCCAGTAAAAGGGTCATGCTGTGTGCGTGAGTGTGTAAATTAGATGTGACTGTTTAAGAGGTGTGCTCCGAAGATAGCGGATCAGCAGGTGACATGTTAATCCCCAAAGTTTATGGGTCTTTGTTCAGATGCTTTTAGCGAGACAGATGTTTTCAGCAAATGGTCGTAAAAGTCGTTAAAGTGTTATCATTCAAGGTTGGGGGGAATCACCCTCTGCTCTCCAGTGGAATTTCTTAAGTGGATCTAAGAGTGTGATTTCACAATGAGACATCAAGCTATCTGCTACAATTGGCAAAAACTAGATAAAAAATATATGCAAATTAAGACAAATATATGTATATTAAGCAAAAAAATCTGCCAATGGCGTAAGCAAATTTTTCTTAGTAAGATTTTTTACAAAAAGCAATGGCAAAGTCTCAAAATGAGTGAAGTAACACCTAAATCAAGCAAAAAAGTCACTGTTTTTGGACACAAAAATCAGAATAACTTGATTGCTGCTTGATTGTGAGTTGTGATTTTGAGTTCAAATTACTTCAAATAAGGTACAAATTCTAAGTAAAATTGATTAAGATAATTATCCCTAAAATAAGCAAAATAATCTAACACTCACAAGGCTTAGTTAGACAAAAAGTCTTATCAGAGAATAAAATAAGATTTATTTCCTTAAATTTAGAAAATTTTACTTTCTAAGATTTTGTTTTTTGCAGTGTATACAGTCCCCTCCAAAATATTTGGAATGGCAAGGCAAATTTCCTTGTTTTTATTGTTCACTGAAGACATGAGACAAGAGTTCAGAATCACAGCTTTTATTTACTGGCATTTTCTTCAAAATATGTCAAGTAAATCTGGATTTATCACTGTTTGTATTACACCACACCATTTTATACATGAGTAAAGGGACAGACAACGTTGAAATGAATTACACTCAGTATTTGGTGGAAAAACCTTTGCTTTTAAGCTTTTAACTGTCTCAAGCCTGCGACCCATAGACATCACCAAACTGTTGCACTCTTCCTTTGTGATTCTACTCCAGGCTTTTATGGCAGCTTCTTTCAATTCTTGTTTATTTCGGGGGGATTCTCCCTTCAGTCTCCTCTTGAGGAGGTAAAATGCATGTTCAATCGGGTTAAGATCAGGTGACTGACTGACGGCCAGTGTAAAGTTTTCCGCTTTTCCCCCTGATGAACTTCTTCTTTGCTGTATGTTTTGGGTTGTTATCCTGCTGCAAAATGAAACTCCTGCCAATTAGTTTGGTAACATTCCTCCTGACACTGGCAGACAAAACTTGTCTGTACACCTCTGAATTCATTTTGCTGCTACCATCATCAGTTACATTGTCAATAAATATGATTTAGCCATGACATTACCACCACCATGCTTCACAGATGAGCTTGTGTCCTCCACACTTTGGCCTTTCCATCACTTTGGTAGAGGTTAATTTGGTTTCATCAGTCCATCAGACTCCTCAGGACTGTGTTCCAGAATGTCTGAGGCTCATCTCTGTACTTCTTGGCAAATTCCAATCTGGCCTTCTGATTCTTGCTACTGATGAGGGGTTTGCATTGTGCTGTATGTCCTCCATAAGTCTGCTCTCGGAGTCTTCTCCGAACACTGGACTGGGATTCCTTCACCCCTGCTCTATGGAGGTCGCTGGTGATCTGGCTTACTGTAGTTTTTGGGTTCTTCTTTACAGCTAGGACAATTCTTCTCTCATCAGTGGGGGTTGTTTTTCTTGGTCGACCTGTTTTGAAGCCTGTTGCTCAGTACACCAGTGCTTTCTTTCTTTTTCAAGACATTCCAGATGGTTGTGGTTGCTATGCCCAAGGTTTTTCCAATGGCTCGGATAGATTTCCCCTCTTTTCTGTGTTTCAGAATGACTTGCTTTGCTCTCATAGACAACTCTCTGGTCTTCATTGTGGTTTATCTTCTTTTACAAATATTTTACTGTCTGTATAGGTTTAACCAAAGCCAAGAAGGAGAGTAGTCATGCAGACCTTTTCAGTGCTTTAACAAACAACATTAATTGCAGCACCTGGTTAACGAGAAACACCTGTTTCTGTTTACTACTTCCCCTGTATCAAACACACCTTTAATAAACTGTGGTTTTATCTGTATCTGCAAGTGTCTGAGTACTGTACGAAATATGACAGGTGGGTTTCAAGAAAGGGTGGTATGTCCTGATTGGTTTATCACATTCATCACATCTGATGAAAACTACCAGGAAATAAAAGCTGAGAACTCTAGAATAAAATATAAATATACTAATATTATAATAAATCAGAAAAAACTTGTGTTATCATAAATTCAATTTGTTTAAAACTTTTGTATCAGGTCTGAGCTCATATTAGAGCTGTACGATACTGAAAAAAAATATATATACAGTTTTTTAACACATTTTGCTAGAAATCAATGATCCAACATGTCATGATATTATTAATGCAATCTATCAATAGTTAAAAAGAAAATCATATAATCTGGTAGTTATTGTAATGTAAATTGAGAATAGTGTGATTTTTTTTTCTTTGTATTAAGCAGCATAAAGTTTTTTAACCATTAATTTGACATGTGAATGTTGGGTAGCACATACAGTAAAAGGGCTTTATTAAGAGGGATAATCCAAAATACAGCAGGTAATATCAGTAAGAAAAGGTGGTAAACATACCAACCAAGAATGGTGAGACAGTCCATGTCAAATGTATTGCAGTGGTATAGGAGGACAAGGTGAAAATCATGGTAAAAAACAGTCGTAAACACAGATAAAACAATAACATGGGCAAAATAAATGCGTTGTAAAGACGGACTGAACCAATCTAATACTCTCTCTGTTCCCCTGTGTTTCTCCTGTAATTTTCCGTCACGTGTGTCTAATTTGTAGCTCCGCCCCTTCCCCAGGTGTTCAGTGTTTCATGTTCCTATATATAGTACACTTTAGTCCATGTTTATCCGTCGGTCTTTGCACCTTCCTACGTTGTCTGTCTCGTCACGTCATTGCTATAGTTTTGCCACGTTTCGTTATCGCTCTTCTCTACGTTTCTAGTTCTTTGTTTAGTTTATATTATTTGTTTATATCTCTTGTTTGTTCCCATTCCTTGTTTTGTATATTATTTACATATTGTGGTAGGCCCTGGGGTTAGGGGCGTGACCACTGTGACCCGGAAGGAAGAAGCGCACAGATAACACAGACACGGGGAGTAAATGAACTCAAAACGTACCTTTTATTTGGCTTTTAAACGCCCTCCACCACACCCAAAACAACTCAAAACATAATTATGGCCCAATGGGGCTCTAGAGTCTGTAGAATGAACTTTAGTCTTCTTTTTAGAGTCTGTGCAGCCTCAGCCCTCAGCTCCCCAGTCAAGAGTTCTCCCTTCAGTGAGCTGAGGCTGAGTTTTATACCTGTCCCAGCCGGCTGCTTAATCAGTCCTGAATGCACACCGGCTGGGACAGACATGGCTGTGAGTTCCGGCGTGGGGCGGACCCACGGTTCCCCCGCCTCCTCACGCCACAATATTTATCCCTTGTATATATTCCCTAGCCCTGTTTAGTCACTTTCTGTTTAGCTTAGCTCTTTATTGGTTTTCCCTGTTTGTTTATGTATATAGATATATTCGTTATTCCCCTGTTTGTTTATCTGTTTATCTGTTATTTATTAAAGTCTGTCTTACCCGCATATAAATCCGCCTCCTGTCTGTTCCTGCGTTACAGCTGAAACAATATGTATTGTGCAGCACTAGTTCATATATGTTATTATAATGCATTGTAAGCTGTGCTTGTAAAATGTTATACATTTAATATCTAAAATATCATGTATCTTGCACTTTTTATTTGTTCCTATGCTTGACATGATGTCACTGTACCACACTTTCTAATATATTAATTATTAATGAATATAAGCTATTATAATACATATATTTACATATATTATATACATATTTAATTTGAGTGGCAAACAGTAACTATAGCATTAATTGGTGTGTGTTCATAAGTAGGCAGCTTTAAGCACAGCTTATGATGCATTATGATCAAAATTCATAATCATAATGCGTACTAAAGATAATATAAGGTAATCCTTTATTAATCCCACAATGGGGAATTTGCAATATTACAGCAGCACAGAGGAAAGGACAGAGAAACAGATCAGGAAAATGTATAAACAAATAATAATAAAACTATATATACAAAAGATTTACAGAAAAATATAAAAATACTAAAAATATAATATAATAAAAGAAAATCCATACAACTAGTGCAGCTAAGATAAGGTCAGAGTAGATATGATTACAGTATTAACAGTATTATAGTAGATTAAATAGTAGATGAAAAGGTGAGAAATATTGCACATTAAACATATGGCACAAATGGTGATAAAGAGATCACAGTACACAGAGTGAATTGAATATTGCACATAAAAAAGCATTACAGCCATACTGAGTAAGTATTTTTGCATGTAGTAATAAAAACATGGCTATAATGTTTTTTATGTCTACATTTATAGCCATATTTATTGATTTCAGTATATTTATAGAGTCTAAAACACAAGACATTACTGAAATATTCATTTAATTCTATTTATTCAGTTTCTGGTTATTTTAATGGTCTGTTGTGTTTGTGTTTGTAGGTGATGGCGATGGATTATGACAGTGGGCTGAACGGGCAGATAGAATACTCCATTGTTGAGGGGAATCACAACAACGCCTTCATTATCGACTCGGTTCGCGGGATTTTGGCCACTAATGCCGTCCTCGACCGAGAGATCACCTCCTCTTACCGGTATCCAGATACTTTTACTCACTGTAACCCACAATCCATTCAAACTCAAATAAATAAAGTTTGTTTTGCATAAATGTAGGCATTTCCAGGCATTACTCAACCATTTTAAGTTTGAGTTGAATATAAGTTCAAATGGAGATTTTGACACTCACCATCAGTGTGTAGTCATTCCCTCCAGGCTGCTGTAGGTAAACTAGATCGTAGACTGTATATTATAATTATTAACTGCCTGGTCTTTATGTTGTAGGCTGTTAGAGCAAGCATCATGTTTATTTTTCACCTGACCATAAAATTCAAAGTAGAATTCTTGTACAAAGCAAAATTGATATAACACCTATGTAGAATATAGACTTCGCTATAGAATGACTTCCTATACCTAAAGCTCGTGTTTTAAGTGTTTAAAACCTGAGATTTAACACAGACAGTTTCTACACTACAGAGGGGAAACAGTCAGTCACTCGTATTAAATGTATTAAATGTATTAAATATGTTCTATATATTGTGTGTATATGTGTATTATGTGTTTACTGTGTGATGTGATTGGACAGGTTGGTTCTTGAGGCAAAGGACTCGGGAAGCCCCCCCCTCACTGGGTCCTGCACTGTTCGGGTTCAGGTTGTGGACGTTAACGACAACAGCCCAGCAATACCAGCAGTGGAGCCCCTAGTGGTGGCAGAAAGTAAATACACTCTTTCTTTACCTACTTTAATCCTTTATACTTAGGATGTGCTGATATAGAAACTGCAGCTGATTCTGATTTGTTTATATCATTCTGATATTTTAAATGCTTTTTGCTAAAAGATGCAAAAGGTGAGACATGGTAAATATACAGCTTTGTAAAAAATTAAGAGAGCTCTTCAGTTTCTGAATCAGTTTCTCTGATTTTGCTATTTATAGGTTCATGTTTGAGTAAAATGAAGATTGTTGTTTTATTCTATAAACTACAGAGAACATTTCTCCCAAGTTCCAAATAAAAATATCGTCATTTAGAGCATTTATTTGCAGAAAATGTGAAATGGCTAAAATAACAAAAAAGATGCAGAGCTTTCAGACCTCAAATAATGCAAAGAAAACAAGTTCATATTCATAAAGTTTTAAGAGTTCAGAAATCAATATTTGGTGGAATAACCCTGGTTTTTAATCACAGTTTTAATTTCATGCATCTTGGCATGTTCTCCTCCACCAGTCTTACACACTGCTTTTGGAAAACTTTATGTATGCACTTCTGGTGCAAAAAATCAAGCAGTTCAGTTTGGTTTGATGGCTTGGGATCATCCATCTTCCTCTTGACTAAATTTCAGAGGTTTTCAATTTGGTAAAATCAAAGAAACTCATCATTTTTTGTGGTCTTATTTTTTCCAGAGCTGTATATCTATATATCTATATATGATTAATTTAGGTATTGTCTGTCATTCATTTTGCTAAAGCAATAAAAGCTTTTGCTCATGTTTACCAGGACCACTATTTGATAACTGAGTACTACATATATTTGCATATATTTTCAGAGATTTCTTATGTACAATAAACAATGGCATGAAAAAGGATTTGCTCCTCTTCAGATTTCTTTTGTTTAGTTTTCTTGTCATACTAATCTTTTTCAGATTATTAACAACTTTTAATATTAGACAAAGATAACCTGGGTAAATATAAAAACACTTTTTAAATGATGATTTTATTTATTAAAGGAAAAAAAATCCAAACCAATCTAGCCCTGTGTAAAAAAGTATTTGCCCCCTAAATTTAATAACTCGGTTGTGTCACTCTTGGCGGCAACAGCTGTAATCCAGCTTTACTAATAACTGGTAACGAGTCTTTCTCATCTCTGTGGAGGAATTTAGTTCCACTCTTCTTTACAGAATTATTTTAATTCAGACACATTGGAGGATTTTCTAGTATAAACATCCTGTTTAAGATCATCCACAGCATCTCAATCAGACTTTAACTAGACCCTCCTAAACCTTCATTTAGTTTATTAATCCATTCAGAGACAGTGAACTTGTTGCATTTGCAGCAACAGTTTGATCCCACTTTTTTTTTTTTGTTAGAGTTTACTCCACCTGGTGCGGTTTGCTTGTGGTAAGAACATCATCTGGTCTTGATCTGACCCAGCTATCAAATATACAATTTTTTAATTGAGCTAAACTGTTGATAAGGTGCAGTTTAATCTAAAATATATGTGCCAGATAATACACTGCTATGATCAAATGCTGTCTCTGCTGCTCCATGCTGTTTACACACTGGGTACGGTATCAGCAGCATTCACTGGCAGGACACTCTGTTTAATACATCTGTGCTGCACGTCCCGTTAAAAACTCTGTGTTTAAAAGAGCAGCAGCAAATTTTCAGTGTTCTGTGTTAAATCAGCTTCGTACTGCACAGATATACAGATAAACACACTGGAACACAGAATCTTCTTACTATATTTACTTAATTACTCCCACACCAGACAGCTCTGACCAATCAGAGGAGACTCTGATGTGCTCGTGTGGTTTATTATTTTATAATCAAATAATTAAGATCTAATTCAGAAATCCTGACATCCAAGCTGATATGTTATATGCTTATATGTTAAAAATATTCAATTTATCATGCATTCTTTATTCCAGCGCCATACATTACGGCTTTATCTCCCCTCAAACATACAAGTATACACCAAAATAGTATTTTAATTACCACCAATGATATAAATATAATTATATTTTACATTATTCTTTTGTTTGCATTTAAATATCCACTTTAAAAACTTGTGTCTTAAAGACACACTAGGTAGGATTTCCTTGTTTATTAAACTTTTTAAAGAAGTGAACACACATTACACATTGAAACTCACTGCAGCGCTGCATTGAGGTGTAATAGGAGGAATAGCGGTGCTCTTGTGTCTGTGCCGGGGTCCTCTGAGTTTTCCTAGGCGGCCGCGACCAACGCTGCGTGAACTGCGCCTCTTTCGAGAATTGCGACCTGCTTTCCGACCTGTATGTAGTTCTAACAGTTCTACAAGGACTACAAAAACCCACTATTTGGAATTGGTTAATTCTTTACAGAAGCTAACTAGTAGTGATGGGCACAGCAGCTCTTTTAGATGAACTGAATCATTAGAATCCGTTCACTAAAAAGATTCGTTTAAAAGATTTGTCCATTGTGCTGTTCGTCTGTGCTGTGAGTTCAGATAGTTCCAGATAAAGTCAGATTATAAGTAATTCAGTGGGTATTTCTGTTTTGTAAGGAGCTTAAAATGTTAATAAGAGAGTTAAAAGGTTATTAAAACAACCAGAGTGTAAATATGTGAGGTATAAGTTGAGTTAAAGTGTTTGTTTTAACTGCTAAAGCTGTAGGCTAGCAGGCGGAAGCATTTGCGATTAGCATTAGCAATCGGGTTAAATGTGTAAATTTATCATGTTAAGTGTAAAATATAGCTTAGCTTGCAGTAGTTTGCCCCAAACTGAAATATACATTGTAGTCTGGGGCTTGTAAAAGCTGATTTTACTGATACTGTGTTTTTGTTTTAATATTATTTCATGCTGGGCTTGTTTGGTGGTGAGGGCTAACAGTGCTACTCTGTTTAAAACACGCTGTTTTATCAGTTGCAGAAGAAATGTCTTGTTTCAGTCGTGATTACAATAAAGTAAACATTTCATGCTAAAAGAGACAAATTGATGATTGATAATTGATGATTGTAATTATTTTCGTGTGCTTTTTACTTTCTGATGGAAAAGCTTACATGCAGGTGGATTTTCCACTGTTTATGTAGTACATAACAGTCTACTGTATATATGTGAAACAAATTATATATATATATAAAACATGTAATCCACAATATTATGTTGGAGACGGAGGGGGGGTTTACGACAGTGCTGTATACATTTATTAACCTCTGCAACTGTAGGGGGAGCCCACCAGCACAAAATCTCAATCCTACCTAGTGGAGCTTGCAGTTAATCACAGAATATTGTTTTTTATTGACTGACACTACTAAATATTGTCCTAAAATGAATAGCTGAGACACACTAAAAATATAAAAATGTAACATGTACGTCACACAGAGATTTCCTATTGGTTCCTGTCATCCTTTATTTGCATAATGGGCTTAAACATTTTAAATAAAGTTTAATTGGCTGGCCACAGTGTTGTAGGCTGTAAAAGCAAGTTACCATTTTCTTTACTGTAAAGTTTGACTTTAAGCTGGCTAAAAACTGCAATGCATTAACTTTCCCTGTTCATTTTAATTATTTAGTGTATAGTTAGCTATAAGTTCATAGTACTTCACTGGCAATTAAAGTACATAAGATTATTGTAAAGAATAATTACAGTATTATGATGTATTAATTCATGCCAAAACGCACTTTAAAAGCTGTAATACTCTGTGACTTGTTTACAGTTAATTACAGTTTGAATTATAATATTTCTCCGCAAAAAAATTACAGTGAACTTTTTTTTACAGTGTGTTTGAATTATAAAAGTCTAATATATAAAGTTGATTTATTCTCTTCTCCTTTTTAAACACTCAGATCTTCCAGCTGGTCACATGGTCACTCAAATCATGGCCAACGATGTGGACCTCAACTCAGCCATCATCTACAGCCTAGCAGGACATGGAGAAGAAGACGGGAGCTTCGCCATCGACCGTTACTCCGGGGTCATCACCACAACCAGGACTCTGGATTACGAGGAGCAGGTTCTCCACACCCTGAGGATCAGAGCTTCAGACTCCATCCATCAGACAGAGGCGGAGCTCACCGTCCAAGTTCTGGATGTGAACGATAACGCCCCCATCTTCTCTCTGGAGTTCTACCAGGTTAGACTCTTAGATTTACTCCACATTCATCTGTTTTTTTACTTTTTGTCTTCTTACAACCATAAAATTTGTATTTTATTGAGATTTTAAGTGATGGACCAACACCAAAAAGCCCATAATTCTGAAGTGGAACAAAAATTATGATTTTTTATCAAATTTTAGCTGCAGTTACAGCTGCAGGTGTTTTAGAGTTTGTCTTTACCAGCTTTGATCATCTAGAGAGTGAGATTTTTTCTCCGTTCTTCTTTATAAAGCAGCTGAAGATCAGTCAGGTTGGATGGAGAGCGTCTGTGAACAGCAGTTTTCATGTCTCTCTACAGAGGATCAATGGGATTTAGGTCTTTAGGACTTTAACTGGATCATTCTAACACATAAATATTCTCTGATCTAAATCATTTCACTGTAGCTCTGGCTGTATGTTTAGGGTCATTGTCTTGCTGGAAGGTCTTAAGTCTTTTACAGCCTCCAACAGCTTTTCTTCTTCCAGAATTGTCCATTATTTGTTTATCTCCATCCATCTTCCATCCATCAACTCAGCTGGACTCTATTAACTAGTTAAGTGACTTCTGAAGGCGATTGATTGCACTGGATTTTATTTAGGGGTTTTAGAGTAAAAGGGGGCTGAATAATTTTGCACGTCACAGCTTTCAGATTTTTATTTGATTAAAATAATGAAGTCCATGTTAATTTTTTATTCCACTTCACAATTATGTGCTACTTTGTGTTGGCCTATCACTTAATAAAATCTCAATAAAATACATTTAAATATGTGGTTGTTAGATGACAAAATCTGAAAAAGTTCAAGGGGTATGAATACTTTTGCAAGCCACTGTGTCTACTGTGCAAGTTTACCTAAAGTAGCCCAAGGGGGAATGACTACACACTGATGGTGAGTGACAGAAACTTAGCACAAACACAGTATGCAAATAGATTGTGCCAAAACCATGAAAAAAAGGAACCAATAGAAAAGAAGTCAATGGCAATCAACCAATATTAGTGAGTTGGTTTAACCCAAAGATCTCAGTTTGAATGTATATGTGAACACAAATGTTCACCTATGCCAAAATAGACGAGTAATGTTTGGAAATATCCAAATTTACGTAAACCAGACTTAATTTATTAGAGTTTGTACTAATGTACATGTGCTTATTCTCTTATTAATCATGGGTGTGTTTTGGTCGTAACGTAAAATTATTATCAATCAATCACCTTTATTTTAACTCGGTAAAAAACATTGAGGGTGATCCTCATTTACAATGTTGCCGAGCCTTTACAAAATCAAAGGGATTTAACAACATTTATAATAATTTAGACATAATAAGAAATAAAATAGTAAAAAATAATAAAATAAAATAAAAAAGTACTAATTTTAAATCAACATTTAATAAAAATATATATGTAAAACAGAAATTTCTAAAATACCATAAAAAACAAAACAAATTTGACCCAAAAAGTAAAAAGTGTATAAAATATAAAATAAGTAAATAGATAATAGTAAAAGTAAAGTAAAATGTTAAAAATGATAAGTGATTAAATGAATAATAGAACTAAGAACAAGAATGAAAATATAAAACATTAAAATGAAATAAAAAAATAAAAGTAATAATAAACAAAAAATAATTAAAATAAATGAAGAAAAAAAATTATAATAAAAATATAAATAAAATAAGAAAAAAAGATAAACTACTAAAAAATCATTTAAAACACTCGCAGGCTTTCTGATGGTGATTAGAAACTAAAAGTTTAAAATGGTTCAGTGATCCCAGCTGAGCTTCAGTGATTCCTGTAGTGAATAATTTCAGCTCGCTGGTGCTGCTCTCTGTAGCTAAAAGCAGAATTCCCCAGTTCACTAAAAACTCTTGGTACCTTACAGGTGATCATGCTGCTGGAGCGAGTCTGATATGCATTATTATTAAGTGAGATCAGTGAAGAGATATAAGCTGGCAAATGCCCAGAGAGTGATTAATAGATAAAAATTAGCCAATGAGATTCTCTTTGTGCAGCTAGTGACTTATCAGTGTACCAGTTGTGAGCTCTGACTTTGGCGCATTCGTATCTTAACAGCATGGCGCTGTGTGTGTCTCAGCAGAGGAGAATGAGCTGTAAAGGTACGCCAGCAGCTCATTGTAAGGGAACAGCAATGTTATTTTATTTAGTATTCTGTTTATTGTTGATATAACAGCTAGATTTGCACAATACAGAGCATTTATGTGTGTAATGAGTTGCGGTTACACACATACATAAACTGCATGGCTAAGATAGGATTGGGTGGCTGACTGTCAGTATAACTGTAATCAGTCAGTAAAGCACCTGTATTTTCTGTTACCAAGATAAAAAACACGCCAGAAATGTACCTGAACACACCTCACTTCCAGACCACCACGCCCATCAGTGTAGATATATTCTTAAACCTGGGAGCAAGATGTGAAGATAGACTGTTTACGGGGTGAAAGATAGCAACCTGTACAGGGTGTACAATAGGGCCCATTGTGTTCTCACAGTGTAGAATATAATTGTAATATTTATTTTTTCCACATGTTATATTTCTGTTTGTCTGTAGGTGTCGTTATCTGAGCTGACGTCTGCAGATTCATTTGTTGTAGCCGTTTCAGCTACAGACAGAGACTCTGGACTGAACGGGAAGATCTCCTACAGGCTGCTTTCTTCACTAATGAAAGGCTTCTACGTTGATGCTGAAAATGGTAATGCTTTTAAAGATAGGGATGCATAAAATGGTCTCTTTTTTAAATAGAGTACCAGGCAACAAAAGGGTACACCATAAATTCGGTGTTTTTTATTGTTATTTTAAAATGTTCTGCATTGTACATTAATACTAAACTCATCCAAACATTGTTTACTAAACAAAAAAGTGTTAAACAAACCAGAATACGTTTTATATTTTACATTCTTGAAAGAAGCACCTCTTGCTCAGATCCTTAGATTTTCTCAGTCGGTTTTGAGGTAGAATCACCTGGAATTCAGGCTTTCAGTTAACAGCTGTGCTGAACTCATCAAGAGTTAATGACTTGAATTTCTTGTCTCTTAATGTGTTTGAGAGCATCAAGTAGTGAAGAGGTAGAGTTACAGGTATACAGTGAATAGTGAATATTTGAGTAATGTTCTAATACAATCCAAATCTATTCATGAAAGTGTAGTCACCGTGAAGACATTCAAAAGCATTATACTGATGAAACTGGCACTCATCAGGACCGCCCCAGGAAAGGAAGAGCAAAAGTTTCCTCTGTTGTACAGGATAAGTTCATCAGAGTTACCAGCCTCAGAAACCACAAGTAAACAGCTCCCCGGATAAGAGCACCTAAAAGCTTCTTCACAGAGTATTTTGGTTTGTTTAACACTTTAAAGTTACTACATGATTCATTATGTGTTTCTTCATAGTCTAATAGATCACTTCACTATTTTTGAGAATGAGAAGTTGTCCAAACTTTTGACTGCTTCTGTATACTATGTAACATAGCACGCTTCTTTTTTAAAATCTGTTTGTCTGTCCAGGTTCTATATATACCAGCAAACCTCTGAAGTACGTCACCAGTGATCACCACGTGATCAGACTTCTGGTGGAAGCTCGGGATAGTGGAGACCCCTCGCTCTCTAGTATTACGTCTGTGGACGTACTGGTGGAGGACTGCAATGATCATGCGCCGTTCTTCCAGAACAACTCGTACCAGGTGAGCGTTGGTGAAGACACACCTGCTGGGAGCTTACTCCTTACCCTGCAGGCTGAGGACCAGGATTACTCAGACCAAAACACCCATCTGGATTACACCATCACCGCGGGAAACGAGCAGAGGCGATTCTGCGTTGAGGTCGTCAGTGTGCCATCAGAGACCCTGCAAAGGACTGTGGGTTATTTGATTCTCTGTGCTGGTTTGGACCGAGAGATCACAGAGGTGTACTCGTTAACCGTTACGGTGACGGACAGAGGAGTTCCTCCGCTCAACAGCTCAGCTACAGTATCGGTCTTTGTACTCGATGTCAACGACCACGAGCCTGTTTTCAACAGCTCAGAATACCATGCACAAGCCAGTGAGAACAGTCTGGTTGGCACCATCCTGGTCCTGGTCTCTGCTCAAGATCTTGATCTTGGGGCGAACGGCACTGTACAATACAATATAATCTCTGGGAACAGCAAGGGTCTGTTCAGGCTGGACCCTCAAACAGGTTCTCTGGAGGTCAGTGACACTCTGGATTATGAAGAAGATACGAAACATATTTTAACAGTCCAAGCTTCAGATGGAGGCGTTCCAGGCGACAGGAAGGTATCCTTTGCAGTCATCTTCATCACAGTGCTCGATGAGAATGATAATTCTCCTTTCTTCATGTTCTCAACCATCAACTGCTCGGTTGCAGAAAACCTACCTGCGTTTACCCCAGTGTGCATGGTCCACGCTGTCGATCAGGACGCAGGAACGTTTGGCCTGTTGACTTATTCAATCCTAACCTCTTGTTTCATGGACTACGGCAGTGGAAACCCGGACAGAAAGGAAGCTTTTGCAATTGACCCTCTCACTGGAGACATTCATACAAGGCAAACCTTTGACTATGAACGAGACAGTGAATACTGTTTTCTCGTAGAAGCTCGGGATAAAGGAGATCAGACGGCTACGGTGAAGGTTCAGGTCGATATTGAAGGCATGGATGAGTTCAGTCCTGTCTTCACTCAAAAGGTCTACCAGTTTGCTTTGCCAGACAATGCCAGAATTGGTGAAAGTGTTGGACATGTGATGGCCATGGATCATGATGGGGGTCTGGACGGGATTGTACAGTATTCTTTAGTCAATCTGTCTCCCTTTTTCAACATCAACAAAACTACTGGCAGCGTTTATATCTCAAACCCTGTCTACCGAAGAAAAGGCTCTGCTTTAAATGAAGAAGTTGAAGACTTGTCGATTCTGGCCAGCAGTCCAAAGCTTGATTCCAGATCAACAGCCTGTCGTGTCATTGTCAACATTTCCAACTCTGCTGAGGCACTAACTGGTACGTCTCTCAGTGTGCAGACGGTCAGCCTTAGTGTCTCCTTAACGGTATTCCTTCTGCTTTTGATAAGTTTTGTTGCTCTAGTGTTGAGGTACAAGACCAAGGAGAACGCTCTGAAGAAAGCAGCTTCATTAGCTGCAAATCTAAACCACGGCACAGGAAACTTTGGGCGATTGGGCAGCTATCCTCAAAACGGCATAAGCGCTATAAATCTTCAAGATCTGCACGCCCCTTTGGACATGCGAGCGAAGAGGGACATTTCTAACCCCTTGAGAAGCTCCGGCTCAAGCGGTCGAGGCTCAGCAGAAGGTGAGACTGCCGAGGACCAGGAGATTAAGATGATTAACGAGTACCAGCGCATGAAGCAACCTGCCGCAGTGATGCTTGAGCCAGACACTGGAATCCCTATCGATTCAGATCAGCTTTCCTGCCACTCTGTTGATGCACATGTAGTCGCTGGGGCTAATCTGGGTGCAGGCCATATGGTGGAAATGGCCAGTGCTGAGAGCCTTCATACCTTCAAGGAAGAAGGCGGGGGTGAAGGGATGCTACCTCGCGTGGTCAACATGAGGGAGATGGAGGAGATTATGAGATGCTGCATGCCTTTGCCAGACCACCAGGATTCCATCGAAGGCTCCCTCACCAATCTGATCTGCCCAGAGGAGCAGTTGCGTGGAAGCTACAGCTGGGACCACCTCCTCAATTGGGAACCTCGATTTCAACCGTTGGCATCTGTCTTTACTGACATTGGCATGCTTCCTGACGAGGAAGCCGGCGATAAACCAGCAGGGCCTGCAGAGTTCCACAGCCTCCTGCGCCCGCCTCCGCTCATCACAGGGGTGGCACAGCCAGGCATTCGCGCCGTACCTCCTCGGATGCCTCAGAGAATAGTATCCCTGGGAAGAAAGCCCTCCTACCCCAAGTATGCTTACTCACCTTTAGCAAGAAACACGGGACTAACGCCTTCAGTCATGACCCCCAGCTTCTCCCCTTCCCTTTCCCTCCTGACTCTGAGGACTCCTAATGCCTCGCCTGTGGTTTCAGAGACCGGCGTGGGCAGTTTCCCCAAGGTGGCGCCGCTGCCTGGAGATATCTCTGTGGAAGCAGAGATAAGGGTGTAGCTGGTGCTCTGATTGCTGTCTAACTCTGTAATGAATGTGTTATGAATCTAACCACTTCCAAACTCAGAACGTTTATTCAGTTTATACACTTTACTATAAGGGTTACAATTAATAGAACTTAACGGTTGAAATAAACATTGCAAAAAAATGGTATGGCAAAAAAGTATTTGTAGACGTTATTAAACATTACCAAAATGGGTAACACTTTACATTAAGTGTTGACTAACTAATATGATGTAATTACCATGAATAAGACATGAGGTAATACACTAACATTGCTTGGATAATGTTATTAGACATGGAAAAGCAGCATTAATCAATGTTACTTTTACATTACAAGTGAATCATTTGTTTAGATGAACAATAAATAATTTACTTTATTATCATATACTTTACTAATGTAGGGTAAACAAGTAACAACTGCATTAGCCCAACTTCTTGTCATTTGCTTGTGTACTGCAGTTATGCATACAGTAATCGTTAAATATTTATATTAAGTAAATATTAGTCTGGATGGTGCTTATGCTTCATTTCATCATGATGTATTTCCAATAGAAGTAAAAGTGTAAAATATATATTATCATATTAGTTAACTGACATCAGTAAATAAAACAAGTGACTGCATAACCACTGCATAAGTGTTATCACAACCAAATATATTTATAACTAATATTTAATGAATACATATTTAACAATGACTGCATGCATAGCTGCAGCATATAAGCAAATAACAAGAAGAGCAGTTGTTACTTGTTTACCAAACAGTAATTAACTTAATTATTAATGAAGTGTATGATTTATTGTTCATCTTAACAAATGCTTTAGTTCTAACGTTAGTTAATGTGAAAGTAACATTAATTAATGCTGTAGTTCTGTGTTTAATTTACATTAGCTAAGCATTGTTAATGTATTACCTCATGTCTTATTCATGGTAACTAATGCATTCATTCATGTTAGTTAGTCAACACCTAATAAAGTATAAATAAAGTAAATGTAATGCTTAAAAATGTTGTACATAATAAATAATTAAGGCGTTCTGTTTTAAGTACTGTTAATTAATGCACCCCTATTGTAAAGTGTTACCATTTGTTCTTTTCTTCAGAATAGAACTGTGTTTTTTGAGAGTTTGCCTGGGGTGCCTGGGGTTGCTCAATTCTGGTCCTGGAAATCAGCCCCTCTGCAGAGTTTAGGTCTAGCTAAGGATGCACCAAATATTTGGCAACCAAAAATATTAAACCAAAAATCTCCAAAACGTTTGTTTTTTGGTGCATGACTCGTCACACTTTATATCCATTTACTACCTTCACAAACTTTTGCCGTGTTCAGAAACTTTCTGTCTTCCAGTTATAATATATAAACTGTACAGGGCTATGAGCAGGTGAGTGAGAACTTACATAATTAGCCCTTATTAGCATTTCTTTGTTGGCGTAAAGATTGGCTGCCTTTCTTTTTGTAAAGTTCACTCACTCACATGTGACTAGGGTAGTGGTCCTGAGAACATATATGATTAGAATAGCACTCCTGAGGTAGATTCATGATCAGAATAGCAGTGCTGAGGAAGATTCATAATCAGAAAAGCACTGCTGAGGAAGATTATGATTAGAATAGCACTGCTAAGGTACATTTATGATTGGCATAGCCCTTCTGAGGTAGATTCATGATCAGAATAGTACTGCTAAGGTAGATTCATGATTGGAATAGCACTGTGGAGATCGAATTTATGATTAGAATAGCACTGCTGAGGTAGATTAATGATTGGAATAGCACTGCTGAGGTAGATTCATGATCAGAATAGCACTATGAGGTGAATTTATGATTAGAATAGTGCTGCTAAGGTAAATTTATAATTAAAATAGCACTCCTTTGGTAGATTCATGATTAGAATAGCACTACTGAGGTACTTTTATGATTAGAATAGCATTGCTGAGGTAGATTTATGATCAGAATAGCACTGCTGAGGTAGATTCATGATTAGAATAGCATTGCTGAGGTAGATTCATGATCAGAATAGCACTGCTGAGGTAGATTCATGATTAGAATAGCATTGCTGAGGTACGTTTATGGTTAGAATTGCATTGCTGAGGTAAAGTTGTGTTTTGTTGGTTTGTATTCTGAGATATTTAATAGTTAATACTGTACAATTTTACCGTTGTAGTTTATTTTAAGGTTATATTTCATTTATTTAGCGGTAAAAAATAGCAAAAGTAAGTTTCTGAGGCAAGTGTGTTGGATCTAAACTTTCCAGATTTGTTTTCCAGGACATGGATTGGGTACTTTTAAAATAACCTACAATAGAGGGAAAAGCCAGGAAATACACTTTACAATGAAAATGAGTTCATGGTCTTTGTTTTATATCATTAGATCAATAATTTACGTTAATTCACAATATTATGTATTAATATAAGAACATTTAGTATGATCCTGCCATTACAGATGTTTTAGGCACATCAGTTAAATTTATTGAAGTCTTTATTCCCAGAAAACAAAATTACGTAAAATGTCTTATTCCTTAAAGAGACTGTGTGGAAGATAAGGCATGTTTGGATTGTGTGTATAAACTCAGAGGAGCACTTTATTGTACAGTAATTGATATCTGGATTTGATATCAGACGTTGTTTTATACTGAATAATGTGAAATAATGTTGGTTGTAGTTTTACTTTGGTCATTTTTTAAATGAGGAGCCTCATAAACATCACTGATGTTTATTTAGAATCGTGGATATGTTTTTCTAATTATATGAAGAAATTAACATTTGTTTTTGATTTGTTTATAAAATAATTTTGCACTATTTCTTGTTATTTTGGAAAATGTAACATATTAATAAATGTTTAAATCAGTACCGTCCTGTGTTCTGATTGGTGGGTATCATTCTTTTTTTATATTTTTATTAATTAATAAATTTTTTTATTATATTAAAAGATTTCCGTGGTGTTGGTGCAGGTTAGGGCTGGGCGATATATCGAGATTTAAAAAATAACGATATATTTTTATATGCGATATAAGACGAGACAATATCGTTTATATCGATATAGACTACGCTGCGTTACAGTGAGCCCCGCCAGTTCTCCCGCTGTCTCTCAGCCTCACCTAGCCCCGCCCCCTCCCTCACTAAACACACTCCCCCTCCCCTAGCCCCGCCCCCTCCCTCACTAAACACACTCCCCCTCCCCTAGCCCCACCTCCCTCCCTCACTAAACACTCCCCCTCCCCTAGCCCCGCCTCCCTGCCTCACTAAACACACTCCCCCTCCCCTAGCCCCGCCTCCCTCCCTCACTAAACACACTCCCCCTCCCCTAGCCCCGCCTCCCTCCCTCACTAAACACCCCCCCCCCTCATCTAGCCCCACCTCTCTCCCTCACTAAACACACTTCCCCTCCCCTAGCCCCGCCTCCCTGCCTCACTAAACACACTCCCCCTCCCCTAGCCCCGCCTCCCTCCCTCACTAAACACACTCCCCCTCCCCTAGCCCCGCCTCCCTCCCTCACTAAACACACTCCCCCTCCCCTAGCCCCACCTCCCTCCCTCACTAAACACACTCCCCCTCCCCTAGCCCCGCCTCCCTCCCTCACTAAACACCCGCCCCCCTCATCTAGCCCCACCTCTCTCCCTCACTAAACACACTTCCCCTCCCCTAGCCCCGCCTCCCTGCCTCACTAAACACACTTCCCCTCCCCTAGCCCCGCCTCCCTGCCTCACTAAACACACTCCCCCTCCCCTAGCCCCGCCTTATTTTGTAGAGCCGTATTTTGTAGAGCGGGGGTTAGTAATAGGAGGACCTGGTCCACTATTGAGAACTAGTTCATTTTGACAGGGTTTATTTTGAACTTTACTAGCCGTTGACGGAGGTTTTGCAGTGCAAGAAACTCAAAGTCCAATCGCCTGCATTCTAAATAAAATGTGGCGCGCGAGGTGAGATACGGAGCTCATTCAGACGCTGTTCTCTATAAAAACACACAGTGACGGCAGAACCCGACTTTTCAGCGAAGCAGCAGCACGTCTCATGTCCTGAAGCATTTCCACTGAACTAAACACTGATCTTTACAGCAGACACACTCACTCTAACCTGAACTGACCAATCAGCTCCTTCACATGTGTATGAGAATAGACCTGACACCGTTTCAGCCCAGATTTACAGAAAACTCAAACTGCACTTTTTATTTATTTTTTCTTAAGCATTTTAGATGCTCTTTTTCCAAACGCACAATGTAATTTTTTATTTATCCCTTGTTTTTAGGCTACTTTAAGTGCAAAAAAGATTTTATTTGAGGAATTGTCTAATATATATATATATATATATATATATATATATATATATATATATATATATATATATATATATGTGTATGTTATAATGTTATGATATATGTTATAATAATATATAATGTTTATAATTAGTATAATTTGAAATGACTTTCGGTTGTTGAGGCTACTCTAATATACAGGATATGGCACTGACTTTTAAAAGTACCAATATAAAATTTGGAACATGCAGCTTTGTCTCAAAAGTATCTTTTTGATATTACCTTATGGGATGAAAAAAATATCGAGATATATATTGTATATCGCAATTTAGAAAAAATACCGAGATATAGTTTTTGATCCATATTGCCCAGCCCTAGTGCAGGTGAGGTTTGGTAAGGTTTTGTTGTATTTTAGATGTTGATACACTCTGGCCATCGGCAGCAAGCTTTCTGAATCGAGGGCCCTATTTTAGCCATCTGTAGACAAGCCTGATTTAGAGCATGTCAGTGTGTCTTTGCTATTGTAACAACAGGAAAAGTACAACTCAAAACCTGCAAAAGGCATTCACTAAATATCTTAATTAATCAATTGATCATGGGTGTGGTTGATTTTGGATGTAACGTGAAATAAACCAATCAGTGTCTCTTGCTCATCATTCCCTTTAAGAGTCAGGTGATCTCTGACTTTGGTGGATTGCTATTTTAACAGTGCAACTACCTGGACATGTCCAACAAAGTTGGGTTTGTGCTGCTGTATTTTCATGTGTGGGTGTACGCTGAGCTCGGTGCCTGTGTTGCCAAGATAGCGATGAACGTCTGACTGTTGGTGTCTGTCTAGGTTGTATTCAGTCAGTGGAGCTCCTGTGTTTTCTGTTACCAAGATAAACAAGTAAAACTCCAGAAATGTACCTGAACACACCTCATTTCCAGACCACCACGCCCATCAGTGTAAATATATTCAGAAGCTCTGCTGCTATTTAAAACAGACAGGAGGAAGGAGTGACAATACACTGATGGCGGGGTGTAAGATAGCAATGAGCATCAAACGCACAACATCACAACTGCTACACATATTAATACTGGTTCATGTGTTCTACACTGGTTATTTCCCATTTCTAAACTTTTTAAATTCAGATCATTAATTTATTCTGTATGCTGTACTTTATTTAAACACATAGTAAACTTTATTAAACGTATACACACAATAAAAAGACAAAAAAGTACAAATACACCCCAAACTACACAATTCTTTCACACACCATAATTCTAAACCATAATTACAGTTTCAAAAAGCAAAAGCATTACCTGTGAGATTCAAACTTAGTCACAGTAAATGATTTTCCTTTAGAATTTCAGTAAAATAAACATGAATTGTGTGTAAAATCTGCAGACACATATGAATTTGTAGAGTAAGGGGGTATTGAAGGTTGTTGATATTTATGGCTTTTAATAATCTCACACATTGTGATAAATCACCCAGATTTTATTCATCAGGATTCAGATGTGATTTTCCCCAGTAAGAAAAGACGTGCTATATAAAACAGTATAAAGCAGTATAAAGCTAAGCATATTAGCTTGTTTTTGTAAGATAAATATCCCATAGGATTCTACTCGACTGGATGGATTTTATACATTATGGATTAAATAAAAGCTCTTGTAGAAAATGTAAGTCACTTAAGTTTTACATATTTTGTTTGCAGCAGTGTCCTCACTGTTCACACTTTCCTCCACCTTCTGAAAAACGTTCCCGTCCGGCTGCAGCCTCAGTGTCACCGTAGTGTTGTCTGCCATCCCATGCTTCTTCAGCTCCTCCCAGATCTGAAAAACATGGAGAGTTGATTTGTTTTTTTTGTTTTTAGTTTTTTACAGTTGTACCATTTTATGTACAGACAATATACTAAATATATATCAGTTCTAATTTCTTTTACAAAAACTATGACAAAAATTCTTCGTTGACTATTTTTTTAATGATGAAAACGAGATGAGACATAAAAATTAATACTTGAAAATGGCGAAATGTATTACACTTTGTCAAATAACAGACAAATGGGACAATAATTTGGGGAAACAATTTGTAATAAATTATATTATTGAGCAGTGATTGGTTCCCCCGAGCCCCTCACTCTAAACCCCACACAGCTGATTTACCCAGCAGCTCCTCCTCTCCCACTTACTAAATAAACCTCATGTGTTCAGCTGGGCTCCCATAGAAAATAAAACTCTAAATGTGTGGCATGCGTCTCGTCACCAAGATATTCAGAAAGCTTGTTCAGATTTGTGTAGCTGCATATGAACGGAGCAAACACTGCTGTTACTGGGCAGGACGAGTTTTTTTACTAACATTACTACCTGGTGTTTAAGGTGGTGATCTGCATGCATAATTCCCTTTAAGTAGAACGTTAAGAATAACGACTGGGTCAGGTTACTCGTTAATCTGCGAGCGAGTTTACGTAGTACTTTAGTTACGCATGGGTTTGGGAAACACTCTTTAACTAATGATCAATCTTAAGTACGAGTTTACTAAGTTCTTAGCGTTACGAAGCTTTTGGGAAACCGACCCCTGATCATAGAGTAAACTCTACAGTAGATGCTGTTCGGCTGAAAACCCTCAAGATCAGCAGTTCCAGAAATACCAAACCTCAAAAAGCTCATCATATCAGTATGTTTACATGCAACTGCAAAAAAACAAATGTTGTCATTAATCTGATCACTTCAAATAATGGATTTTCTGAATTTCTATTCATTTAGACCATAATTTCAGTTCACCAACTCACCAATGCTAAAATAGATGATTCCAATCCAGAGTCAGCACTCAGACCAGATATCACTTTCAGTTTCACTACATCTTGTACCGTCATCGGTGGAACTTCAGAAAGTAAAGAACACAAAGAAAGAAACACAAAAAAGTCTATATCAGAAGTTTTGTAAGCATGAATTGAGCAGTGTTCAAATGTCTTAGTCAAAAAAAATAATATGTAAATCAGAAAAATGCAAATAAACCATCTATTTTAATTCCTTGAGACAATAAAAGCACATTTATACTCACTTATACTCGCATAAAAATGAACAGCCAATCCACCAAGAGAAAGGATGGCCAATTGTGCAGAGTAGCATAAGCACATACCCAAAAATAGAAATGTATTATTCACTATTCAGTGTATTATTTATTTAGATTGAATCTAATGTTATAGAGTGATTTACTATAAGAAAGGGTCATTTACACATTTACAGAATCAATGTAACCAGTGTGCTGGATTCAGTCCTGTTACTTATTGCGATAAACAATTATTATTATTATTATTATTTATTTTTTTTTTAAGTTCATTTAATGCCACTGCTATAATGGTGACTCACCTTCTCTTGAGATTCAGTTCATGAACAATGATACCTGATATTTTACTTTAGAATTATCTAATATAATTCAAAATTCATTGTTTCATCAATGAAGGCCCAAACAATCATACTACCACCACCACCATGTTTCACAGATGGGATAAGGTTCTAAAGATGGAATGCAGTGTTTTTCTTCTACAAACACAACACTTTACTTTAAACCAAAAAGTTCTATTTTAAACTCATTTTTTCACAAAACCTTCTTCCAATGGCTTTTTAGCTCATCCACGAGATCTTTTAAACTGTAGATTGTGAGAAATGTTCTTTTTGGAGAGCAGTGGCTTTGCAGCGCTGCTATGCTCAGCGTTATTGTTTAGTGTTCCCCTGATGGTGGATTCATGAACATTAACAAAGTGAGAGAAAGAGAGAGAGAGAGGCCTTCAGTTGCTTAGAAGTTACACTGGGGCTGACTATTACACCCTTTGCTATTGGAGTGATTTTTATTGGTAGATCACTCCTGGGGGAGGCTAACAATGGTCTTACATTTCCTCTATTTGTAGACTGTAATCTGCCTGACTGTTGATTGGTGGAGTCTAAACTCTTTACAGATGATTTAATAATCTTTTTGTCACACCTTAGCCTGTGTCTGTCCAGTGTCTTTCCTTTTTTGGTTCCTTCCTGCTCCTGTCCTCTGTTCTCTTGTTTTGTTTACCTGTCATGTTTCCCAGCCATGTGCTAATGTTGTGTTTTGGTCCTGTCTCCGCCTTAGCCCCGCCTTGTCATCTGTAACCCCTCCTGTCTCATTTGTAACTCTGCCCCCTTGTTAGCTCCCACAGGTGTCCCATGTGCTCCTTTGTTATCTGTCGCGCTTTTTGTCTGATCTTGTCCTGTTACTCAGATCTTGCTTATCTGTTTTGTTTAACCTCAGACCAGCTGTGTTTTTTGTCTTCAGAGTTTCAGGTTTGCTTTTTGTAGTTTGTTTCTTAATTTGTTATTGTTGCTTGTTTGTTTCATCTTTTAGTTTATCCTCTGTTTTTTAGTGTTTTGTTTTTGTTAGTTTAAATAATGGAAAATAAAGACTCGCGCTTGCATCCTGCCTCCTCTCCGTTACACTTTTCCAGTCCGATGAGCATCAATAACTCTTTCTCTGAGCTCCTCAGAAATCTCAAAATTTGTTTATGCTTCATGATAAAGAAACTTCCACAAACGTGTGTTATAAAGAGCAGAGTTTGATAGATCCCTGTTCTTTAAATAAAACAGGCTCCGCCCACTTACACCTGATCATCATCTCATTGATTGAAAACAAGTTTCATGTACACTACCCCTTAGGATTAAGTAATACTTTTAGGAAATCTGATGATGTTTTAGATCATATTTATGCAGAAATATAGAAAATTCTAAAGGGTTTTACAAACTTTTAAACACCAGTGTAATGGGACTCTCTGCTTCCTAATTAAACTACAGTTGATTTATTTTTTTTATTTTTGTTATACTGTAAGACCTGATAAGTTGAGTTTACTTGTAGAGGTCTGCACTCCCGCGGGAATCGTGGGACCCTTCAAAATATCTTGTGGCACTGGACAGAACTGAATTGTTATTGGCAGGACCGGGAGTTTAATCAGTCCAGGCGATGCGGGGGCAGGATCACATTAACATATAGTCCTGCTCCCGCAAATCAATAAATAGTTAAGACAATCATAATAATGATGCTATGGTTCCCATGCAAGCAACAAACAACCCTCAAGAAAAATCTCTCAGAGGATGAACCAACACACGCACACACACATACACACAGTGGGAGATTTTTAGCATCTGCAGCAGGCATGTGCAGAGGGGGGGCGGAGGTTGCTTGAGCACCTGCTCGTTTGGGTCTTTCTCACCTGAATTATTCCGCCAGCACTCACCCCCCCCCCCCACCTATAAGGTAGCCCAGAGGGGAATCACTACACGCTGATGGTGAGTGTCGGTCAGAAACTGTTGGACACACCCAGTATGCAAATAGATTGTGACAGAAGCCAATGGAAAAAAGCTCAGCTATTATTGGTAAGTAGTAAGTTGTTTCAACTCAAATATCTCAGTTTCAATGTATTGGATGTGCCCACAAATGTTCAGATAACTCAAAATAGTTGAGTAATGTTCAGAAACATTAAATTTTATGTAAAACAGACTTAAATCATCAGAGTCCAAACTACATACGGGTTTACAGTGAACACAGCAAAAACAGGAGAGTTAAACAGCTGAGAGTTTAAATTTCAGAGTTAAACTGCTGAGAGTTGATTTTCACTCTCAAAGTGTCATTTTAACTCTTTCAGTGTTAAATGGTTTTCAGTGTTGGAGTTATTTGACAGAGTTGAATATTTCAGTGTTAATCCCACTAAACCCAATAAATACTGACCAACTCCACAGAGATTTAATTAAACTCCGCCCAGTTAAACACGTTATTTGCATAATGGGTGTGTGCCAACTTACCATCAGTGTGAAATCTTGCCCACCAGGGCTACCTTTCATTGGGTATTGTGTTATATTGGGGACTATGTTTAATGGTTGTTTGTCTAGCCAATATATTGTAGGCTATAAGAGCAAGTTACCATCCTTTGTACAGTAAATTGTGATAAAGTGTTGGTAATGCTCTAAGAAATACAATGAAAAATTACACACTAACCTGTCCTGAATAATAATTAAATAATAAAAAGTCATATTAATTGACTAATCTTCTTTTCGTTTATAATTTTTTTTAACTCTTTCCAGTGTTAGTGTAACAATTTAGGAAGTTAAAGAAATACAAATGTGAGTTAAAAAGGAACTCTGGCAAGGTGTTAAATGTTGAACTATTTTGAAAGTGTTGATTTAACTCCAAAGAGTGTGGAGCTATATAAACCCTGAAAAAGAGTTAAAATCAACTCTGTGGGAGTGAATCTAACACTTGCCTTTTTGCTGTGTAGTGTTAATACGCTAGTGTAAATATCGTATCAGTGAAGATTTACCAGTGTGGCAGAAGAATGGGAGGAAGCCGCTGCAGGGAACATCAGTGATGATACTGTAGGTCACACTCCCACAGTTCTCATATCCTCCTGAGTTATCAGGACTTCCCACTGCCCAGTTAATGGAGGAAGCGTTGCTCTGATCCGACCACTTCCACGGGTCCCTGAACAGCCCGAACCAGGCGCTCCACTGCCCTGAGACCAGGTTCTTCAGTATCAGGTTATCTGATTCGTTGTAGGAGGTTGCCAGGTCAGTGTGGAACTCGCGGCAGTACGCCTGAGCGTCCGACCACGACTTCAGAACAGTGATGCTGAAGAATCTTTTGGTGGAGTTTGCTGCCAAAAACATAATAATGATACAGTATAATCATTTAATAACACACAATAACATAATTAACAGCTTATTAATGTCTTATTATTTGACTAATAAAGCCTTTTGAATAAATGATTTATTCACTACTTATCAGGCTTTATTCTGTGTAAGTGTTATTGGTGCACCCTGTTATGTTATGTTGGCACTATTAGCTAATATTACATGTTATTAGTGTAGAATCGGCAGCAGTTTAATCTGTGTGAGTTTGGTAAGGTTATGGCTGTGCTGCAGTTTATTGAGTTAATAAGGGGTTAATAAGTCACTAATACACCAAGAATACCATATTCTAAAGTGAGGTTCTGTTCATCACTAATTAGACACTAAAAAGCACAAAATAAACGTTTAATAAGTCAACCGCCATCAAAATGTAGCTAATACAAGTTAAAAAAGTCACTAATAGACATGTACTATATTCTAAAGTGAGTTTCTGTTCTTCACTAATTTGAGACTAATAAGTACAAAATAAACATTTAATCAGTCAATCTCTATCACAGTTTAACTAATAAGAGCTTAATAATCACTAATACACCAGGAAGTGCACCATATTCTAAAGTGAGTTTCTGTTCTTCACTAATTGCACACTAAAAAGTACTGTGTGTTTAACTTCCCATGTACAGAAGGTAATTTTTTAAAAATGCAGTTGTCTGAATGAAATAACAGAAAACACATTTTAGCACATTTATTCTCTACTGAATTCAAGCAGGTTTATTTTCTGTTGTAATGTAACTGTTTTCTGATGTAACATAACTGTTTATAGTGCACCATAAGAACTAATACAGCCATTATTAATCATTTCCACATAACAGACCCCTGATTAAGCACCAAAAACACAATAACACAGACAGACACATAACACAGAATAAAGCCTAATAAGTAGTGAATAGATCATTTACATTTACATTAAGACATTTGTAAATGAGCAAATAATAGAGCAAATAATAAGACTTTAATAAGTGCCTAATTTGTGTTCCTTAAAATAAAGTGTTACCCATAATACATGTACACTGTAAAAAAAAGCATTGGTTTAATTATGTTCTGTGAATATAAAAATACACATAAGCACAACATGAAATATAAAAACTGTCACCCCAAAAACAAAAAGCAGCATTTTTATTATGCAACATGCAACTTTATATTCAGTGAAACAACATCTGAATAAAAAACACTCAGACGGGTGAGCAACAATGAAACTACCGCGCATTCGTACAAGAGGGGCGTATTTCTGGAGCTTTCTGGACCAAAATGAAGTCGAAAAAGCTTCAAGAGACATTCATGTATGTTCGAATTTTAAATGAGTTCTTAGTCAAACATACACTTAAAAACTAAAGTTAAAATTGTTCTCCTTAATGTGATTTTCAGCTGAACAATAAATATTGAATTGCATTATAAACTATAGCAAACTAATCACCTCAACTATCATTATTCCATTTCTTGTTAAAAGTTGGTGTCAATAAATAATTTGCAAAATTTACAAATTGAAGGGTCCAACTCTAGTTGAGGCTGAGCCAACTACTCTGCTCTACTGCACTACTGCACATGCTCAGATTAACTCTTTAGGTAAGCAGGGGCTTTACTGTTTTCAGCCTCCAGTCTTTACTAGAATGAGTCATTTTAGTGATTCACTAATATCAGAACAACTGATGCTTTTTTCTCCATTGATAATGATCATGAGATCATGAGGCTCTCTGCAGATTTTTACCAGATTTCTTTATTATGCTCAAAGCAATTTAATTTATGAAGTTTAATTATTATCCAAGTGTCCAAATGCTAACTGTGTCCTAAAGCCTGCATTTTAAGCTTGGATAAGCAGAATTTACTTTAAATTTACTTTATAATATGAGGCAATTTGTTTGTTTAATTTATGTTTTTTGTTGTATTAATTGCTTTCAATTTTATTGTCCGGAGTTAGTATCTTGTTCTTACAGCCTACAACATATAGGCCAGTCAGTTAATCACAATATATGATCTACAAGTTTATCTAAGGTAGTCTGGGGGAAATCTCTACACACTGAAAGTGAGTGTTAGTCACAAACTGGGGGACACACCCAGTATGCAAATGATAGAATATAGAAATAAGCCTATAGAAAGAAGCAGTCAATTCCAACAGACTAAACTATTACTAAGTTATACAAGTTGATTCAACTCAAAGGTCTCAGTTTGAATAATTGTATAAGTGGCCACAAATACAGTAAAATACTGTAAAAAAATTGAAAACCTCAGACAGTGCACAGCAGGATTAGCCAGCAGACTTCTTCTGAGTGAGGGATCTGTATCTACCGTCTGGGGCAAGTTTGCAGATGAAAGGGGCTGAAACTGGTGAGAATACACTGTAAACCCTAATAAGTTAAGTCTACTCAAATCATTTGAGGTAATTCGTTGCCTCAAATGAATTAAGTTTTGAAAACTCATTTTTTTTAGTAATTTGTAATTACTGTATGGAGTTAAACAAACTTTAATTTTTAAGTTCAACAGACAAACCAAAAGTACTTGACACTCAAAATGTGGTGTAGCTGAAACTTAACATTGTAAATTAATGTAACTTTTGCACACTTATTTGTTTAAGTTTATTGCAATGATTACCTAGAGTTGTTTTTACTCAACATATGCTTATTGTACACTGTAAAACCCGATAAGTTGACTAAACTCAAAACTTTTGTTGTAACCGATTACCTAATAAATTTTAAGTTCATGTAATATAATTTTAAAGTACAATGAACTTAACAAATACATATACATATATATTTAAAATTCATATTTTCCTGAACTTGTATTTAGTCTTCTTTCCGGTTTCATTCAACATTTTTTAAAATACTCTTAGAAAAGTAGATGAAAGAAAATAGTAACGAATTAAAAGAACTGAGAGCACAGTGAGAACACAGAGTCACTGCAGCTCAGTAAATGATGCTTGTTCTACAGCTACAACACAGAGACCAAGCATTTAATCGTAATATATGATCTACAAGTTTACCTAAGGTAGCCCAGGGGGAATCACTACACACTGATGGTGAGTGCTACAAACTGGGGGACACACCCAGTATGCAAATCGATTGTGACAGAAGCCAATGGAAAAGAAGCTGTTAATGGCAACAGACTAAACTCAGTTATTATAAGTTGATTCAACTCAGAGATCTCAGTTTGAATGTGTATGTGCCCAAGAATGTTCAACTAACTCAAAATAGTTGAGTATTGTTTAGAAATATCCAATTTTATGTAAAACAGACTTAATTTGTTTGAGTTCAAACAACTTCTGGGTTTACAGTGTAGAGCTGCTGAGATCTTTATCTTTATGTGAGTTTTCTAACTTGTGTAAAAACAGGTATAATAATGTATGTTTCCTTTTCATTTAAGAATAAGAGAAAGTTTACTCACCATCGTAACACAGGAAGGGTTTTAGAAGCTCACAGTCTAAGTCCCACCAGTATCCGTACATGTCCATTGCACCACAGGACTCATGCCCTCCCAGGTTGTTGGGCTCTGCTCCAGACCACTTCTTCAGTTTCAGAGGGGCGCTGTTGTAGGACCAGCGCCAGCTGTCGATATCATTGTAGAGTCCGATCCAGGCGGTGGCGAAAAACTTACTGTTTGTTCCTAATTTCTTCAGCCGTGTCCAGTCAGAATCGCTGGTGACGGTTGCCAGGTCTTCATAGTTCTTCCTGCAGTAAGACTGAGCGCTGTTCCAGGTCATTGGAGTCATGATCAGATAATACAGGTGAGGAACAGGAAGTGGAGCAGAGAGGACCCCTGGGAAAACCCCTGCTAGAAACAGTAGAGAGTATTAAAACTTGTGAACCATCACTGAGGCTCAACACACCTAACGGGCACAATAGATTCATTCTCATTTTCATTAATTTGTGTTTTTTTTAACCACACTTTTCTCCCTTTTCTCACTCATTCATATCCCCTTTCACTAGTGATGCCTCAACACCAGGAGAGTGAAGACTAGCACACGCCTCCTCCCACACATGTGAAGTCAGACTCCACCTCTTTTTGAGCTGCTGCTGCAGCATTGCCGAGTAGCATCACAGCGCTAACACTCGGAGGAAAGAGCAGCGACTCGGTTCTGATACATCAGCTCACAGACGCTGCCTTTTGCTGATCCACATCACCCTAGGAGTGATGAGGGGAAAGAGCGCCATCTACTGTACCCACCCAGAGAGAGCAAGGACAACTGTGCTCTCTCAGGGCTCCGGCAGCTACCCATTCATAGCGCTTTTGCACCAGAAGAACTTTGGTTCTTGAACCAGAATGGTGGTGCTTTTCAGTGAACCAGTCCATGTTTCCACCAGTTTTAGTGGAACCGTCAAATTGTCACATTATACGTCATCAGCAGAGGGCGCTGCACAGCGTCAATGAACAGAAGCAGTCACAATTCACACTGAAAACTCTAGTATTCTTCACATCCCACTGCAAACAAACGTTCCTGGTTCTAAAACCTACTTTGGTTGTTTTAAATTTAAGTTCACCTACCAGAATGTTGCTGGTTCACCATCTGTGTGTAAAAGCACTACCAAAGAGAGCAATGTTAATTGTGCTCTCTCAGGGCTTCGGCAGCTGAGGGCAAGCTGCATTAACGGGATTCGAGCCAGCGATCCATTCATTTGTGTTTTTACTAACACTACTATTTTTGTATTTTTGCGGTTAAACTGACGTGGACATATTTACTCCAGGCATCAGTGAATAATACCGATAAAAAGGGGTTATAGATCCAGTTCGAATCCTGATCATGCAGCTTGCCATCGGCTACCAGAGCCCTAAGAGAGCATAATTGTGCTTGTTCTCTCTGGGTGGGTGCAGTAGATGGCGCTCTTTCCCTTCATCACTCCTAGGGTGATGTGGATCAGCACAAGGCTGCATCTGTGAGCTGATGTATCAGAACCGATACATCAGCTTTCCTCTGAGTTGAGCGTTGTGATGCTACCCGACCAAAGAGGCGGAGTCTGACTTCACATGTGTCAGAGGAGGCGTGTGTTAGTCTTCACCCTCCTGGTGTGTTGGGGCATCACTAGTGATAGGGGGAGTCCTAATGAGTGGGTTAGGTAATTGGCCGTATAAATTGGGAAGAAAATGGGATAAAAAAATTAAAATAAAGTTATATAAAAAAGTGCTGATAGACTGTAAACCTACAGTTAGTTTGAACTCAAGTAGTTGTGTAATGTTTTGAAATATGTAATTGTGCGTAAAGTGGACTGAATTTATTTGAGTTCAAACTACTTGTTGGTTAACAGTGTAAGGAAAAAACATTTTTGAAAAAAAAAACTGAATTAAGGTATCATTCCTGACCCTCTATTACCCACAAAAATAAAACTGTATTGTATTGTTTAGAGCAGAGTTTGCTTTAAAATTGTTAGTTTTGCTGCCCAACGGCAAAACTGGGGACATTTCTTGTAAAATTACCACAAAGCCTTTTCAGATCATTCTCAATTCGAGCACATGACAGAGCTGTACGAACAAATTAAGTCTGTTTTACACAACATGTGACATTTTCAAAAATTATTTTAGGTTTTAAAATTACAATTATTGTGCAAAGTAATTGATAAAACAAAAATACATCATGCTAATTATCTTAACATTTTGGCAGAATAGCAACGTTTTAAATCTAATTTACATTAATAAAAAATAGCCAACAAATACCTCAGATTATTTAAGTAAATTCAATTTATCCAGGCTTAGAGTGTATTTTATTGAAAAGACCACATATTTTGTTACATATGTAAAATGTGTGAAATTCTATGATGAAGAGATTATTAGTAAACTCACATTTACTTTATTTTTCTTTGGCAAATCACCCAGGTAAATGATTATTTTTAGGTAATTTCATGGTTCAAATGAATGAAATAAAAGTAAAGAAGATAAAATAATTTTGCACTCACCCGATAAATACAGTAGAGAGAGAATGATGAGCCTCATGATAAAAGAACAACTAGAATAAAAGAAATTGTAATGAATTGTAAAAGAATTGGAGTTACGTGGTTACGTGCTAAACGTAGGTTATGTAATGTGGTTACACAACTCTGTAATTAATCCCACATTCATGCAATGACATTTGCATCCTCTCTTCACAGAGTCACTGTAGTTTTCTGTTTGTTTAAGTGATAAAAATAACTAATTATGTTTAAAACATGTATGCATTTTTTTCTGCAAACCAAGTATTTATAGTTAAATATAGAAAGTCTTTAAACACTTTAAACTAAAGCAGTAAAACATATACAGAAGGTTGGTTTGGATTGCTTTTTCCCTTAATAAATGAAATTATAATTTAAAAAAAAATTTTATATTTAGGTTATATTTAATATTAAATTAGTTTGATACTCTAAAACAATGTAACTTTAGCATTATGTCAGTATGTAATTATTGTAGAGAAATTTATGAGATACAGTTAAATTTGAGTGAATTGTGTCAGTGATATTCTATCTGAGAATATCTGATATGCCCCCATGCAGCCCATCATGTCCTAAAGTGTCCAACCAATAACAATAGAATGCAAATGAAAGAGACAGCACATACTGTAATCCACAGGAGGCTGAGGACCAGACCTGCTGCTTCTCCTAATCCCCGAGCTCTTCTCAGATCTTCTTCAGTATCTCCTCTTCCTCTGATAGTCTCACCAGGCTGCTGAGATCTTATCAAACCAGACGTCTTATCTTATGCAAATCTCTGCATCTTCCTGCTGAACGGTACGGACCAACGCATGGGCAGAATTTACAACAGCACGGCGCTGGAGACTGATTTCCATCAGGCTCTTTCCCCGAGACGCCTACCTCTTTATTTAAATACAGGCAAACCTCATGCAAAGACCCGGCCTCGCTCAAAGAGAGTGAAATCCAAACAGAGAAGAGAGGGAAATTCTGATTTAGGGTGAAATTAGAATGAAAAGTTGTAGATATTTCCATTTCCATCAGAGTAACACTCTCTCACTATCACTCTTACAGGGAATGTTACTTTTAGAGGACATATTATACCTGTTTTCAGAAGAGTTGAATAGAATAAGTCTATATTTTATACAAAACATGTTCATGTTCACAAGTTCTTTATACTAAATCTCTCTCACATAAAGAGATAAAGTTAAAAATCTCCCAGCTCTATTTATACCAGTTTCAGTCCCTTTCAGAATGAGCTGTTTAAGGGTTCGGTCATTTTATACAGCCAATAAGCTGTTGCTGCCCATGTTTACACTGAACGTTTACCTACCACAGATTAATGTTAGTTAATGCTTAACTACAATAGAAACACAAAACTCATTATTTGAAAGTTCTTAAACCCCTTCGTCTGCTGACTCGCCACGAACAGTAGGTACAGATCCCTCCCTCAGATGAAGTCTGCTGACTAATCTTACTGTATACTGTCTGAGATTCTCAACCAGAAATGTTTCTTTAACTAAAAGATCTAGTAGGCGGGGCTCTGGTGAGGGTTCACAAGTGAGGGGTGGAGTCAGGGTGGTTCTATGCAGGTTATCACAATTATGAAGGAGCTTCCAAACAATTCATAGAAGCAAATGATTCCTGACATCAACCTCTTTCATCTGATTTTACAGAAAATTAATCGATGGGTTTTTTCATGCTTGATGTGTTTATAGGGTTCAATAGAGATATTTTTAAATGAAGAGGAAAAGCATTTAAAATGCACATAATATTTATGTATTTTATTTTTTATTTACTTAATTTATTTATGATTTTAAGTACAACTCAGTAACTCCATATTGCACAGACATGTAATAATAATTATATTATTATATTATAGCAAAATAATATATATTATTATATTCTAGCATGATAATGTATAAGAATATATATATATATATATATATATATATATATATATATATTATTTTATAAAAAAAATAATTTATATTATTATATTATAGTAATATAGTGTATAATATTATAGCAGAATAATGTATTTTATTATTTTATAGCAATTATATATTTTTTATTATCACAGAGTAATGTATACTGTATTATAGCAGAATAATGGTTTAAACTCTAAAATAAGTTATGCTAGTAATCACACAGGGAAACATGTGGTTGTGTATTTGCTCATGAAACTGTTTTCTGAATTTACATGCTATTTGCCAGACTAACACATGGAGGGTCTTATGTAACTCAAACTGCCTCACAAATCAGTTCACTATTAACTGCACTCCACACCACAAGAACACAAACAGACATTATAAACCTATTTTTTTTTATATATATATTTATATAACATACAGTGCCAGTGAGAATTTTGACAGCTTTTTTTCATTATTGTCACACCTTATCCTGTCGTGTCTGTCCTGTGCTTTTCCCTTTTTTGGTTTTCTGTGCTCCTGCCCTGTTTTCCTGTCTTGTGTCCCCAGCCATGCTTTTTTGAGAACATGGCATTGTTTTGTTATTGTCCTGTCTCCGCCATAGCCCCGCCCTAGCCCTGCCCTAGTCATCAGTGTTATCACCTTTCTCATTTGTAACCCCGCCCCCTCTTTACCTCCAAAGGTGTCCCTAGTATGTGCCTGTGTATAAATACCCCATGTGCTCCTTTGTTAGCTGTCATGCTTTTTGTTTGAATGTGTCCTGTTACTCTGCTATGTTTTTTTGTCTTAAGTGTTCCATGTTTGCTTTATGTAGTTTGTTTCTTTATTTGTTATTTTTGCTTGTTTGCTTCAGTCTTTTGGTTTATTTGGTTTTGTTTTAGTTACCTTTTCTTTATATTATTTCATAGTGTTTTGTTTTTTGTTGAGTTTTGTTAAATGGAAAATAAAACTGACTTGCGTTTGCATCCTGCCTCCTCCATGTTACAATTATTTTGAAATGATCTGCTTTGTAGATTAATACTAAACTCATCCAAACTATGAAGAAAAACATATGTAATTATTTAGTAAACAAAATTTTGTAAACAAACAAGATTATATATTTTACTTTCTTCTAATTAGTTCCTCTTGTTTAGATGATCCATTTTGAACATCTCTGCTGAATTTTCTCAGTCAGTTTTATGAGGTAGAGTCACCTTGAATTCAGGTTTTCAGTTAACAGCTGTGCTGAACTCATCAAGAGTTCAAGAGTAACAGGTATACAGTGAATAGTGAATATTTGAGTAATGTTCTAATCCATCCAGGTCACTTAATTCGAAAAGACAAATTACAAGAACTTTGAAAGTATCCTCAAGTCCAGTCACCGCAAAAAACATCAAAAACATTAGAATAATGAAATTGGCCCTAATCAGGACCGCCGCAGGAAAGGAAGAGTGAGAGTTTCCTCTGTTCCTCTGAGTTTCTAGCCTCAGAAACCACAAGTTAACAAACAGCTCTCCAGATAAGAGCACCTAAAAGCTTCTTCACAGAGTATTTTGGTTTGTTTAACACTTTTAAGTTACTACATGATTCCTAATGTGTTCCTTCATAGTCTCATAAATCACTTTACTGTTTATTAATAAAAATAATAATAAATTATATATAATAAATTAACATTAAATGAGATTTTATGTACAGGGTATCGGGTGCTCTAAACAGAGCCCTGGTTTAGTGTCAGGGACTCTGAGGAGGAGATGATGCTGGATTGAGATATTTAAATGTTAAAGTTGCTGCTCAGTGCGATGCTTCCTTTGTTATGTAAAACCTGATTTGTATCTGTGTTTAAAGTTGTAGAGGCTACTGTATAAACTCGTCTTACTCTTCAGACCAGCATCACACAACAGCGCTACTTTTTATTTGTTAAGAAAATGTAGTCAAATAATTAATCCGGCCTCGTGAGTTTGGTTACTATGTGCCATCTCAGAGATCCACCCCCCCATTTAAAAACACCTTCTGAATAAATATACAGCAGATTTTAATCATGACTGCTCAGTAAAAGACAATATGTCAATAATGAAAACATGGAAATAACTGTAACCTTAATCATAGATCATGCATTTATAACAGATCTATTTGGAGAAATGTATATTTACATTATTACTATAATCAGAGTCAGAACCACCCTAACACCCATTAATAGAAATTCACACTTTAAAAAGGTGCTGAACAGCTTCCTTTAACACAGTTAATGTTGTATCCACATATCATACTCTGATCCCTATAGTATACCCTGTGCCAGGCAGGTTGTGTTGCTCATTGCTATCTAAACCCAGGGGCGGATTTGGAAGTTTGGATTCTTTTGTATAGCAAAATGCTATATTAAGGTTTCATACCTTTTACAGGGTAAAATTCAAGCACGTTTCAAGGCCCATTTTTAATTTTTTCCAGCACTTTTCAGCTGTGTTAAAATGAATGATAACAGTGATATCTCAAAACTGTGATTCTACTATTGTCCACACTTCACAGCAACTATGCTATTGATAAACAAAATACTTCTAAGTAAGTAAATAGCAGGAATTATGTATTTACTGCTGTCAGTTTCACACAATTTAAATACCAATGTTCTTCACCGAATGTTTACCCATTTCATTTGATTGAGCAGTTACTGTATGTCAAATTTAGGAGTGAGTTAAGAGTATACATACATATACTCAAAATTATTGATTAGCTTTTTGTCACACTGTCAGAGATGGTATTATGTTGATGTAAACACAACCAGAATTGTGTTTGGTAATAGCAGAAGGAGATTAAATTAAAGCAAAAATGTTTTATGATTCTAAAATGTGTCACCTATCTGTAGAGTATCCAACTTGATTGGGTCAATAATAAAACTATAACAAAAGATCACTAGGCAAATAACCTTCAATCAAACCTTCAATCAATCACCACCGCTGAGATAAGACCCTCGCCTAGCTTAACTTGCATGTACGGTGTCTCTTTGGTGTCAAACAAAAAAACAAATAATGCGTTTCATTTTTGTTTTTTTCCGTTTTTCTTTTGCCAACCTTTTGGCCAGCAATTGCGTGGTCTGCGTGATGTTAAAATCCGCCCCTGCTTAAACCCTCCCAACACTGATGAATGTGGTGGAAATGAGGTGTGTTCAGGTAAATATCTGGTGTGTTGCTATTTAGGCAGTGGAAAACAGGAGCTCAACTGACTTATTAAAACCCTGACAACAGTCAACAGTCAGACTTCATTCCTATAGGTGCACCATGCTGCAGAGCACAAACACAACTTTTAACTCAACAATAAACAGAATAAAGAAGAATAAAATAACATTGCTCTTCCCTTAAATGAGCTGCTGGCGTATCTTCACAGTGTGAACCAGCAGCTCAGTCTCCTCTGCTGTGTTTTGCTATCGTAACGACTGGAAAAGTGCACCTTACGCAGCTCGAAACACGCAAAAAGAATGTACTAATTCTCTTAATTAATCATGAGTGTGGTTAATTTTGGGCATAACATGAAATAAACCAATCTGCATGTCTCTTGCATTATTCTTTAAGAGCCAGATGCACTCAGACTTTGGTGGATTGCTATTTTGAGGGTGCAGCTACCAGACCGTGTCCAATGCTGACTGTTGGCATCTGTCTAGGTTGTATTCAGTTAGTGGAGCACCTGTGTTTTCTATTACCAAGATAAACAAGTAAAACTCCAGAAATGTGTCACAGGCAACCGACTAAACCCAGTTATTATAAGTTGATTCAACTAAAAGGTCTCAGTTTAAATGTGTTAAATGTATATATGGTTATATATATATATATATATATATATATATATATATATATATATATATATATATATATATATATATATATACACATACAGTATATACATATATATGTATATATATATATATACATATATATATATACACTCCATATATCCAATTTTACTTCAAAAAAAATTAATTTATTCCAAGTTAATAAAGTTGAGTTGAGTTACTCTCTGCAAGCAATACTAAAATGTTAAGTGAATCAAAAAGTTGCAAAAACAATGTTGCTGATTCAACAACGTTGCTAAGATACACAGAACCGACAATTATTTGAATGTATTTTATTAGCAAATAGAGTTTAGCACTCTTCTTTAGTGTGTGATAAAAGTGAAATCACAGTGTGGACACAAACAAATCACATACACACACACACACACACACAGTGGAATTTACAGCAATTCAGATATAAATAATGTGAATGCAGAGATCCACTGCAAACTAAATCTCTACAACATTTAACATACGTCTCTAATAAATGTACAATTTTAAATAACAGCACGAAAAAACTGAACATAGCCGTGAATAAGTGTGTAAAATTCAGTTTATTCAGTCATTATTAATCTCAGTGTAAGAATTATTATTATAACAAGACTCACTTTATAATAATGTTACAGGTAACGTTGTTAGAGCGTTCAATATGTCAAGTTTTCTGGATCTTCTTAAAATATTTTTATTTGAAGTTTTTAAACTTGTAATTATGACATTATCTCATAACTATGACCTACCATCTCATAATTGTGACTTTCTATCTCATAACTATGACTTATCATCTCATAATTATGACCTACCATCTCGTGACTTTCTATCTCATAATTGTTACTTACTCTCTCATAATCATGACTCAGTATCTCGTAACTATTACTTAGTACCTTGTAATTATGAAATAGTATCTCATAATTTAAAAACATTATGAGATAAAAAAAACTTACTGTCTAATAATCTTGACTTACTATCAAATAATTATGACTCAGTATCTCTTAATCATTACTTATTGAAGGACCCTTATTTTTATTGTGTGTTATTAGAAAAATCTTTTTTGTATTTAATGGAGTTTTGTTCTTTTTTTGCCAGAAATATAATTTTTTATATTGTTGAATTTGGGGGTTAGTAAACATTTTGTTCATCTTATATGATGATCTTTTTATTTGTTAAAGGTGTCCTTTCGCTAAAATCTACCTTTTCTTGTTTTTTTGTGAAATACAGGTAAACGAGGTACCTGGAATTCAAGCACTAACTTGGTAAATAGCTGAATTCAGTAAACAGTGTAAATTAGCTAATTAATAAATATTTAGAGCTTCCCATTATCTCACTGTTTTATTATTTACAAATGAAATAGTTAACACTAGCTATCTTGTGTAAGCAGAGGTGGGTAGTCCAGGTCCAGAAAGTAAAAGTGTTGTTTGTTCCAACTGCCTCTGCTGCGGTTCAGCCAACAAAATCCCGGGGTGGATTTTTACTTTCTGGATCTGGACTACCCACCTCTGTGTGTAACTATAGGTTTATATAGGATCTCCGGTGGATTTGGTGTTTTACAGAGACTCTAAGACTAGGTCAGGGGCTGAACTGCACTTAGCAGGGCATTATTACACATGTTGTAAAGTAACATATGACATTGTAAAGACTGTTATTAGTGTAAAAATATCTTTATTTACTTTTAATATGTCCATAACATTAATAAGCTATAGTAGCTGGGAACATGTGTGAGAAACATTCTTATAACGATGTGATGAAAACCATTATGGCGTCACATGTTTTCTCAACGTTCCTGGAACATTATTTCTGTAATGTTACAGGCTAACCTTCCTGGAACCTTTTCAAAACCTTGGTAAATGTTCTTATATTGTTCCCTGTTACTTGTGAATTAAATTGAATGTGTGTAAATGTGTGATAGTCTAGATGGAAACAGGGGTCCACAAGCACATAGTGGATTTTTTTTCCCCACCAGTTTTTCTTAATCTTTGAAGTGACAGGTAACAAGATGAAATAATGTCCCATGACATTATTTTTAACCCTTTAATGCATCTATCCCAATTCCGAACTGGAAAAAAATTGTGAAGAAATTGGCATAACTTTGAGTTAACAACCTATACAGTCAAATGAGCACACTTTTCCATACAATTCTGGAATTTAACAGAAGGGTTATTTTTAAGTTTTTGACACATTTTGAATGGGACAATAATATAAGAAAATAGCAGAAAACTTTACGTTTGCCTGTATGTTTTCATGAAGTTTACATTACAGTAAATATCACATATGATACTAGAACACTTCAGCCTATCACAGCTCATCTTGTGCTCTGCTCTTCTTCTTCTGAAAGACGTTTCCATCAGGTTTCAGCCTCCATGTGAGCGTAACGTTCCCCTCCATCCCCTGATCCTGAAGCTCCTGCTGGATCTGAAGAACAGAACCGGTGGTTTATTATCATCTCCGTTATTCCAGCGCTCTTCTGTTCATCATTTTACTACCTTCAGCTGTAATATGATCACCTACAGATACAGTTCTACAGAATGCAGCCATTATTCTCAGCACTGCAGTGATTAGCACTGATTAGCATGGTGGTGGTGTATGAGGTGTTACTGTGTGTTGTGCTGGTTGGTTGCTATGGTGTTGATAAGTGGTTGCTAAGATGTTAAGTAGTGGCTAAGGTGTTGCTATGATATCTGTGTTGGTTGCTGTGGTGTTGCTAAATGGTTGCCAGATGGTTGCTAAAGTGTTGCTAGGAAGCTGCTAAGGTGTTGCCAGGAGGTTGCTAAGGTGTTGCTATGGTATCCGTGTTAGTTGCTGTGGTGTTGTTAAGTTGTTGCAAAGGTGTTGATATGGTATCCATGTTGGTGGCTATAGCGTTGTTAAGGGGTTGCTAGGCGGTTGCTAAGGTGTTGCCATGGTGTCCGTGTTAGTTGCTGTGGTGTTGTTAAGTTGTTGCTAAGTTGTTGATATGGTATCCATGTTGGTTGCTATAGTGTTGTTAAGTGGTTGCTAGGTGGTTGCTACGATGTTGGTATGGTATCTGTGTTGGTTGCTTTGATGTTGTTAAGTGGTTGCTAGGTGGTTGCTAAGTTATCAGTGTTGGTTGCTATTGTATTAATAAGTGGTTGCTAGTTGTTTGCTAAGGTATTGCTATGAGATCCATGTTGATTGTTATTGGGTTTGTAAAGTGGTAGCTAAGGTGTTACTATGGTTACTGTGTTGGTTGCTTTGGTGTTGCTAAGGTGTTGCCAGTAGTTTGATAAGGTGTTGTTATGGTATCCATGTTGTTGTGTTTGGTATTTTTAAGTGGTTGCTAAGATGTTTCTATGACATCCATGTTGGTTGCTATGGTGTTGTTAGGTGGTTGCTAGGTGGTTGCTATGGTATCCATGTCAGTTGCTGGGGTGATAAGTGGTTGCTAGGTGGTTGCTAAAGGGGGAGGGGGGTCTCTGAGAGAGTGTATCTGAAAAGTTTTAGATTCAGACCTTTTGTAAAATTCCCTCTTTTACTGCGGGATCATTAATGTCCTGATCAGACTGCAGCTCTAAACTCAGGATCTGCTTCCTACCAGTCACCTCTGTAACACAACAACACACACACACATAAACACACACCCACACCCACACAGCAATACACAAACACACACACAGAAACAGTTAATATAAAATGATAAATCGCACCTGACATGGTCTGATCATCATCTCTGTAACACAGGAACACTACTGCTTTCAGTTCTATAAAATGATGAATCTTACAGGCGGCTGCTTTAAAGCGTACCTGCCGTGGTCTGATCGTCATCACTGTAACAGAGGAAGGGCAGGGTGGTGCTGCAATTCTCCTCCTCCCACCTGTAGAGGGCGCTGGGATTAATCAGAGCGCAGTCGTGTCCCGGGTCGGAGGTCTCCTCTCTCAGCCAGTTCCTGAAGCGGGACGGGTTCAGGTTGGTCCAGCTCCAGGTGTTCCTGCTCAGGCCGATCCAGGCCGGGACGTCCGGGGTCAGGAGTCTCTGGGCGTTAGAGTTTTCCCAGATTCCGCTCAGAATCGCCAGATCTGTGTAGAAACTTCTGCAGCGACTCCGAGCTTCAGACCAGCTCAACCTCACCTCAGTTATATAATACGAGTTAGGAAGAGGAATTAGACCTAACAAATACATAATCATAAAAGATAATTATACCAGTTCTGTTCTTCATTAAAAGTCTTTAACCAGCAGTGTCAATCCATCAAAATCTTAAAGATATTCCATGAGTTTTTCAAACTTAAATGTTTAATAATGGATATTTACCAAAAAATAATATATTTTATAATGCAATCATATTTATATTAGTGGTGTAAATCACTTGTTTAAAATAATGGCTTTAATAACAACAATATTTTGTGATTAATCTTGATTAATTGAACTTCTTCTTCTTAATCATTAAACATTACATCATTGATATTTAAATGTAAATAATAAAATTTCAAAATTGTAATTTATTTATATTAGTGGTGTAAATGGCTTAAAATTATATCTTAACATTACACAACAGTAAAAGTTACTTACTGCTAGTAGAGATTTTAATAATATCAATATAAGAGTTTGGTCTAGAATAGAAGATTTGGGGGAATTTGTTGGGGTGTAACTATAATTTACAGAATTGAGAAATTAAGCTGCTATTATATATATAGATATATTAAAGATATAATAATGTCTTTGTTATTTGCAACAGTCAAGGATTCAAGGATATTGTATTGTCATTTCTATGTTGGTAACAGAGACGGACCGAGCGTACACCCCCACTTATTACACACTTAAAACACAGCATTTTTTCTCTCTTCCTAATTAAATTGACTGCAACATATTATAAAGTGGTTAATAGTTAATAACTGCAGTGAGTTTCTGAGTGATATAATGAAGATTAATTGATTGATTAATTGTAATAAAATGAGGTTTATTGGGTTGTATTAACTCTTAAGGAGCAGTGAGTTTCTGAGGGATAATGAAGGTTAATTAATTGATTCATTGTAATAAAATGAGGTTTATGTTGGGTTAACTCTTACCGAGCAGTGAGTTACTGAGTGATAATGAAGGTTGATTGATTGATTCATTGTAATAAAATGAGGTTTATTGGGTTGTATTAACTCTTACTGAACAGTGAGTTACTGAGTGATAATGAAGGTTGATTGATTGATTGATTAATTGTAATAAAATGAGGTTTATTGGGTTAACTCTTACCGAGCAGTGAGTTGGATCTGTAGCAGATAGACGGTTGAGGGAGGCTGCAGTCGGTGCTGATCCACCTCCCGTTTCCCTGCATCGCTCCGCACATCTTCTCCGGCCGGCTGTAGTCCGGTTCCTCTGGGTTCCAGTTCTTATAGGTGAGGTATTTGGGGCCGGTGGTGGAGGACCAGCCCCAGGTTTTATTCAGGCCGATCCAGGCTCTTTCTGTGACGTTCCTCAGAGCTTCAGTGGAGCGCTGAACGTCCTCAGAGCTCAGGATGGAGGCCAGGTCCGTGAACCTGCTCCTGCAGTAACTCTGAGCCTCAGTCCAGGACTTCCTCTCGGGGATGTAGTGATATTGAAGAGATTGAGGAGATGCAGATTGCAGAGCTGCAGATTAGTAACATGCTGTTATTGATACTACATTACATTAATCTTATCTTGTTTGCCAGATAGAAATTCACCTATTTAACAAACATGTTACTAACAAACATCATCCATCGCCTTGGTAACTCGTAGCCAGATTATTAGAGGTAGAAGTCTGTTGATGTGTGGATGTATCGTGACTTTCAACATGCATTCATAAATTGTCAGAACTGAGGAGTAGGGTTTGAGGATTTGATAGTACATGTGATAGTACACGCAAAAGTATGTGATACTTCATGTGACAGCACATGTGACAGTACATGTGATAGGAAATGTGATAGTACATGTGTTTTTGAAAAGCTGCGTCGTGACATCAGTTGTAAAAAGCATGTGAGAGCACATAGATGTGATAGCACATGTGATAGTACAGGTGATAGTTCATGCGATGGTACATGCGATGGTACATGTGATGGTACATGTGATAGTGCATGCGATAATACATGTGATAAGAAATGTGATAGTCCATGTGGCAATACACGTGGCTATACATGCATTAATAATGATAGTGCATGTGATGCTAAATGTGATGCTGTGATACATATGATAATAGATGTGTTAGTAGATGTGATATTGCATGTGATAGTACATGTGATATTGAGTGCGGTAGCACATGTGGTAGAACATGTGATAAAACATGTGATGATAAATGTGATAGCACATGTGATGATGCATGTGATTGTACATGTAATAGTACATGTGCTGGCACATGCGACAATGCATCAGGTAGTACATGCTGTAGTAGAAGTGATAGTACATGTGAAAGCATATACAATAGTAGATGTGATGTACGTGTGTTAGTATATGCACTGGTACATGTGATAATACATGTGATACAGTGGCGTGCACAGACATTTTGGGGGGCAAGTGCTCAGAGGGGAAAAGGGCACTTTTTAGCACAAGTGAAACACTTCATTATAAAAAAACGTTATCTATCATTGATTTGGGCTAGAGCGGCTAGTTTATCTGGTGACCTGTCGGCTAAAGATGCTTTGTAGTTTGGTGCTGAATGAGACATTTTACTGCACAACAAAATGATTTCACGTTGGCTTTAGAGGGCAAACGGTAGGATTTTACTTGATGTGTATGTTAACTGGCTGGTGGGACACGGGGGAGAAGCGTGTTGTGAAGCCGTGCGTGCTGTGCTGAAGACTTGCTGTGCCTTGCGCGCGACCGTGCGGGGTCACGTGACAGAGGAAGAGAGAGGTCGGGTGTGTGCGAGCTGATTTCAGGGCATTCTGTCATCATTTCAAACTGGCCTCAGTAAAATCTTCATAATTATAATATATATATATACACTGCTCAAAAAAATAAAGGGAACACTCAAATAACACAATAAAACTCCAAGTAAATCAAACTTCTGTGAAATTAAACTGTCCACTTAGGAAGCAACACTGATTGACAATCAATTTCACCTGCTGTTGTGCAAATGGAATAGACAACAGGTGGAAATTATTGGCAATTAGCAAGACACACTCAATAAAGGAGTGGTTCTGCAGGTGGGGACCACAGACCACTTCTCAGAACCTATGCTGTCTGGCTGATGTTTTGGTCAGTTTTGAATGTTGGTGGTGCTTTCACACTCGTGGTAGCATGAGACGGACTCTACAACCCCCACAAGTGGCTCAGGTAGTGCAGCTCATCCAGAATGGCACATCAATGCGAGCTGTGGCAAGAAGGTTTGCTGTGTCTGTCAGCGTAGTGTCTAGAGGCTGGAGGCGCTACCAGGGGACAGGCCAGTACACCAGGAGACGTGGAGGAGGCCATAGGAGGGCAACAACCCAGCAGCAGGACCGCTACCTCCGCCTTTGTGCAAGAAGGAACAGGAGGAGCACTGCCAGAGCCCTGCAAAATGACCTCCAGCAGGCCACAAATGTGCATGTGTCTGCACAAACGGTTAGAAACCGACTCCATGAGGATGGTATGAGGGCCCGACGTCCACAGATGGGGGTTGTGCTCACAGCCCAACACCGTGCAGGACACTTGGCATTTGTCAGAGAACACCAGGATTGGCAAATTCGCCACTGGCGCCTTGTGCTCTTCACAGATGAAAGCAGGTTCACACTGAGCACATGACAGACGTGACAGAGTCTGGAGACGCCGTGGAGAGCGGTCTGCTGCCTGCAACATCCTTCAGCATGACCGGTTTGGCAGTGGGTCAGTAATGGTGTGGGGTGGCATTTCTTTGGAGGGCCGCACAGCCCTCCATGTGCTCACCAGAGGTAGCCTGACTGCCATTAGGTACCGAGATAAGATCCTCAGACCCCTTGTGAGACCGTATGCTGGTGCGGTTGGCCCTGGGTTCCTCCTAATGCAGGACAATGCTAGACCTCATGTGGCTGGAGTGTGTCAGCAGTTCCTGCAAGATGAAGGCATTGAAGCTATGGACTGGCCCGCCCGTTCCCCAGACCTGAATCCGATTGAGCACATCTGGGTAGGGGTGTCACGATCTCGATATTTTATCGAAATCGAATCGAAATGAGGTCACGATCTCGAGTATCGAAGTCAAAAAGAGGATCGACGATCCCTGCCGCGCGCGCTACGCAAATAGCGCAGCGCGCTACGCAAATGGCGCGGCACCAACACAGCGCATCCTATTCATTTAAATAGAGATAGCCACTGCATGAGCGCAGTCGGCGGGAGTGTGATCACTGTTTTTATCTGTCCAACGGGGGAGGGGGGGCGGGGGTTGGGCGCGCAGGTTTTGTATCTGTATCTAACGGAGGGGTGGGTGCGCGCAGGTGAGAGCGTGTGAACTCGCTGAAATGCGTGTGTCAGTGTGGCTTGAGAACACTGACTATAGATCACAGTGAGGTGGATTAAAAATCTTAAACTTATAATTGACTACACCTGTTGCTTTCCATTGAATTAAAAAAACATCTTTCTCTCAGATAAAGTAAACACAAGCGTGTTTCTGACTAAAATAAAAGCTTTTCAGGAGAGATATAAGTTATGTGTAAATATTTATAAGACAATACCCACATCACTTATCTAACCAGCCTGTACTGATTTCTGCCCCCCAATAATGCTTTCAATAACCTCTTGTAACCCCTGGGAGCCAGGGGTTACACTCTAATAGCCTTTAATAGTCTTCAGTAGCCTTTAAAAGACTTAACGTTACCTGGCGGCCGTGGTGTGTCCACTAAACTCCGTAGTTATAAACATCCTGAGGTTAGCAGCGCGCTAACTGACCTGTTTATAATGTAATCCGAGCAGTGCCTCCGTGTCGGCTGTTCTAACCTGCTGCTGGTAGCTGCTTGGGCTGAAAGATGAACTGTAGTGAGCTGTATTATCCGGTTAGTGGGGTTAAAACCTTTATTTGTTTACAGAAACAGTAAAAACGGACTGGCTGAGCTCTGTAGCCCGTGGCTGGGCTGTACTGAAGTAGTGACTGAGTGAAGAGAGCGGGGTGCTGCTGCTGCTAGTGGTTGGATGAAGAACTGCAGCTTCATGTAATGAGCAGTTTCACCAGCCATCCACACACAGCTCTGATAAACTGCTTGTTTTAATAGTGCACACTGTTGCTACCAAAAAAAGTCACTAGATGGCATTACCATATATATCTTAATAAATAATAATAATAATATTTATAATATTTATAATAATAATAATAATAAATATATTATTTAAATTTTATGAGGCATAAAATAATAACAAGAAAAAAAACAAGAAAATCGAGAATCGAATCGAATCGTGACCCTCAAATCGAAAATGAAATCGAATCGAGGATTTAGAGAATCGTGACACCCCTACATCTGGGACATCATGTCTCGCTCCATCCACCAACGTCACGTTGCACCACAGACTGTCCAGGAGTTGGCGGATGCTTTAGTCCAGGTCTGGGAGGAGATCCCTCAGGAGACCATCCGCCACCTCATCAGGAGCATGCCCAGGCGTTGTAGGGAGGTCATACAGGCACGTGGAGGCCACACACAATACTGAGCCTCATTTTGACTTGTTTTAAGGACATTACATTAAAGTTGGATCAGCCTGTAGTGTGTTTTTTCACTTTAATTTTGTGTGTGGCTCCAAATCCAGGCCTCCATTGGTTAATAAATTTCATTTCCATTGATGATTTTTGTGTGATTTTGTTGTCAGCACATTCAACTTTGTACAGAACAAAGTATTCAATGAGAATATTTCATTCATTCAGATCTAGGATGTGTTATTTGTGTGTTCCCTTTATTTTTTTGAGCAGTGTATATATATATTAAAAACAAAAAAAGAAAGTTTCAAAAGGGCACTTTGGTTGATAAGGGCAGAATTGGTGTCTATGTCTGCACGCCTACATCACATTATACTAAATGTGATGTACATGTGATATTGCATGTGATACTATATGTGATCAGAAATTTGTTAGTGCATCTAATAGTGCATGTGATTGTACTTCAACATGTAAAACCTGTAAACATTTTGAATTACATGGTTAAAATCCAACACACACACACACACTAACCTAAACACAGCAGGAGATGAAGGGTTGTTTGCTGCATGGTTGATGAGCCGTCAGGAAGAGACACAGTAAAACCCTGTGAAAAGACCACACAGAATATCAAAATAATACAATCAGTATTAAAGCATCTTTATCCTAAACATTCTTAAACAAGCACAGCACTGACTGTGCTCTGTCTCTACACTCTAAAAAGTAATTCTGATGGCCAATACTTGTTGTACGAATTTGGCAGGATTTATATTTTTATTTATTGTTTTATTAAGTTTTTGTGACATAAGAAATGGAAGTGTTGTCCTGACGAACCCCGACTAAATATATTGCATTAAAATACAATAATTGGAAAGAGTGTTAGATCTCACTCTGGAGAAGTACACTGTACACTTAGAAGTTGTTTGAACTCAAACAAATTTAGTCTGTTTTACATAAAATTGGATATTTCTAAACAATACTCAACTATTTTGAGTTAGTTGAACATTTGTGCGCACAGATACATTTAAACTGAGATCTTTGAGTTGAACCAACTTATAATAACTGAGTTTAGTCTGTTTCCATTGGCAGCTTCTTTTCCATTGGCTTCTGTCACAATTTGCAGTATTTGCATACTGGGTGTGTCCAACAGTTTCTGACTAACACTCACCATCAGTGTGTAGTGATTCCTCCGTTAGGTAAACTTATAGATCACATATTTTATTAAAATGCTTGGCCTCAGTGTTGTAGGCTGTAGAACGAGCATCATTTACTGAGCTGCAGTAACTCTGTGTTCTCGAGAACTGTGAGAACTGTGCTCTCAGTACTTTTAATTCTTTACTGTTTTCTTATCTACTTTTCTGTGAGTATTTAAGAAAATAGTTGAATGAAATTAGAAAGAAGACTAAAAACAAGTGCAGGAAAATATTCATTTTAAATATATATGTATATGTATTTGTTAAGTTCACTGTACTTAAAAATATATATTACATGAACTTAAAATGTATTAGGTAATTGGTTACAACAAAAGTTTTGAATTTAGTCAACTTATCGGGTTTTACACACTTAAAAAATCCAACTTGCATTTACAGGCTATTTAAAGTAGAAACAACTCAAGTAAACTGTGTAGATTTAACTATGATTTGAGTACATTTAAATAGCAAGCATAAAGTGAACTTAACTTGAAAATAACAGTTATAATTGCTTAACTTTTTCAAGGCAACCGGTTTCCTCATTTTTTTAAGTAAGATCAACTTATCACATTTTACAGTGTAAAGAAGCTCCACCACAACCAGGTTTAGGTAAGTGAGGAATGAGCAGTGTGACCAAAGTACTAAATAAAGTTAATCATACTGTTGAATATTGACAATATAGGAGCAATAGAGAAGGTTAAGAAGATATATTATTAGTTAAACAGGGTCTACTGAGCAATTCTGCAGGGTTTTCACCTGATGTTGGTCACGCTATTTGCATACTGGGCGTGTCCTTCCACCTCTCACTCACCATCAGTCACCATCACTGTTGCTGCTTCTATAGGGATTTATATATATGTGTTATATAGTAACTGCCTGGTCTCAGTGTTGTAGGCTATAAGAGTAAGTTACTGTGTTTACTGTAGCTGAGTGTATATAGATTATATGCTGTCTGAGTTCAGCTGGTCATATCTGCATTACTGCAATACTTACATGACTGATTATAAGAAAGATAAATAATAAACATGAATTCTCATTTGCTAATTTACATTATAAAAAATGTTGTGTTGTGATCATTGTGTGAGTTTGATTTATCCAAATATCTGTTGATAGTGAAAGTTATGAACTTTGTGGTATTTAAAAATGCTTTCTACTATAACTGAAAAACTAATTCACCACACGTCTATGTTGTCTATCATTCTTTAAAAGAGAAAAAAAGATGGAGTCTACCATCTTTTAAAACAAAAAAAACATGGAGTCTACCATCCTTTATAACAGAAAAAAGAGAAAGAGTCTACCGTCCTTTACAGCAGAAAAAAGAGATAGAGTCTACCATCCTTCAAAAACAGAAAAAGGAGGTAGAGTCTACCGTCCTTTAAAACAGAAACAAGACACAGTCTACAATACATTAAAACAGAAAAAAGAGATAGAGTCTATCATCCGTTAAAACAAAAAAGACCTAGAATCTACCAGATTTTAAAACAGAAAATAGACATAGAGTCTACCGTCCTTTAAAACAGAAAAAAAGAGAGTCAACCATCCTTTAAAACAAAAAAAGACATAAAGTCGATCATCCTTTAAAACAAAAAAAGAGATAGAGTCTACCATCCTTTAAAACAGAAAAAAGAGTCTATAATCCTATAAAACAGAAAAAAGACCTAGAATCTACCATCCTTTAAAAAAGAAAAAAGAGATAGAGACAACCATCCTTTAAAACAGAAACAAGACACAGTTTACCATACATCAAAACAGAAAAAAGATAGTCAACCATCCTTTAAAACAGAAAAATGAGCAAGAGGCAACCATCCTTTAAAACAAAGAAAAGATCTAGAGTCTATCATGAGTTAAAACAACAAAAAGAGTGTACCATCCTTTAAAACAGAAAAAAAGATAGAGTCTACCGTCCTTCAAAACAGAAAAATGACCTAGAGTCTACCTTCTTTTATAACGGAAAAAATCTGTAGAGTCTTCCGTCCTTTAAAACAGAAAAAGTCTAAGAGTCTACCGTCCTTTAAAATAAAAAAGATGTAGTCTAGCAACTTTTAAAATAGAGAAAAGACATAGAGTCTTGCGTTATTTAAAACAGAAAAAAGAGTCTACCATCCTGTAAAACAGAAAAAAGGCCTACAATCTACCATCTTTTAAAACAGAAAAAAGACATAGTCTGCCATCCTTTTAAACTGAAAAAATGACCGTCCTTTAAAATTGAAAAAAGACTTAGAGTCTAGTCTCCTTTAAAACAGAAAAAAGATGTAGTCTACCATCCTTTAAAACAGAGAAAAGATGCAGAGTCTGCCTTCTTTTAAACGTAAAAAAACACTGTAGAGTCTTCCGTCCTTCAAAACAGAAAAAGACGTACAGTCTACCCTTTTTTAAAACAGAAAAAGACATATAGGCTACTGTCCTTTAAAACAAAAAAAAGATGTAGAGCCTACCGTCCTTCAAAACAGAAAAGAGACCTAGAGTCTGCCTTCTTTTAAAACAAAAAAGACCTAGAATCTACAATCTTTTAAAACAGAAAAAAGACATAGTCTGACATTCTTTAAAACTGAAAAAAGACGTACAGTCTACGGTCCTTTAAAACTGAAAAAAGACAGAGAGTCTATCATTCTTTAAAACAGAGACAAGATGTAGAGTCTACCATCCTTTAAAACAGAAAAAAGACATAGAGTCTGCCTTCTTTTAAATCGTAAAAAACCCGTAGAGTCTACCGTCTTTTAAAACAGAGAAAAGACGTAGAGTCTACCGTCTTTTAAAACAAAAAAGACCTAGAATCTACAATCTTTTAAAACAGAAAAAAGACAGTCTGCCATCCTTTAAAACTGAAAAAGTCTTACAGTCTACCGTCCTTTAAAATTTAAAAAAGAGATAGAGTCTACCATACTTTAAAACAGAGAAAAGATGTAGAGTCTACTGTCCTTCAAAACTGAAAAAAACTAGAATCTACGTTCTTTTAAAACAGAAAAAACCCGTACAGTCTAGTCTCCTTTAAAACAGAAAAAAGATGTAGTCTACCATCCTTTAAAACAGAGAAAAGATGCAGAGTCTGCCTTCTTTTAAACGTAAAAAACCCCGTAGAGTCTTCCGTCCTTCAAAACAGAAAAAGACGTACAGTCTACCCTTCTTTAAAACAGAAAAAGACGTATAGGCTACCGTCCTTTAAAACAAAAAAGAGATGTAGAGCCTACCGTCCTTCAAAACAGAAAAGAGACCTAGAGTCTGCCTTCTTTTAAAACAAAAAAAGACCTAGAATCTACAATCTTTTAAAACAGAAAAAAGACATAGTCTGACATTCTTTAAAACTGAAAAAAGACATACAGTCTACGGTCCTTTAAAACTGAAAAAAGACAAAGAGTCTATCATTCTTTAAAACAGAGACAAGATGTAGAGTCTACCATCCTTTAAAACAGAAAAAAGACATAGAGTCTGCCTTCTTTTAAATCGTAAAAAAACCCGTAGGGTCTACCGTCTTTTAAAACAGAGAAAAGACGTAGAGTCTACCGTCTTTTAAAACAGAAAAAGACCTAGAGTCTACCGTCCTTTAAAACAGAAAAGAGACCTAGAGTCTACCTTCTTTTAAAACAGAAAAAAGGCAGTCTCCCATCCTTTAAAACTGAAAAAGTCTTACAGTCTACCGTCCTTTAAAATTTAAAAAAGAGATAGAGTCTACCATACTTTAAAACAGAGAAAAGATGTAGAGTTTACTGTCCTTCAAAACTGAAAAAAAAACTAGAATCTACGTTCTTTTAAAACAGAAAAAACCCGTACAGTCTATTGTCCTTTAAAACAGAAAACAACGTAACATCTACCGTCCTTTAAAACAGAAAAAAAGAGATAGAGTCTTTTAAAACAAAGAAAAGATGTAGAGTTTACGGTCCTTTCAAACAGAAAAAAAGAGCAAGAGTCTACCATCCTTAAAAACAGAAAAAAGACCTAGAGTCTACCATCATTTAAAAGTAAAAACAGATGTAGAGTCTACCGTCCTTTAAAACAGAAAAAAAGACCTAGAGTCTACCATCTTTTAAAACAGAAAAAGACGTAACGTCTACCGTTCTTTAAAACAGAAAAAAAATAGTCTACCATCCTTTAAAACAGAAAAAAGACCTAGAGTCTACCATCCTTTAAAAGTGATAACAGATATAGAGTCTACCATCCTTTAAAACAGAGGAAAGACGTAATGTATACCGTCCTTTAAAAAAAAGAAAAAAGATAGAGTCTACCCTCCTTTAAAACTGAAAAAAGAGATAGAGTCTACCATCTTTTAAAAGTGAAAACAGATGTAGAGTCTACCGTCCTTTAATACAGAGAAAAGACGTAATGTCTACCATCCTTTAAAAAAGAAAAAAGATAGAATCTACCCTCCTTTAAAACTGAAAAAGAGATATACTGTTCTTTAAAACAGAAAAAGATAGAGCCTTCCATCCTTAAAAAGACCTAGAGTCTACCATCCTTTAAAAAAAAAAAAGACGTGGAGTCTACGTCCTTTAAAACTGAAAAAAGAGAATCAAATATACTCAACCTGTATTTAATGTGTTAATGAAGATCCCCCTTAGAGGAACGTTGTGGGCCGCATGATATCAGATTCTCACTGAATAACAGCTCAAGACCTTCTATCTTTCATAGGACTCCCCAACAAGAAGGAGTTTGAAGTCTGCTTCAAAGAACAAAGAGCTTTCACAACCTTCATCAACAGTTTCACCAACAACACTGACAAATGAAATGATTTTGAAGTCTTGTCTCCAAATGAAGAAGAAGTAAAGAACATTATAATCACATTCTGGACCAAAAGAGTTCAAGAAGAAGATGTTTAAACATACTTAAAGAGATATTGTGAAATCTTGAAACCTGTCATCAAACCAACCGACAATCCTGGTTCTTGGTATGGAGTAAGAAAATATGTGGTCAAGATGAAGAAAGCAAATGGACAAATCATGCAAATTCCCAATTCAGTTTTTCTGGGGCCCTACACTGGCAAAATCAGCTATCCTGGACAAGTCTCTTCATATGTAATTCAACTGAGCATCAGGCAAGAGAATGCTCAGAAACAAATTGCTGGAAATGTGGTAACCTTGGGCACAAATCTAAAGACTGCAGCAGTGTATCTTTGTGCTGCGTTATGACCCTGTAGGTCATAATTGCTGATCATTGTTTTTTTTCTATTTTGTTTAAGTGTGCCTTCCTACTGCAGGTTGCTGCTTGATGCCACTTAACCAAACTGGTTGGTCACCACCAGGGCGAACCAACCATAAAAGGACACAGGAACAGGAAGTGCGAGGGTGGTGCTTGGCTTCCAACATGGCTCCTGTGTGTTCCTGGTTCCCTGCCGCATGGTCTATCCATAGTTTGTAGCCTGTTAAAGTGTTAGAACTAAGCTGATGGTAAAATCATGTTCTTTGGTGTGAACACTGTTGTTTCTGGTCTCTCAGTGGGGAGAAAATGAGCTCATTCCTACAAGGTCTTTCAGTGGGAGAAAGAGTTTTCTCTTGATTCTTGATTTGTTTAATTAGGGAGTTAGGTAGGAGATTTGTATTTCATTTTCTTTTCTTTGTTAGGTAAGTTAGTTTTCTTAATCTTTAAGTTAGCTTTGTTTTGTTTATTATTTTCTCTTTCATCCCTAACTGTTGTCTCCCCTTTGATTTAAGCCTTGTATTCTTTACAGTTTGTTAAATAAACTAAACCTTTTGACTAACAGGAGTATGTGTGGTTGGGGAATCAGGAGGGCATGGGGGCCTCTTTTTCCTATGTTACGGGCTGACCTAGACCAGGTCGTAACAGCAGCCTGTGCAGAGAAAAAGGGAATAATTATTTGAATTGCCCAAATTCTTACGCAAACAGATCTAGAATGTCTCACAACACTCAGACAAGTACATCAAGTGATCCAACACTGTCTGCAGCTACAAGACTAAGAACAATCACATCCAAGACCAAAAACTTAAAAACAAGCAGCAACATGCAGAACTGAAGAATTTCCACCTCTTCCAAGATCAAGCTTACCAGTAAACGACATCCCAAAAAGACATTAGTCACAAAGTCAAATCTACACATCAAGATAAAGCCAAGCAAAAGATCAAAGCTACAAGTGTCCAACCTGCAACGCAGATCAGTACTTCAAAATCATCACCGAAACACTGCACTCATCATTAAAACAACAGAGACTCTTTAACATTCCAACCATCAGGACATTTCACTCACCACGGAACAAAGAGTCAACAAAAGACACTGACCAATGACGAAAATAACGCATCATCTCTATATCAAATTATAAGCGAAAGATACATTCGTCAACTGAAAAGGAAGGTGGTAAATCAACGTCGCAACCAAGACCCAGTAAACCCATTCCATGAAGATCCAGCTTAACTCTGATTACACCTGTTGTGATTTTATTTCCTGGATTCTATCTGCTTCTCTTCCGGTTTGAAGGACGGCAGATTCGATCTGCATCTCTTTGGATTTAAAGTACTTTGGATTCTATCTGCTTTTCTTACAATCTATAAGATTGCCGCAGTTACACCTGTCCTTAAAAAAACAGGCCTTGACCCATGTGATTAAAATAACTATCATCCTATATATATCCATCCCTTTCTGTTTTAAGTTCTTGAACGAACAGTCAGCTACAGGAGTACCTTTCACTTAATAATCTTTTCAAACCCTTCACAGTACGCAAAAAGCTCTGATGCTGGTGCTTTAAACATTCTGTTGCGACTTAAGTGCCTTTGACACAGTGAGTCATTCCATTCTCCTGTCTAGGCTGCATGAACTGGCCGTTACTGGTTTACATCCAACCAATAGGCAGCAGTTTATAATAATAATAATAATAATAATAATAACTTAGTTTTATATAGCGCCTTTCATGGAACCCAAGGTCACTTTACAAAAAGGAGATGGGGCTAAGAAATTGAAGAAGGGAAAGGGGAGGGTTAAGGGCCATAGGCCGCCGTAAAGAGATGTGACTTGAGGTGCTTTTTTAACATAGTCAAAGTGGGGGCTTGGCGAATGTGGAGTGATAGACTGTTCCAGAGGGTGGGGGCGGCAACTCAGAAGGCTCTGTCACCAAAAGTCCGTAGCCTGGAGCGGGGGATAACAAGCTGGTCCTTGCCAGAGGACCTCAAGGACCTAGGTTGGGAATAGAGCTGGAGGAGATCAAAAAGATACTGGGGAGCAAGGTCATGGATTGATTTGTAGGTGAGGAGTAAGATTTTGTAAGTAATGCGGGATTTCACTGGGAGCCAATGGAGCTGCTTAAGTGTGGGGGTAATGTGTTGCGACCGCTTTGTATGTGTGAGCACCCTGGCAGCAGAGTTTTGTACACGCTGTGGTTGATCCAGGACTTTAGTGGACAAACCATATAAGACACTATTACAGTAATTCAGGCGGGAGGTAACAAAGGCATGGATCAGAGCCTCTGCCACAGAGTGTGACAAAGAAGGACGGAGTCTGCAGATGTTCTTGAGATGGAAGAAGGCGGATTTGGTGGTGTTTCTGATGTGGGCCTGGAGTGAGAGTGTACAGTCCAGGATGACACCCAGGTTACGCACCTCATTTAAAGGCTTGATGGTACAGCCATCCACATTCAGCAGGATGTCACCAACTTCCTTAGACAGAGATGGAGGGGCCACCACCATGAGCTCTGTTTTGCTGTTATTTAGTTTAAGTAAGTTAGCAGCCATCCATGTCTTTATATCATGCAGGCAGTGGACAAGTGATAAAGGAGGGAGATGAACAGATGGTTTGGAACTGATGTACAACTGGGTATCATCAGCATAGCAGTGGAAATTAAGTCCATGTTTACGAATGATCTGACCAAGAGGAAGCATATAAATGGTGAACAGCAAGGGGCCTAACACTGAACCTTGGGGCACGCCATGGTTAACTGGAGCTGGGGTCGAGTTGGAGTTGGAGATATATTGTGTCCTACTAGAGAGGTAGGAGTGGAACCAGGAGAGAGAAGTGATCATGAAGACGGTGGAGCAGGATAGTGTGGGAAACTGTATCGAAAGCTGCAGACAGGTCTAGGAGACTAAGAAGGCTGATGAGGCCGTTGTCAGCAAATTAGTTTTGCAGCATCAGACGGTTGGGGTGCATCTGGAGGGTGGAGAAGACGGTTGACAGTGGAGAAAGGCTGCTTAGGGTGGTTCTGTTGATTATTGATGAGAGTGGAGTAATATACAATTTTTGCCTTAGAGAGAGCCTTCTTGTAGTTGCTGACATGGTCTTTGTAGGCTTAATGATGTACAACAAGTCCTGTTTTTTTGGAGAGTCTTTCGAGCCGGCGCCCTGCTGCCTTTAGGAGGCGGAGCTCGTGGGTAAACCAGGGGGCAGACTGGCTGAAGGAGACGGACCGAGTCTTTAGGGGGGCTACAGTATCCACACTGAGTGAGAGAGCTTTGTTGCAATGCTCAGCAAGGGCATCGACAGTGTGGCCAGATTGATAGGAGGCAAGATGTGATGCCAGCATGCTCGATAGTGCAGGTACAGACACACGCTTGATGTTTCTGAATGTGACTGTACGTTTCACACACAGTCTGGGTGGAGGCTCAGGAACAGAGAAAAAGATGGCATGGTGATCAGATACAGCTAGGTCCAGGCACTGGAGATCGAGCGGGGTTATGCCAGTGGAGCACACTAAATCCAAGGTGTGCCCTTTGACATGGGTAGGACCATGCACATGCTGTGTGATGTTTAGAGATTCCAGGAGAGATAAAAATTCAATAGCAAAAGGGCAGCTATGCGAGTCAACATGAATATCACCCTCTCTGGTCACACTTCCTCTACCTCTGTGGTCCCTCATGGATCTGTCCTTAGACATCTTCATTTATTGGATATATTTTCCCCCTTGGGCACATACTGTGTCGTTACAATCTGGATTTTCACTGTTATGCAGATGACTCCCAGATTTACCTCAACACCAAATCATTTAAAAATCCACCACTTTCTCACTTAGAGGCCTGCCTGTCTGAAATCAAGAGCTGGATGAAACAGAACTTATGTTAAATAGCGCCCAAACAGAAATCATTCTCATTGGATCCAAATCCACCCTCAAGAAAACTTCCGCTCTTACTCTTTGCATTAATGATGTAGTTATATCTCCCTCCTCGGAAATCTAGATGTCATAATGAGTAAAACTTAAACTTTATTTAGATGTTATAAATATGATGGTGTGTTTTTATACTGTGACACTTCCTAAAATTTGATTTAAACTACTGTAATATACAGGTTGTCCAGGGCTACCTTCCTTCAGCATGTTTTTTTGAAGGCTTTGGATGTTAATCTACACAGATTTCTCTCCTGTAAAGGTTTTATTTGGGGATGGCATCTGTTTATGTACAGTAACCTTAGACTTCCAGATTTCCAGTAAGGTTGGTAAGTTCCGGTAACCCAGGGCGCTGCCAGCTAGCATTTTGTCCCACGTAGCTTGTTTTAACGCGGTACACTCAGTCTACAGTCACCTCTGAATGGTAAAAGAGCTAGCGCTGTGGTTAGCGGCTAATGCTAATGCTAATACTGCCCCAGTCTGGGTGCTGGAGAACTGAACTGAAACTCCTGTATAACTTCAGTGGAGTGGCTTTACTGCTCCTTAATACCTGACTGGTAGAATTCATACATAAGGAGCACCGGATTATAAAGAGCACTAATGATTTTTTGGGGAAAATTAAAGGATTAAAAACGTGATTAATTTTGCTTTTTCTAGCTTGAGTTTTATTCTAAATTATGAGCAAAACTGCTTCTCTTCTGCCAGTGTGCTATTACATGGAAAAATAAAAAAATCACTGAAAGAAAAAAGAAGTTGTAATTTGGTCACATGACCTATAACACAAGATAACTAAGATAATCTCAGGACCCAGGGGGAAATAAATTATTATGGTGCACATGTTTAGTAATATTTATTGGCTTATTTATTTTGTGTAAATATTACAGTTTACAATACTTTTACAGTACCAATCTCCATACAGTATTATAAATTACTAAAAAACTAAGTTTTAAAAATGATTTAACTTATTAGGGTTTACAGTGTAGAGATTGAATCATCAGTCAGAGTTAAAGAAAATAGTAAAACCAATTTGATTTAACCTTAAACTTAAAAAATATTTTTATTATTTTTTCAAAACTTTCAAAACTTTTGTTAGTAATTTATTAATCTGTATGGAGCTGAACAAACGTTCATCTTTAAGTTCAACAGACAGATCACAAGAACTTCACACTCAAAATGTGGTGAACCTGAAACTTAAACTGAAACTAATGAACAAAACAATCACTCTATCTTACTTTTTTAATTTTATCACAAGTTACTTTCATTCAACACTCGCATATTATAGTTGTTTCTATATCTGATCATTCTAATTTAAAGGGGCACCACCAAAATTTAACTCTTATCAGGGTGCAGAAGATGAATCAAGCTTTTCTGAAAAATCATTAATTAACATAAATGATGTATAGAGTGAACAGTACTGAGAGCACAGCAACACAGAACTACAGAAAATGCTGCTTCTTCGTACAGCCTACAACACAGAGACCAGAACCTTCATCATAGTATATCAGCTACCAGTTTATCTAATGTAACCCGGGGGAATCACTACACACTGATGGTGAGAGTCAGAAACTGGAGGACACACCCAGTATGCAAAAAGATTTGTGCTAGAGGCCAGTAGAAAAGAAGCTGCCGATGGTAAAACATACTAAACTCAGTTATTATAAGTTGATTCAACATAAAAATGCGCTTTAAATCAATGACGTGGTTTTTACACTTTTTTTGTGCAGGATTTAAAGAAACTTAATTCAAGTTAAACAATGATAAACATTTAAATATTAAAATTAAAACTACGCACCACTTTTAAAGTGGGTGAAATGTTTGGCTGCTCTTTACAGGAGAAAGGGAAGGGGAAAGACACACCCAGTATAAAAAAGATGTTGCAATGCAAACACAAACTGACTATATATCACTGAACAGCTCATCTGACTGATTTTATGAGAAATGTGAGAAAAATGATTAAAATCAGTACATTTTTTATATTTTTGTGGGTTTTTTTTAAGCTTGCCGCTGTTAAACATTTAACCTCTTTTATAAATTAATTCAATTAAAAGAACTGAACTATCAAATGACAACAAATGTTCACCTAACTGAAAATAGTTTAATGATAATTGATATTAATAAGTTTTTACACTCACTGTAAACCAATAAGTTGTTTCAACTCAAATGAACTCGAATTGGAAATTTCTGAACGTTACTCAACTATTTTGAGTTATGTGAACATTTGTGGCCACAAATACATTCAAACTGAGATCTTTGAGTTATTTCAACTTATAATTACTGAGTTTAATCTGTTTCCATTAGCAGCCTCTTTTCTATTGGCTTCTGGTAAAATCTATTTGCATACTGGGCGTGTCCCCCAGTTTCTGACTCTCACCATCAGTTTGTAGTGTTTGCTGTACAAGATAAACTTGTACAGCATATATAGTGACGGAGTTCTTGTGGTTTATCTGTTGAACTTAAAGATGAACATTTATTCAAATTTATGCAGTTTAATAAATTACTAAAAAATTGGGTTTTAAAGCCTTAATTAATTTTATGAAACAAATTACTTCAAATGGTTTGAGACTTAATTACTAGGGTTTACAGTGAACAGAGAGAGCTTTAACCAGTTTAAAGTTAACTTAACTTCTTCCAAATGTCCACTTAATTGAACTAAGCTTAAAACTCAAGTAAAAAGACTTAAATCTCAAAACTTAATTTGATGAGTTAATTTAAATGAATGAAGTGAGTTATTGTGTTAATGTCTTTGAGAGCATCAGTTGTAAAAGTAGTTACAGAGTTACAGGTATACAGTGAATGGCTGTATTTGAGTAATATTCTAGTACAGATTATGAGAAGCAAGAACTACTCAACTAAATAAAGAAAAACATCCTTTAGGAAGAAATGAAGGTCAGTAGAATTGTAAGAACTCTGAAATTATCCTCAAGTGCAGTCACCGCAAAGACCATCAAAAACATTATACTGATGAAACTGGCACTCATCAGGACCGCCCCAGGAAAGGAAGAGCGAGAGTTCCCTCTGTTGTACAGGATAAGTTGATCAGAGTTACCAGCCTCAGAAACCACAAGTTAACAAACAGCTCTCCAGATAAGAGCATCTAAAAGCTTCATTATTTGTATTTTGGTTTATTTAACACTTTTAAGTTACTACATGATTCCTACCTTTTTTTCTCTCCACCAACTTTACTCTCTCTCATGATTTTATGTCTTGGCGTTTGTGATTGGATGGAAAGTGGAGTCAGTTGTGTATTTTTCTCATTCTCTTTAGTCTATTTGCAGCTCTACAGACTCATTATTCAAACTAAAGCAAATCTCATGTAAATAAATGAAGAAAAAATACATTATTATTTGCACTGATGAGCTTCTCTGTACTGAGGAACAGGTGAAATGAAAGATTGGAAATGTAAAAATGATGTGTTTCTGCCCTCTACTGATAACTCTGAGCACTACAGGTTTCTTTTACCAACCAAAACCAATATACTGACTATATCAGTCCTACTGTATTATATTTTACACATTACTCTAAATAACAAATGTTCATTGTACTTGTGTTTGTAAATGTTGTATGAGTATGTTCTTGTGCTTTTCAATTTAATTTATTCTAAAGAAATAAAGACATTTATGGGAATAGAAATATATATATATATATTTAAATTTGGTTTGTAGTGTTGGCTAAATAAATAGCACATTAAATATATGAGTTTAATAGAGTTTAATATGCTTTAATCATATGAACTTGCAAAACTATCCATGTTCATCATAAAAAACATAAATAATTACATCAAACCCTTTAGAAACATTTAAAATCCACACAATCAGTACAAATCAGTCAAAAGTTTGCCCACACCTTCTCTTTCAATGTTTTTATTTTATTTTATTTTTTTTCTACATAGTAAATGAATAGTGTAGTGATCTATCAGACTATGTAGGAACACATAAGGAATCATGTAGTAACTTAAAAATGTTAAAAAGACCAAAATACAAATAATGAAGCATTTAGATGCTCTTCTCTTATCTGAGAGCTGTTTGTTAACTTGTGGTTTCTGAAGCTGGTAACTCTGATAAACTTATCCTGTCCAACAGAGGAAACTATCGCTCTTCCTTTCCTGGGGCGGTCCTGATGAGTGCCAGTTTCATCCGTGGTATGTTTTTGATGGTCTTTGAGGTGACTGCACTTGAGGATACTTTAATGATCTTTGTTTTTAAATATAAATGAAAGTCACTGATTACTTGATTCAATGTTTCACAGCTGTTCCAGTACACTTAAAAAAAAACTAGACTCAAGTCATAATTTTGCTTTGACTCAGTTGAGTGTATACAATATACAATGCATGCAAATTTAAGTTTATTCAATTTAATGGAGTTTTATTCACACAACAATGGTTTATTCAACTCTACAGTTGTTTTCATGTATTTTGAGCTTAATAAATGTTGCTCAATTGACCAAAAAACATATGCCTCCTATTTCTAAAGAACCGCCAATACTGAGAACACAATACTGCAGCTGTAACGCACGACTAGGATGAGGTAGCTTTGGGCAACAGACAACACAAAGATGGTAAGTAAGGAAGAGGACACACCCAATATGCAAATATATGGTGCCTGGAGCCTATGGGAAAGCTGTATGAACCAACACTGTAGAAAGAGCATTGACACATGTAGCATAACTAAAAGATGGTTAAAATCACATTTTGTCACTGGCTCATTAAGCATTTTATGTTTTCAGGTTGAAGTTCTTCTGGTTGGTAAATTCAATCAACTTTATAATATTAATTCTCATTACTTAAACTCAAAATCACATTTTAGAGTGAATCACCAGCCATAACTTTACCTAAGTGCTAGTTTAAGATGTTAATCATTTCTATTTTTTTAAGATTTTAAAACAATGATAATAATAATACTGGACAAAATCCAAAAATTACATATGAAAGAAAAGTGACATTTAGAATTTAAAAAACACTTTTAATGACTTTTTCTTAGAAAGAATATTAGTGAGCATGTGCAGAGTATGTGTAATCACACTAGCTTGTTTCTGATTGGAGGATTTTAAGATGTTACAGCTAAACCTGGGCCTCCAAACTATAGCGCCCTTTTAAGAATCACAACCTCAAATTGTATTAAATGGAAAAAAATGAAGATAATTTATGATGGACCAAAACACCACTAAACCACAAAACACAGCAGCACAATCACTTCAAATCACAGTGATCAGGTGATGAATCCTACCTGAGATCCTGATGTACAGGGAACTCCTCCACGCTCTGCTTCTCCTCTCCAGCTCTCAGACCTTTTAACCCCTATTAAATGACATCCATCATGCAAAACGCCTCCATATTCAATTTCTGTTTCCATATTCAAAGATCACAAAACAGCATTAGCACAGAAACTGCTTTCCCTCATGGAAATACGGCTAAACTGAGCTGCTTAAGAAAACAAGTACAGCACCTGCACTCAGCCTCCTTCACTGTAAACATAAACTACATATTTATACTAAAATAAAATCATCTTAAATAAAATATCAGAAATTTTATATTATTACAAAAGTATGCCAACAAAAGTATACTGATAAAATGACCTTTAATAAACAAACAAAAAAACATGTAGAAACAAGTTTAAAATCTAAATATTCTTATTTTTTTTAGTGTAGAGTTGAAATTTCACAGTTAAACAGTGGACATTGTAGTTTTAGCTCATTGGGATTTATTTAATTGACAGAATTAAACATTTCAGTGTTAACCCACATAAACCAGTATACTGCCCAAAACTCCATCCACTTTTTAAAATTACTTTTCAAGGATTCAAGGAGATTTTATTGTCATTCGCAACACATGTGGTACATGAGGTGGAACGAAATTGTGATCTCACGATCCAGTTTACACCCAAGAGCTGTTGTTAAAATAGATATATAGATAAAATAAAGAATACAATAAAAATAGAATATACAAAATAGATAAGATAAATACCCCCCCAAAAAATAAATAGAGAGAGTAGACAGGTTGCAGCAACATGAAGTGCATGTGCTGGGTGGGTGGGATCCTTCCTGATGCAGGTGGCCCTTTTCCTGCATCTGGAGGTGTAAATGTCTGTGGTGCTGGGGAAGCTAACTCCAACAATCCTCTGTGCAGCCTTCACCACCCTCTGCAGAGCTTTCCTGTCTGCAGCAGAGCAGCTTCCATGCCACACATTGATGCTGGAGCACACAACGCTCTCCACCACACATCTGTAGAAGGAGGTGAGGACTGCGCTCCCGAGTCCAGCCCTTCTCAGCCTCCTGAGGAAGTAGAGCCGCTGATGTGCCTTCCTGACCAGATTGGAAGTGTTGTTGCTCCAGGTGAGGTTGCTGCTTAGGTGCACACCCAAATACCTGTAGCTGTCGACCACTTCCACCGCAGATCCTTCAATGTGCAGGGGGAGGTGGGCATGCTTGCCCCTTCTGAAGTCCACAATCATCTCCTTCGTCTTCTTTACATTGATGCAGAGGTTGTTCTCTCTGCACCAACCCTCCAGGTGTTCCACCTCCTGCCTGTAGCTGGACTCATCTCTGTTCGTGATGCATCCAACCACTGCCGTGTTTTCCGCCACCTTTACAATATGACAGCCTGGATGGAGAGGTGAGCAGTCATATGTGAGCAGTGTGAACAGGAGGGGGCTCAGCACACAGCCCTGAGGGGAGCCAGTGCTGAGGATTATGGTGGGGAGGAGATGTTGTGAATCCTCACAGACTGCGGCCTGTTGGTCAGGAAGTCTAGGACCCAGTTTTTGGTTGAATACAAACATGTTAACAAATTATAGACAAAACCCAAATACATCACATAATCTACTGAAAACATTTGAAGCAACAATTTGAACTTACATTGATTGGTTACACTTATATGTTCAGAAAACTTTTTTTATTTTATTTCTAATTTTCTCTTGTTTGTTTTCCCTAATTTATCTGGAAATTGTTTCACCATTTAGCTGAATGAGTGGTGATGCGCCAACACCAGACACGTAAAGTCTCCTCCTCTTTTTGAGCTGCTGCTGCTGCAGCATTGCTGAATAGCATCACAGCGCTAACGCTCAGAAGAAAGTGCAGCGACTCGGTTCTGATACATAAGAGATGGAAGTCTGGGAGAAGAGATGCTCATGGATAGAGAGGTGGGGGCGACGCCCAGTATGTAAATAAATAAGCCCAGGACCCAATAGGAAAGGAATTTTATTCATTAATGCTGCACTTCACAAACATAAGACACTCAACCCAACTCAATCAGTCCACCTTAAATCAAACAAACCCAGAAGCTGATCTGATATAAATGATCTGGGTGTTTATCTCAAATAATTATTTTTGAGTTTAATTTTGATCTTCTCAGATTAAGTTTTCCCAAATTTCTGTTGTATCTAATGTACAACAACAAGTCCACAGTCGACAGAAAAGGAGGGGCTTCCTCCAGATCTTCCACTCTGGACTGAGCACTAAATTTTGGGGCATAGCTGTTCTCATTTCTACACACTAAAAAATAACACCTTGGGTCAACAAAAAAATAATAACAAAATTAATTCTGAGTTGTGTCAAGTTCTTGTAGCATTCCATTGATCCAATAAAGTATTTATGGTTTTAGTTTTTCAGTTATAATAAAAAAAGCAAATTTTTAAATAGCATGAGCTTCATAACTGTCACCTTCAACATATATTTTACATTAACTGCACAAAAAAAATCAAGTTGCCTTTATTTATATAATTAAGTACAATATATTATAATAACAATTATGTACATTGTAAATATGTACACTGTAAAAAAATCTAAGTTGAGAAAACTCAAAATTTTAAGGTAACTAACATTACTGAGTTTAAGGCGGACTCAAACTCAGTTCCTCAGTTCAAATAATTTTTTATATGCATACATATTATATACAACTTTAAATTTTAAGTCTCTGCAACTTAAAAGATATATACTTTGTGTTGTTATTTGACATTTAGGTTCTATGAAATGTGTTTTGTAAGTTCTGCTGATTATTCTTTAGGATCATGTTTTACATGAGCACAACACTAAATTTTTTAACATAGGAATTTATAACTTTTAAACAGATCTGTTATATAGCCACACTCACCAACACTCACCAGAGTAACTTACTCTTACTGTTTACAACACTGAGAGATGACAGTTATTATATAACACATATACCAATACCAATAGAAGCAACAGCAGCAGCCTGTGGGGAATGACTACACACTGATGGTGAGTGAGAGGTGGAAGGACACGCCCAATATGCAAATAGCTTGACCAACATCAGGTGAAAACCCTGCAGAATTGCTCAGTAGACCCCATTAAACTAATGAGTTAAACTTAGCATGTGCAGTAGTGCAGAGTAGTTGGTTTTGACTCAGCTAGAGTTCAACTACAATTTGTAAATTTTGCAACGCAGATTATTTCTTTAGGCCCTCTCTATTGCTCCTATAATGTCAGTTTTGCTGAAGGCGTCTAAATAAAGTCAAACAATCTTGATATTCAACAGTATGATAAACTTTATTCAATACTCATCCCTCACATCCTTAAACCTAGACAAAATGTTAGGCTTACTTAAGTCACAGTTATAAGGCTCCATTTCAGTCCTTTGAGTGTAAGACAATTTAAACACTAATGCAAGAACATAACATATTACCAATCATAGAAAGCCTCTTTAACATTTTAAACTGGTAGCACACTGCAACAAGTTAATAGTTTTTAAGACAACAGTGTACACAAAGAGCAAGTTTTTAACTTTTGTTTCTCAAAGGAATTAAAAATGTGCACATTCATTCACACTGAAAAAAAATATTGTTGGGCTCAACCTAACTCAGTCAAGTCATTGTTTTGTTTTGGCTCAGTTAAGTTGTAAATATTGTGGTGGAAATTCAGACAGAGGTTCTACACAAAATCTCTGAGTCTGGATCAAGAGTAGCATTTATTGGAGCAGATAGCACAACATACAACGTGGAATCCTCTTTTCTAGATGTAGTAACGACCACAGTGTTATACAGGGTTTCCACAGCCTTTGAGGGCTACATAACCCACTCCTGCAGGACCGGCTGGAGCTGGAGCAACCTGGAAACACAAAGTTACACAGGCAGTACAAACAGTCCATACATGGCTTTAGTGAATAATTTAGTGTCCTTATCTTCAGCAGAGCAGGTGCTCTGCAGGTGTGGAATGAACCCAAACCCCCGCATCCTGTTGCTCAGTTAACAGAGCTCTCTGTTAACTGAGGCCCTCCTTGATAGAGAGAATCACACAAACAAATCACAGTAAAATAATCCCTTTGCATTATTTGCAGCAAGTAATCAATACATGGCAAGAAGGTTTGCTGTTTCTGTCAGCACAGTGTCCAGAGCACGGAGCAGATACCAGGAGACAGGGCAGTACACCAGGAGACATGGAGGACCGCCCTCCAGGAGAGCAACAACCCAGCAGCAGGACCGCTACCTCCTTTGTGCAAAAAGGAACAGGAGGAGCAGTGCAAGAGCCCTGCAAAATGACCTCCAGCAGGCCACTAATATCCATAAACACACAGGTGAGAAGGGTTGAGCTGTGTTTAAAACTCCATTAACACACTGAACTGAGCTCTGAATTAAAGATAGTGAATATGCTGATCATGAAGTAATCTCTGTGCCTGATATATTTATGCTGTTTAAAAGATAATCTTCACATTATTGAACTACATTAAGAAAACCTGAAATTAACAGCGTACGCCGGCTCACACTGTTGCCAGATTGGGTGGTTTCATGCCAAATGCCAAGTTGTGTCTGAAATTCTCTGGAGAAAACGCTGTGCTAAGAGTTTAGGAATTTAACTTATCAGTGTTGTAGTTAGATATCTAACCTGGCAGGGACAGAGCTTTTAGTCCTGCTGATGGAAATTTGATGCTGTGTTTATGTTCGTTATTATATATGAGTATTTATTTCTTTCATTGCTTGCAAGCTTATTTTTATGTACTGTATTTACGTTTTTTGGTTCGTGTGTCCATTGATACAAGGCACAAAACACAGAATACAAACATGCAGATAAACTCAGTTAAATATGTTTTTTTTTTTGTAATGAGTGATATTTAAGATATTTAAGGTATTTTAGTTAAGATCATGTTGGAATAAACCCTGTAATATTGTTGATATGATGAACATGTTTGGGTGGTTTTCTCAGAATTTTGGCTTGGCTTGGATTTGAAAACACGTTTTACCCAGTGAATTGGTTTTATCCAGAGACTGTAAAAAAAGATAGACGCCGTGTCGCTGTTCCCATTCATTTAATGAAAATTAAGCCAAAATCTTCCGCCATGTTGGCGATCCTGAAACCCGATTCTGCGCAGTAGAGACCAGAGGAGGGAGAAAGACTGTGAAGAAACAGCCTACTCATTTACATAACCCCGCCCCTGAGGGCTGCCTCGCATCCCAAGATTCATTGTGCTGCGGCTTATTTCAGCACGAAAAGGGCGGAGTCAGCAGAGGAGTCGGCTGTATTATGTAGTATTATGTAGTTTACAGACATATAAATACTTATAGATATTATAAATATTATTTTTATATTATATAATTTGTATTATTTAGTTTATATATATAAATATATAAGCATTATTTAGTTTATATATGTAGTGTCATGTTTATGTTGTTATATGTTAATAGTTTATAGATATAAATACTTATATATTTATTTACATAAAATAAACATAAACTAAAATAATACTATATTATATATATATAATAAATTATATAACATATTTTTTTATTCCAATTTATTCTCTTTTTTCCAACTTCATTTCAAACGCCCTTTTATTTGTTTATGTTCAGTTCCACCCGTTCACATTTAAAACATTTAATGAAACTGCACAGTTAATTAACCTGGACTTAATTAATTTGGTATTTTGTGATCTAAAGCAAAACTAGAATCAAAATCTCTGCCTCGTTTCTCAGCTCTGACTTTGGTTGTGGCGGGTAGAATCTCAAACAGGAAACAGGAAATACTCCGTAGGGTGGACTGTCCCATTTCAGTACTGCCATCGCAGCCTGTCCATCCTTCGAAGGACACACCTTCGTAGACCACGTCCTTCGATGCAGCCGGATGTTTACTATAAATCATGCTGCATTATGGGAGTTTTTAGTGCCCTCAAAATCACGCTCGAGACATGTATCTGTTCCTGCCAGACGCAGCTGAGTTCCACAGAGTGAAGGTCTTTCAGCAGTCACCTTAGCTTCCAAGAATAAGATATCTAGAAAATCCCGTTCAAACCAGTTTCATGCGTATCACATCAAGCTGCAGGGCAGCTTCTTCAACAAAGATGCAACATAAGGATCGTGTTTCAAAAATACATAGACTGGTAATTCCACTGTTGCACTCGAGCAAGTCTGTATATACTGTAAATGTATATTATAGACTGTTTTTTATTAAACTGAATTTCCAAATGGATATTTTCTGCAGAAATAAAATAAATATACATTGGTTCTATATATTTACACTTTGCAAGAGTTGCTAAGGTGTTTCAGGTGGTAGCTTAGGTGTAGTACACCATATGGTTGGTTAAGTGTTACTAGTGTACTAGTGTACTTGTGCCGCATGCAAATAGGAAAGGTGCATAAACTGTGCACTCCATTTATTCAATCAGGAGAAAAAAATCAGGAATAATAATATTTTGAGAACAGTCTCATATTAAAGAAGGACCTGCCCACAGATCCAGGCACATGTATTCACTGTCCAGTAAATATGATCATATGATGTAAAGTTATACACTTATTAATTATATTTAATAATTTAGATTTTTATACACTTATCATTATGACACCTGTTTATTTCAGACAGGGTCAACAAAAGTTATATTGAAATTGTCTGAAGAATTTACTGAAAATGATTAAGTAATTTGTGTGTTTAGGTGCCAAGTGTGGATAATCAGAATTAATTACCTACATATTTCAGAGAGAAAACTTCTTAATTAGTTCAATTCAACCACATCTGATACCAAGTATAGACGAATGTGGTGAAAAAATTATAATGATACAAATCAGATTATTAGTCACATGATGCGACCAGGTATAAGATCTAAGGGTTCATTTCCTGAACAGGGATAAGGTGTAGTGTTGGACTACACATCATTTTAAATGGATGTTTCTCATTGAAATTACATTTAGTTTTGGACCATGATGTATCCTTTCTAGTAGGGTTGGGACTAATGCGATTTATGCTGTTACTGTTGTGATGCAATTTTATAATGGGAAAATGGAGATTGTACATCTTTACATATATAATCTGTCAGAGGGAATCTCAGATAGACATTTGTTTCAGACAGGAACCTGAACCTAAACAGAAGGAGATTATGTTTACACTGTGTTTAATATAAAAGCTTCTGTGAGGTTGAAGGGAGCTGCTTACTATTTGTAAAAAAAAAATTGCTCATATATTTGTAAAGAAGTTTTGTATCACCCAACTCTACTTTATAGATCTTTATACACCATAAAAAAGTTTTTTTTTATCACAAAACTAATTTAAAACTAAATGACCTACAGGTGGCGTTGTTGAATCAAAATCCTTAAGTAGCCTGCTCACCCTTAACCTCCTTACTTTTTTTTCAATCCTGACTGAAGTGAGGTGGGCCTGCAGCTGTGTTCAGTTCAGAAGCTCATCAGACATGTAAATGTGACTCCAACTACAATCGTGGCAACCGCCAAACCCGGTGCAGAACCTGTGCAGGCAGAAATAATGCAATATTTGATAGTAGTTTGTCCTGGTTTTGCTTGTCCCTAGTTCTGACAATCAGTTAATATTGTCCAGGGTGTCCTATTGACTGTCACAGACATCTGGTGCAAGACCTTATTATTAAATAAATAAATCAACAACGCATGTAAAACTGGTTTAAAATAAAAACATGCCTGCAGTGATTTAATTCAAACATTTAAAAAAATTTTTATTCACAATGCATTTTGGGACACATTTAGCTTGCTTAGTAAGCAGTGTCACTACCCGATCTGTCCCCCCCTGCCCGATTTGTGCTGCGCATGCGCACTGCAAACTGAGCAGGAGGCACAGATCGTGGCTGCATCCAGAAACCACAAAAGTGTCTCCTTTTTCCTACCGATCCTCCTCCTCTCCTCTGTGACCCGGAAACTGATTTCGTGACGCCATCTTGCCGCCTGTCCGAATACCGTAGGAGACGAAAGAAGCCACTTAAAATCCACCTGTAGTAGGCTTCCAACGGAGGTTACATCAGTGTATCCTACTCCGGAAGACTTTTAAGGATTTTCCAATGACATCACTGCATCCACGCCCACAGAGCACGCGAAAATGGGGAAGGCAACGCCCAAATATACGTCATAAACATTAATTAACTAGGTTCCTTATCTAATTAAACAGCCAGTAAAGCAGTAATATAATGTATAGTTTAGATAAACTGTATGCTCAGTAAAACTATATTTATGACCCTATGTGTATCATGTTATACATATAAAAACATATATTATTCATAATATATATATATATATATATATATATATATATATATATATATATATATATATATATATATATATAATTGTAATTAATTCATTTATTTACTTATTTATTTTAACTTAGGGACTGATGAGGAACTGAATCCCTCATAAGGCTGAGGTCAGACAGGGCTGCCAGAGTCACTGGTCAGAGATGCGGCCTAAAATGCGGCTGGGAGTAAACAGGATTTTATTGGAATATCTGAATTTTTAGCTGTGTGTGATAGTAATGTTCTGAAACGTGCTGAAAGTGAGCGTTGTGATTGGCTCAGTTCAACGGTAGTCAACATCCTATCTAAAAGGGATCAGCTGTCCCATTTCCACAATTACAGCTCCTTCCCTCCATTCCTCCTCTCCTCTCCTCGATTCCTCCACCTACTTCCGGGGTAGGAGAGGAGGAGTAGGAAAGGAGGAGTAGGAGAGGAGGAGTAGCAAAAGTTTCTGGACGGAGCCCGGGTAGCCGCGGCTGTCAACAGTTTTCAGCGCTGTGAGATCGCTGATCAAGCTTTACTTCCGTTTTCTGAATTCTAGATAGACTGATAGGTGTTTAAACTAATTATATTTCGAAAATATACTGTTAAAATGTATAAGCCTGTGGTGTTTTTATGTATTTAATATATACCAAGTCTAAACTACTTCAAATTTTATTACACCTTCAGAGATAACATTAACATCTACATACCCAAGTGTCAATTTAGAATACTTGTCATGAATAAATGAATGAATAAAAAAAAAGTAAATAAATAAATAAATAGAGCCAGAACACATTTATTCGCATAGTCCTTATCTAACTAGCAGTTTATCTTTTTGTAATCTAGATAGACTGGAAGATAAATTACAAACATCAACCAGAAAATTATGTTCTTTTTACTTGAGCAGTTAATATATAAACTGTGCATTTTACGCTTTATCAATTTAGTATTAACGGGTGTATAAGACATTTTAGAAATTTAATTAGTTTACCATTATAACAAACCTGTTTGGGTTATACCCATCTTATGGGGGGTGGTATTTGACCAGTTGTAGTATTTCTCAAGCTAACAAAGAATTTATCTATATAAAAAAAACATTTTTATTCTTAAAAGACAAAGCAAATTATTATAAATAATAGCTGCCTGGACCTGGTTCTGCATGCGTCAAACAACTAACACCAGTTAATCCCTCACTGAAATTCTGCATGCTACATTTTATCAGCAAGCTCATAAATTTGCCAAAACTCTGTGATTCATGTTTAGAAATGGGAACTAAATTTATTGTTTTAAATAAATATTCTATTTGTTTAAATTGTCCTTTCATCTTTTTATCTTAAAATTGTGGCACTGTCACTAAACTGCACTTTCATGACGTGAGAGAGAATGAGTGACAATAAGCATCAAGTGTATCTGTCTAATTCTCAAACGGCAAAACAAAGTAAGCATGAATTTTAATCCTTATAAATGTAAGAAAAAAATATAGCTAGTAACTAATAGTTACTGTGCACATTTTAAGTAAGTTTTATTGTATAGTTAAGGTTGGTAAACAGAGGCGTCTCCGCTTTCTGACGCCGGTCAGCAGGCAGTAGGCGATGTCTTCAGGATTTGCAAAAACCTTTTTTTTTTCAGCGCATCATTTAAGCTTCCACAGCAGCAGTGTTTAGATTATCAGCCCGAGACTGATCCGATTCCTGACCCGAACTCACACATGCGCTCCTCCATTCCGCATTACGCACTTGTCTTGCAGAGCTGCTTGTAGCTAAATAACCAACAAAATGGACTCTTCTGAAGTGAGGAGAAACATTACATAAGGTGAGCTAAATTTGGTCCAATGCGAAGGACAGTCAGAGGTATGGAGCTAATTCAAGTTAGTTGTTGATAGAAACAACACGTGTGTCGGCTTCGTAGTGTGTTAAAGCAGGGGTTCTTAACCTTTTTGACCTCGGGGCCCAATTTGTTGAACACGAAGTGGCCCGAGGCCCAGTCAGTTATTACCGAAGTCCTGATCAGAATTATAATTATTCTAAATCTTGGTTTAATTCTTTTGTACTTGCATTGTAATTAAATTAAATACACTTACAGTGTAAAAGTAAAAATCCTGTCAAATAATTACAAGAAATGATTATGACAAACATATTTCATATTTACTTTTCCATGAAAAGTATTTGAACAAATCCAACAGTCAGTCAAAAGGCTTATCAACACAAAAATAACTTTTTTTTTTTTTACATTTTAACAAAAATAGACAAATTCAATAAATAAAATCACTGCCATAAAATGTTCATGTAAATGTTTAAAAAACATAAAATAAATTTGATAAAGTGCAAAAAATAATACAGCCATTTTAAATGTTTGTATGGTAGAACCAGAAGATGCTATTCTTATTAGTGACAAAACAATAACAGTAACAGCTTTTTGACACATTCAAAATTCAAACATTTTTAATACATTCAAAATGTCTAAAAAATAAACTATAAAAATGTATTTGATAAAGTGCAAAATAAAATACAGCTGTATATGCAAATAATGTTTTGAACTTTTGAAATATTGAATGGTAGAACCAGAAGCTGCTCCTCATATTAGTGACAAAGAATAACAGTAACATCAACAGCTTTTTGACTATTTTAAAGTAAAAAAAAATACACTCAAAAAAATTAATAAACTATAAAAATAAACTTCATAAAATGCAAATGAAAATATAGCTGTATCTGCAGTCTTTTGAACTTTTGAAAAGTTAAATGGTAGAACCAGAAGCTGCTATGCAGATTAGTGATAAATCAACACCAGCATTTTGACAAGTTTCAAGTTTCATTTTCTGTTAACTTCTTAATGAGACACTTGGGCCTGCTTCTCAAACATGATCAGATCCAGTCTGGGAGGAATAGGGGAAAGGCTCACTCTTAGAGTAGCCTCCAGTGTTGCTTTGAGTCTGTTTCTAGCTTTGGTCTTGGTTGTGGCCACAATGGAGAAGCCTGACTCACACAGGTATGTAGTTGTGAAAGGAAGCAGTTGTTTCACAGCCCTCAGTGCCAGACTAAGGTACTCCTTAGAGACAGAAATCAAGAAGGAACCCAGGTCCAGTTTGCTCCATTGCAACTTTAAAGTGCTGTCAGTGGAAACTTCCAAAAGCTGGGATTCCAGATGTGAAGGCAAAGCAACATAATTTGCTGTGGGATCCACAGAAAATGGGTCCAAAATCCACATCTGTCCCTCCCTGGGATCTTCAGGAAAAATATTCATCAAATTTCTGTGCCAGTTGTGAGAGGTGCTGGGAGACACAGTTGCTGATCTTCACCTGAGGGGAGTTTTCCAAAATCTCAGAAAGAAGTGGAAACATGTCCATTCTCTTTTTCTGTGCCCTTTTTGTCCACAAAGCAAGGTTTTTCTTGAAAGCTTGAACTTTGTCTGCAACAAAAAATATGTTGCTATTTCTTCCTTGAAGTGAGGTGTTCAGCTGATTTAGCAGTGAAAAAATATCACAGAGGTAGGCCAGTTTGGCTGTGAACTTTGGGTTGATAAAGTGATGAGCAAGATTAGATTTCTTTTCAGTAAGAAAAGAGAAGACCTCATTCCTCAGCTCAAACAAACGTTTGAGGACCAGTCCTCTTGAGAGCCATCTCACCTCACAGTGATAGAGCAGCTGAAGATGATCTGCTTCTATGTCCTCACAAAGCTTGGCAAAACATCTGGAGTTGACAGCATTATTTTTGATGTAGTTGATAGATTTCACACTAACATCCATTACCTCCTGTAAGTCTGGTGACATCTTTTTAGCTGCCAGGCTTTCACGATGAAGAAAACAGTGGGTCCACTTAGCTTCTGGTGCACGATCCAGGATCTGCCTGATAACACCATTATGTCTGCCAGTCATTGAGGCTGCGCCATCACTGCACACCCCAACACAGTTTTGCCAGTCCAGCCCGTTTTCAGTGAAGTAGCTGTCTATACAGCAAAAACATTCCTTAGCTGTTGCTCGTGTTGGGAGCTCTCCGCAAAACAGTATGTCTTCATGCAAACTACTGTCCCACCAATAGCGAACAAAAACCAGCAGCAGCGCAGCATTTGTGACATCAGTGGACTCGTCCAGTTGCACAGAAAAAAACGGGCTACCTTTTATTCTTTCCAGAAGCTGCTGCTTTATGTCTAAGGCCATATCTGCAATACGGTTACTCACAGTGTCATTTGAGAGTGGGATGGTCAGCAGCTTTTTAGCAGCAGCCTCACCGATCATCTCACGGACCATATCCACAGCGGCAGGAAGAGCAAAGTTCTCTGCTATAGTAAAGGGATGTTTACTTTACACGTCTGGCTACAAGATAGCTGGCTTTTAAAGCACACTTAGAGTTTAGAGTCAGTGACACAACAGACCTTTTCTGCACCTGTAGACCATTTTCTTTCCTCTGGAAAAATTCCACTGACTTCCCGACCAGTGTTGGATGCTTGGTTTCAAGATGCCGTTTCAGGCTTCAGTGCTTCATTAGACAGCATTAGTCCACACTCAACACACTGAGCTCTGTGTTATATTTTCTAACAACTTTGGCCTTTTTTGATGGGTTACCTTCTTTTTTGTCTTTCACTTTTCTCTTAAAATATGCTTCCATTTTCGGCAGTTAGCTAAGCTTCTTCTTCTACGTTTTAAATAAGTTGTTAAACATCTGAGTGACGCACTAGTGGTGAGAAAGTGTATTGCACCAAAAATCAACATGGTGCCGCGGCCCTCACGACCCAAAGTTAAAAACTGTTGTTCTTTTGAGGCCCTCAAGGTGGCGCTCTGCCTTTAATCCCTGTATTAAAGGCAGAGTGCTATAAGCTTAAAATAAAGGCTATAAAATTAGGGTATATGCTTAAAATAAAAAAATTGTTTGTTCAAAAAGTGTTTTATATTCTTAAACATTGTTAATTATATATTTATAAATTATAATACTTATTAATTAATTGTAAACTAATGAATTATTTATTATAAATTGTTACTGTTATTTTGGTTTAATGAGTGCGCAGGGCATAGCCTTTTTTTTAGCTTGTAATGAGCAACAAATTCAGGTCTACCCTGGAAAGACAATTTAAAGAGCTCCTCAGACAACTTTTCTTTAATAGTGTATGGCCCTGTGTAATGTCTCTGAAATTTAGGACACCTTCCCCTTTTTCTTGCCTTATCACGAAGCCACACTTTATCCACCACCTCGTATTTTGGCCCACGTACCCGTAAATCATAAAACTGTTTTTGTGCCTGTGAGGCTTCTTGTTGATGTTTACAAATTGCCTCTTGAACTGACTGGAGCCTACCCTCAAACTCTTTGACATAGCCTCCTACTGAAACATAGGGTTTGTTCACCTCAACATTAAACAATAAATCTGAGGGCATAGCTATTTCCCTACCAAAAAGTGCATGATAGGAAGAGAACTTTGTACTAGCTTGAATGCTACTCCTATACGCCATCATTACATATGGGAGGAGCTCGTGCCAATTCTTTTGGTTTGAATGTACAAACATTGAGAGCATTGTTGTAACCGTGCGATTTACCCGCTCTACCAGACCATCCGACTGGGGATGATATGGTGTAGTTCTAGATTTCTGGATCTCCAAAAGATCACAAATTTCTCTAAATAAAAGATTCAAAGTTCTTCCCCTGGTCAGTGTGAATGCTCTTTGGTGTGCCCCATCTAAGAATGAACTGCTCGACTACAACCCTAGCCACAGTATCAGCTTCTTGATCTTTTAAAGCAAACGCTTCACACCATTTGCTAAAATAATCAGTGATCACCAGTATATACCTATTTTCCTGAGAAGTAATGGGCAAAGGGCCTACAATGGCCTACAATGTCTATACCTACTCTCTCGAATGTGGTTCTCTTTTGGAACCACAACTCTTTCTCACGGATCAACCCCATAGAGACCCATCTGGACACTCTTCAAAACACCATCTTCTACGCTCAGAGTGCTCTACATATTCCAATAGCCCCGCAGCTGAGGATCTTGTTTCACTTCTAAGGGAGGCTTCTGTCCATTTTGCTTCACCCACACTTTCACTTTGTGAAGAGTCTCATCTTTGTCTTGTTCTGCCTTCCAATTCCAAGTTGGGGGCTTAAATTCATCAATCTGGTAGACTTGCTCTACTCCAGTGACTGGCTCAGTTCTAGATAATCGAGATAAAGCATCAGCGTTTCGATGGGATATTCCTGGGCGGTGGATGATGTCATAATCAAAGGACGCCAACTGTTCCAGCCACCTTGCAACTTGACCCTCAGGACAATCGAAACTATGGAGCCACCGTAAAGAATTATGATCTGTTCTCAGAGTAAACTTCTTTCCCATCAAGTAGTGTCTGAACTGTTTCATGAAGGTTACGACAGCAAGCAGTTCCTTTTTTGTGGTAGCATAATTCCTCTCCGTCCGACTCATGGAGCGACTTGCATATGCTATGACACATTCTTCTCCACCAACCTTCTGCAACAAGACTCCTCTGATGCCCGTATCACTTGCATCAGTATTCAACAGAAAAGCTGCCTCTGGGTCTGGAAAAGCCAAAACAGGTCAGTCGTTTCCTTGAGCTTGTCGAAAGCCTCCTGACACACTCCTGTCCACCTCATCTTGGCCCCCTTCTCTGTAAGTCGGTGCAATGGCCTAGCTACTTTAGCAAAATCCTTGACAAAAAGTCTATAATATGAGGCTAACCCCAGAAAACTCCAGACCTCCGTCTGACTCTTTGGAACTGCCCATTTTTGAACTGCCGTCACCTTCTCTGGATCCGTCTGGACTCCATATTTAGAGATCAAATGTCCTAGGTACTTCACTTGTCTTGCAAATAACTGGCATTTACTGGGCTTTACTTTGAGGTTGGCCTGACTTAGCCTCTCCAGCACAATCTGCAGACGGCCAAGATGCTCCTCGAAAGATCTGCCAAAGATGATTATGTCGTCGAGATAAATGAGGCAGGAAGTCCACTGTAAGTCTGCCAAGACCAGCTCCATAAGGCGCTGGAAAGTGCTAGGCTAGGCGCATTGCACAATCCAAAAGGAAGAACATTAAAATGGTATAAACCTGTCCTTGTCACAAAAGCAGTCTTTTCTTTGTCATTCTCATCCACTTCCACCTGCCAGTAACCACTGGCTAGATCTAAGGTGGAAAACCACTGGGTAGAAGCAAGAGAATCAAGAGCATCATCAATACGTGGAAGTGGGTAAGCGTCCTTTACAGTAATCAAATCAAATCAAATCAAATTTATTTGTATAGCGCTTTTTACAACTGGTGTTGGCACAAAGCAGCTTTACAGAAACATGATTACAGGACAAAGAATCAGGCAAAACATTAAACATAGAATATACATAATACAGAACCCCCAGTGAGCGCGGAGGCAAGGAAAAACTCCCTCAGAGCTGCAGGAGGAGGAAGAAACCTTGGGAGGACCAAGACTCACATTAAAGGGGGGACCATCCTACCACTGGTCAAATGGCTTTTAATCAAATGGCTTTTAGTAACGTCGTTTAAATTCCTGTAGTCCACACAAAAGCGCAATGTCCCATCTTTCTTTCTTACCAACACCACTGGTGCTGCCCAAGGACTGCAGGATGGACTAATAATACCATTAGTAAACATGTCTTGAACTTCTTTGTTCATTTCATCTTGGAAATGAATAGACACTCTTCTTGGGACCATTCTAATGGGTGGGGCATCTTTTGTGTTGATCCGGTGCGAACAGAGGGGGGTTCTACCAAGGTCATGGGGACCCATACTAAAAACAGACACATTTCACTGTACCAGTTCCTTAACTGCCTCTAACTGTTCTCCACTGAACCCTTTATTAGACAGCCCTAATTGACTAATTATATTATCTACTTGGCCAGCAGGGGTCATTTCAAAAGCATCATCAATGGATTGGCAAAGTTCTATATCTGATGTAAAACCCCCTAATGACATGGCTTTCTTTAACTCAATTGGTTCTGTGGAGATATTCATTATTCTAACAGGAGTTTCTCCCTGAATAACTTGACCGACAGAACGAGCAATAAGGAGGTCATGTCATTCTAGCAGCACTTCACTGGGCTTCACCAAGCCATAAACCTCACCCAACTGTACCCCTGGCACTAACCCAGACACCACTACCTCAGAACGGAGGGGAGAACTACATTTTCCTTAACCACAACTTTGCCCACCTCCCCCCTCCCAAATGCCCCAACTAATCGCAAACTCTTTCCTAGGAGTATACAGGTGTTTGCTTTCAAATCAATAATAGCCCCAAACTTGGACAGGAAATCAGTACCCAACAAAACTGACTGGTTGATATTTCCTCAAATTAAAAACACATGCTTCACCTTTAGCCCATCAAAAACAAAAAGACCTTCCCAAGTCCCCATAATATCCAACAACGCCCCATTAGCCGCTAGCACCTTCTCTTTATAAGTTTGTAATTCTACCAGAGCATTAACTCGCAAATCAGAAAAGAATGTGCTGCTTAAAAGAGACACTTGTGCTCCAGTGTCTATAAGACACCTGGCTGGCTGTTCTAACACCTTTCCATGGATATAAAATCCCATACCAGCGCTTTTTAAACACAACAGGGGCTGACTGGGCAGAGCTGGATGGGTGGGTAAGCAGCCCAAAACACCCACCCGTTCTAGTTTTCCGACGGCTTGGACTTTTACAATTTCTACTTATGTGGCCAAAGTCACCACAACGCCAACATCGCCGTCTAGACGGGTCTGAATCACTCCTAGACCTAAGCCCCCTATTCCCCATATAAAAGTTGGTGAATGTACCCTTTCCTCTTTTAATTTCCTAACCTCCTGTGTCAAATGATCAATGGCTTTCAGAACCTCGCTAAGAACACCTGCATCCCCCTTCTCACAAACTGCCTGAACACCCCGGACCTCAGAATCTTCTGGTACACGGTCCTCCCTCTAAATCCCGTTACACCTCAAGCTCTGTAGCTAAAGTAATAGCCTCCTCCAGACTTTTTGGTTTGGCTGCCCTCAACTGGACCCTTATATAGCCCCTTCCCACCTGACTAATAAAATGGTCCTTTGCCAGCATATCCACTACCTTACCTTCTACCCTGGATAAGCTCTCTGTACCAGCCTCCTCACTTTATTTCCAAATTCACAAGCAGACTCCCGACCCTAACGTCTATAAGTTTGAAAATTTAGTCACTCAACTTCTTCATTAGCTGTTGGGGTTAAATATTTCCCTAAGTGTGTCTTCAGCTGCCCATAATTAACTCTTGCATCAGCAGGTAAACCCAAAAAATCTTCCCAGGCCTTTCCTTTCAGTAACAATGTCATAAACTTCACCCTTAAATTATCATCCCAACCATTTAATTCAGAAGCTAACTCAAATTGTCTAAGCCAATCAAAAACATCTGGCATAAATGCAGGCCTAGAGACACATGTATTAGAATTACTCGGAGACTCCATCTTTATTCTAATCTGACCCGGCTCAGTTTGAAGTCCTCGCACTGGTTGGTTGTAATGTGATAATGTAAGTCAATTTATCCTGATTATTTATCATTACTATATAATATAGCATTCCTCACATGCAAATATGTTCCCTTTTGCATTGTTTTTCATTATCTACACACACAGGAAGACATTTAATCGAATTCTTTCAATATACTTCAAAATATTTTTTGAAATGCCTTATGTGGCACTATTCCTCATGTTTCACATTAAAGAGATTATGATTTTTTTAAAATCCTGAATGTCACACCATATGAAAGATTTAAGTTGTGTTGAATCATCACCTCCACCAGCACCAGCAGCAGCGTTAGCTTAGCACAGGCTAGCGCTCAACCATGGCATGCTCGCCTGCAGCGCTGACTCGTCTTTTATGGAAATAAAGGGAAGGGAAATCGTTTAGCTAATGCCGCCTGACAGCCAGAACGGTAACTTAACCAGCCAGGCTAGGCTAAGCTAAGTTAATGCTTTGCTAAAGCAAGCTACGATAATCTAACCACAGTCCAGCAGGTGTAACACCTGCATGCTAACCAACACCAGCCAGCAAAACAAACAGAAAAAAACAAAAAACCCGCTTTCGGCTTGTGCCTACGACCAAATCACAGCCGTGATTCTATTCGTGATAACACACTCCCTCTCGTGTTCTATTGCTTAAATATATTAACATAATAAATTAAGATAATGGGCATGCCCCCCCCCCTCCTCAATCCTAACTTACTATCAGTGTGTATTCTTGCTGACCAAGGCTACCCTCCATTGGTTATTGTAGTATAGTTTATATAATGCTTGTTTAATTAGCCAGTATGTTGTAGTAGGCTATGAGAGCAAGTTACCAAATTACTATAAAGTGCGAGCAATGCAGGATTAAAGTAAGCAGGGATGTTTTATCCTGTACTAGGAACCAAAAACACAAGCTTGGAATAATAATTCAATAATCAATAGTCATATCAATTAACCCTTTTGTTATGTTCCGGGTCAATTTGACCCATTTTAAAGTTTATAGATCTAGAAAAAATAGTTAAAAGTGTTTTTTTCAGTATGAAACTTCTTCTGCTTGCCTTAATTACATCCCCTGCAAAAACTAAAACTAAAACAGCATTGCAATGTTATGTTTAAATGTTATGTAAAACTATTGTTTCATGTGTTGGTGTTTGGTTTCTTATGGATAATCACCTTGGTGAATCACCTGCCCAAGCTAAAGCAACAGCATTTACATATCTACTGTCCCGTCGCTACATTCTGTTTAACTGGAAATCAGCGTGTCTTCCCGCACAGGGTCAAAGAGTAAAGAACACATTGTTCTTAAAGCTGTAGAAGCTAAAATATTCAAGTAGAGGATCTGTACAGAGAGTTTACAAAGTGTAGCAGCATTTCTGAATTATTTACATTTAGAATTCCAAGCTTTTACACTAAACAATAAACAGAATAAAGAATAAAATAACATTACTGTTCCCTTAAATGAGCTGCTGGTGTATCTTTACAGTGTAAACGAGCAGCTCAGTATTCTCTGCTGAGACACAGAAAAGCACCACACTGTTAAGATACGAACGCACCAAAGTCACCTGCCTCTTAAAGGGAATGACAACTGGCAAATTGATTGGTATATTTCACGTTACAGCCAACACATATTTGCAAAGCAGAAGCTATGCAGGAGAGAAATAAATCATAACTTTCAGTAGGAGGTAACTTGCTCTTACAGTCTACAACACTCTGATAATCAACACATATATTACACTAATGCACGGACAACACAAAGATACAATATGCAAATATATGGGATTTTTTTTACTGTGTATTTAATTTTTTACTGTGTACAAAATGTCTTTTGAGTATAAAATCAATAATCTAAAATATTTCACAACACATTTATGTATGTACTGTCTGTAGTACGTGTAACACTGAATACACAAATAGATCTAAATCATTACGATAATTGGAGAAGACGTGTTTTTTCATTGAGCTCATCAGTGTTCAACTGTTTCTTATTAATCTCTGTTCAAATGATGTTTGTGTTTGTCATCTGGAAACAAAACACCATTTTAAGAAGAAGAGAGAATGTAGATTTGAATGTAAAGTTTTGTTTTGTAGGAGGATTGAGGGGATTTGCTCATTGTGTTTGTTTTTATTTGAGTGTATATTCTGAGAATATGAGAAATGCTTTCAGAAAACAAACAATCCAGAAAAACTGTAAATACAGATCCCTTCCGGAACATACTGTTCTACCTGCAGTTTTTTAGAGTTATTTGAGTTTTAAAGGTCACCTTCTCACCGTCTCACACTCTTCATTTTGCATGAGCTGTTTACATTACATTTGCATATGAAGAAAGTACAAGAACATCATTCCCCAAAGTCGCGCATTCATCTGCTCCACTCACACCTGTAACAGGTAAGTGCACTGTTCACTGCTGTAAACTATAATGCAATTCATCTAAAATTGATTCATCTGTCTGAGATTATTTAATAAACATGTATTAATACATGTACTGTAATAAAAACACTGTGAAATGTACAGTTACTTTTCAACAGCAGTTAACCTGTAAGATGCTGCAGCATAATTTACAGTGAGCAATTACAGTACCTATAATATACTGCACTGTAATTACAGTATTACAGTATTTAGAACAAGTGGTGTGTTTTTATTACAGCTAATATTAGACTACTGTAAAAGACCTCACTATAAACAACACTGCAAAAAATATTCATTGGCTCATCTTAACTCAGTCGAGTTCTCATTTATATTTGACCCAGTTAATTTGAAAATACATACAATTTTAAGTTTATTCAACTTAACTGAGTTTTGTTCACATAATAGTTTAATGAGCTCAAACATTTTTTTTCAAGTACTGTGGTCTTAAAAAATGAGTTTATTTAAAATTCGTTTATATTATTGAATTGTCAATATTCTCCTTATAGCATTTGTCATAACACTGGGGAAGCATAAGAGTGAACTTTGTAGCTCCAAGTCAACAAACTGTTACAACTGGTAACTTGCTTTTACAACCTACAACACACATACATACACTAATCCACGACTAGGATCAGGTAGCTTTGGGCAACAGACATCACAAAGATGGTAAGTAAGGGAGTGGCCACACCCAATATGCAAATATATGGTACCAGAAACCTATAGGAGAGCTGTATAAATCAACACTAGATGCGTTATGGTCGGACTGTTATGGTCCCTCGTTAATCCATCATCAGGTCTGGAGGTTTGGAGATGATTACAGGTGTGGTATTTGCATTTGAAAGCTGTGAGCTGTGGCTGTGAACCACAACATACAGTTACAGGAGATCTCAATAGAAATTTCAGATTTAATTCAAGAAATATCCTACACTGAAAAAAATGTACTTTGGACCAATCTAAAAAAAATACTAAAAAAAATCAAAAACCTAAATATGTTTTCAGCTTATATTTATGATTTTGACAGATATTGCCTCCAAAGGATTCTCAACAGTGTATTAATAATGTGCATTTTATTTATGCATATTATTACGTTATGTCATCTGTCCGATTACTTATGAGCCTCTGAAATTAGGAGGATTTGTAGAAAATAGGTTATAATTCCTAAACACTTCGTAGGATATTTATTATTTGTTCAACCTTTTTAATTAAACCTGAAAATCTACACTTCAATAACTTCTCATTAGTTTCATGTCAAATCCAGTGTGGTGGCATGTAGAGAACAAAACATGAAGATTATTAGTCACTGTTTAAATAGTTCTGGACCTACTACTAAATATACGTTTTTAAAAGTAATATAATGTTTTTTGTTTGTTTTTTTGTCTTATAAGCAGGGTGTGAATTATACCATGATAATTGGGGTGTAAATGGAAACCAGTACAGTGCAGGCTTGTGCTGCACTAAACTGTCTTACAATCTTTACAGTAGTGTCTCGCTTCCTTACTGTAATGTCTACAGCACAAAAAAAAATAATCCACAGTTAATCCTGTAAAGATACACACATTGGCTGCTACTTTCCATCAGCTTTTTTGCCATTACATATTTATTCATATTCTGCAGCATCTCTTCCACAGGAATCATTTGTTATTTAATTCTAAATAAATAGAAAATAACAATGTAACTGAAAATCCCTGTAGATAAGGATTTTGTCCCTTATCTCATTCACATATTTTGACACACAATATTAAATGTTTAGGGGAGATGTAGCAATGCATTTATATAGCTTGGCTAATGCCGTTTAAAAAGCTTGGCTATTCAAATGAGCCTAATAAAAAGATTTAAAAAAAGTATTACCTTAAAAAATTGTAATACAGCAGTTTATTGTAAAACTACTCATCTGAGTAACTATTTTCTTACTAGGTTCTACTGCAGCGTGTGAAGCTTTTATTTGTTTGTTCATATTTCCATTCCACCTTCCCAACAGTTTCCCTGCATTAAAGTAAATTTATTTTCCCTGCATTAAGTAAAGTTATTTATGTAAGGAAAAGTGTTTTTAAAGTAAATATTTAAGAAAGCTAAGAAGATAGCGCTACTAACACGTAACGCTATAGCTTGAGCAGCTTGCGCACCTTAACTTAGACACCTGACCAACAATGATCCAGCAGGCAGGTAATGAACCAACCCACCCCACCCCCACCCTAGATATAATTCGCACCCTGCTTATAAGGCTAAGACACTTGATTTTATTTGATGTGTGTGTGAGCAATAAGTGCAACATAAGTAAAAAGTGCAGATATTTGTGTATAAATGTGTTTCTCTCTGTTTTTAGGGTAAATCATGATGAAATCAGAGGTTTTGCAGCACTGGATCCTGCTGGTCGTGGTTCTCCTTGGTGCGTTCTCTTCTTCTGATCAAACTTCTGCTTGTTTTTATTAAATAATTCCCAGGCGTTTATAAAATATCTTGTTTTAACAGGGATCTGCAGATCAGCATGTTCTGCTAATCAGTATCACTTCATATCGAAGGGCAGGTCATACTCGGAGGCTCAGCAGTACTGCAGGAGCACGCACACGGATTTAGCCACCATTAACAGCGAGGCGGATATGCAGAACCTGCTGGCCACGGTTTCGGGCGGCTACAGCGGGGCGGCCTGGATCGGCCTGTACCGGCAGAGCACGCCTCTGTGGCACTGGTCTCTGCCTGATCACCAGTATTACACTCACGGAGGAACCCAGTACAGGAACTGGCAGCCCGGAGAGCCCAATAACAGCGGGGGGAGTGAGAACTGTGGCAGTATGGGAGATAACGGAAAGTTCTCAGATACTCCCTGCACTGTAAAAAAACCCTTCATCTGCTTCAACTGTGAGTTTCTGGAACCCTAAACCAGTGTTATTTAACCACTTAACCAGATATTTTTACCAGGTAGCACTACAGACATCACAAAAAAAACATTAAAACAATATTTACTGATCTTTACAGTAAATGTTAAAGTTATATCTCTATACAGTATCTCACAACACCCCTCACATTTCAGTAAATATTTTAATATATATTTAAATTGTACAAAACTGAAGATAAAACACTGTGATAAAGTGTACAGTAGTCAGTGTACAGCTTCAGTATAACAGTGTAAATTTACTGTTCCCACAAAATAACAGACACTGCAACTAAAGTAAGACAAGCTCTGAGAGAAAATGGACAAATCGTGTAAAGATTATGTGGCTCCTAAAATTTGAGCACCTATGGGGCATCCTTAAACTAAAGGTGGAGGAGAGCATGGTCTTTAACATCCATTTTGCTAGTATTTCCCCACACCCATGACTGAAAGAGAAGGAAAAGAGAAGGGAGCGAACTCAGATGATTGGGCAGGAGTAGAGAAGTGGAGAAAATAAATGAAGGAGAAAGATGGGGATGGAGGTGGGTGCGAGGTTGTTCGACACGCAGGTAGAGAGGAAGTGGCGGTTTATATATGTTGGAGAGTGGGAGGAGTAAGGGCGTGGATCAAACTCCCAAATTTACGTTATAAAACTCCACAATAAAAAAAAAATAGTAATGGTGGCTACACAAAATATTGACACTTTGTTATACAGTGATGTTATAAATTGTTAAAAAACTGTTATACATTGTAAAGTTAAGTCTACTTAAATCATTTGAAGTAATTTGTTTCCTTAAATTAATTAAGTTTTTAAAACTCATTTTTTTAGTCATTTATAAAAGTGTATACGTGTATATATACGCGCTCACACATGTTCACCTAATTTATAATAGTTTAGTAATGTTTGGAAATATCCAATTTTACAGAAATTTGTTTGCTTGCAGCCGGGAACAAGTTATTAATGCCCAAACTGAATAAAATTCATTGGCTCAACTTAACTTAAAATGAAATCATTTTTCTTTGGCTCACTTAAGTTGTAAATATATACATTTTTTTTTTATTTAACTTAATTGTATGTTTATTCTACTTAACTGATTCAAAGCTAGATGATAACTTTAATAAGTTTTGTTCACACAACAACAGTTTAACTACGTTGTTTTTCAAGTACTGTGGGCTAAGTGTTCAGAATGTTTATACAGAACTGCCAATACTGAGAGAATACATAAGAGTTAACTTTGTATCTCCAAGCCAACATACTGTGACAACTAGGAAACCAGAATAGAGGCAAATTGCTTTTACAGCCTACAACACTGATGCACTGATGCACAACTAGGATAAGGAGATGGTAAGTAAAGGAGAAGCCACACCCAATATGCAAATATATGGTGCCAGGAGCCTATGGGAAAGCAGTATGAACCAACACTGTAGAAAAAGCATTGACACGTAGTATAAAATACACTTGATAATATTAGTTCTCCTGACTAAAACACTAAATCACTTTTTAGAGTGCAACTGGTGTAATGAGTTGCTTCTCATTTCTTCATGTGGAAAAGTTGTCAGTCAGTTTGAGAAATCATTGGTATGCATCAAATAATTGATGTGGGGTTGATGCTGCAGTTGGTCAGGTCTAGGTTCAGCAACAGTATGTGCTGAAAGAATGAGGTCAGCTGACTACCTGAATATACTGAATATAGACCAGGTTATTCCATCAATGGATTTTTTTCTTCCTATTCCAAGATGACAATGCCAGGATTCATGCGGCTGGAATTGTGAAAGAGTGAAACAGGGAGCATGAGATCATAATTTTCACACAGTCCAGATCTTAACCTCATTGAGAATCTTTGGGATGTGCTGAAGAAGTGCTGGTTTGTTCAGTGGTCAGACTCTACCATCATCAATGCTGCTGCTTGGTGAAAAATTAATGCAACACTGGATTGAAATAAATCTTGTAACATTGCAGAAGCTTATTGAAACAATTCCACTGTAAATGTGTTCAGCAATCAAAGCTAAAGACGCTCCAACCTTATATTCTTATCAGTACAGTAAACAGCTGAGAGGTTTAACATCATGTTAAAGGTTAAAGGATTCACTCTCTTATTTACCTCTTTTTTTATTTCTGTTTTGTAGCTCGTAGAGATCAGAAATACGTTTTGATAGAGACGCCAATGACCTGGAAAGAAGCTCAGAGCTTCTGCAGACTTAATCACAATGACCTGGTCAGCGTCACAAACCCGGAGGAGAACCTGGAGATCCAGACATTCACGATACCCAGTGAACGGCATTTCATCGGCCTGTTTAAGGATAATTTCACCTGGTCAGACAGCAGCACTTACGCTTTCAGGTACTGGGCAACCGGCCACCCGGCGGCTGGGAACGTGAGCGACTGCTGTGTGGGTTTGTGGGTTTTGAAGGGGCCGTGGGTATGTGGGAAATGCTCTGTGGCCATACCGTTCTTCTGCTACACCGGTGAGTGAGGGACAATTCTGTTTAATTCATTATAAAAATATCATTTCCTTACTTCCTTTTTGTGCTTCTCATTATATACGCACTGATAAACCATACAGAATGCACCGAGAATGAGCTGCTGTAATGTACTGAACCATTATCTGTGTGAACGTAATGATGATACAGCTTGCAAAAGTATTCATACTCTTTGAACTTTTCACAGTTTGTCACCTTACAAGCACAAACCTAAATGTATTTTATTGAGATTTTATTAAGTATTAGACCCACACAAAGTAGCACATAACTGTAAAGTGAAATACAAATTATACATGGTATACATGGGATTGAGAATTTTATATAAATTCTGATATTAACTTTTATATCAGCTGCAGGTCTTTTGGGGTTCTTCTTTATAAAGCAGCTGAAGATCAGTCAGGTTGGATGGATAGCGTCTGTGAACAGCAGTTTTCATGTCTCTCCACAGAAGATCAATGGGATTTAGGTCTTTAGGACTTTAACTGGATCATTCTAACACATGAATATTCTCTGATCTAAATCATTCCACTGGAGCTCTGTTTAGCTGTATGTTTAGGGTCATCGTCTTGCTGGAAGGTGTATCTCCTTCCCAGTCTCAAGTCTTTTACAGCCTCCAACAGCTTTTCTTCTTCCAGAATTGTTCTGACCAGCTTCCTAAATCTGTCCCTGCTAAAGAAAAGCATACCCACAGCATGATGCTGCCACCACCATGTTTAGACCAAAACATTTAACTTTGGTCTGATCTGAGCACAGAACCTTCTTCCACATGTTTACTGTGTTTCTACATGACTTGTAGCTACAAACTGCAAACAGCACTTCTTACATCTTTCTTTCAACAATGGTTTTCTTCTTCCACACTTCTATAAAGATCAGATTTGTGGAGAGCAGGACTTATAGTTGTCATGTGAACAGATTCTCCTGATCCACCTGAGCTGTGGATCTCTGCAGCTCCTCCAGAGTGATCATGGGTCTCTCGGCTGCTTCTCTGATCAGTGCTCTCCTTGCTGGATCTGTCAGTTTGGGTGGATGTTTGGTTCATGTCTTAGTAGGTTTGTAGAATCAGTTGCAGAATGCATTTTCCTTCATTTTTGGATGATGGATTAAAGAACAGAGCTGTTTGGGATGATTAAAGCTTGGGATATGTTTTTATTACCTTACCCTGCTTTAAACTTTTTCTCCACAACTTTATCTCTGATCTGTCCGTTGAGTTTTTTGGTCTTAATGATGCTGTTTGTTCACTAGTGTTCACTAACAAACTGCTGAGGTCTTCACAGAACAGAACTAAATTACACACAGTTGAATTAACTCCATTAACTCATTAAGCTTTCTGAAGGAAATTTATTTAGGGGTTTTAGGGTTATGGGGTTGAGTACTTTTTTAGATTTTAATTTTATTACAATTTTAAAAACCATGTAACATTTTCATTCCACTTCACAATTTCTGGTTGTTATGTAACAAAATATGAAAAGGTACAAGGGGTGTAAAAAAAATTGCAATTCACTGTATGCAAACTAACAGTTTTTATACATTTGTTTTTTAAAATATGTTATGAATGAACTTAATGGTTGTGAATGTGTTTATTGTTATAGAGAAAAAGAAGCAGATATTAAAGGTGGAGGTTCAGACAGATGATGATGCCAATGATCCTGTAGTGAAGGAAGCTATTTTGGAGAAGGTGAGTCTTGCTTTTGTTGTTTTATTCTATAAACTACAGACATTTCTCCCAAATTCCAAATAAAAATGTTTCATTTAGAGCATTTATTTGTAGAAAATGAGAAACACATTAATATTCTCTGATCTAAATCATTCCACTGTAGCTCTGTTTAGCTGTATGTTTAGGGTCATTGTCTTGCTGGAAGGTCTCAAGTCTTTTACAGCCTCCAACAGCTTTTCTTCTTCCAGGATTGTTCTGTATTTATTTATCTCCATCCATCTTCCATCCATCAACCCTGACCAGCTTCCTAAATCTGTCTCTGCTGAAGAAAAGCCTCCCCACAGCACGATGCTGCCACCACCATGTTTCACAGTGGGGATCAGGGTGTGTTCAGGGTGATGAGCAGTGTTACTTTTCCTCCACATATAGAGCTTTTTTTATAAATGTGTTTTTTAAAATATGTTATGAATGAACTTAATGGTTGTAAATGTGTTCAAGAATGGTTGAGAAATGGCTGAAATAAAAAAAGATGCAGAGCTTTCAGACCTCAAATAATGCAAAGAAAACAAGTTCATATCATAAAGTTTTAAGAGAAATGTGGTGGAATAACCTTGGTTTTAATCACAGTTTTAATCTCATGCATCTTGGCATCATGTTCTCCTCCACCAGTCTTACACACTGCTTTTGGATAACTTTATGCTGCTTTACTCTGGTGCAGAAATTTAAGCTGTTCAGCTTGGTTTGATGGCTTGTGATCATCCATCTTCCTCTTGATTAAATTCCAGAGGTTTTCCATTTGGTAAAATCAAAGAAACTCATCATTTTTAAATGCTCCTTATTTTTCCCAGAGCTGTATATAATAAAAACACAAACTTTTGGAATGATCTTGTGAAGAAATAACCTACTCAAATAGAGTGTATATATCTAAATACTCTATATGCCCAACTATCTGAGGACACACCTTCTATAATGAATTAATGGATTCAGCTACTTCAGCTTGTCTACCTCCTATAGACAAAGAAGCATTGCCAATAGAATAGGACTCTCTGCACAGCAGCCAATTTTATTGATTTTAACTCTTTCCCATGGTTTATATACTGTAGCTTCACAATCTACACAATAGTTAAACATTTAACACCTTTCTAGAACTCCTTTTTAACTCACTTTTGTATTTGTTTAACTCCCTAAATTCTTATGCCAGGGGTATGTAATTAGAATTCAGCTTGGTCCAGTTAGAGAAAAATTCTCCAGGCCGAGGTCCGGACCGTCGCAACTTGTGTTATGATTCAGTATTATATACTGTTTACTGAAGAAGCCTATAGTAGTTCTGTCAGTGTTTTATTTCATCAATAACTGAAAGACTGAACAAAATACACATACTAGTATATTTCAACAATATGTATTGTTTTAAATAGACCTGTCACAATTATTACATTATCAACCCATCATACAATAAATGGAAACACCCTGAACTTATCGAGTCTATTAATGTGAATCTGTATGTTCACTTTGTTTTTAAAATGCTATATTTATTCAATTTGATTTTATTTATATTAGATTTAGGCCTGTCTGGCATGATAATTACATGAATGACAGATCATACAATATTTGGAGAAATGTCAGCTTTGTTTAAAAACAGTAGTTTTATTTTATTTAATATTATTACTGGTAGGGTTGTTTGGGAGTAGAGAGAGCGCGCCTGTGAGCGAGGGAGTTTTTTTCGTGCTGAGGAGTTCTGATCAGGTGCAGTAAAATAAAATATTTTGCACTCTTGTCTCGGTTGTTTCTCTTTAATTCCTCCAAGTAACACTAGTACTAGTATGTTTTATAAAGGTAGTATTTTAATGTTTTTTTCTGGTGCGCACCACCTGCTATTAGCTTTTCTCACTTTATTCTCCCACTTCTCACCGCCTGCTTTGCCTGTGTGGCTCCGCGCTCTCGCATCTGCACAGATCTGATTGGCAGAGGAAAGCGTTTGGTGATCTTACAGCACACGTGATTGGTCTGTGAGTTTAATGCGCTGTAAAGCACCTAAACCATAAAGACAAGAAATGTTCTGCCACTTTAAATAAACACTGTCAGAATTAAATCCTTCTCAGTAGTTTACCGGACTGGGTCCGGATCCGGACCGCGGCCCGCCTATTAGTGACCCCTGTCTTATGCTATCACTGAAGAAAGTTAGCTTGTGTTTTTGGTCACTAAAACAGGATAAAACAACCCTGCTTACATCCAGTCAGTTTTTCTTTTCCCTTCTAGAATATCTTTATTCCTGCATTACAGTTCTCAGTGCATTACAAACACAGTTTGTAGTAAAGAAGATTGTAACTTGTTCTTATAGCCTACAAAATGTAGGTTAAACAAACAACCACTATACAAAACACAATAGAACACCCAATGGAAGGTAGCCCTGGTGGGCAACACTACACACTGATGGTAAGGATTGGGTGAAAGATGCCCATTATGCAAATAAATGATGCTAAATGTTTCATCATCAGTAGAGTGCTAAGATATTTTAGCTACACTTGACCTTAGTGTGTCTAAGCTGTTTAATGTTGGTAATATTCACTGATTATAAAAAAATATATTGTAAATTATTGCTTCAATGTATTGAGTAGATTCTATAGTTTTTTAGTGTAAATATTGGATCTATAACAAGATGGTGCTAACAGTTGTCTCCAACTAAATAAGTAAAATAAGTGGGCGGAGTTTAATAGTTTGGCAGTATTTATTGGGATTAAATCTGAATGAGTTAAAGTTATGTGGAAATTAGCACTGTAAACTCTAATTAGTTCAATCTATTCAAATCATTTGAGGTAATTTGTTGTTTTTAACAAATGTTTATAATTCATAAAACTGTATGGAGTTAAAAAAAAAGAGAAAAACCACAAGAAATTACTACAGCTCAGAAAATGCAGTGAAAATGTAGTGATTCCCCCCGGGTTACCTTAGATAAACTTGTATATGATTTATTATAATGAAGTGTTTGGTCTCTGTGTTGTAGGCTGTAAGAACAAGCAGCATTTTCTGACCTGCAGTAACTTGATTTGCTGTGTGCTGCACTGTTTCCTTCATTAGCATTTTCTTTTCTCTGTCTGATTTGTTAATGATTTTATCCCTGTTTCTGTTTTTCAGCTGTGGGCGGTGGTGAAGGAGAATAATATGGCACACAAGACCAATCTGAGCTGGATACTGCGGCCGGATGGAAACGTCTTTCACAAGAGGAAAACATTCATTGGTCCCACAAAGTGTGACTGAAACCGAATTAATTTCCTCACAAACTATCCACTTTATTAGAAACACTTACCCTCTGTTCACTGTTTCACTTCCTCACAGCACTAGGCTACAGTAAACCCAAGGGCGTAGGAGCGGGTTTGATATTGGGGGGGGGACACATTTGCCAATATGAACCCAAGCCCACCCTGTAGTTTCCTAGAACAACATTTGTGGAAATTACTTTTAATTAAAAGTAAATTATTATTAAAAGGTGACTTTACAACCTAAACATGTTACTCCACGTTACAGTTACTGTTGTTAGAAAAGAATATGAATGCAATGTCTGAATTGTATGCATATAACAAAAATGATCAGTTATCACCTAATATTTAAAGTAATATAACAAATTTGGTTATTATTATTATTATTATTATTATTATTATTATTATTATTATTATTATGTATTGGCATGTCAATTCTGTCATATCTTTACGTTTTCTCCTGCGCTTTATTTTTTTCTACTGAGAGCTCTTCTTAAGATGGTGTCCTTTTATGTAAAAGAATGTAACTTTATAGACGTTGTACGTTTCATAGACATGTGGTCACTTTGAGCTACAAATTAACAGAAGTCAGGTTAGATCAGTGTTTCTCAACCCTGTTCTTACATGTTATACTGCATATTAACACTGTTCTCCATATTCTAGAGCTTCCTCTGCTTTAAAGGCATTTAATAGAGTAAGTGGTGGTATGATGTGTTTAATACACTGCTGGATATACATGATTAATTTAGGCTCCATAGGGGGCTAAGAGATTTTATCAGGTAAATTCGGTAAATGACTGTTTATTAGCCGATCAGCTGGATCAGGTGGAAAACACAATTTTGGGGCAGTGATCAGGGTTAAGAAACTGCTTTAAACTAAAACATAAAGTACTGTACTATATTCTGGCTAACCACTACATCTGGCTTCTAGCAAACTAGTTAACTAAATGAATTTTCGTTCATTATAGCTCACAGTAAATCCTGTAATCCTAAATTAATAAACACAGCTTGACAAAATGAAATAGTGATTAGCTAATCAGGTACAGGGCAAGTTGAACATTACATATATAGTTTTTTTTCTTTAACCTTGACTCCCAATATAACTAATTCCAAAGTTAAGCTAACTCACTAACACAGCTGCAGTTTATTAATCACAGTGGGATTAAACTTTTTGCTGATTCAGAGACGTGTATTTTTAACCAGCTATCAGAAACATATCATCACTGTTGACGTGGTTAACCTACCGTTACCTTTTTTTTTTTTTTTAATCTCCTTATATCCAGATCGGTTTTTAAATCAGCTGCTGCTGCAGCCCGATCCCGCTGCTAAATCTCACAGCGAGGGGGCGGGGCTTCCACCACCAGCACACTGCCTCTCCTCCCCGCGTCGCAAAACCAGCAAGCTGATTGGCTGTTTCTACTGAGAGGCGGGAATTAATACATGAACTGGCTCCGTGATTGGTCTGGTCTGTCTCCTCATTAATAGTACAGCTGATCTGAGCGAAACAATATCATTTTTGGGGGGGACAAATCTATGGAGTGAATTTTGTGCCAAAAGTTTTACGTAAAAAAATAAAATCCACAATCAAAATTTTAAGAATCAAAAGTAAAACATGTATGTTGCAAATTCAAAAGAGAAAAAATATATATCATATATATATATTTAAATATACTTGGTTATTTTATTATTCTTTGCACTTATTTGAAAATTATTTTAGTTTGGATTTTGCCAGTCTTTGCTTTCATTTTTGGATTTTTTTGGATTTTCTGTGGATTTTTGTGGATTTTGCTGCTAAAGACTTTTGCTTCTGGAATCTCTCCTTTGCTTCTGCTTCATTTTTTTGGTTCTGATTTTTGGCACACTTTTCACGGGTGGGCGGGGCTTAGAAGAAGGCGTTCCCCTTTAATCTCTATTGGTCACCTACCCTTGAACCCTCGTCTGAGACAGACCACGCCCACCCCGCCAGCTTCAAGCGCTCTTCCAAACAAGGCAGAGCGAACGGGGTTCAGCTCACAGCAGCACCAGCAGGTACTTTTCCAATTAAATTTCATACAGACGTTATGTTTAATGTTATATTTCTTTTTTAAGTAAGTGTTTAACTCTATTAAGATGCTCATGTTAGCGGGGTGTGCTAAATATCCATGCTTAAATTATACTAGTTAGTTAGTGAACACTAACCTACCTAGTCAGTGAGTTAGCTAGTTTACCTAGGTCATCTGGTCAGTGAGTTAGTGGGTTAGCTAAGCTAGTTAGGTTACCTAGTCTGTGAGTTAGCTAGTTAACCGTAACCAGCACTTACTTGGCTTTACCCTGGGGCATAATAACTAGCTTAGCTAACCCACTAGCTCACTGACTAGGTAACCTAACTAGCTTAGCTAACCCACTAACTCACTGACCAGATGACCTAGGTTAAGTAGCTAGCTAACTCGCTGACCAGATAACCTAGGTTAACTAGCTAACTCACTGACTAGGTAACCTAACTAGCTTAGCTAACCCACTAACTCACTGACCAGATGACCTAGGTAAACTAGCTAACTCACTGACTAGGTAGGTTAGTGTTCACTAACTAACTAGTATCATTTAAGCATGGATATTTAGCACACCCCGCTAACATGAGCATCTTAATAGAGTTAAACACTTACTTAAAAAAGAAATATAACATTAAACATAACGTCTGTATGAAATTTAATTGGAAAAGTACCTGCTGGTGCTGCTGTGAGCTGAACCCCGTTCGCTCCGCCTTGTTTGGAAGAGCGCTTGAAGCTGGCGGGGTGGGCGTGGTCTGTCTCAGACGAGGGTTCAGGGTAGGTGACCAATAGAGATTAAAGGGGAACGCCTTCTTCTAAGCCCCGCCCACCCGTGAAAAGTGTGCCAAAAATCAGAACCAAAAAAATGAAGCAGAAGCAAAGGAGAGATTCCAGAAGCAAAAGTCTTTAGCAGCAAAATCCACAAAAATCCACAGAAAATCCAAAAAAATCCAAAAATGAAAGCAAAGACTGGCAAAATCCAAACTAAAATAATTTTCAAATAAGTGCAAAGAATAATAAAATAACCAAGTATATTTAAATATATATATTTGATATATATTTTTTCTCTTTTGAATTTGCAACATACATGTTTTACTTTTGATTCTTAAAATTTTGATTATGGATTTTATTTTTTTACGTAAAACTTTTGGCACAAAATTCACTCCATACAAATCCACCTGTTTCTAATCGGTTCCTACGCCAATGAGTAAATCTATTCAGATTCAGATCGCAGTTTCAGTACAGTTCTATTATAACCACTCCAGAGATAAGATCTCATTAAAAGATTATTAAAAAAACATATAAATAAGTAAAAGTCTTTGGTGAAAACCCATCCCCAGCCGCTGATCGAGCCTGAGAGGCAAAAGGATCATCCTGGAGGCGGTTTTATAGAATTAAATGATCGAATGACTGTTTTAGTAACTATGATTTATTCTGTCCTGCATCTGTCTTCCTAAACAAATAACAAACAATGAGCCAATTCATATAAAAAAGATAATTTTATTTAAAGAAATAATGTGGTTTGTTATGGCTACTGCACTTGCACAGATCTCCTTATCATGTGGGATGTCTAGCTCCACTCTCTGCACATCCAGCAAGCTGATTTGATGTTTTTGTTCAAGGGCGGGACTTGAAGACACTGGGTTCATCAATGGATTAAAACACTTTAAGCACATTAAATAATTTAAAACAAGGAAAAAGTGTGTAGGGTTTGGCTCAGCAATGCACAAACACATCATTTTTAGGTTTCTTGCACAGATCTCCTTATCATGTGGGACATCTAGCTCCACTCCTTGCACATCCAGCAAGCTGATTGGATATTTTTGTTGAGGGGCGGGGCCTTATACATGAACAGACAGAGGGTTCTGAATTATAAGAGTTTTCAATACTGACACCCACTCTCTGGTGATTCTGAGACTAGTGTAGTGTAATGTGGTACGCGTGTATCAGGCACAGCTGGGTTAGTTTTATATGTTAGTGTTGCTACATATCAGTTTAACTAAGGCTACAACAACATAACACAATAAATACAATCATTGTTTACATCAAGTTAACAAAAAATGAATTAAGAATAACCATATTTACTCTTCATGTTCTGTACACTAAACAGGTGAGACAGAAAAAAATAAGATAAAAGTTTATTTAACATTTCTTAATATATTAAATAAAAGTACTTCTTTCCTGTTGGCTCCTGGTATCATTTATTAGCATAATGGGTGTGTTCCCCGAAAGCGCACCTACCATCAGTGTGTAGTCTTGCCCACCAAGGGTGATCTTTCCTGTTGGTTTTTTTCATTTGCATTGCATTGCAAATGAGTGATGCCAGGAGCCAATATATGAGATTTCAAAATATGTAAATGTTTTACTACTTTTTACAATTTGAATTTCAGGGGAAAAAAAGCTTTTTTACTTTTGCATCTTGTAAAAAAATCTCGGTTAGTGTTTATTGGTTTAATTTTTGGACGGTTTGGGGCTAAATTCAAAACACTTTTACTTCTTTCCCCATTTGCTATAGAAAAAAAAATGATTTCATAACTGAAATAAATTTTTTACACAAATTTCGGATTTTCTCCCCCAATCTGATGTTATAATCCATAACAAAATACACAAAAGGAAAAATCAGAGAATGAGAAAAGATTCTTTTTTTTTTATTCTGATTGTGAGGGGCAGAAATAGAAAAAATAAATAAATTGAAAAGTGAATGAAAACTTTGTCCGTCTTTTCTTAAATGGAAATATTAAATATTTACACCTAATCAGGTTCCAATTCTAATCAGTGGAACCAGCTTTACCAGCTTTGCTATATGTTCTGGAGGTTCTAGATACATTATGTCACTGAATCTGAGTAAAAGCATGATCTACAGGTTCTACAGGTCACTGTATGATAATGCCAGGCTCATCATTTTGCATCGTTCTTTTCATACATTTTGCATTCCAGGGACATTTCACAACATCTCACTTTTTCCACCAAGCTTTTTTTTTTTTACCACAAGTTTTACCAAAAATAATAAAATCTGCAAATTAAATTTTAAGATTCTAAAAGAAAAATTTGTAAAAAAAAAAACTAATTCCACAGAAAATGTACAAAAACACAAGAGTAGGTAGTAAAATCCTGGACAGTGTAGTTTGTGTTTATTGAAGTTGTCATTCTGTTCATTACTTAAATAGTTTATTGCCGTTGGGTTGTGTAGGATTAAACACAAATGATGAACTTTAGTTTAAAATGATTTTTTATTTATTAGCAAAATTATAATTTACAGAACATTCTAAATTCCTCTTCATGGACACACACAGTTCTTTACACATATTTACAGGTTTTATTTGATCATCTGTATCAGTTTACACCAGTAACCCTATAAGAACAGGAGCAGAACGGCTGTTTCAATTCCTCACATGAATAAAGAAGAGAATCCAGGATTTTGGTGTTTAAAATAATAAACCAGAGGAGAGAATATGGAATTTTATGTCACACTTTTCCTACTTATTAATTAAAATTAAAACCCTGACATAAATTAAAACCCTGCTGTATTTATATACTCTCTATCAAAAATATTCTTTTTTGCTCCCAATTTTCTGTCACAAAAGTAAACTGATAAATGCTACACTGCCCCCTCCAATAAAATAGAGGAACTTCTTTGCTTCTTATAGTGGTTTTAAGTCCTCGCTCCTTAATGACCTAAAACTATTTTTTTATATTTTTCTCTAAAAGTAAAAATATGAAAAATAGAAAATCTCTCTGAAAATATGAAACTCTTTCACAGTTAAACATGATTTAAAACTTTCTGTTTCAGTATTTGTTGCTGCTGCTCTGTAGTCTTGCAGATAATGAAGCACAAAGACAAGCTCTGTGTCTCCCTCCCTGAAAACATCATCTCATATAGGGCTGGAAAATTAAAGCATATCGATGGATTTCTTATCACCCGGAATAAAAATATATATTGCAGTATAAATGTTGGAGTTATGGTCCAGCCCTAGTTCATAATCAGTAGAAATCAGAACACTGATTAAGAAGCAACAATCAAATGAACACAGTACTCAATGAGTACTTCTGTTTTACCTCTAAAGGTTTTACTGGAATTCCTAAACCCCCTAAATCTTTCTGGTATGTTGAATTTACTAAGCCTCTACCTAAAGACACAGTTATCTTTACCACCATTACTGTACTTGTATTGTTTACTCTAATCCATTTGTTCACTATTCTCTTCTTCTCTCTGATTGGTTCTTGGTTCCTCGTTTTCTGAGTGAACAGGTGGAGCTGCAGCAGGTGGTGTTGGGCAGGTGGAGTCAGTAGTGAAGGTTACTGCACCGACAGCATCATAACAAACTCTGCAGGATAAAAACACATTAATAATAGTGTACATATTTTATGCACAAAACACATTTTATATTTTATTTTTTAAACCATTGAGTTCATGTAGAGTAATTTTAGTAAACAAAACAATACACTGTCATTCAAATACTTATTTGACAACAAGCAGAATATAGCTGTAATATACACTGAATCAGCATAATAATTCAACCCCTGATGTAAGTACTAGTGTTAGCCCTGGTGTTAGCTCTAGTGTTAGCCCCAATGTTAGCTCTAGTATTAGTCCCGGTGTTAGCTCTAGTATTAGCCCTGGTGTTAGCTCTAGTATTAGCCCTGGTGTTAGCTCTCGTATTAGCCCTGGTTTTAGCTCTAGCATTAGCCCTGGTGTTAGCTCTAGTATTACCCCTGGTGTTAGCTCTAGTATTAGCCCTGGTGTTAGCTCTAGTATTAGCCCTGGTGTTAGCTGTAGTATTAGCCCTGGTGTTAGCTCTAGTATTAGCCCTGGTGTTAGCTCTAGTGTTAGTCCCGATGTTAGCTCTAGTATTAGCCCTGGTGTTAGCTCTAGTATTAGCCCTGGTGTTAGCTCTAGTATTACCCCTGGTGTTAGCTCTAGTATTACCCCTGGTGTTAGCTCTAGTACTAATCCTGGTGTTAGCTCTAGTATTAGCCCTGGTGTTAGCCCTAGTATTAGCCCTGGTGTTAGCTCTAGCATTAGCCCTGGTGTTAGCTCTAGTACTAGCCCTGGTGTTAGCTCTAGTATTAGCCCTGGTGTTAGCCCTAGTATTAGCCCTGGTGTTAGCTCTAGTATTAGCCCTGGTGTTAGCTCTAGTGTTAGTCCCGATGTTAGCTCTAGTGTTAGTTCTAGTATTACCCCTGGTGTTAGCGCTAGTATTAGCCCTGGTGTTAGTTCTAGTATTAGTCCCGGTGTTAGCTCTAGTATTAGCCCTGGTGTTAGCGCTAGTATTAGCCCTGGTGTTAGTTCTAGTGTTAGTCCCGATGTTAGCTCTAGTATTAGCCCTGGTGTTAGCTCTAGTATTAGCCCTGGTGTTAGCTCTAGTATTACCCCTGGTGTTAGCTCTAGTATTACCCCTGGTGTTAGCTCTAGTACTAATCCTGGTGTTAGCTCTAGTATTAGCCCTGGTGTTAGCCCTAGTATTAGCCCTGGTGTTAGCTCTAGCATTAGCCCTGGTGTTAGCTCTAGTACTAGCCCTGGTGTTAGCTCTAGTATTAGCCCTGGTGTTAGCCCTAGTATTAGCCCTGGTGTTAGCTCTAGTATTAGCCCTAGTGTTAGCTCTAGTGTTAGTCCCGATGTTAGCTCTAGTGTTAGTTCTAGTATTACCCCTGGTGTTAGCGCTAGTATTAGCCCTGGTGTTAGTTCTAGTATTAGTCCCGGTGTTAGCTCTAGTATTAGCTCTGGTGTTAGCGCTAGTATTAGCCCTGGTGTTAGTTCTAGTGTTAGTCCCGATGTTAGCTCTAGTATTAGCCCTGGTGTTAGCTCTAGTATTAGCCCTGGTGTTAGCTCTAGTGTTAGTCCCGATGTTAGCTCTAGTGTTAGTTCTAGTATAACCCCTGGTTTTAGTTCTAGTATTAGCCCTGGTGTTAGCTCTAGTATTAGTCCCGGTGTTAGCTCTAGTATTAGCCCTGGTGTTAGCTCTAGTATTAGTCCCGGTGTTAGCTCTAGTATTAGCCCCGGTGTTAGCTCTTGTATTAGCCCTGGTGTTAGCTCTAGTGTTAGCTCTAGTATTAGCCCTGGTGTTAGCACTTGTATTAGCCCTGGTGTTAGCTCTAGTGTTAGTCCCGATGTTAGCTCTAGTGTTAGTTCTAGTATTAGCCCTGGTGTTAGCTCTAGTATTAGCCCTGGTGTTAGCTCTAGTATTAGCCCTGGTGTTAGCTCTAGTATTAGCCCTGGTGTTAGCTCTAGTATTAGCTCTAGTATTAGCCCTGGTGTTAGCTCTAGTATTAGTCCTGGTGTTAGCTCTAGTATTAGCCCCGGTGTTAGCTCTAGTATTAGCCCTGGTGTTAGCTCTAGTGTTAGCCCTGGTGTTAGCTCTAGTATTAGCCCTGGTGTTAGCTCTAGTGTTAGTCCCGATGTTAGCTCTAGTATTAGCCCTGGTGTTAGCTCTAGCATTAGTCCCGATGTCAGCTCTAGTGTTAGCTCTAGTATTAGCCCTGGTGTTAGCTCTAGTGTTAGTCCCGGTGTCAGCTCTAGTGTTAGCTCTAGTATTAGCCCTGGTGTTAGCTCTAGTGTTAGTCTCGGTGTCAGCTCTAGTGTTAGCTCTAGTATTAGCCCTGGTGTTAGCTCTAGTGTTAGTCCCGATGTTAGCTCTAGTATTAGCCCTGGTGTTAGCTCTAGTATTAGTCCCGATGTTAGCTCTAGTGTTAGCTCTAGTATTAGCCCTGGTGTTAGCGCTAGTATTAGCCCTGGTGTTAGTTCTAGTGTTAGTCCCGATGTTAGCTCTAGTATTAGCCCTGGTGTTAGCTCTAGTATTAGCCCTGGTGTTAGCTCTAGTGTTAGTCCCGATGTTAGCTCTAGTGTTAGTTCTAGTATAACCCCTGGTTTTAGTTCTAGTATTAGCCCTGGTGTTAGCTCTAGTATTAGCCCTGGTGTTAGCTCTAGTATTAGTCCCAGTGTTAGCTCTAGTATTAGCCCCGGTGTTAGCTCTTGTATTAGCCCTGGTGTTAGCTCTAGTGTTAGCTCTAGTATTAGCCCTGGTGTTAGCTCTTGTATTAGCCCTGGTGTTAGTCCTGGTATAATAATATACCATTTACACTTAGCATATATAGAATTAAGACGCTATTTACACAAACCGTACTTAGTTACGCCACAACACTTTAATAGTGTGATGTTACACTTTGTGTAAATAACATATAAATACCATTTGCCTAATTATTACTGCATAGATTAGTGTACATTGTTTATAATATGTGTGTGTGTGTGTGTGTGTGTGTGGTTTGGTAAGGGGGGGAGGGAAGGGGGCTTGGGGGGGGTGTAGATGATTCAGAATCTACCATCGAAATCTACAGTGCCGTCTCCATTAAGGTCCATCTCTTTCAGGATCTCCTCCAGCTCTCCTTTCTTCAGCTTCTCTCCCAGTAAAGTCTTCACCGCCTCTTTCATCTCATCCGGAGTGATCTTCCCATCCCCGTCTGTATCAAACTATATAACACACAATCAGAGCCTAAAAAAATACACCATCTCTGTAGAACACATGAAGAAACACACATATGAGAGCGGAGGAATCTGAGCTACGTTAAATGCATTTGTATGAATTAAAATGATATTTATGTTTAAATTAGTTAATAAATGCTCCATTATTTACACTGATTTGTCTGTGTTGATTTCATTAATACTGGTTTCTGCCAACATCTGTATAAAGAATTCACATTAAAACCTTCAGAAATTAGATAATTAATATACCTTTCTCTATTAGAGATTTGAGATTGTGATATTAATGATATGATTTTTAAATCAGACTGATTGGCAGAGCTTTGGTGTCTTTGTGTAAAATACGTTTGCAGGCCTAAAACTTTTGTAGAACACTGTATATTTTATATTTATACTATTATTTGAGTAATTTTATGAGATATGCTTCTATATTGTCCAGTATGCACAGCTAATAAAAATCAGTTTTATTGAGTTAGGTCTTTATTATCAATTACTTTCCAGATATAACTAAACTAGGCACAGCTACTGTTTCAGTTTTCTGAATAAACAAAATCAAAATCATCAGTTTTTTTTTTTTTTTCGAGATCCACACCAATATAAACACATTTAACCTTGCAGATGTAGAATTTAAGGTGGAGCAACAGTAAGAAATCAAGTTGCAAAACTAAAATTCAACTCAATTATTTAAGGTGGAACAGAAAAATCAAATAAGCAACTGTCAAACACTAATTCTATAACAGCTGCAGCACTTAAGGTGGGACAAGAGAAGCCAGTGTAGCTGTTTATCCACATGCTTGCAGCTTTGTGCCACCTTAAATGGTGCAGCAGGCACCTGTAACTGCTTCAGTGTTTTTAAGGTGGAAAGAAAATGTCAAACAAGCTGTTAGTGTTATTGTGATTGTGTAAATACAGCTCTGAAAAAAATGAAGAGAGCACTTCAGTTTCTCTGATTTTGCTATTTATAGGTTTATGTTTGAGCAAAATGAACATTGTTGTTTTATTCTATAAACTATGGACAACATTTCTCCAAAAAAATAAATATTGTGATTTAGAGCATTTATTTGCAGAAAATGAGAAATAGCTGAAATAACAAAACGTTGCTTTTTTAATAGTTCAGAAATCAATATTTGGTGGAATAACCCTGGATTTTAATCACAGTTTTCATGGATCTTGGCATCATGTTCTCCTCCACCAGTCTTACACACTGCTTTTGGATAACTTTATGCCTTTACTCCTGGTGCAAAAATTCAAGCAGTTCAGCTTGGTTTGATGGCTTGTGATCATCCATCCATCCATGATTATATTCCTGAAGTTTTTAATTTGGTAAAATCAAAGAAACTCATCATTTTTACGTGCTCTCTTATTTTTTTTACAGAGCTGACTAATAACAGCATTTCAGGTGGAACTGAAACACCAAGTTACTCAAGCTAGCACCTAGACACAATTTTTAAGGAGCTTTTAAGGAGCTTCACTTTATGAGGAGCTTCTAGAGTGTCTTTGTGTATTTGGGGGAGTTTTGTTGATGATTGTTTACTGTGGATCTGTGGAGCTTTTAAGGTGGTGGAGAGCCGCTGTGCTCCTTTAACACTTATAGGGGGTGTCTGTCTCTCGCCCAATCACATTCCACCGCTCAGGTCCAAGGGGAGGAGTGATGCTATAAGTCTAGCAGTGGGGGGTAAAGAAGAGAAATGGAAAGTGTGTGGAAAAGTTTTTTTTACCTGTTTAAAGGAGCTTTTTAGCTCTTTTATTCCGAGCATATGAGCTGTTTCCATCATCATCCTCGGCCCCATCAGCTCACAAAAATCATCAAAGTCCATCAGACCACCCACTGCCAACACACACACACACACACACACGGATCAGTGACTGTAAGAAAAAAGATCAATAGAACGAGAATTGTTTTATATTCTAGAAGTTCATCTCATAAAATCAGAATATCATTGAAAAGTAACTTTATTTCAGTAATTCAGTTGAAAATGTGAAAATTATATATTATATAGATATATTAAACACAGAGTGAACTATTTTAAGCGTTTATTTCTTTTATTGTTGATTATTATGACTTACAGCCAATGAAAACCCAAAAATCAGTATTTCAGATGTGTTAGTGTTTTATTAAGTCCAAAATCAGCGCAGTGCTTTCCTGCAAATTCTTACAGCACATATTTTGTACAGATTTAATTTTCCAGCAGGACTTGCCACATTGCCCGCACTGCCAAAAGTACCAATTTGTCTTATATAATATTCTAATGACAGAATTTTGGATTTTGATTGGCTGTAAGCCATAATGATCAACAGTAAAAGAAATAAACGCTTAAAATGGATCACTCTTCATAAAATAAATTAACTTTTTAATGATATTCGTTTGTTTTAGATGCACTAATACATGTGCTACTAAATGGTTCTGTGTAGTTTTTAATAACTCTGTTTTTCTGTGGTGCATTATACAATCTGAGCTTAATGGCAAGGCAAAACAATGACAACACAAAAAATCAACAGAACTACATAACTACCTAGCTAACAAATTAGTGCCCATTCCACCAGTAGAGAAATTACACAACATCTAACAAACAGCAGCAAATCTGCTTTTTTTATTTGCTTTCTGAATGGTTGTTTCTAAGCTAAGGCTTAGCTACCCAGTGAACAAGTTAGTGTATATTCCACCAGTAGATAACTCCCAAATAGCTTAAGCCCTATCCGGACGGGATTAGTTTCTCAGGGGGACGTCTGTGAAAAATATTTCACACTTCTACTCAGTGATAAAACTCCTGCATCCGGACTGCAATTGAAAAAAACAGGCTCATCACATAACCAATTTTCAACACTTAAGCAAACATTTTTAGTGTAAAGAAATATTACAGCATCATACTACATAAAAAAATATGTAATTTATTTAAAAAATATTTTTGTCACAGATTTTGGTCACTGGTGTTATCAGGACTCTATATATTATATTTTATCATAGATATTGTTAGCTCTGTTAAACTGTTCCCTGGGTCACAGGTCATCAAATAAAAAAGCATCTCAAGGCATGAGAAGGTGAGTCCATACTTGCTCATTTTATTTTATTATTTGACGATAATTCTTTTTATCAGGTAGCACATAACTTCTTTGTGTCACTGGTGTTATGTGCTGTAATTGAAAAAAAATAACATATTTTTATATCAAATATATTGCCATGTCTTTTATTTCATTGATTTTAAGTAGTTACACATGATCTCTTGACTGCCAATGAGGCAGGCTTTTCACAAAATCCTCCATTTTAATTAAAATGTCACTGGTGTCACAGTCACTGGTGTTACAGATGTGTTACCATGTGGTGTTTGTCCTTTTTCATGATTTTTTTTAATTAAAAGTATCCTGCATGAAATGTTAGAATCAGTCTCTTATATCAGTAGTGAATTTTTCATGTTTCTTGAATAAAAATGTACTATTGTTTTTTTTTTATAGGAAGATGCCTTTAAGTATAAAAGAAGGCCGCTTTATTTTTGTTACTTTCAGTGCTTTTGTATAAACATACTTTGGTAACATGTTAAGTTAAATGGAATTTCTTTATCACATTCAGCCACATTGTAATTTAAATTAAAAATAAATAAATTGATGACAAAATAAAAACTTCAAGATGGTTTAACAGCAGTGACAAATCTTTGCATTTAATGTTAAAATATATTTGGAATTAAGCTCTCCATTTTGCATATTTGGTAAGTGGAGTTGTTAATAGACGTTTTAAGGTTGACGTTAAGACGTTCTGGGAAAAATTTAATTGATTTTTTTAAATGTATCCACTTGAATTCCCACTCCAAATGAAGAATGACCCATACATGAGAAACTAATCCCGTCCGGATAGGGCTTAATCGGCTTTGTATTAAGCATAGATCTCAATAAAGATCAGGTTTGGCTCCTTTAACCTCAGAAGTTTCTCATGCATGATTTTTGTCTAGTACTGTTCCTTTTAAGTAATTTTAGGAGAAACATCTGTGACACAGTTCCTCTCTAAATAAAACGAAAGTGAAAATCAAAAAATACGTCTCCTGAGACATCAAAGAGCAACATGTGAGAAATTAAATGATCCTCTGGGTTATGATGGGATGTGAAACCCTAGAATGAAATAAGGATGGTGAGGAACACTGATACTGGACACTCACACCTCATCTTAATCTGCTGAATTATCTCCAGCAGCTCCATCTCAGTGGGCATGTAGCCCATAGTCCTCATGCACTCAGCCAGGTCCTTATAGTTCAGATATCCATCCTGATCATAGTCAAACTCCTTAAACGCTTCTGCAAGTTCTGAAAAACACACACAGAGATCCTTCAGTCTCTCCACACTGTCTGTTCTGATTAACCATCAATCACCATAAACCAATTCATTAATTAACCAGCTGGAGGAAAGTTAAGAAGATAATACAAGAAGTGCTACAGATTTATAAAACCCCACTGACACAAATTGCGTCAAAAAACGTGCATTTTTTAATTACACAGGAATGCGTCAACACACCAACATGATTCCTACATTGTGACAAACAGGTACTCTAGTGTTTCAGAGAAATCTATTGTGAAATACTCCTAAAGAATGGGCTTACCTTCATATTTCCATGCTTTATTCTATTTGGCACTAATTTGTTTACCAAATATTTATTATTTTTCACTGTTTTGTATTTTGTTTTTCCAAAATTGTATTTACATTTTATTTACATTTGTATTATAATAAAACAGTATTTATCTGATAATTTTGCTAAAGAACTCTTTACTTTTATCATAAGCAGGTGATAAATGATCATTTTCATTAGGTAGGAATATTGGCCATATTGGCCCAAAGTACTCTAAGTCTTATTCTGTTATGTGGGTCAAGATCTTAGCAATCTGTATCCTAGAGGTGGGAATATCAAGAAAAATAAATCCGCCTGGTGCTGCTCGTGTATTCTGTCACAGTAATAGTAATCCTTATACTTTATAATCTAACTACTAATGAAAAGAAAACACTTGTGTGAATTGGTGTGAAGTCTGTAAATTCAAAAGTAAGTAAAAAAAAAAAAAAAAACAGGAGCAGGGAAAATTTTGATCAAAACATCATCAATTGCATGAAGATTTTCAAATTCTGGAAGCATTTACATCTTAAATTATGACATTTTTGAGCAGCTCAATGTCTTCTGATATAAAGAAAAACAATAGTATAACATATCTGTGTTATATAACAAGTGAAAGGAGAACTGACAAAAAAAACAGAGGAAAAAAAAACACTCCAAAATAGACTGGGGTTCAAAGGGTTAAAGAACATCGTAAATGTATCTCTTAAAGTACAAAACAGTCCTTAAGGTCCAGCTGTTCACACACATAAAGTACATACATTTGCTATTTGTTATTTTCATAACTTTTTAAAGTTAAAAACAAGAAAAAACTAAAATTATACAGTCATAACAAGAGCTTTATAATAGATCAATGTTCTGACTGAAGCCAGTAAAGTAACAGAATGTTAAATTTAGTACCTTTTTTCCCCCAACAGTAAATCATTTAAACCATTTCCTCCTGCACGCTAATTTATCAATAAAAAATCTAAATTCTCTAAATCACAAAGATTGCGTTTATTTTAAAATTCCTTTTATCGCATTGGTAAACTACAATAAATGTGAATAGCCAACAATTTAACATATAAAGTCGATTAGAACTTTATATTATGATTTAAGGCAAAATAACAATGCATTTTTTAAATAATATTTTATTGGAACAGAATGACTGAAAGAAAGGAAATTAGAGACCTCAGAACTGAATAATGTGTTTTGTATATTTTGTAATGAATGTATTTATTATTTCAGTCAACTGAGCCCTTTCCAAACATAAACATACATCAAGCATTTATGACTTTTGGGTTACTTAAGTAATTCTTTCTTTTTTTGTTTGGACAACTTTTATACATTAAAAAATAAAAACAAATCTGACACATTTAGACTTTTATTTCTTAAAGAACTGATTTTATTTAATATATTCTTATTCATTTGAAGGTCTCAAATAGTTTTAATAAATCTGAAATAAGGTACTCACCATCTAATTCTGGCTGGGACAATTCTCGTTCCTAAAGAGCAAACAGAAAACAAAGGTTAGATATGGAGAAACAGAGAGAAAAGAAAAGTAAAGGAGGAGTTTTGGAGGAAGAGATTAAACACAGCGGTTCTGGATTAGAGGAGAAGATCTGGGTCAGATTTAATTCGCTGCTGCTGGTTAAACTGAAGGAAGCAGCGTGTGATTAGGGACGGTCAGACACTGTTCCTGATTTAATTAAATATATTTAGGTTTACTCTGAAAACCTCATCATGGAACAGTTCATCTCCCAGGATTCACATCTCTTATCCAGAGTGACGAGTTCACTTCTGTTTATTCTTGTCACACCTTAGCCTGTGTCTGTCCTGTGTCTTTCCTGATTTTGGTTCCTTTGGTTCTGTCCTCTGTTCTCTTGTTTTGTCATGTTTCCCAGCCATGTGTTACTGTTGTGTTTTGGTCTTGTCTCTGCCTTAGCTCCGCCTTTTTTGCCTTCAGTTTTCCAGGTTTGCTTTATGTAGTTTGTTTCTTTATTTGTTATTTTGGCTTGTTTGTTTCAGTCTTTTAGTTTATCTTCTGGTTCATAGTGTTTTGTTTAAGTTACCTTTTTGTTATATTAATTCATAGTGTTTTGTTCTTTGTTTCTAAATGTCTAATAAAACTGACTTGCGTTTGCATCCGGCCTCCTCCTCCGTACAAACCTGGAAAACTGAAGGCAAAAAACACAGCAGGTCTGAGGCTAAACAAAACATATAAACACGATCTGGACAGAGTAACTGGACACGTTCAAACAAAAAGCACGACACAGAACAAAGGAGCACATGGGGTATTTATACACAGGCAGACTGGTGATTCAGAGTCATGGTTCAGAGTGGTGATTCATAATTTAGAGTCGTGTATTAGTCATGATTCAAAGTTGTGATTCAGAGTCGTGATTCAGAGTCTTAATTTAGAATGGTGACTCAGTGTGGTGATTCAAAGTCATGTATTAGTTGTGATTCCGAGTAGTGATTCGTAGTTCAGAGAATTAGTATCATGTATTAGTCGTGATTTGGAGTTGTGAATCAGTCGTAATTCAGAGTCGTAATTTAGAGGCAAGATTTAAAGTCTGGATCCAGAGTGGTGATTCAGAGTTGTAATCCAGAGTGGTGATTTAGAACCTTGATTCAGGGTCATGATTGAGAGTGGTGATTCAGAATTGTGTATTAGTCGTGATTCAGAGTGGTGATTCAGAATTGTGTATTAGTCGTGATTCAGAGTGGTGATTCAGAGTTGTGTATTAGTCGTGATTCAGAGTGGTGATTCAGAGTGGTGATTCAGAGTGGTGATTCAGAATTGTGTATTAGTCGTGATTCAGAGTGGTGATTCAGAATTGTGTATTAGTCGTGATTCAGAGTGGTGATTCAGAGTGGTGATTCAGAGTTGTGTATTAGTCGTGATTCAGAGTGGTGATTCAGAGTGGTGATTCAGAATGGTGATTCAGAATGGTGATTCAGAATGGTGATTCAGAGTGGTGATTTGGAGTGGTGATTCAGAGTGGTGATTCAGAATTGTGTATTAGTCGTGATTCAGAGTGGTGATTCAGAGTGGTGATTCAGAGTTGTGTATTAGTCGTGATTCAGAGTGGTGATTCAGAGTGGTGATTCAGAGTTGTGTATTAGTCGTGATTCAGAGTGGTGATTCAGAATGGTGATTCAGAATGGTGATTCAGAGTGGTGATTCAGAGTGGTGATTCAGAATTGTGTATTAGTCGTGATTCAGAGTGGTGATTCAGAATTGTGTATTAGTCGTGATTCAGAGTGGTGATTCAGAGTGGTGATTCAGAGTTGTGTATTAGTCGTGATTCAGAGTGGTGATTCAGAGTGGTGATTCAGAATGGTGATTCAGAATGGTGATTCAGAGTGGTGATTCAGAATTGTGTATTAGTCGTGATTCAGAGTGGTGATTCAGAATTGTGTATTAGTCGTGATTCAGAGTAGTGATTCAGAGTGGTGATTCAGAGTTGTGTATTAGTCGTGATTCAGAGTGGTGATTCAGAGTGGTGATTCAGAATGGTGATTCAGAATGGTGATTCAGAATGGTGATTCAGAGTGGTGATTCAGAATGGTGATTCAGAATGGTGATTCAGAATGGTGATTCAGAGTGGTGATTCAGAATGGTGATTCAGAGTGGTGATTCAGAATTGTGTATTAGTCGTGATTCAGAGTGGTGATTCAGAGTAGTGATTTGGAGTGGTGATTCAGAATGGTGATTCAGAGTGGTGATTCAGAATGGTGATTCAGAATGGTGATTCAGAATGGTGATTCAGAGTGGTGATTCAGAGTGGTGATTCAGAATTGTGTATTAGTCGTGATTCAGAGTGGTGATTTGGAGTGGTGATTCAGAATGGTGATTCAGAATGGTGATTCAGAGTGGTGATTCAGAGTGGTGATTCAGAGTGGTGATTCAGAATGGTGATTCAGAGTGGTGATTCAGAGCTCTGCGGTTGAAGATCGCGTAAACGTTGCTCTCTCCTGAGTAAATCCCTGCTGAGTGTAATTAGCCGAGGCACTGATCTATGCTAATGAGATATTACAGCAGACTGAGGAAGGTTAGCACAGGATTACACTTCCTGCACTGTATACAGCAGCACGTTACATAACACACACACACACACACACATGAGTGACTTTAGAAACACCACACCTGAGCTCTAATACAGCACTACATTGTTTACTAACAGCTGTGAGATTCCTATTGAGAATTATTGTAATTAGTATAATTATTTTCCCTTATGTGGAAAATACTGACTTCTATCTGAGGAGGCACGCGCTGGTCCTCACCCTCTTAGTGACAGGGAGTTTATATGAATGAGAAATGTGTAAAAAAAAAAACATCACTGAAGCAAAAACCTTCCAAGTCTCCATTTGCCCCCAAGTACTGAGCTGTGGAGCAGTGGAACTGTGTTCTCTGGAATGATGGAGCTCCATCCAATATTTTTGGACGGGATGAATTGAAGAATTGGGGATAAATTGGAGATGAGTTGGAGAGTTGGAGATGAGTTGGAGAGTTGGAGATGAGTTGGAGAGTTGGGGATAAGATGGAAATGAGGTGAAGAGTTGGGGATAAGCTGGAGATGAGTTGGAGGGTTAAAAAATGAGTTGGAGAGTTGGGGATAAATTGGAGAGTTGGGAATAAGTTGCAGATAAATTGCAGATTAGTTGGACAGTTGGGGATGAGATGGAAATGAGGTGAAGGGTTGGGGATAAGTTGGAGATGAGTTGGAGATTTGGGGATAGGTTGGAGAATTGGGAATTAGTTGAAGAGTTGAAAATGAGTTAAAAAGTTGGAGATGAGTTGGAGATGAGTTGGACAGTTGGGGATGAGATGAAAATGAGGTGGAGGGTTGGGAATAAGTAGGAGATGAGTTGGAGAGTTGGAGATGAGTTGGAGATTTGGGGATAGGTTGGAGAATTGGGAATTAGTTGGAGAGTTGAAGATGAGTTGAAAAGTTGGGGATGAGTTGGAGAGTTGGAGAGAGGAGCAGCCAGGCTCTTAGCCCTTTGTGGTACATGTTAAAGTCTCTAGATTAATTGTGTACATTTGAACGGTAACACAGACAGCTCAACTTTAAATTCATGTTTTGTTACGTCACAAGTGATCTGTTACATTTAGTATAAACCAGGCTTTAAAAAAATCAACATTATATAAATTTCTAAAACTTTAGGTTTCCTTGTTGTTTTCTAGCTGTGTATATTGTACACTAAGAGGATGGGGATAAGAATGTGTGTGTGTGTGTGTGTGTGTGTGTGTGTATAGCCCTGTTACAACAGGGCAAGCAAACCAATCAACTGCCTCGGGCCCCGAGCTGGCAATGACTGGTTATGAATCGAATGCACTGACAAACTGTGTGATGCACCTTTAAATTCTGTGATGGTCGATGCAGGAAAGTACAGCAAACACTGTTATCAGAATCCCCCTCAAGGGGGCTCCTCACACTACTTACTGACAGTAGTTAGCCAGCCAGGTTCATCATTCCGGCAGCCAACAAAATATGAACCTTCAGCACAGCAATCCATTCTGCTTAGAGCCTAAAAGGCCCTGAAACGGCTTTGTGTGTGTGTGTGTATACATACCTGTCCGAACACAGTGTTGAGCAGGTTTGTGTACACTTCTTCGTTGGACTTCTTGGCTTTCGATTTCTTTGGTGTTTCTCCTGACTGGGACTTCCGGAGGGCTGGCTTTAGAGAGGCTGCATCAGCTGATTGGGTAGATTTGGAACTAGAGCAACAGGAAGAGAGAAGCATTTAAAAATATATATACAGTGAGTCCAAGAAGTATTTGATCCCTTACTGATTTTCTTTGTTTGCCCACTAATAAAGACACTATCCTTCTGCACTTTTAATGGTAGATATATTCTAACATGGAGAGACAGAATATCAAGACAAAAATCCAGAATATAATTTTAAAGAATATATTTTAATTAATTTGTATTTCAATGAGGAAAAACACTCTTGCCAAACACACTCAATACTTAGTGGCAAAGCCTTTGTTTGCAAGCACAGCGGTGAGACGTTTGTTGTAGTTAACCACAAGTTTAGCACACACACCAGGGGGAATTTTGGCTCACTCTTCTTTGCAGATCCTCTCTAAATCATGAAGGTTGGTGGGCTGTCGCTTGGCAACTCTGACCTTCAGCTCCCTCCATAGATTTTCGATCGGATTGAGGTCTGGCGACTGGCTGGGCCACTCCATGACCTTAATGTGATTTTCTTGAGCCAATCCTTTGCTGTATGTTTAGGGTCATTATCATGTTGGAAGACCCAACCACGGCCCATTTTCAGATCCCTGGCAGAGGGGAGGAGGTTGTCCCTCAGGATTGTGCGGTACATGGCTCCATCCATCTTCCCAGTGATGCGGTGAAGTAGCCCTGTACCCTTGGCAGAGAAACACCCCCAAAACATTATGCTTCCACCTCCATGCTTGACGGTGGGCACAGTGTTCTTGGGGTCATAGGCAGCATTTTTCTTCCTCCACACATGGCGGGTGGAGTTGAGGCCAAAAAGTTCAATTTTGGTCTCGTCTGACCACAAAACCTTCTCCAAATAACTTGGTTAATCTTTCAAATGATCATTGGCATACTTGAGGCGCGCCTCCACATGTGCTCTCTTCAGCAGGGGTACCTTTCGGGCACTGCAGGATGTGAATTCATTGTTGCTCAAAGTGTTGCCAATTGTTTCCTTGCAAACTGTGGTCCCAGCTGCCTTCAGGTAATTTGCTAACTCCTGCCGAGTGGTTGCAGGACGATTTCTGACCGTTCTCAGCATCATTGCCACCCCACGAGGCGAAATCTTCTTTGGAGCACCGGGCCGAGGTCTGTTGATTGTCATGTTATACTCTTTAAACTTTCTGATAATTGCACCAATAGTTGTTACTATCACATCCAACACCTTACTAATCTTTTTGTAGCCCATTCCAGCTTTGTGAAGGTCAACAATTCTGACTCTGAGGTCCTGTGACAGCTCTTTGGTTTTACCCATGTTGGAGACTTGAAATCTGTGTGATCTGTCTGATTCTGTGGACAGGTGTTTTTCACACAAGTGATTAGTGAGAACAGGTGGCTTCAGGTCAGGTAACAAGTTGATTGGGAGTGTCTAACTGGTCTGTAAAAGCCAGAACTGCTAATGAATACTAAGGGATCAAATACTTATTTCACTCCATGAAATACAAATCAATTAATATATATTCCTTAGATTTATTTTCTGGATTTTCTTTTTAATATTCTGTCTCTCCATGTAAGAATATATCTACCATTAAAAGTATAGAATGATCATGTCTTTATTAGTGGGCCAACGAAGAAAATCAGCAAGGGATCAAATACTTCTTGGACTCACTGTATATATTATCCCTATAAGTTAGCAGAAGCTAGCTAACATCAGCTACAGTATCACCTCTGCCACGTGCTTCTCTTAAACCACTCGAGTTTCTAACCAAACTGTGAACACAAACTAAACCATCATCTGTATATACTGTACACTGTGTTCCAAATCATTCTGAACAGCACATTTTGCTTTGTTTTTCTTTGTTCAAGGATTTTCTTTATTCACAACAATGGATGTTATTCCAAGTGGATGTACAATACTGGAAATTCATTTATACAAAACACAAAAATATGCTCTTCCAAAATATTATGCAGAATCCAGCAGTTTAAAACATTCGGTGAGTCAGAAAACAATAACATTAATAACTCTTATCTATTGACCTTGTAAGTCAGTGCTGCCTCCCAGAGCTGCTGGTTGGAGATTAACTGAAGCCCACCTTCATAGATATTTCTTTTAAGGATGCCCCACAGGTTCTCAATAGGTTTGAGGCCAGAATAAGATAGTGGGCAAAAAACATGATGTGTGTCTTTATTTCTTTTACTTTAATGCCCATCACAACAAAGAAACGCATGGTGTGTTTTTTCTGGTCTGTTAGGAATTCCATATATCCTCTATCTAGATGATTTAAAACCCTCACGGACCCTAAAGGGAACTTCCATCTCACTTCCCAGAATTCTAGACCAAATCCATAATCAATATCATAACTGAATAATTTTCATCCTTAGAAAGATCTTCTTCCTCCCTATATTTCAGAAAAAATGAGATTTGCCTAATAATGTGGAATAATCTCTGTCTGTAAGTTTCTCTTTAATAAAGCTCAGTGTGCAAATTAACCCATAAACCTGTCGTCTAAAAATATACATGAAATAAAATATTCAAAGACTTGCTGAAATCCCATTTTTATGATAATTTGGAGCACATCATATTTTATGTCTGGGAGGTTAACTGAATTAATTTGATTAATGGAATTACTGCTTTATTTCAAAATGGGATAGTTAAGATTTACATCTTTACATATAGAAGCTTTAAAATTTATAAAGAACATATTTTACACTTTTCTCATATTTAACTGAAAAATAAGGAAGTTAATAATAATGATAATAAAGGAAACAATAGCTTGTGCATTACTTTAAACAGCGCTGTTTGTTTAGAAAAAAGTTCTTAAGTAAAAACTAAAAGTTTTTACACTTCTCCTCATATTTAATTGAAAAATAAGGAGGTTATGTTTGCATAGTGTTATAAAAAATGTAAAAGCTGAACGTAAGGTTGAAAACAGTACAAATAAATAAATAAGTAAGTTAAAAAATAAAGTGTTTTTTATTATTAAATGAAATGAAACAATAGCTTGTGCATCACTTTAAACAGTGCTGTTTGTTTAGAAAAAAAAAAGTTCTTATGTAAAAATTAAAAATCTTCCAGTTCTAGCGTATATTATGCGGTTTGTAACTGGTCAGGGGGTGCTTCCCTTAACTCAGAAGGATGCTATACCAGCAGTGGTGAAATTTAAATTGTGATTGTTTTAGATGGGGAAAAAACGTTTTTTAAATATGCATGGGAACTTGCAAGTGTGGCACAACATTCTAAGATCTAATGGCACTGCAGTCTAGATTATGACCCTATAGACACCACTATAGATACCCCTAAACCCCTACAGATACCTCTACACACACCCCTATAGGTCCCACTATATATCCCTCTATAGAGACCCCTATAGACACCCCTATAAATACCTCTATAGATACCCCTAAATCCGTACAGATACCCCTATAGATACCACTATAGGCACCCCTAGACCCCACTATAGACACCACTAAAGATATTACTATAGATGCACCTACAGACACCCCTATAGATACCTCTATAGACATTATAGATACGGGGTGTGAACAGGGTGTGTATAATGTTACTGTATTTTCTCTAAACAGAACGCAGATCATGTTCTGTACCTGTCAGTGGAGGCCGTCCTCTCTGATTTCTGCGCCATTCTGCAGGAAAGAGAGAGAGAACAGTGAGTCCTGGATCAGGTCCAGCTTCAGGACCCTAAATTAAGTCCCTCCTACAGAAACAGCAAGTACTCTTCCAGAAAAAAAACATTATAAATATAACACGTACACTGAACAGCCCTGCCCGTACATCTGTTAAACCTTTTAGGATTGTTTACATTTCTCTACGAATTTGGCCTAAAACCCGATGTTAACAAGAAGATCAGGAAAATCAAACTAAAAACTGAGAGAAAAATGTTAGTGTTGATCATTTATTTCCTGGCATCACACTACCTTATTAATTTATTTAGCATTATTTCTATTGGCAGATCTGGTACTCCACCTTTTTGGAGGAAGAAACTATAGGTAAATAAATGAATATACAGATATGCAAACTATTTAAATTCTCCACCTTTCTAAAACCTAGGGGGTGAATCCCTGCCTAATCTAAGGTTAGATTTTTGGGCAGCACAGGTAAAACTGATGAAATGAAAATGAAGAACCTTCTCTCTGAACCTGTACTTGTGAGCAAAAGTATTGGAAGAGATAAATTTAAAGTAAATAAGACTTAATATTTATTTGCAAATCATTTATTTGCAGTAACTGCATCACATCTGTGACCAACTGACATCACTAACTTTCTGCAAGGACCTCCTGTTCAGTTTAGTTTCATCTTTCTTTAAATTCACATTTTGTAGCGGATCCTTTCATTCTCCAAACTTTAGCCTTCCCATCACATTGGTAGAGGTTAATCTTTGTCTCATCAGTCCATAATCAGTCCAGTACTTTTAAAATTTCAGCCTGGTCTTCTTATTAACCTCGTTAAATAGTGTTTTTATCTTCTGCTGAAGCCTCTGTGCTTTTTGTCTTCTGTGAGCAGAAGATTGTGATACTTTCACTCCTGCTCTCTGGAGGTTGTTGATGTTACTAACAGCTGTTTTAGGGTTTTTATTTACAGAACTCACACTGTTTCTGTTTCATCATCTGCTTGGTTTCTCTTGGTCTACCTGGGGGCTGTTCCACAGAGTGAGCTTAAAAAAAACGGCACTTACTTGAGAAAGCCTCGCTTGAGTTAGTCACTTCCACTAACAAAATCCAGACCCAACCTGTTCCCACTAATTCAAGCCAGGCTTTTGTAATCAAGGCTCACGCACGTGCATACGGTATTTAAACAGCCTCAGTAATCGAGCCCTGAAAAGCTGAGAAAAATGTTAAAAGAGGTGAAGGAATGCACTGCTTTTTTTCTCTCCTGCTGAACATGAGTTACTTATACGTCTATTTGATGAATATAAAGACATAATTGCAAGGAAAGTAAACACTTCTTGTATTAAAAGCCAGAGAAGCTGCCTGGCAGAAAATTGCAGACCGGATAAATGTGTAAGCATATTATTTAATCCATTCACTGGCATTCCAAAATGTTGAACTACAATCAAAAATTTATATTTATATCCTGATTTAAAAGCAACATGGGGGAGTAAAAAGAAAACAACAGCAGTATATAAAATATAAAAATATACCAGAATGGTAGGTGCAATTCTAATTGGTTAGTCTAATGTGCAGGAAAATGTTAAACTATGTATTTTATTTTGTATTATGATATAAATTAACTGCATGAAATATTTTAGCAACCAGAAAGAAAACAGCTGTTGCTGCTACTGCTGGTGGAGCTCCTGTAGCAGCCCTTACTCCTGCAGAAAACCTAGCTTTAGAACAAAACCTCAGATGTCCCATTATTGCAGGAATTGAGGGAGGGACATCATCTGATCCTGTCTGTCCCCATGCAACAGAACCTTATGTTCAGGATAGGTTCAGTTGTTTTTGTAACCGTCCTCGCCGTGACAGATACCAGCCACGTTACCTGTAGGACTACTTGGTGAATTTGCCGTCGCGATAGCTGCCGCAGTCATACACACCACATAGTCACACCGACGTGGGAGCCAGCAGGCCACGGGATGCAACTCCTTACCTGAGGCCCACACCTGCAGCCACAGGCATCAGAACCTCTTCTTCAGTTCAACTTCACTATATGGACAGTGACAGGTCCTACGAAGAATTCCCTGCATCACCGCAGCTTTCTACGCCCCTGCATCAGTCTCCCACACAGCATAAGGCCAAACAGCAAGATGCATGCTGAGGATGAGGAGCCTCCTCCTCCTACCTCACTTCCGGTGCGACCAGACTGGGATCAATTTCCGCCACCACCTCCGGTGGAGTATTCTTGCCTAGGCAGTGCAGGACAGCAATCACGTCATTCATCTCCAGGACGGCTGCCTCCACAACTTGTGTCAGTGCTGACAGAGCACCTGCGCAGTACTCATCTTCAGCCACAAGATCAGCCTGCTCCTGTACCAGCATATTAGGCAACCACACCATCAATACCCACTCCAGATTATGTGTTGCCATTCACCCCACCACGCACCTCAACCGCTCACACTCACCACCCCCTTTGGCAGCAACCAGCAGACCAGAGGGTATGGGGCCAGCATTTTCCCCCATCCCAACCAATCATTCTCTCCACCACGACAAGAATCCACATTTCGTGGACCAAAACCACACATTCCTATCTTCATGGATGATGATCCTCGCCAGTTTGCTAGGCTCAAGTTAGCATTGGACAATCTCTTGCCTGCTGATGCTACGGAACAGTTCAAGTATCAGATACTGGTGGACCATCTCAAGCTGGAAGATGCACTGCTGGTAGCTGACTCATACAGCAACAGTCAGTTCCCATACACCAGGACCATGGCTGCACTAAGAACTGTACGGTCAGCCCCATAAGCTTGCCCTTCAGATCATCACTGAGGTGCTGGCTGAGCCACCAATCAAGAGGTAAGGTTAGGTAAGAGCTTTAACTGGCATGTTAGCTCAGCTGGGGAAGGAGGGAAGAACAAAGCTTGACTGTGGGTCACATGTATCACGCCTGCTATCTAAGCTACCACATGACTTGCGGGCTCAATTCAAGAGGTTCACCAACCCTCTCCGGATCCCTATTCCAACATTGCTGGACTTTACAGAGTGGCTGTGAAGCACCAATCCTCCACATCACAGTGCCTGTTCACCAGTTTGTCGCCCACGGCAGAGCTGCTCCACCATGTCTCTAAGCTTTGGCAGATGGATGTCCTGCCCTACCGGAATGAGAAGATCATCACACGTTCCAAGTAGGACACAGCAGCTGTCAGGATGCTGGAGGAGAAGACAGTCAGGGTGGAAGTGGATGGTATTTTCAGATATGCCACGCCACTCTTGTGGAACGAAGATGCCCTGCCACTTCGGGCACCCAAAGAATCAGTCCTAGGCCATCTGCGTGGGACAGAGAAATGGCTGGCTAAAGCTGACTCCTACAAAGAAGAGGTGAGAAAACTGTTGGATGCTGGCTATGTGGAGAGACTTGCACCTGATGCGGTCCGGATGAATAGCGGATCATGGTACATCCCTCATCACATGGTCAATCACAACGGCAAGGACTGCATCATATTCAACTCCTCATTCACATTTCAGAATGGAAACTTGAATGAACAGCTCCTTCCAGGTCCCACCTTAGGACCATCTCTACTTGGTGTGCTGCTCCATTTCAGGCAGTACCCAGTAGCTGTGAGCAGCGATATAAAGGGGATGTTTCATCAGGTCCGCCTTCTGCCAGAAGACAAACCCTACCTGCGTTTCCTCTGGAGGGACATGGAGCGCAGCCGAGGACCAGATGTGTACGAATGGCAGGTGTTGCCGTTTGGAACAACCTGTAGCCCATGATGTGCCATGTTTGCCCTCCAGAAACATGTGCGGGATCACAGCAGCCAAGATGAAGACATACGCCACTCCACAGAGAACCACTTTTATGTGGACAACTTTTTGCAGAGCTTCACATCTGTATCCGAAGCCAAGTTGTTAGTTGACAAGCTGCAGTCGTTACTCCTCTCTGGTGGGTTTGGGCTTCGGCAGTGGGCCACTAATGTACCCGACGTCATCAGCCACCTGCCAGCTGACACCAAATCTGACAGCTGTGATCTCTGGTTGCCACAAGATGCAGCTGACCCCCAAGAACGGACACTAGGACTGCTTTGGCACTGCATTTCTGATACCCTCACTTACCAGCTTTGCCATTCAGAGCATCTAGAGCTCACAATGTGCAGCATCTATAGGGTACTTGCAAGGCAGTGTGACCCTATTGGCTTTCTCATCCCCTACACCACAAGGGCTAAGATCCTGGTACAGGGTCTTTGGCGGAAGGAAAGAGACTGGGACGATCCACAGCTCCCAGAGGACATTCTCCAACTGTGGCGTGAATGGGAGAGTGAACTCCCATCAGCTCCCCTTCATCTATCTTCCGTGATGTTATATTCAGCCAGGATCTGACACATCAGTATCTCATCAAACCATACAAGTATTCTCTGACCCATCAGAGCGAGCTTACAGAGCAGTAGCTTATCTGCGGACAGTGGATCAGTCAGGCAGCATGCTGGTAGCCTTCCTGGCAGCAAGGTCATGGGTAGCACCAGTCTGACAGCAGTCTATCTCCAGGCTGGAACTCTGCGCTGCCCACATCGGGGCTCAGCTAGCTGTCGTATTGAAGAAGGAGCTCACTCTTGTCATTGCCAGCATCACACACTGGACCGACCCCACCACCGACCTGACCTGGCTTAAGTCTCAATCTTGCAGATATAAGGTGTTTGTTGGCACCAGGGTAGCAGACATTCAGGAGCTGACAGAAGACAGTCCCTGGCGATATATTACCTCATTGGATAACCCTGCTGATGACATAACCAGGGGTCTATTGCTGTCACAACTCTAAGGAAACCATTGCTGGAGAAATGGACCAACATTCTTATGGCAAGATGAGACAGCCTGGCCAGTCTTTCTAGATCCCTCAACCTCTGATGACCCGGCCGAACTCCGTAAGTCTGCATTCTGTGGACACCTCTCTATGTCCACTGATCCTCAAGTACCTGATGCCAAAGGCTTCCACACCTATCAGGAGCTGCTGGAGGCATCTGTCAGAACCTTTCATGGGGCGGCCACACCCACAGCAGAGGACTACAGACAAACTGAGATGGCCCTCCTCAGAAAAGTGCAGAGAGATTGCTTCCCTGAGGACTTTACTCTGTTGACAGCAGGAAAACCTGTTTCAACAAGCAGCAGGCTCATCACTTTGGCTCAAGAGTTTGATGGAGAGATGCAACTGATCTGTGTGGGAGGTCGACTCCTCAGATGCGAGGCCCTGGATGAAAATACTTTACATCCAATCGTGCTGGACCCACATCACCCCATAACCCAACTCATCACCCAGGACTTTGACAGCCGTCTCGCACATCCCGGACCCAACCGAGTATATGCAGAGCTACGCAGGCGATTTTGGATACTGTGAGGGAGAGCAGCTATCAAGAAACACCAGCACAGCTGTCTTGATCGCCAGAAATGGCACAGCAAGCCAGTCATCCCTAGGATGGACGATCTTCCCCCCTTCAGCCTGCGTCTCAATCAGCCTGTTTTCTGGTCCACAGGAGTGGACTGCTTTGGGCCATATATCATTAAGATTGGACGGTGCACCGCGAAAACGATAGGGCATAGTGTTTAAGTGTCTGACAACCCACGCTGTGCACCTCAATCTTCTCACTAGCATGGACACAGATGCTTTCCTGATGGTGCTCCGGACGAGCCCCATGAGCTGCTTGCTGATCAGGGCACAAATATCAAAGGCGGCAGCTCAGAACTTCAGGAGGCCTTCAAAGCACTCACGCCAGAGTTACAGGCACAGCTAGCAAGATTTTGAATTTAACCCCCATGTTCTGTGTGTGTGACTGGTGTGCGTGACTGGTGTGTGTGACTGGTCTGTGAGTGAATGTTCACGTGTGTGACGGGTGTATGTGTGACGGATGTGTGTGTGATGGGTGTGTGAATGTGCATGTGTGCGTGAACAGTTGATCCTGGGTTTGGGGCTGACTGAGCATGGACACCTGTGGGACATGGTTGCGTAGGGCGGGTTTTTGCCCTCCCTACCGCTCCACGCTGCTCTCCGCCGATTGTCACTGCCGTTCCTGGGGGGGTGGGCGTCCGTGGGTCCATGGGTGCGTGGCCGGATGCCCTAATGTGGTCTCTGGCCCGCCCCCTTGGTGGCCGTGGCCTGGGGGTGGCTTGGGCCCCCTTGGCGTGGGAGGGGGGGCCTGCCGGGTGTCGGGCTGTTCCCGGGTGCTTGGGATCTCGGGGGCCGCATGCTCGGCTCGTGCAGGGGGTGCTGGCCTGCCGGGGGGGTGGGCTGCTCGCTTCCTTTGGCTCTCTGGACTCTTGCTCTTTGCCATGGGGGCTTCGTCTGGAGTCTCCCCCGTCCTCATCTGGGGTGTGCACATGGTTACCATCGGGATGTGTGGCCGCGGGTCTTCTGGGCTCCTAATGGGCTGTGGATGGTCTGGGTCCACTGGGTTCTTCCCTATCTGCCTCTGGATCGCAGGGGCATGGTGGCGGTTTCTTGCCTCCATTGTGGTTGGCATTTCATGACATAATCCGTAACACATGACATATTTTTGCAAAAAACAATAGAATAGAAGTAACTGTGCGTGTGTGTGTATGTATTTATGTGTATGTATTAATATGTATGTATATTTATGTATGTGTGTATATGTATAAGCATATGTATAGTTAGATATGTGAGTATGTGTATATATGTATGTTTGTTTATTTTATGTTTATTTTATTTTATTATTATTTTTTTTTTTGTTTGTTTGTTTGTTTTTTTGTTTAGTTTAGTTTTTTTTTTTTTGTTTTTTTTTTCTCTTTTCTTTTTCTTCTTCTTGTACCCCCCTCCTGTACCTCACACTCCGATCCTTCCAACCCTGAACTCCCACAACTATATCCACACAAAATATATATATATATATAAAAAAATAAATAAATAAATAAATAATAATAATAATAATAATAAATAAAATAAATAAATAAATAAATAAAAATACAGTATTAATTGTCCTCCGAAGAGGGGGGGTGGTGGTTGGGCCAAAAAAAAAAAAAAAAAAGAATTTAACCCCCCTCATGCTCCACACTTTGTCAGATCCTGGGAGCGGGAGATCCAATCTATCAAATCTGCCCTTCACACCACTCTTGAAGCGCAGAGTGTATCAGAAGATGTCCTGATGACGGTGTTGGTTGAAGTGGACGGGATCATCTCCAAACCGCTGGGTTACACGTCGTCAGACATCGCAGACCCAGACCCAATCACACCCAATATGTTGCTGATAGGGCAGCGATATCTATCTCTGCCCCAGGTCATCTACGCAGAGACAGAAATCCTCAGTCGGCGCAGATGGAGACAATGCCAGGCACTAATTGACCAGTTTTGGGCCAAGTACATCAAAAGTTACTTACCATCACTCCAAATACGCTCCAAATGGCATCAGGAGAAGGACAACTTTACAGTTGGTACCGTTGTGATGATCGTTGACCAACAGCTCCCTTTGGGCCATGCGGCCAGTAGGCCTCGTCACAGCAGTCATCCCTGGGGCTGATGGCAGGATACGGACAGTTAAGGTCTAAGTCAAGGACCGGATATACACACGTCCGTTTGCCCGGCTCATCAAACTGCCATCCCTCCCTGACAGCTGATATGTGATATCCAGGACAACAACTTTGCTCCACAAAATTGGGGGCAGCTGTTTAAAATGGTGCAGTCCACCTGGCCACGCCCTCGCTGTGTGGGCCACGTAAGCTCCTCATGCACCCAGTATGACTGACCAATCAGGTGCTCCCAGGATTCCATGGGTGCGCATGGAGTGCACGTGAACAGCAGCAGAACACACTGTTTCCAGTCTCCCCTCAGACAGTTTCAAGGCACTCCAAATCAGAAGGATAACTTTCCACCAATCAGACGCCTTAATTACCTGTCACTCACGAATTCTTTCTGAGCCAGACCCGCCCCTACATCAGTGTCGGAGTATGCAGAGGACAACGGAGAACCGCTGGAGTGAAGAAAAACAGTCTAGTTCTCTTTATTACCGTGCGTCCATTTGAGGGTGAGTGTATGGTATCTTATAGTATGGTGTCTTATAGTTTATATAGTTATTTAGTTGTGTCATTCATCTTTGTTTGTAAATAGTAAGGATAGTTGTCATGTTGTTGATATGTTTCAGTAAATCACCTCTTGTGATCTAAGTAGATTACCTCTTGTAAGTGTATATATATAACTGCTGATATACATATCACTACTCAATCACAACAAGTCAGTGCATTTAGTGTGTTTAGTTTAGTTAGAGACTGTATTACTGTGTTATGCATGCATGTATAGTTATCATATATATATATATATATATATATATATATATATATATATATATATATATATATATATATAGTGTCTTTATTTAATTGTAATCTTTATGTATGTGTCTTAATTTGCTATTATAGAAACCACGGCTACTTTCACAGCTAAGCTCATAGAAAAGATCACGGCTGGATGTGTGGCATGTGTATGTGTATGATTCAATAAACCTTCATTTGGAATTGATGTCGGAGTTCTGACCGGACTTCCTGTGGTGTTTGCTGTTTACATGATATCAGCACTAAATCTGTATCATTTCACCAGTTTTACAAACCATCATTTACAATTATTATAAAATTAATTAGTATCTTTATTGTATATTTGATGGCTTTATATTTCACAGTGGATCTGTTCTGTCCTGGAATGACTTTGGAGCTGTTAGCCTGAAAGCTCTGTGCACTACCCGCGCTCCCTCATCTACTGGACTGTCTTTAAATGGGCGCCATTATCAATCACTGCCTACAGTCTTCAATGCTGGCCGCCCTTCTTATAGCCTACATTTTTTGCTAATGTATATCACCTGTATGCAAATATTGGTCTATATTCATTCACTTTTTGCATCATTAAGTTAATCAAACATTTATATTATGTATATTGAACAAATATGATCATATATGTGAATTGATATAATTTGTATAAACACTTGAATGAATCTGAACAAGAATTACAAGATTACAAATATACTTAAAGGTAACTTTATCTAAAGTACCCGGGCATCTTTAATACTAATACATGTGTTTTTGTGATTTAATACTGTATTTAATTTTACTCTGGCCTGAAATTGTTAAGATTGAACCAATAAATTGCGATGTGCAAACGTATTTCCAAAACAGTACAATACTTAATTAAATGTATACAAATATTATATGATATGCTGCATCCTCTACAATTTATTGGATAAAACCGTGGCAGAACCTTGTTCCTAGATTTTGTTTCCCACCTGCAAGGCTATGACGTCACATGGCTCATCCAATAAAAGCATTGCAGCTAAGCTAAGCGTCAACTCTAGCCTGGTACAGAGCAGGTTTGTACAAACGTATATGTTGCTATAGTAACTGGACGAGGCTTAAGTCTAGCCTCTTTCGTGGAATCGAAATTTGAGCAAAATAAGCCAGACTCGTCCTAAAAAGCCTGGCTTACTGAGTTAGCTTGCTTCATGGAACAGCCCCCTGTTCGACATCTGTTATTTAGTACACCAGTGACGACTTTCTTCAGGACATTCCATATTTCTATCTCTAGCTTCACAGTTGTTTGTTAGATTCTCACAGCTCTCTGGTTTTCTATAATATAAATGCACAGATTAAACCTATACCTGAAACTGAGCTTTCAGACATTCAGCGCCATATATTGTTTAAATAATTGATGCAGCAGGACACACCTGGGTAACAAAACACACCTGACAGTCATATGATCCAATACTTTTGCTCATAAGAAAAATGGGTGGGTTTAGACAGAAGCTGCTATGGAAATAAAAGCTGAAATGTTGATCTTTTGTCTCATATTAATCGTCTAATGCCAAATTCAAGTTTTTTAATTTTTTTAATTTATTTATTTATACACTGAATTTATTTTGCAGTTTGATTATTTAGAAGTATTTTATCCTCTTCAGGAACACAGATGCTGTGAGGTATCGTAGAGTACTGTATTGTAATATATATCGAGTATCACAGAATCACAGTATCTTGATATCAACGCTGTCGTAAGATGAACTGTGATTCCCATCTCTAGTCATTTCTGTACTTTTGCTTCTTTCTATTGTGATAGAAAGTAGATGGTTCTAAAAGAAACGAGACATCCATCCCCGCCCCATCCACCCCTCAGTTTCCTACCTTCAGCCACCAGAACAAAACAGAGCCAGGGGTTAATCTACGAGCTCCTCCACCGTCTCTCCACCGTACACTGTTCAGAAGTGAATGATCTGTCCAGATCTTCTGACTTCCAGACTTTCTCTCCTCCTCCTCCTCCTCCTCCTCCTCCTCCTCCTCCTCTTCCTTCATCAGGGACTAAGAGGTGATTATCTGGCTAAATGTGGGCAGATTAGAGGAGGAAACGTGCGGGCGAGTGTGCGACTGTGGAGCAAAGCCAGAGGGGAACCACAGGACATTCACACTACAGATAAGTGGATTGTCCGAATCAATATTTTAAAAAACAGATTATCATTATCATTAAAAGGTATTTATCAGTTAATAATCCCAGTTTACTTCATAATTTAAAAACACAAAATGTCCCACATTTCCCAAAATAAATGATTCAAAAGATATTCTCCAAAATGACCTGAAATAAAATCTTTTTAAATCGGCTTCCATTGAAAGTTAAGAAAGTTTTATCTTGGTGACTGTCACAATGAGATCATCCAACGTTTCTCATTGAACTAACGTTATTGGAGCGCTGCCGTGTATTTTACCCGTGTTGATTCCCGTATGTTTTATAGGAGGATATACTGAGAGATATAACCAAACTACAGGACTGTATATTAGTTTAATTACATTACAAACACAGAAACAGACCATCTTTAATCATAATCATCAATAATCTAAATTACCTATAAAGTTCCGCGGTATTAAAAAGAAAGGTCAGGCACTAGGACCAAGCGGAAAACAGACCGCCCACAAGCTCATCGATTGGCTCTGCCGTTTCTTCCTAACTTGTGATTGGCTGTCCCCGCTGTCACTCAATCTGGTTGTAAACAGCGCCTGAAAGGCAGCAACTGTTTAAAAAACACCAACAAAGACATTTTGTTAGAAAAAATACAGCAATCTAAAATTGTACACATTTATCATCACATTTATCATAAAATTTACACATTTATATTGTACGCGAATAAATTAATAAACACATAATACATTGTGTTTTTGTTCCTCAGAATTTAACTGTACCATCTTCTTCATACTTGTGAAATTTCCGTAAATGAAAACATATATTTACATTCAAAAATGAAACATAAAACATAAATATTCCACCGGGGGTCCAGTTATAGATCGTTGCACAGATTCATAAAACACTGATTAAACTGAATTTCTTCCTTTAAAACTGGACTTACTAGTCTTTTAGAGATGCTGCCCGTTTTAACATTTTAAGTGTTTATTTTAAGCACTTAAATATTCCCTCAAGTACTGAATTACCCTTACAGAGCCCCAGCAAGAGATGAGGGATAAAATACATGTAATTTTACATAGAGGAGAAAATAAATCCTGGTTGTAAAAGGACTTAATTTTTTATCATGGGATAATTAATTGTGAGGGAAAAATAAGGTAATTACCCACCTGTGGCCTGTAGATGGAGGCAATACTCTGTTCATTATCTTCCTAAACTCACTCAGTGTTTCTCTGCTGGAAGTTGATTCTGTGATTTACAGAACTCTAAAGGTGCTTACACACTGAACGCGACACTTAATGATCTCGTTTCCACACCTTAATTATCTCATTACCGCACTTTAACTCGTTCCCCTCGTTAATAAGTCATGGCCATGCATTTTTTTTTACATGATTTTACCTTAGGGGCTCCTTAGGTATTAGCTAAAACTGTAATTAAAATAGTGTTTAAGTCATTATTCTTGATATTTCTTTAATTTTATAAAATATAATAAAGTATTTTACTAAAAAAAGTAAAGAAAACTCACCAGTTTATTTCCATTTTTTACAGTAAGCAGGTTTTAGTCAGTTACTGCTGCTGTGAGCTGATTGGTTGGTGTGAGTTAATGAGTCAGAGCACTGAGTTTAAAAAGATTAAAACATTATGATTACAGAACTGATATATCAAAAATTATTGTTTATACAATGAGAATATAGTTCAGTATAAATTGATTAAACACGTATAAACTCTTGATTTTGCTCAATCGCTCCATAGGAACCCATTCATTTTGGACTCCCTCTGGAGCGCCCCCTAGTGTTAAGATAAACCCGGTGCAGTGCAGAGCAGAGTGAGATCTCCTCTCTACAGCTTCTCTGATACACTGAGAGAAGCGAAAGCAAAAAATCGGGCGTGTGTTTCTATTGTAGCGATAATTCTGTAAATAAGAGCGAGACAAAGGTCGAATTAGAATCAGATTCGGGTTTATAGTCTCTAAAACGAGCAGCGGATCTTAAATATCCTCTACTGGAGAAAACCAGAGGAGACTGAACTCTTTCAGAAGATCAGAAAACACAGGTAGGCCTGATCCACTGGTCCACAGTCAGCTCGCGGATTTCTGATCTGATCAATAATATAAATGAACCTAATAAACCCAGTAAACAGGAGGATCATCAGTGTGAGGGAAGAACCAGAACTTCTACACTAAAGATCAACTCTTTCAGCTACAAGCCTTTAATACTGATCTGCTCTAAAACTCTTTCACTTCAGGAAATAAAAAAGATATTTATGATTTATACAGTGTTTGGGGAGAAGGAGAACACTCTGCTCCTCTTTATATTATTTATTACAGATCTGCACACTCTAGGTATTTTAATCTCAGTATCTTCATAAGGGAGAGTCACCTGCAATAGTTTTCTCAGCGTCTTGAAGGAAGGAGTTCCTGGAGGTGCTGAACAATAGTTGCCGTTTTTCCTTCACGCTGTTAAGCTCCAGCTCATCCCAATTACACCACCTCCAATCACCATCTCAGTTCATCAGGTTTAGATCAGGGGATTAATGTGGAGGAATAACACTTTTTTACTGTTTACTACATAATTCCATAATTCCAATGTTGAAAATACATTAAATAAAGAAATGAAGAAAAACACTGAAAGAGAAAGTGTGCCCAAACTTTTGACTGGTACTGTATTGTTTACTTGTTTTTTTTTTTACTTATAATAAATAAGTATAATATATTGTGTGTATTCTATTCTAATTGTCTGTACTGTGTTTATTAGGGTTTTTAATGTTTATGCATTGTGAGCATAAATGTTTCCAAATTTTTCTTAAAAAAAAACTTTCTCTTTCACGTTCCAGTGCTTTGCAAATTCAGCTGTACCTACACAAAAATTATACATAATTTTCTGGACAACTAAGGTCAGCTACGGTTCGAATGTTTTTATTGTGTGTGTGTGTGTGTGTGTGTGTGTGTGTGTGTGTGTGTGTGTGTTTTACAGAAATGCTGTTGTGTGTGCTCGTCGTTTTGCTTTACTCTCAGTTCACTCTGGCCTCAGGTAAGAGCTTTTCTCATTTATACCTCACCTCACCATACCTCACTATACCTCACCATACCACACTATACCTCACTATACCTCACTATACCTCACTATACCTCACCATACCTCACTATACCTCACCATACCTCACTATACCTCACCATACCACACTATACCTCACTATACCTCACTATACCTCACTATACCTCACCATACCTCACCATACCTCACTATACCTCACTATACCTCACTATACCTCACCATACCACACTATACCTCACTATACCTCACTATACCTCACTATACCTCACTATACCTCACCATACCTCACTATACCTCACCATACCTCACTATACCTCACTATACCTCACCATACCTCACCATACCTCACCATACCTCACCATACCTCACTATACCTCACTATACCTCACTATACCTCACCATACCTCACCATACCTCACTATACCTCACCATACCTCACCATACCTCACTATACCTCACTATACCTCACCATACCTCACCATACCTCACCATACCTCACCATACCTCACTATACCTCACTATACCTCACCATACCTCACCATACCTCACTATACCTCACCATACCTCACCATACCTCACTATACCTCACTATACCTCACTATACCTCACCATACCTCACCATACCTCACCATACATCACTATACCACACCATACCTCACTATCATAAGTTTAAATATCATATTATATATTTCAAATGTTTCAGATGTTTAGGTTAAGGATGCTCACAATTCCTTAGGGTGTAACAACAGCACAAGAACAGGGAAGAGTACATTTACATAAAGTCTTAAACTAACTCTAGGAGGGGATTCTGGGATCAGAGGTTCAGGAGTGTTGATTACAAAAACATGGACTGTAAATGAATTTAACACATGAAGTATCAGTATTGGGACAGAACAGAATTAAAAGGCTGTTTAATATTCTGTACGTCCTCTCAGAGGAGAGAACGTACATTATCATTAGCGGTTCCTGAGCCCTTAAAAAGTACTGGCGACGCCCCTTTTAATGAGTAACGAAGTAGCACGTTAAAAATGTATGAGTGTAAAAGTATTACACTCAGTGAAAATATGTAGTGAAGTAAAAGTGGAGAAAAAAAATCAACTCCAGTAAAGTACAGATACAGCTTTTAACTACTTAAATAAAGTAGTGAAGTAGTTCTACTTCGTTTCTATACACTATCTCTGCACACCATTCAGTACCTTAGACCCTGTTCACCTATTTATAGCAATGTTCTTATAAATGAACATTTTACACCGAACTGCGCTGAGTGTTTAAGTGTTATTTAGAGCAGAGAGATGAATAAAGTAATTAATTCAGTCTTTCCATCATTTTATCTTAGATTCTCTGAAGGTGAACATGGTTGACAGTGTGACAGTGCGACACCTGGGTTCCTCTGTGGTTCTGCCCTGCTGGATCAGTCCACCGCAGGATGTTACGGCTATGGAGGTCCGTTGGTACCGTCAGAATAAATTTGGCACTCCGGTTCTGTTATACCAAAACCAGAAATTATCTACAGACAGTTTGGAAAACAGCTACAGGAACAGGAGCTCTCTGACGGTGCGGGATGCTCAGTCTGCCGGGCTGAAGAGTGGAGACGTGTCTCTGATGCTGGGAGATGTGAAGCTCGAAGATGCAGGGATATTTTTCTGCTATGTGAGCGGTGACAAAGCGTACAACTCCGGGAATATGACTCTTCATGTAGCTGGTAAGTGAAACTGCACCTCTTATTTTTGCTCCATCCAGGTAAAAGTAAATATGTGCATCTAAAGGCTAAAGACTGTGACACTGTTCACTTCCTGGCTCTGATTAAGTCACAGAAGTTTGCTAACACTCTGAAACAAAGCTACAGCATGATAGTCAAGGTCCCCAAGGTCGAGCAAGGAATTTGAGTCCACATGTTCAGCGTAAATATGATGCACACACTGCATCAACTGTGTCTGCATGGCACTGTCTGTCCTAAAAGGGGGCCTCTTCTGAAGCTGGTGCACAATAAAGCCAGCAAACAGTTTACTGAAGACAAGCAGACCAAAAGCATGAATGGAGTCTTAGATAAACTTCAGTGGCTCAGATGGTGTCCAGCGTGTGTGGTAATATCTTGCTGAAGAGTAACAAGTGAACAGTCCTTTGCTTGGTGGTGGAAGCATCATGGTATGGGGCTGTTGAGTGCTTCCAGCACTGGGAAGCTGATTGATCACCTACCTTTAGCAGTTTTTCAACAGGATAACAAACACAAAACACAGAACTGCCCTGCAGAAGAAGCTGAAAGTAAAGGTGATGGATTAGGTAAACATGTCTTCAGACCTAAATCTTATTGTGTATCTGTGGTGATGAGGTGATGTTACTATGGCAACTTCTGAAGCTCTAGTGAAGTCCATGCCAAAGAGGGTTAAAACAGTGCTGAAGAATAATGGAGACCACACAAAATATTGACAATTTGGGCGCAGTGTGGCTATTTTCTCTGTGTTTTAGACATTAATGATTGTGTGCTGAGGTATTTTGAGGGCACAGTGAATTGTTACTCCTCACCACCCTCCTCTCTCTTTGTGTTTTTTTCCAGTTCTTGGTTCGTCTCCTGTCCTGTCGCTGCAGCTGGTGGACGGACAGGTGAACGTTACCTGCAGCTCGTGTGGGTGGTACCCACAGCCCACAGTTAAGTGGACATCTGGAAGCAACACTCCCCTTTATCTTGGAGGTTCTTTTGACAGGAAAGACACAGATGGACTGATCTGTGTCCACAGCTGGGTCCTCCTGTCCCCCTCGGACCATCACCTCGTCTCCTGCTCGTTCTCCAATACTGCAGGAGACGAGCGGGGCGGCGCCGTGGACCTTCAGAACATTACCCAGTTTACAGGTGAGAATTCAGCCTGGGAAAGCAGTGTTAAATTTTATCATTACTAGAGGTCGACAATAATAATAATAATAAAATTAAATAATACATTTCATTTTTAATGCACTTTACATTTCAAGGAAATCTCAAAGTTCTACAGCGTAAATAAAATTAGAACAAACATTTAGAAACAAGTGGATAAAAACAACAAAAATTACACACATCAGAGATATAAATAAAGATGTCCTAGTAGGCCTTTTTGAATAAGAAAGTTTTTAGTTTTCTTTTAAAAGACTCCACGCTCTGTGGCGCCCTCAGGGAGTCTGGGAGAGCATTCCACAGACGTGGGGCAACAGCTTGAAAAGCCCGGGCTCCCATAGTGCGGAGTTTGGTCCGGGGCTGTTGAAGGCAGTGGGTTTTTGTTGAACGGAGATGTCTTGCAGTATTGTGCGGGATAAGGAGCTCTTTGAGGTAGGGTGGGGCATTACCATGGAGACATTGGTGATTTATGTGATCTATGTATCACAATATATTGTATTGTTTTGATCGTATCGTATCCATACAGGACGTCAAATATGGATATTTTTAATGAAACATGCTCACCTCCCTTAATTTGGCTTTACAATGCAAAACATTTGGCTGGAAACACGACTAAAAGACTCATTTACAGCAGCTCTAATTTTAGAAGTCATTATGTTCACTATATTACAGAAATATAGTAAGGAAAGTGTTTTAGTGTTTTTAGTGTTTATGTGACATTAATGATTTACGTATTTACCTTCAGAAAGCAAAATTATATTTTGTGTGTTTTGGCTGTACAATATTGGACAACAATCATATTGCTGTAGTTTTCTTTTCTGCAGTAAATATAAATTATAGGGCTGTCAACATTAAAGTATTAATGCATGCGATCAATTTGGAATCAGTAACCCATTATTATTAGTTAATTAAATTTGACTCCAACTTCCTGTGTAATCTGTCCCGCCCAACATGTGTATTTTTTTTTTCTGCAGTGATTCGCTTGTGGTAAGAATGTGATCTGATTCCGATCTCGAACCAGATATCAAATATACTTCTTTTTAATTGAGCTAAACTGTTGATAAGATGCAGTTTAATCATATATATTAGCCAGATAATATACTGCTATGAATAAACGCTGTCTCTGCTGCTCCATGCTGTTTACACTATCTGTATGTACAGCGTTCACTGCTCACATATGTGCAGCAGCGTTCAGACTTCTGTATAAAAGTAGCTTCACACTGCACACATATACAGATATACACACTGGAACACAGAATCTTATTCTTATTCCCGCGACAGATAGCTCTGACCAATCAGAGGAGACGATGTGCTCGCGTGGTTTATTGGTTTACATTTTGGTGCGTTTAGCCTTAACAGAGGGAGAATGCTCCAAATAAACGAACTCATCAACTGATCCGAATCATAGAAACCAACTACAGGTGTGAAAAACCTCTTTAATACTCAGTTAATTAAGTTCTAAATCAGAAATCTTTACAACCAAGCTGATATGTTTATAGTAAAAAAAGTTTATAATGCATCAAATGTATCATGTATTCTTTATTCCAGCGCCCCACGTTACCTTTATCCCCCCTCAAACATACAAGTATATGCTAGTATTTAAATACTAGACACCATTATTATAAATAATATAATTGCATTTTACATTTCTTACATTCATTCTTACATTTACATTTAAATATCCACAATAAAAACGTGTTTCTTAAGAAGAACCAGTTCCATTTATCGCAGTTAATCACAGAATATTGTTGTAATTATTTTGTATTTTTTTGTTCGATTGACACCACAAGTTAATTTATATTATGATATTAAAAATGACAGCGGAAGTCAATGACCCAGTGTATCACAATATTAAAAATTAGAGATGCACCCAAATAAAACTTGGTCAAAAACAAAACCGGCCAAGGGAGCAACCCCCCCACCCCCTTTCTTTTTATCATTAAATGAATTAAATAGCACTAAATAATGGAAATTGTTGTATTGTATTGTGTAGATATAATCTGCTTTTGGTAGATACTGTAAGTGAGTCATCAAAATGGAATGAGTGTAAACTTTACATTTGCTTAAAGCAGCAAATGCATTTTAATATTTAATTACATTTCACAAATGATTCTGCACATTCTAGGATTGGATACATTCTGTTTTAATGTCGATATTGAAGTGATACTTATTATGCAGATCTACTCCTTACAGTATTGTTTTAATCTGAGTATTGACTAGAATAATGACTGTATGTGTGTGATTAGTATAAATCAGATTAAATCTTATTTAATCTTCTTACTCCCTCAGGCGGCGCTGCAGGACCGTGGAAAGCTCTGTTTGTGGCAGTTTTACTGGCGTTGTTGGCCGCGATCGCTGTCGGTATCTTCATCTACAAGAAATATAAATCAGGTTAGATCTTCTGTTCTGTTGTGTAGTTGTTTATCAGTTTAATTTAATATTGGAATTAATATGAACTAAACTAAATCGTTGTTGGCCGCGATCGCTGTCGGTATCTTCATCTACAAGAAATATAAATCAGGTTAGATCTTCTGTTCTGTTGTGTAGTTGTTTATCAGTTTAATTTAATATTGGAATTAATATGAACTAAACTAAATAAACATGAGGAGCTGGAATATGAATAAATCAAACACCAGTTTTATTCTTCTTTCATACTGATAAAACTATTGAATTGTTTTACTTTATTTTAACTGTAATAGGTTCACTCAGGGGGACAGCACACTTTTGTGCATTCAATTAAACAATAACACACTCAAGGTTTATGCTATAACGTGTAATATTGTCATTGTTGTGCTGTGGTCGTAGATCAGCAGTATTACATTTTATAGCACGAACCTCGAGTGTATTATTGCGATTATACCACAGTTCCATTATTACTGTTTATTGAAAGATTTTGAGTTAAAGAAAATAGGATCTTCTTGGTTATAAAATCTCTGCCAGTTAAAATAGTTCCATTGCTGGTGTGCTGTTTGGCTTGTAAGCGCTGCATCGTTGCTAGGTTACCTGTATGTGGCGGAGTAATACATGGAGAGCTTTGGTTTTACCGGCTGATAACGGCACTCATAGTACACCTCTCAGCCAATCACATTGCAGGGTCGGTACCAACTGTGGAATGATTACCAGTATTGTTTCCCAATGAATTTAAAAATGTCACAAAATAGTTTAAGTTTAGATTAACTTACATTCTCTGGGGCTGGTTTTCTTCTCTCATGGTAATCAATGAACCTATTTTTAATAATAATTTTCATATAAGGATATTTTTATGCAGGGATATTAATATTTCCTGCTCCACCAGCAGAATTTAAACTCAGTTTGTTTCCTGGAGTTTCAGCCAGTTTAGATCTGTATTTAGGATGATTAACAGCCCCTGAGCTGTTTGTTGTTGGTTTCCAGCAGAGAAAGTAAACGATGTAGAACATTTTTATAATTACTAGTTTTTCAGGGTATATGACAATATCACAAAACAACTTAAAATATCATTTTAATTTCAAGACCATTAATTTTTTTCCTACATAGTAAATAAATAGTAAAGTGATCTATCAGACAATGAAGGAACACATCAGGAATCATGTAGTAACTTAAAAGTGTAAAACAAACCAAAATACTCTGTAAAGTATTTAGATGCTCTGTGGGGAGCTGTTTGTTAACTTGTGGTTTCTGAGGCTGGAAACTCTGATGAACTCATCCTGTACAACAGAGGAAACTCTCGTTTTTGATGGTCTTTGTGACGGTACCTGAGTTCTTGAAATGTTTCAAATTGATGGACTTTCATTACTTAAATATTATTTTCTTTATTTAGTTGAGCAGTTGTTGCTTCTTATAATCTGGATTAGAACATTATTTAAATATTCACTATTCACTGTATACCTGTAACTCTACCTCTTCACTACTTTACTTTAACTGATGCTCTCAAACACATTAAGAGACAAGAAGGTGACTGTACCTCATAAAGCTGACTGAGAAAATCCAGCAGAGATGTGCAAAACTGATCATCTTAGCAAGAGGAGCGATTTGTTTGAAAAAAAGAATGTTGAAAAAAGAATGTTTTACACTTTTTCTTTACTACATTATTCCATATGTTTTTTTTTCTTTATATTTTGGATGACTTTAGTATTAATCTAAAATGCCAAACATTTTAAAATAATAAAAAACACTCAATTTAAGGTGTGTTCAAGCTTTTGACTGGTACTGTATATACTGCCTGTGATTGGTCTAAATCCTGTACTGTAAAGGCTAGAACTGTTATAATAAACAGTGTTAAAATTCTCAATAGTAAAGCTGTGTGTATCTGCATGTCTGAGTCAAATTGGAGTCTTTAATGCTGAAGAGAAAATAAAACCATCATGAAAAAAATCTCCACAAATTGCAAAAACAAATCTGATATTGCAAACAAAGAACATAAGTTTTTTTTAGAATTAATCTTTTGCAACACCACTTTTTCTTTGCGCTTTGCGTTTCTTTTTTCTTTTTGCAATACTTTCCCTCCTTTACGTTCCTCCGTTTTGTTTGCGAGTCTATTTTGACCCCTTTTTGACATGGGGGCATGAAGAGGGGCGTGGCCAATATGGAAAGGCGGGTTATGGAGGAATGCGTCATCAGCTGGAGCCTCTGCTTTCATATGTAATGCTGCAGGACGGCCAGTTCAACCGGCCGCCCTGGCGGACGCCATCTTACTGTAAATAAACAGAAGCGCTTTACTCACCCAAATAAACAGGAGAGAATCTGTGTAGATTAACATCCAGCACTCGGTTAACTTTAAAATATATATATATATATTTTTTTTTTTTAGAATTATAGTTTTGTTTGCTTAGCTTAGCTTTCCTTAACTAAGTTACTACAACCTAAGTTACTTCTTTACTAATGTCCCTTAAAATAAGCCTTATAATCTGGTGCGTTTTATGGCATTATTTTCAGTATGGAGGATATCACCAGTCATGTTTAATTGTAAAAGTGGCCCCATGTCTGAATATAAGCTTAATATTAATATGGAATGTTTGCTTGAGGTGGAAAAAATGCTCATACTGATGTTTCTGTGTTACAGGATATGTACAGACTAAAACAGGTAAGAAACGTCTTTCTTTCTGTCCTTCTTTCCTGGTAAGTGATGTTTTTCTATAAAGATAATAACTGTGACTCTGATCTGATGGACTGTGTTTTATATTTTTAGATGAAGAAGATCCTTCTGCAGGTATGAACATATTCTGATTATGACCCAGGAATCTGTTCTCATTTCACATCTGTTCTTATTTCTTAACCACATTTATTAGCATTTTAAATATATTGCAGATTTTACATCAGTTATGTACACTATTTATTTTACCCGTCCAAACCACTGAATTTAGGTGTTCACTTTCATTATCACAGGTGTTTAATAAAAGCAGCAGCTAGGCATGCTGGGACTGCTTCTACAAACTCTCAGGAGATCAGTAAACTCCAGCACTCCAGACCTTCTTGACTCTTTAACATCAGTGTCTGACCTCATATATATGTTGGAAGAAAAAATCCCATAAACACACTCCTAAACCTTGTGGAAAGCTTTTCCAGAAGAGTTGTTATAGCAGTTATAGCTGTAAAGGGTGTACCGACATCATATTAAAACCCTATAGATTAAGAATGGAAGTAGGATAGTGGGATAGTGTTTATATAAATGTGATGTTCAGATTTACCAGTGAGTCACTTCTGTTGGGTTAATCTGTATAATCCACTTCATTTTCAGCCATCTGTTGTGCAAACATGGACGCATTGAGAAAAGATGCAGGTATGTTTTCTGTTTCTTCAAATACTCTGGAATATATTTTACATTTAAATGTTGAATTATTTGATAATTTTCATTATTTTTCTTTCCACAGTGAACATCACTTTAAATCGCTCAAACGTTCATGCAGATTTAAAGATTAATGTAGAAGGCAAAGTGGTTAGAGATGGTTGTAATGCTGCCGATAACAACAGAGGACCTGGTTTCCCTTACTTCTTAACTGTACCTGGAATCAACAGCTTCTCCAGCGGCCGTGTTTACTGGGAGGTGGGATTAACTGTACCTAGTATAGAGCCCAAGCAGAAGTGGCTGATTGGAGTGCAGAAAGCTTCTAATTTCTTATCTAATAATAAGGCTGATCTTGTTCCATCAAAAGGGTTTTGGTTTCTTTGCTCAGACGGAGAGAACGGCATCCACGTCAACACCGAACCCGAACTTTCTCTCCCTATACGCCCGACGCCTGAGGTTGTCGGGGTTTTATTAGACTTTGAGAAAGGCGAGCTTTCCTTCTTCAATGCTAAAGAGAGTATACATCTCTTCACCATTAAACACAAATTCCAGGGGGAAATAGAGCCTATTTTTAACCCAGGAATCGGAGATAAGGCTCCTCTTTCTATCATTACCATCAGCCAACCCAGCGCAACCTACAGTAGCCCCAGCCAGCCTGTAGAGGGCGATGGGCCTGAAGAGATTCAGATTAAATCCATTAATGACCTGCAAGAGTCAGAAAATACAAACGCAATCAACTAAAATTTACATTTTTACCTGAAAAAAGGCAATTACAGAATTGATTATTTTACTTTTTTTATTTTAGCAGCGGCAACATAAGGCAGCAACATTACGTGAAAAAGTTAATGGTCTGAGGACTTTCTATAAGCTCTGTACAGTAAATTCACTCATTTAATTTTTTTTGTTTTATAGGCAAAGTGTTGCTGTTGAGGAAGATACGACCCTAATGATTAACCATAGATCAATCCATATTATTGGAAAACTTGTACAATTCATTATTGAAAATAATATAGTTATAATATGGCTTTTTAAACCAGTACTCACTAGTGCTTTTAAGCAATTAAAAATAAACTAATTAATTACATTCTCTATGATTAATTAATCTAATAAGAAAGTATTTTAAACAGCACAATTCAATTTAATTTTAGGAGAGGAAATAGTGAACGAATGAATATCTGACACAGACTTCATCAGTCATCAGTCAGTAGCTGGTGCTGTAAATACTGTAAACGATATAATTATAAAAGACGCTCACACGTGCCAGAGGTCATTTTCAGGAGATTTTACACAAGTGAAATATACAGAGTAGCGATTTAAAGAGTACACTCTAATACATTTTACATTAATAGCTGAAATAAATTGCTCTGTGATAAAATATACCAGCCCGGATTTAAATGCTTAAAAATTAAATGCTAAAATGAACAGAATTGAGATATTTTACCATATTTTGATCAAAAGTGCCAGTAAAATAAAACTGGATGTTCTTTATTATTTGTAGTTTAGTTATTTTCATTAATACAGCCTGGCCTGGGGACTTTTATTATGAAACCCAAAGTGGGAGATTGGCCACAACTGGCGATGCTAACTGTTTTCCAAGTTGAGGTTTTATTACAGATGGTGCTGTGCGTTTTTTTTTTTTTTTTGTGCCTGTTTTTTCTGGGTTTATTTGCCAAGATTTTAAAGATTTGCCATTCATTTTTTCTAGAAGTGATACATAGTGATATGTAGTGACATGTAGTGATACAGCTTGTTCCACACTCATGAGTATGCTGTAAGGCCTCAGCACCCTCATATTGGAACCAGAATAGATTAATAAATTAGTATGGTTATCAATAACAGATGTTTCAGGCCTGAGGTAATCAGATAACTGTGAATAATGTTTGTATTTGGGTTTTGTTTACATACCGACCTGTAAAATTAAGTATAGTTGTTTTTTGTTTGTGTGAAGGGATGAAGCTACATTTAGATATATATGAGTGTAAAAGATGAGTAAGGGTACTGACCTGATGCAGGCAGGAAGCACAGGAGTAATGGTTTAAGAGCTACTACTGTGGGAGACATATGAAAGTATTTTTTTTTTACTTTCTTTTTTACATTTTCTTTGACTAGTTGATTAGTTCACTCAGCAATGTGGAGTAATGTAATTTTACTACACAACGTTGGAAAAATACATAACTGACGCGGGATAATTGAAGGGGATGGGAGCAGCTACTCGATTTACACACTGCCATCACCTCCAAAACAGTGTACTGAATCCCAATGTTATGTAAACCAGTTTTGTAGTAATACTGAACTATTAGTTACAGGTAACAGGTATGTTGGCTACATAGGCAAAGCTACACAACTTATGTAAAGCTGTGTTATCTGGAAATCAAATCAGGTTAATCTGCACCTTAACAGCTGTTTAGCTCAAACATGGTCAGTGTTTTTGATTGTCGGACCTCCTTTTGCAGGTCACGGTACGGTTATTTTGTTCTGAACCCGAGTTTTCACACCTACTAAAACAAACTGCACCAACAGTACAAACTAAACAGAGTCTGATTTAACCGATTTCTAAATAGTACTGATGTGAAAATGACCTAAATGTTAGCTTTAGCACGTGTATTAGCCATATTCTCTCTGCTATTGCAGATTGCCTCAAAAGGGGTGTATGCAAATATAGTGAGTTAAGTATTTGTACTCATTGTACTTGTACTCAAAATCGCAAAAGATACCACTTCAGTTTCTAAATCAGTTTCTCTGATTTATATGCTGTTATATTGCTGTTTATGTTGTTTATTCTATAAACTACAGATAACATTTCTCCCAAATTCCAAATAAAAATATTGTCATTTAGAGCATTTAATTGCAGAAAATGAGAAATGTCTGAAATAACAAAAAAGATGCAGAACTTTCAGACCTCAAATAATGCAAAGAAAACAAGTTCATATTCATAAAGTTTTAAGAGTTCAGAAATCAATATTTGGTGGAATAACCCTGTTTTTAATCACAGTTTTCATGCATCTCGACATCTTACACACTGCTTTTTTATGCCTTTAATCCTGATGCAAAAATTCAAGCAGTTCAGCTTGGTTTGATGGCTTGTGATGATCCATCTTCCTCTTGATTATATTACAGAGGTTTTCAATTTGATAAAATCAAAGAAACTCATCATTTTTAAGTGCTCTCTTTTTTAGTCCCAGATCCACAGCACAAGAGAGAGAGAGAGAAAGACTAATAGAGAGATAGAAAGTGAGAGTGATAGAGAGAGACAGAGACAGAAAGTGATAGAATGAGTTAGGGAGACACACTGGTCTGTACTTTTAATTCCAAGCAGTTCAGAAAACCGTCTTTAGAGCTTCAAAACTCCTAAAGGACTCCGCCCCCTGGCGTTCGTCCACCTTTACATCAAACAGTTCATACATGTAAATAATGCTGATCTATCAGGCTTAGGGCTGCCACCCGTCCCGTGAAATACAGAATCATCCTTCATTCGCCTGTAAAACGCTGTGTCCCATGTGGTCATGGCCCAGAGGAGCCGTGGTGGTGTCCCTTATTTTAATTTCTGAAAGGTGGCAGGCCAACTCCGGCCCATTTCAGTGACCAGACTGACCCACCAGCTGACAGTTTTTACTCTTTTTTACTTTTAAAAACTGCTTTTATAGCTACAGTGCAGTAAAGCTCTAAAACTCTGCACTAACACCGGATTAAAAATTTACTGACTCTAATACTTCCTTTACTTTCTTTTCATTATATTTTTACATTCACACTCTCATGTATTTCTATCGCTAACATAACACAGCTTTCTAATCCAGTTTAACTAATTGTCCCAAAACAGTAATAAAATTCTTGTGTTGTATTTAAATTCATTAAGAGTAAGGTGTGAAATGTGAAATATGAAATAATGGTTAAAAGGAGATTATTTTACCTGATTATTTTATCTAAGTGTGATCTTTTTTATATACTGTGTGTTTTGTAACTGTGTGTTGACTTAATAATAATAATAACTAAAACATGTAGATTTACTATTGTTTTAGTAATTTGATTTGTGTTTATGATTATAATTATGATTATGCTGCATTTTATTTGTACACTATTTTACTAATGTTTGGGGTTTTCAGCTTTATAGGTAATTACAATTACTCAGGTATGTTTATGGATTCATTAGTGCAGGTAAACAGAGGCCTAGAACTAAACCCTCTGATTTTATCTCCACGCTCAGCTCAAATCTGATAAAGGCAAAACATGTGAGGGTTAGTTTGGGAGAGGCACAGAGTGATGTATGGGTTTAGGGGTGGGGCAGGATGGAGAGCTGATTGGCTGAGCGTGCCTCTGATAGCAGTGAGATGCAGATCACTGGATGTCAGCACAGGGGCGGGATTATTTATTGACTGAACACATTTCAGCTATTAATGAAAAAAAAAATGGTTTATGGTTTTAGTGCCTCTTTAAAAACCTTTGGAATCTGTTGTTGCTGTTGTTCAGCATTAGAGTTGAACCAGTGAAAGTAAAATAAGCTTTTATTAGCTATTAAAAAACAAGAATAATACCACAGGAAACCTATGCGTAACCAGCATTAACTGTGGAAACTATTGTTATGAAGAAAAAAGATTATTAATCAGGAAAGTACTGGTAGGCAAAGGAAGACCACTAATAAAGCCTGAATGTTTTAGTAAAGTGTATTCCAGAGTTCACTGTGTTAATATTTTAGAATGTTTTTCAACATAATCCTTCTTTCTTTAGGGCACTGTAATATTTAAAACAGGCAGTAATATGTGTAATAAAGCGATCATGCTTAGTACATCATTGCTTATCTGCAAAGTCTGTAATGCAGATATATTTAGTTCTTGCTGGATTCGGGGGCCTTGTTCCAATATGTTTTTAGTTTAGTCTAAATTTTTTATTTTATGGTTTAAAAAATGTTTGAGATGATAATCCTGCTGTAAAATTAAACCCCTCCCGGTGAGTTTGCAGGAATTTACTGGAACTAGAGCAGATAGGATGCTTCAGTATACCTCAGAGTTCAGTGTGGTTCTGCCTTTAGCAGCTACATCATCAGTACAGCTCAGTGCACCAGTGCCATACATGACCCGCCACCACCATGTTTCACAGATGAGGTGGTGCGCTTACCGTAGGAAGTCCACATTTTGCTCTTGCCATCTTCATTTTCATGTTTCTTTAGGCTCCTTTAAAATCTTTTGTAAATGCATTCTGGCCATTCTGCCTTCAGTAGGGAAGTTCTTCCTTGACCCACCAGTCTCTTTGAGATTAATGAAATCACAAGTGTTTATTTCTTCTCAATTATATGACATTAAGATTTTGGTAATCCCAAACTTAGATCAATGCCTCTAATGGTTATATTCATGATTTTCAGCCTCATTATTCAAACTTGCATTCATGTTGAACAATGGAAACTCCAGATTATAGAAAAAATGTGTTTGTAAGCTTGGAAAGCACTAATGAATGAGTAATCAAAAACACTTATGAAGCTAAACGTCCCAAACATGAAATGAAGTGGACTGTACCGTATTATTCGCACTATAATTATATTATGTGATACTAGTAAGGAACAGGGGTGTTGCCATGTTTTGCTTCTAATTCAGCAGGTCTTATAATTCAGCATTCTAATACTGCTGGAGAACTAATCTAAAACTCCTGTATAACTCTGTAATCCAGCAGAGTGGCGTTACTGCTCCTTAACACCTGACTGGTAGAATTCATACGTAAGACGCACTGTCAATTTTGGGGATAATTAAAGGATTTTAAGAGTCAGGATTTTTAGTCTGTTTAGTGAGAAGATTTGAGTGTGTACTACACGTTCTACCAACTATGTGTAATCATGTTCTTAATTTTGTTATTGTAAGTATAAAATGTCATTTAATCTAATATCGTATTTTAGTTTAATTGTTGAATAAAGTTTATTATACCAATACTTATATTGTGTCATTTTGTTTTCAAAACTAGAAAAAAAATAAAAACAAATACAATAACTTATATTTAATTTATAATTATGGAGGTTAGAGGACACTGATTCAGACCATGTTTAGTAACTTGCAGCACAATTTAATGAAATATGTAAAAGTTTCAGATGTTGGACCAATTGGAATAATTAAGGCACAAATATTACTCAAAACTACACCTGAAAAAAGTATAATGTGCAAAGAAAACTGATATAGATTTCTTTATATGTTATAGAGTATCAGTTGTAAAGTTGCGATGAGGTAGAGTTGGTATACAGTGAATGGCTCTATTTGAGTAATGTTCTACTCCAGATTATGAGAAGCAACAACTTAACTTTACTCAACTAAGTAAAAGGAAAAAATACTTTAAAATAAAGATGAAAAATGAAGTTCAGTCAATCTGAAAAAGAAGAATTTCAGAACACTGAAATTATCCTCAAGTGCAGTCACTGCAAAGACGTTATAATGATGAAACTGGCACTAATCAGGAGCACCCCAGGAAAGGAAGAATGCATGGCCCTTTAAACAGAGATTTTTCAGACTAACATTTAAAACAGAGCATTTATTCGCAGAAAATGAGAAATGGCTAAAACAGAGCTTTCAGACCTTAAATAATGCAAAGAAAACAAGTTCATATTCATAAAGTTTTAAGAGTTCAGAAATCAATATTTGGTGGAATAACCCTGTTTTTTAATCACAGTTTTAATCTCATGCATCTTGGCATCATGTTCTCCTCCACTCTTACACACTGCTTTTGCTTTATGCTGCTTTACTCCTGGTGCAAAAATTCAAGCAGTTCAGTTTGGTTTAATGGCTTGTGATCATCCCTCTTCCTCTTGATTATATTCCAGAGTTTTTCAATTTGGCAAAAATCAAAGAAACTCATCATTTTTAAGTGCTCTCTTATTTTCTTCCAGAGCTGTGTATCAGTAACAGATCTTAAAGGGTTGTTCTAATTATTTTATTAGGGGGAAGATTTCACCCCTTTGTCTTCTAACTAGGGTGCACAGGAGAAATGAGTGTTTAAAATACTAACACTTTATAAAGTGTTAAAATAACTAGTAAAACCTATATACACACAGTGTTTTGAGTTTGCAGATTTTGCTGTGTATTGTTTTTACTGTTTTTACGTATTACTTTCATTAACAATAATTTATAGTAATATAGTAATACTAACTTTTTACTTTTAACATTAACATTAACACCTGTCTAAATTAAATAGTTGTGTTAGAGCACCACCTAGTGTCAAATAACACAAATTCATGTGGTGAGTTCTGCTATCCAGTGAAACTACAGTAAAATCCGGTTCCAGATATAGCTTCAATTTACATGAACTCATCAATCAATCAATTAATCAATCAATCAATCAACCTTTATTTCTACTTGCATACACAATGAACTAAAAAATAAGTTTAAATCATAAAAACAAGCAAACAATATAATATTTAACTAAGAAGAAATTAAATAACACAGAATAACGGGATATGCAGACATACTAAAATGTAAAGCAATAAAACAAAGGGATAAATAATTAGAATAATTAAATATTAACACAAAGAAATAGAGGTTTGAAATAACACCAATTATTTAAAAAGGCTCACATGGCATTTATTCATACTAGAGATCACAACTTATTTTTTTAAATGAATGAAAAAAGATGGAATCAGATCTTTAACATTGCTGCATATTATCTTTAGATGATTGGATGCATTAGAAAGCCAGTTAAGATTAAAATCCTCTAGGACCAGCATTTCTGAATCTGTATATTGTGATAAAAGCTCAGCTATTTCATCAATTGCTGAAACTGGAGCTGAAGGAGGCCAATTATAATTCCCAACCAATATAAAAGAGTCATTTTTCCCCGGAGATACTTCAAAGGATAGCAATTCAGAGCATTTGTCTTTTGCAAACACAGTTGATAATTTAGTTTGGAGATTTACTGTTATAAAAACATCTACACCACCTCCTCTAGATTTTCTATTAATTCTATAAAGGGTAAAATTATCTGTATAGTTAATGGTGAGCAAAGTTTCTGTTAGGATTAATATATCAGTATCATACTGGTCAATGATTTTTTTTTTTCTTGCAGTAAATTTCTAATTTCTAATATTTAAATAAATTATTCCAAGACCTTCCCTTATTTTGAAACTAACAGAATCCTTCATATAGTCTGTAGAAAGTTTTGATTGGGAATACAAAGGCATAGGTAGAGAATCAGTGTAAATTTGAAACAAATAAAATCTTCTTTGTTGTCTTATCTTATCTTATCTTACTTAAAAAAACTGGTCCTAGGTCTAAAACTAGTAACTACTGGGATAGCTAATGAAAAGTCATCAGTTTCACAGTCATCTAAGGTTAAGAACAGAATAAAACATGTTATGTCCTAAAATCTGTGACCCAAGCCTACTTGGATGCAGTCCATCGAATGTGTAGAAAGATGTCCGGTTCCAGAAGAGATTGAAATTGTCAATAAAAGTCAATTCTGTTTTAGGGTAGGTTTGTTTAAGCCAGCTGTGAAGATATAAAATACAACTAAAATGCCCTGCACCTCTGCCTAGGGGTGGTATTGGGCTAGAGATAAAAAAAAATTGCGGTCATCCTTTTTTCTTCTTTCATAATTGCCATGAAAATGAGGTCATCAATGGATGGAGCAATCTTGTTATCATTGCCTGTCAGCTGGAACACCTTCTGGCCTAAGCCATCCCATTCACTAGAAAGTGTTTCTGAAAGGCATGCATCAACAGACTCAGGGCAGTATTTCTTCTTTACATTGAGAACACCAGGACATGGCTTGAAAAGAGTGGGACGATTTCCTTCCAGGGCATTGGTGAAGAAAGTGTTCACACAAATTGGCTTGTGGGCATTCTCCAAACAAACATTACCCATAATCACCCATCCTAGATCAAGCTTCTGGTGGTCCATTATCATGCTTACGAACCTTGTGAAGCCTAATGACATTGTGACCAAGCAGAAGCATGATGAGAACGTTGGGCTGTAGCTCTGGAATGAGATGAGCTATTGGCTTCAGGTGGAGATAGAAGGAGGCAGCACTAGGTGTTGGAATCTCTGCAGTATCATCTGGTATCTCATTGCATTTCAGCAACCTTGGTAAACGTTGAATAGTTTTCCCATCCAGTGACTCAATGTAGAAGCCGGAGGCTGTCCTGCCCATATGCTCACTCGCACCTTAACAGGTTTTCAGAGTGTATGAGTATGTGGGGCCTTGCATGTTGAATGCATCAAAAAAAATCAGAGCGAGCGAGAGATTGATTGCTTTCTTAATCCAGGACAACATACATCATCATCACCTGGTCACGGTGTTCTTTAAACTCTGGCCAACAGAATCTTGGAGCAAGACCTGCCCACTGATTACACACCTGCGTGCACTGATTACTGACTTCTGGTGGCTGTGCAGAGTCTGGCTCCCCGCTGTGCTCTGTAGAGGGACGTATATCCTTGACCCATGGTGATGGTCCTGGATGGAGAGCAGAGGGGTGCAGACAACTACCACATTCTGTGCACTTCACAGTACACTGGCACTCTTTGGCAGTGCGTAATCTGGAGATGCAACACCTAAAACAGATCCCATTCCTTTTGAGGAAGTTATTGCGCTCCTCTATGGATTTTGTACGAAACACTCGACACTTCAGTAAAGAATGTGGTTTATTATGGACAGGGCATGTCTTGTCAGGGTCATCCTGTGCCTTTACTTCTCTGTCTTGATCTGAGTGCGCACCTGGTGAGACCTCTGTTTTGTATACGGAAACCTCTTTAGATCTGCTAGGCCTCCATGAAGGTTTATCCACTTTGCTATACTTCTTTTGAACTATGGGGTTGATTCCTCTGGCTGTGTCAAGATAGGAAAGGCCAGGAAGATCTCCCTCTACTCTAACTCCATCAGCAAATCACTGAGATCCCTCAGTTTAGAGAAATCTTTATTGCCAATTCTGGGGAAACTATCTAGTCTTTAGAACAGAGCCTTCTCGATTACCTCTGCCGAGCCACAACAGTCATTCAGTCTGTTCCATATCATCCAAACCTCTTACTGCATTCAGGAAAAAATACTTCCAAGCTGTGTAGCTTTCTGGCTGATCGTTGAATTGAAGCAGACCAGTAGTGACGAGTTTACGTCGTGCCAGAAACCTCACAAAGTCTGTCACATGGTAATCAGTAGCATGAGTGGGCTGCAACTTTGTGGATGGAAAGACCCAGCATTAGTGTTGTCATGTGGAGACTGAAACTTTGGTTGGCCTTGAGGAAGTGGCTGGCTGTACTGAGGGTATGGAGAGAGAAGTCATTTACATTAGCACACTCTAAGAAATGAAACTCTATATTTATTTAATCTAGTTATGTCAACCGGTCCCACAAAACTTGGTTGCTTAAATCAGTAAAATAATATACAATAAATTGCAACAATATATTCGAAGTAAATCTAACAAAATTGTTTTAATTAAATTCAACATCATGGAGTTATGTTGGATTAATATAACGTTGTTTTCTTGAATTCAATATTCACTATCGTAAATAAGCTATATTAATGTTTTAGGTTCATGTTGATTGCATTTAATGACTGAACCCTGGTTTGCTGCATTTAAGACTCTAGGTTAAATAAATACAACTTAAGTCACATTTATTTACCTGCACTGTAAAAAAGATAGTTATTGGCTTAACTTAACTTTCTTTTTGCTTTGACTCAATTAGGTTGTGAATACATAACATTTTAAGTTAATTCAACTTAACTGAGTCAAAGCTAGATGATAATTTGAATCAGTTAAGTTTATTCAACTTAACTGAGTTTTGTTCATACAACAAACAATTAATTAACTCAACAGTTTTTTTCTAGTTCTGTGGACTTAAATAATTTAGTTGATATGTATATACATATATATATATATATATATATATATATATATATATATATATATATATATATATATATATATATATATATATGTATATACATATCAGTGGCGGGTGCTGGTCTTTTCAGGAGGGGAAGCTCAATTTCGGCCTACATCTTAACATGTGTAGTTTTATTTATACGTAAATTTTACTCTCCCTGAGTTTTTTTTTTTTGTAAACAAAAGGCATTATTTTCATGTTTTCACTACACAACAAAAAGGTACCCATTCTTTACATTGAACAATTACATAAACTACGCTATGACATGAATAAACATAAAATTATCAGTAAAAAAAAACATTACGCAAAATCTTTAAAGATGCAGGTAAATTTATTTCCTTTTTTGACAGTTTTAATTTCCTTGAATAATCCCTTTAATATTTTTTTTTATTTTAATTATTTTTAATGATAACACAAAACTTAATACTGGCCCCTGTTCATTTATGTCCTGAGATAGTTTCATCAAGAGGAAACTGCTGAAAAGACCTGTTATTTTTCCCCACCTTTTACACTAAATTAATCTGAGCAGTTGATCTGCCCTGCTGTTTTACTCTAAGTTTTTTTTCGTAAGCAAGACTATCAAATGGCTTCTCCAAAATCCGTCCACAACATTAAAACTGTCTGACATTATGTTCAGGCTAGTGTGAAGTGTGTCCTTCTGTGAGTGCTTTGTGATGGGCTGAGCAGCACCCGCTGGACAGAAACTGCGATAGAAAGAGTGATAGAAGTCAGTCTCCAAACACAAGCAGCTACAGAAAAAAACACCAGAAATAGAAGCTGAATTTGTCGCTGGTCGTTTTTAATAAAGAAAATGGCGCTATAAGGATTAGGAAAGTTTCCGCTTCAACTCAGAACAGAATGAAAATGCTCCCCCGCGCATGTTCACACCACTTATTCGCTCATTTCGCTGTCAATAAAAAACGGACTCCGCCTCAGACAGATCATCCAATCATCATGCAGAAGCTGAGCGTCCGGGCCGGCCAAGGCCAGCCCACCGCCCCATAGACCCCCAGAGACGCTGAGCGTCCGATGGGCGGGACAAAGCCCAGCATTTATCCAGTGACTCGTCTCGTTTCGCCGCGCGCTTTGCTCCGCTATTGAAGTCTGTGCACTGTTTAAAGCAGCGCTGTGAAGCTGCGGGAATGAGTGAGAGGAAAGCTGCAGCGTTACCAGTGATAAGAAGCTGATTCTGAACTAGGTTCAGCGCGGTGTAGCGCATATTTAATCAGTGACATGTACACACAACAGTATATATTTAAACACTTATTTTTTACATTTTAGGGGAAGCTGAGCTTCCCTTGCAGTCTTGCAATCGCCACTGATATATATATATATATTATATATATATAATTTATGGTGCCAGGAGCCTTTAGGAAAGCTGTATAAATCAACACTGTAGAAAGAGCACTGACACGTGTAGTAACCAAAAGTGAAGGGCTAGTGCGTTTTAAGTGAGTTGGTTACATTTGTTTTAATCTGCAGTATTTTGTTGCATTGAAATCTTATACTATTAATTAATGCAATGAAACTTGATTATTTTGATTGTAATGTAAAAAAAAATGTAAAAGTAAGAGTAATTTCAGCATAATCATTTATGTAATGAGAACAATATCAGTGTTTCATTTCTTAGAGTGAAGGTGCAGAAGGTGGAAAAATGCTTTCAGTATCGAGATGTGGGTTGTATGCAGACTGCACCACAGATGGCTCTGCGTATGACCGCTTTGACTCATGTTGAAAGGTTAGATCCTCCTCTTGTGCTAAACTTCTTTCCTCGCATACCTTGGCTTGCTCATTCACATAGTCTTGTGTGCGCTGAGCAGACATAACTGATGATTCGACTGGGAGTTCAAAACTGAGTCTTCCCTCACTGGTAGCGGCTGCTGCCTCAAATGTCTCTGTCAGTGCAGTAGCAACAGCAATTTCTTTTTCTATGGCTAGCTTCTCCATTTTAGCTTCCAGCTCAACCTCCTCCATTCTCATTCTGGTCTCTTTCTCAGTATACTTTAAGCGTGCTCTGGCTGCTTCAGCTTTAGCCCTGGCTGCAACAGCAGCAGCATTGCTCTGAGAGGATGCACTAGACCTTGTAGGAATGAGACCTAGTCTTCTTAGATGCTGTCTTTTTTCCAGTAATCTACGGTTTCTAATGCAGTTGACATGTGATGGCTGTTATCACGATCTTCTGTTTTGCTTGGCGTCTTTTCACTGCTTCTTCTGCTCTATGTGAGTGAGAACTCTGACAGCAAGTGTAAACATCTTCTTTAAATCACGAAGACGGTAGGTTCCATCAACAGGTTTAATGACGTTTAGTGACATCACATTCTAACATGTATGCTAGCAACAATATAGCCGCAAGCGGCAATCAGCGGGTTCAAGTACCAGCTGGCACAATGGGGCCTACAAAAGAACACAGGATGGTGATGTGTAAGAAGGTCTAATATAATTGGAGACGCCCTGTCACATTTATAGATTTTCAAAAGTTTTTCACCTGTTATTAATGTTGAACAGAGGCCTTTCAACATGATCGGTGCTTAAATTCACATACAAATTGATATTTGTAGGATATTAATTAAGTAAGTTACAATTAGTCGAAAGGTTTCTACATGTCTACATGGTTTTTGATCTGAAGATTTCAGCCAGAATGTTCACAAAGTGGTGTTCAGATTGACCTATTGACCTTTTCAAAATAAGCTGACCTTTTTGACCAAACAAGTTTAAACTAACACCAAGGAGTGCATTTTCTGACATGACATGTAATAACAAAGTTATTCTAAATCTAGTTCTGAATTAAATGGCTCTTCATCACAGAGATTTGTACAGAAGTGTTTAACATTGTGAGATGTTTAGAGCAAATACTGCAGACTTACAGCAATTTAGCTTAGAAATTTGTTGTTTTTATTTGTTGACTATTTACCTGCAGACTCTACAGTGTGCAACAAGACCAGAATGGAGGTGATAGGCCAAATATCCAGAGACTAGTTAAACTATAGCCATTTTAAAACATTTAGCAGTTATGAATAAACATTTTTAAACATAGTATTTACACATTTGTTAGAGCCACTGTACTTAATATGGCAAAACCAATTAGATGTCAAAATATTACAGTATGAAGAAACACCAAAATCGGCCACTAGGTGGCAGGAAAATGCTATGCCATAGGCTGTAACAGAACACTTATCTTAAATTTATGAGATGAACAATCCCTATTGTGAGTTAAAAAGAAACACAATTAAGCATAATAATCTTAATGCCAGTTGTCCAGAGGTCCAGTATATGATGTGTTTGAATTTGGGAAGTACTGGGAAGTTAAAGAGATTGTTTAAGAAAAGTTTGGAAGTGTTTTTGCTCACAATGCATAAACGTTAATAAGCCTAATGAACACAGTACAGGCTATAAGAATAGAAAACAAACAAGATATGATATTTAATTAATATAAGTAACAAAACAAGTAAACAATACAGCACCAGTTAAAAGTTTGTGCACACTTTCTCATTCAGTGTTTTTCTTTATTTCTTTATTTAATGTATTTTCTACATTGTAGATTAATATTAAAGACATGCTGACGATTAAATGACACATGTGGAATAAGGTAGTAAACAGAAAAAAAGTGTTTTTTCGCCACATTAATCCTGATGGTGATTTGATGTGACTTAATTGGGATGAGCTGGAGCTTCACACCGTGAAGGAAAAGCAACAACTATTGTTCAGCACCTCAAGGAACTCCTTCCTTCCTGAGAAAACTATTCCAGGTGACTCTCCCTCATGAAGACATTAAGATTGAGTGTGCAGATAATGATAAATATGATAATGAGAAGAATCTAAATTAGAAAACAGATTCTGGTAGCACTTTTTCATTACAGAATAATTCAGCATGTGTTCCTTTCAAAGTTTTAATATAGTCTTCAATATTACATTTATAATGTAAAGAATCATAAGAAAGAAAAGACACTGAATTAAAAGATTTGACTGGTACTGTACGTATAATAGCCATGGTGTTGACTTTACTGTCCTACGGAACTCTTTTAACGGTTAAAGAGCTCCACACAACAGTAGGTGAGCTCCGCAAGACAGTTAAAGAGCTCTGAAGGACAGGTGGGCTCCACGCGACAGTAGCTGAGCTCCGCAGGACAGTTAAAGAGCTCCGCGGTACAGTTAAAGAGCTCCGCAAGACAGTAGGTGAGCGTCGCCGGACAGTAGGTGAGCATCGCGGGACAGTAGCAACAGGACAGGGCCAGTTTTTGCTCTTACTGCCTCTCGATTTTACAGTGTCTCGCTGGTTTAATTTTCAGCTAAATTCCAATTATTAAAATCAGTTGTCTGCTCCCCCCTTCTCTTTCTGTTTGTCAGTGGTGGAGCCGACCAAGAACTTTTGAGTGGACTGTTTTTATCCTTTCCTGTGCATTACTGTGTTGACTCTGCTGATCCGCAAAGTATATTTAAATATTTTTTAATTGGGTTGAGATTTTTAGCCCATTTTAAACTAAGCCGTCACATGAGTGATGATAACTACGTTTAATAATTTTAAATTAGGGCTGCAACTATTTAGTAGTCAACTAATCTGCCAGTTTTTTGTTTGCTTAGTCTGCCCTCAATCTGTACATCCTACTGGCAGGAACAGCTAAACATGTAGTCGTGTAGAGTGTAATGCAGTAATTTAACTGTCCACGGGTAATATAGCAGAGTGTTTAAACTGTACAGAACCTCTCCCGTTCTCTCACACGCTTCCACCCACTCACACTGAAACCTCATAGGCCAACTAAACATGAAAAGGGACCAATCAGGGTGCTCAGGATCCGATAGGTTGGCGAGCAGATCCTGGAGATACAGGTACAGCAAGTTTAAAAGGTTGGATTTGAAAACTATAAATTGTCGGCGGTGCTGAAACACGCGATATAGTTCTGCGTTGAGGACATAAGTACATATTTCAGTATAAAACTGATCAGATATTTATAAACTGATTTTACTCAGTTGCTTCATATGAACTCATTCATGTTGGACTCAAGTGGGTATTCTGCCCGCATAAAATAGTATGGGCAGTTCCCGTGTTTATTTCTGGCGTTATTCACTCGCTCTTTCTCTCTCTCTTAGTTTAAATTCAAAGAAAATGTAAATTAACAATGAATAAAAGATACAAATATATATAAATAAAACTTTGAGGTTTGATTGATAAGAAATTAAGAAAATAAGAAAAAAAAAAGAAAAACAATAAAATTAAGGCTAAAACAAACTTAGTACAATAACAAAAACTAATAATAATGATAACAATAATAAAATAAACAAATTAAAATAATACAAAACTATTAAAAAATTAAAATAAAAAAAAGAGAAGAAAACAAGAAATTGAAGTTAAGAATAAATAAGATTAAGTGAAACAGTTGCAGGCTGTCTAAAGGTTTAAGATATAGTAGATATTTCCTGAAGTGAAGGAGTTTTAGAGCAGATCAGTATTAAAGGCTTGTAGCTGAAAGAGTTGATCTTTAGTAGAAGTTCTGGTTCTTCTCTCACACTGATGATCCTCCTGTTTACTGGGTTTATTAGGTTTAATTATATAATTGATCAGATCAGAAATCAGCGTGCTGACCCTGGATCAGTGGTTAGTGGGAGTGTGTATCAGGCCTACCTGTGTTTTCTGATCTTCTGAAAGAGTTCAGTCTCCTCTGGTTTTCTCCAGTAGAGGATATTTAAGATCCGCTGCTCGTTTTAGAGACTATAAACCCGAATCTGATTTTGATCCGCTCTTTATTACCCTTTATTGTCGCTATAATAAAATACTTTCGCTTCTCTCAGTGTATCAGAGAAGCTGTAGAGAGGAGATCTCACACTGCTCTACACTGTCCGGGTTTATCTGAACACTAGGGGGCGCTCCAGACGGAGTCCAAAATAAATGGGTTCTGTGGAGCAAACTGAGCAAAATTTATAAGTTTATACGTGTTTAATCATTTTTACATCAAACAGTATTCTCAAGCTCTGTAATCATAATATTTTCATCTTTTTTAATTCCAGTTCTAAAGCTTTTCAGCTCACCAACTAATCAGCTGACAGTAAAACCTGCTTACTTTAGAAAAATGAAAATATACCGCTGAGTTTTCTTTACTCTTTTAGTGAAATACTTTATTCTAATTATATATATAAAATTAAAGTAAACTGCTTTAAACATTATTTTCACACATGGATTGTTTACCACAGAGTCCAGACCTTAACCTCATTGAGAATCTTTGGGATGTGCTGGAGAAGACTGCAGAGATCAGACTCTACCATCATCAATGCTGCTGCAAGATCTTGGTGAAAAAGTAATCCAGCAACCCTGGAGTTCTACAAATCACAGAATCAACTTCCAGCAGATGCACTAAACCCTGAGCGGGTTTTGGGAAGATAATGAATAGAGTATTTGTTCCATCTAGAGACCACATTGGGTAATTACCTGATTTTCCCTCAGATTTATTAACCCAAAATATTTAATTTAAGGGAAAAAAGTCAGTAATTTTACAAATACTTACTATGACTTTTTTTCACCCATGTTAAATTCCGTTCATGTCTTTCAGGGGCTCTGTAAGGTTAATTCAATACACTTACAAAAAAGTATACTTACATTTTAATTTATTTTAATAAGTAAACTTAATTAAAGTTGAAGTATATATGATGTAGTACGTATACTAGGATCAGTGTACTTGTAGTAGATTTGTAAGTGTACTATTTTAATATTTCATTGGACTAAATTGGCCCAGTTTTAGTATAAAAAAGTATACTTCTAAGTATACATTAAGTTAATACAATTAATAAAATAAAACTTAGATGTAAACTAGTAATGCAAGTTTAACACTTGTACACTTAAAGTATATTATTAAATGTTCTACATTTAGTAAACAGTTTAATTTAAAGTTTAAATTTGTAGTTCAGGTTTACTTTAAACTTTACTAAAATGAAATTTTAAGTGTACTGTTAGTTCAGTACTTATACATGTCTGTTCTACTTTTAACTTATTAAAATACACAAAGTATACTCTAAGTAGACTACTAGTCTAGTAGTTTTATACTTAAAGCATACTTATATATCTTTTAAATGAACTTGACTTAATGAATGAATACTTTCAGTGTGAAGTTTTTAACTGTTCTTTAATTAGATTTCCTATTAGACTACACATATAGAAGTAAGCTAGAAAAACTCATTATATGTATGTGGTAATGGATTATAATAGGAATGAAGCCTGTTACTAACTCTCACACCTCTATAGAATATATATTTGATATATTCTTTTATACTTTACATATAAGGCAATAATACTTAATTGTACTTTTCTTAATTATCTTGATCAAAAGTTAACTTAAGTATAATTATGTTTAGTATGCCACTAAAACGTATAAAAAAGTAAACTAAAAGCATACTTGCCTAATTTAAGCTTAAAAGGAGTACACTAATAGTACACTTGAATAAACTTCTTTTTTTTAAGGGATAGTAATGTTAAATACATTTAGCAAGTGTTTAAAACTATATTAACCACTGTATCACCATCGTTTAAAAATGGTGTACCAGATGGAAGAGGCTGCAGCACTTAAGGTGAAGCGACAAAAAAAAAAAGAAAAGAAAATCCATCACAGAGGCATTAAAGAATGAAAAAATATAATTAACAGTAATTGGTGCTCCACCTTCCAGATAGTGGTGAGAATAAATATTTCAGATAGTGGTGAGATTATTTTTCCTCCTCAAAAACACATGATTTTACAGAACTCCTCCAGTGCTGCTGATGGAGCTGCAGAGTCACAGTTTCTCATTATAAATTAATACTGAACAGCATTATTCTGTAATGGCTCTTCTGGAGTGTGAAATAATAATATATTAACTATATATTTACACAAATATATTTACAGGAGCACAGCGGCCATCCACCACCTTAAAAGCTCCACAGATCCACAGCAAATAAACATTAACCAAACTCTGAATCAGAAAAGTGAAAAGTGTAAACAGATACTGATTTATTTCGGTTTTATACTGTCTAGTCCACCTTAAAACGTGAATCAGTTCATTCAAACTGCTTAGTTCTGTTAAGTTTCAGATAAATGCTGCTGCTTTTGTCACCCAATCAGACGAACAGTGCTTTATTTAAGGTTTGTATTAAATAAGCACACAGCAACCAATTAGCTCACAGTTTCAGTGAAAATCCTGTTTACAGTTAAAAAATGTAGTAAAGTTAGTTAGATACTTACTGTTTATAAACGCTTTAACCTAAATTGTTTTTAGGGAATAAAGTTTTAATCTTTAAAAAAAATGTAATCTTTAAAAAATTAAAGTCATAATATTATGAGGATAAGTCGTAACATTACGAGATTGATGTAATAATAATACGAGATTAAAGGTTAACGTTGTTCCTCTATATGTGTTTTATAATGTGTTTTATAAGATGCACTGATTTACATACTGAAGGTGAATAAAGAAAACACCACAGAGACTGCAACTGCAAATTAAAGGTTGTTATTTCTTGCAGTGTGACATACATTAACCTCTGTGTTTCTCTAAACAGCTTTCTTCTAAAATCGGATAGATCTTTACACAATGCCATTTAAGAAAACGTAACAGAAAACAAGAAAAAACTCCTAACAAAATGTAGCACTTTTATATAAGTACGTATTTACAGAATGTACAGAACTTCACACACAATGGAAAAACACGATAGCCACGTCTGCTAGCATGAGTTCACTGATAGTATATCAATAAACACTCAACAGCTGGAGAAACCAAGACGAATATTTAACATGAAACAAAACCAAAGGCTTTAGCTTATCTAAAATACTGTAAATGTGGTAAAAATAGGTCCTCAATTGGTCAAAGAGCAAAAATGAAGCAAAAATAATAAATGAAACAAAGCCTAAGCCTAAGTTCTCGGCTAAAAGGTTTTTCACTGAATATTTTCTACAGTTTCTCTGCAGCAGATCCACAACCAAGACAACACAGTTCCTCCCTTCACTGAATTAAACTCCTCTAAACAAAAAGGGAACACGTATTTATTACAGTTTTACTCTTTTACTCTTTTACTTTTATTACAGTTTTTAGTCTGTTACACCTCAGGGATATAAAGCTGCACAGTTAGGAATCAGAAACCACTGTGAATCACGTTCACCTGCTTTGGGAAGACACACCCCCAAAAACAAAAAAAGTCCTACAGAGAGTCTTCTGATTAAACTGTCAGACTCTATGAAGATGACACCAAAACTGGCAGGTCCACCACTGGCGCCCTGTTCTCCTCACAGGAGACCTTATTCTCACTGAAACATTATCCAGCATGGCCGGTCTGGGGAGGTACCCAGAATGCTGTTAGATACAGAGATGAACGCCTCAGAGCCAGTGTTGGACCTCATGTTGGTGCAGTAGGACGATGCCCGGCTTCATGTGGTCAAGAGTGTGCAGGCAGTTCTTGGATAATAAAGGCTTGATCCTGAATCCAGTTCAGAACCTCTGGGATTTTATATCTACATGGGTTGGACAATGAAATGAAACACCTGTCATTTTAATTTGGGGTGGTTTCATGGCTAAATTGAATCTTCATTAATTGCACATTGTACCAGTAAGAGCAGAGTGTGAAGGTTCAATTAGCAGGGTAAGAGCACAGCTTTGCTCAAAATATTGCAATGCACACAACATTATGGGTGAGTTCAAAAGAGGACAAATTGTTGGTGCACATCTTGCTGGCGCATCTGTGACCAAGACAGCAAGTCTTTGTGATGCATCAAGAGCCACGGTCTCCAGGGTAATGTCAGCATACCACCAAGAAGGACCAACCACATCCAACAGGATTAACTGTGGACCCAAGAGGAAGCTGTCTGAAAAGAATGTTCGGGTGCTAACCCAGATTGTACGTTATTGTCACGATAGAATTTAATGTGCACCTTAACTCTCCTGTTTCCACCAGAACTGTCTGTCCGGACAATAAATTATTGTGGTCTAAAACCAGGTGTTTCAGTTTCATTGTCCAAACCTTGTAAGTACATCTAATGCTGCTGAGTCGATGATGCTCACTGAGACCCTGATCCAGGTCTGGGAGAACATCACCTAAAACACCATCCGCCGTCTCATCAATGTTTTACTTTAGACATTTACGTTCATGAGTTATTTTGTTTTCAACTAATTAACTACACACATTATATCAGTGAAGGTTTTCAGCTTAAATGTTTCTTCATCCACAATCTACGCTGTGTCCCTTCATTTTTGGAGCAGTGCAGATCACTGTCTGATTACAGAGGATGAAATGATGCTTTCTTTCTTAAAAAAATAACTTTTAAGCTGATTTCCAGTTAAAAACTGTTCCATTCCTCCACGATTTACGGAAGATTCCACGTCATCTTTAAAAACTTCTGCTTCATTAAATAGGTTAAAACCTAAAAAGTGGTGGTGGATGCTGTTATTCAGACGTCTGAAGATTTTATTGCCTTTTATTGGACGCTGCTCCCACAGGACGTTTCCCACAGGAGGCTGCTCCCACAGGATGCCTCCAAAAGGTCCAATCCAGCAGTGACATTAAGGTGTTTAAGAACTCCAGCAGCACTGCTGTATCTGATCCACTCACTGTACCAGCACAACACACACACCCCCACCATGAGTGAACTTTTCAAACACTGGAGAAAAATGGAAATCACCTTGAAATGTTTGACCTTTTCATTGAACTTAACATAATTTCAATTCATCAGGTGAACATGAAGAAACACTTCATTTTGAGAGCCAGCAGTAGATTATCGATCAGCACGCGTTCAGGTAAAGGTTGTGCTGATGTTTATTCTTAGATACACCTTTAGATCAATGTGGTTACAGTTCGGATTAGTTTTACGGTTTAGATTTATAGCAGAAGAATTTATGACCTTAAACATAGTTATATTTAACATGTTTTTAGTTTAGTAAGGTCATAAATTTATTGTCTTTAGGGCCCGTCTGTACAGATCCGGATATTTAGTTGTGTCTGCAAACACACGAAAACTGCAATTTAGGTCTTTAAAAACTCTTAAAACTCTTTCCAGAGCTTTTAGTAGAGGTGGACAATACTGGAAATTTTGGTATCAATCCAATACCAAGTATTGCTGATATCGACAACAATGCTCCATGCAGCGAGTAGTCAGAGAGTAGTCTTTGATGAATCCACGTGTGCAGCAGTCAGTGCGTGTGGGAGAGAAAAAAAACATAAGTATCGATTGGTAGCGCCGATATCGATATTATCAATATTTTGATTGATCCTCCCACCTCTGGCTTTCAGAAAACGCTCTTCAGGATGAAGATTTTGGGAAACTGCGCTGCTGGTGGAGCTGTACAGTTCTTTAAAAGTGCTGACGTCACACAGGGAGTCTTTTCATGTCAGTTTTAGTTTACATAGCTTAGCTTCAGAAAGAGCCCTGATATTTTTATTAAAATTGTAAATCGGATCGCGCTGTTTAAAATGTTCTATGAGTATTTTCATAGTTCTATCTAAAATGTTGTGAACTGTAGAGGCATTTGAAATTCTTGAAATGCCCGCTGTACAAAAACCATACAGAGTATTGTTCCTATGATCCAGCAATGGTGGAGTGGTTGTAAATTAAAAGCAAGAGTATTAGCGTTTTTAAAATATGAGAATAGATAATAATAAGAAAATTATTTCCAAGTTCTCTTCTTTTGCGTGTGTTTTGATGTTATTTGGTAGGAGGTTTGAATTGCAGCGTTTTTATTGGTATTGCATGTGTTCTGTGTGCACGGAGATCTTTTGAAAATAACATTAATAAAAACCTACATTTTTAAAAACCTCCGGAATCGTGTACATTCCGTTTGAGGTACAGAATGAACACCGACTCTCAAAATAAAGTGTAAAATAAGCAGACGGGTGTAATGAAATCTTTGACTGCAAAAATGCTGACCTGCTGCAGACGAGCTCAGGGATTTCTGGCTGTAGAAACTTGGCTTGTTCAGGTGAACACAGATAAATAATTTATGATCTTCAGTAAATCCTTATTAAAACTCAGGGATGATGTGGTCCCACAGAAACTAACCACCAACGTATAACCCCGCCCCCCCACCACAGATCAGCATAAAAATCTGTATATAAATTTATCACAATCAGTCCAACCGCGATACTCCACTAGACAAATCAGGGGTTAGCATATAAAAAACAAACAAACAAACAAACGAGCTGATAGAGAAACAGCTGCAGTCTTTTGGATCAAATCTACAGGGTTTGCTTCAGTTCAGAGACGTGTTTTCAGCTGTGTTGTTGAGTCTGGGCAAAATTTCCGGCATCTTCCTCCCATCATATTTACGTCCACAAAAAAAAAACAAAAAAACAAAAAAAAACACGGCACTCCAGTCTGAATATCAGTGACCAGGATACGAGGTATTCACTTTGAAGGACTGTGTGAATCTGTCCGTTAATATATCCACATTCTGTAGAGGCATGTCTTCTTCCACACCACAGTCATTTAATTATCAGTGTGTGTGTGTGCGTGTGTGTGTTTAACGGATACACTGATACATGGCTCCCCTCAATATACAAGAATGCATAAGTGTGTGTGCAGTCAGTCGCTTCTTCAACCCCACATTTGAAGTCTTGTGTGTGTGTGTGTGTGTATATGTGTGTGTGTTGAGAGTTAACAGCCGGCTGTTCCGATGCCCTCCCTCCGCCCCTGTTTCTTGAGGAGCTGGATGCGGTTGTGGCAGTAGAATTTGATGGCTCTCCAGTCTCGCTGGTTGGTGACCAGCAGGGGGCAGTGCTGGAGGCATCGCTCACAGTCCGCCTTCGCCGGCACTCGCAGCTCCAGGATGTTGCGCTTGAGGTGCGTCTCCACGGCAACGCGCTCCGCCTCGGACCACGGCCGCTTCAGCACCCCGCGCTTTCCTTAAAGATAACACAATACAACAAATGACAAAACTGATCTGATCTGATCTACAGGTTCAGTGTGACGTGCAAAAACTTTACTCAAAAACCCTTAAATAAAATCCAATCCAGTGTAATCAATCTCCCTCATTAGTCGTAACTTAATGAGTTAATAAAGTTAATCCAGCTGTGTGTAATATAGTCTTAGTAAAAATACAGCTGTTCTGTGAAGACCTCAGCAGTTTGTTAGAGAACATTAGTGAACAAACAGCATCATGAATCAGAGATAAAGTTGTGGAGAAGAAGTTTAAAGCAGGGTAAGGTAATAAAAACATCTCCCAAGCTTTAATCATCCCAAACAGCTCTGTTCTTTAATCCATCATCCAAAAATGAAGGAAAAAGTTATTCTACAACTGTTTCTACAAACCTACCAAGACATGAACCAAACCTCCACCCAAACTGACAGATCCAGCAAGGAGAGCACTGATCAGAGAAGCAGCCGAGAGACCCATGATCACTCTGGAGGAGCTGCAGAGATCCACAGCTCAGGTGGATCAGGAGAATCTGTTCACAGGACAACTATAAGTCCTGCTCTCCACAAATCTGATCTTTATAGAAGTGTGGAAGAAGAAAAGCATTGTTGAAAGAAAGATGTAAGAAGTGATGTTTGCAGTTTGTAGCTACAAGTCATGTAGGAACACAGTAAACATGTGGAAGAAGTGGGGATGGTGTGTTCAGGGTGATGAGCTATGTTACTTTTCCAACACACAGCATTTTGTATTTAGGCCAAAAAGTTTAACTTTGGTCTGATCAGAAAACAGAACTGCTGTGGGGATTCTTTTCTTCAGCAGGGACAGATTTAGGAAGCTGGTCAGAGTTGATGGATGGAACACGGATGGAGATAAATAAATACAGAACAATCCTGGAAGAAGAAAAGCTGATGGAGGCTGTAAAAGACTTGAGACCTTCCAGCAAGATGATGACCCTAAACATACAGCTAAACAGAGCTCCAGTGGAATGATTTAGATCAGAGAATATTCATGTGTTAGAATGATCCAGTTAAAGTCCTAAAGACCTAAATCCCATTGATCTTCTGTAGAGAGACATGAAAACTGCTGTTCACAGACGCTCTCCATCCAACCTGACTGATCTTCAGCTGTTTTATAAAGAAGAACAGAGAAAAAATCTCAGTCTCGTAGAAACAAACCCCAAAACACCTGCAGCTGTAACTGCAGTGAAAGGAGGCTCTAGTAAGTATTTATATAGGGTGGCTGAATACTATTGCACGTCATACATTAAAGAGAAGGACATTTTGAAAACCATGTAACATTTTCATTCCACTTCACAATTTCTTTGTGTTGGTTGATGTTCTGTAGTAAGTGAACTTCGGTGCAGCTACTGTTCAGATTAGTTTAGATTTACGCAGCAACAGTTCAAAGAAACCTGACAGATGCATTTTACTACGTTTGTGGCTAATTTGTAAATACGAGAGTGGGTACTCTGTGATGTGCATCCTAATAAATTCACAGAGAACATGGGAGAAGCTTATTAAGAAGAGGAAGGTGAGAACAATTATCAGGACATCATGAAATCTAAACGCAAAGGACAGGATAGTGAGAGCATGATGGAAAACAATAAAACACTGTTTACATCCTGTAACACTAGCTTCAGCTCCGAGCGCCGCCATTACTGTACTGATAATAGCATAGACATATATATATACATAGACGCCGCATAGTGTAGCAGCCAGTTGCCAAGAATAATGGTGGCGCTCGGAGCTGAAGCTAGTGTTGTATGGGATGTAAACAGTGGTTTTAAATAAGCTTCTTCTGCACCTTTTAAGTTATTAATGCCTCGTTTTAAATGTCAGGGCTCTCTGGATTCTAGTAAGGAGGTGTGGAGCTACTTTGAGCTGGATAACGGTGAAAAAAGTGATTTATCAGGGTAAATTATGCTCCGTATCACCCAGTCTGAAGGGTGTTTGGACAAACTGTTAAATTTCTGGATCTCTGAAAGCTGTGGGAGAACGGAGGTGTGCTATTCATCAAAGGTAATATATATATATATAAAATGTTTCTTCTCATATGTCTATATATATATATATATATATATATATATATATATATATATATATATATATATATATATATATATATATATATTTTATCAAGCACACACAGTTAAAAAGTAATAAATTACTCATAGTTAAAATAACCTAAAAAACCACATTTAGATGAACAGGTTTGATTCAGCGGTTCAATGTTACCTGATTTGATCTGTGCTGCTCTTCTCTTGTGACCGGCGGAGGGGGAGGGTGTAGTGGGCAAGACGTGAGGGTTAAAGCTCTTTTTGGGACGCGGCCCTCGTCCGTTCACTCCCGCCTTCTTCCCTCCATCCACTTTCTCCTTACTTTTCTCTCCCTCCACCTCCGACTCCTCTGAAAACGAGTCCCCGGAGTTCCCCGACATCACTGAGAGACAAAAACACCAGTTACCCTGGATCCTCACACACACACACTTTCACACACCGAAGTTTCTCAGGGGGACGTCTGAGAAAAATATTTCACACTTCTACTCAGTGATAAAACTCCTGCATCCGGACTGCAAAAAAACAGGAGGACCAGTGAGTTTTTAGGTTTTCTCGGTCACATGACATCATGTTCAGTAACTCCTTCATTTCCACTCACTGTTGTGTTTTTAACGTGGATCTCCATGGCAACGGACAAATAGCTATTTTATTAAACGCAAGCAGATGAAACTCAGAGACGTGTGCCCAGCCGTGCCAAATTTACCGGAGGAACACGGAGTTCAGAGAAAAACAGTAGATAATTCAGCCGGCTGAGGTAAATTTATAACAAAATTTGCACTGCTGAGGTAAACGTGTATATAAAGTAGCGCTGCTGAGTATATTCACAAATAGAACAGCACTGCTGGTAAATTGTGTGTTGTTGGTCTTTCATTTTTTTAGCTTTAAAAAACTAAAACAACATATATTTAATTTATTTCATTTAGTTAACAGTGAAAAAATGTATCCAGTACTCAAAGTATATTAGAGGAAAAAAAAACCTGCTTAAATATAGAATTGTAATACATTTTATTGACTTGCTTTTGCATAGTACTGCAGATCATTAGTCCTTTCATTCTGTTGAAGAAATGTGTTAACAGCTAAGTGTGCATCAGATTAATTGTTCAGAAGAATTTTGAAGATTCAGAATTTAAGAAAAACTAGTGAAAGTGTTTTTAAGTACCGTATTTTTCGGGCTATAAGGCGCACTTAAAATACTTATTTTTTCCCAAAAATCGTCATTGCGCCTTATAATGCAGTGCGCCTTGTGTATGGATTTTGCTTGTGTTTACTGACCTCGATTTTATGTGGTACACGGCGCTCTGTTGTGCAGAATTCCTCACCCACGCCAGAAAAAGATCCCCCTCTTGGGCTAGCGCGCGGTTACCTTTGACTGCCGTACTGCCTCTCGGCTGTGGCTCAGGGTAGCTAGTTTCCACTGTAGCTCCGTGGCCAGAACAAGGTGCCGGTAAACTTTCCTTTCCACCCGTTCTGGGGTAATAGCACAAACTGTTTCTTTTTAGCGCCCACTTCTAAGTAAAGTTAACCTCTTAACACGCGCTGGCCCACCGGCGGGCCAGAAATATTTAATATTTCATAACTGGCTGTGTTTCTGAATAGTTATGAACAGTTACAGGTTCAATATAGACATCCAATATACCATTTTAAAGCTTAGAATCTCTGCTTTTGAGCTATTTAGCCTATTTAGCGGAATATCCTTTCAGAAAATAAACATTTAGGGCGAAATATGCCTTGGTTATGATTTTAATAATTCATAACTCTCATATTTGCGTTTATCGTTCGTCCATATTTCATCGAATGCGGTCATGTCATACACCATTCGAACCGTCTGGCTCTCCGGATTCCAGAACTGTGCTTTTACTGTAGGATGTATGTTTCATGAATTAAAGCTGCGTCAGAGCGCATGTTTCCAGTAATAAAAGGCTCTCTTTTTGTCCTTGGGTAACCTCCGGTCACTGCCGCCACCCCCCGAACACACACCCGCGCTCAGCCACAGGTCCTACCTTCAAAACGCGTCCAGACTAAAGAGAATCCATCAATCCAGTCTCCTGTAATCCACAGTTATATCCAAACAGCGCTGGAAATCACTTCATCCAGAAATGAAACTTATCCAATCTTTATCTCTGTTTTAAAACCGTTTTATTCACCGAATTCGGCACAACACGCTATTATAGTCAGAAGCCTCGCGGAGTAATGCGGTACTTGCTGTGCTTCAACATAATATTATGGTCTGTCGGAGCGTTGCGGCTACCGTTGTCAGGAGCGTCGCGGAGTAATACGCACTTGCTGTGCTTCAACATAATATTATGGTCTGTCGGAGCGTTGCGGCTACCGTTGTCAGGAGCGTCGCGGAGTAATACGTACTTGCTGTGCTTCAACATAATATTATGGTCTGTCGGAGCGTTGCGGCTACCGTTGTCAGGAGCGTCGCGGAGTAATACGTACTTGCTGTGCTTCAACATAATATTTTGGTCTGTCGGAGCGTTGCGGCTACCGTTGTCAGGAGCGTCGCGGAGTAATACGTACTTGCTGTGCTTCAACATAATATTATGGTCTGTCGGAGCGTTGCGGCTACCGTTGTCAGGAGCGTCGCGGAGTAATACGTACTTGCTGTGCTTCAACATAATATTATGGTCTGTCGGAGCGTTGCGGCTACCGTTGTCAAGAGCGTCGCGGAGTAATACGTACTTGCTATGCTTCAACATAATATTATGGTCTGTCGGAGCGTTGCGGCTAAGTTTCATTTAGTGCGCCTTATAATCCAGTGCGCCTTGTGTATGGACTAACACTAAAAATAGACCGTTCACTCATCGTGCGCCTTATAATACAGTGCGCCTTATAGTCCGAAAAATACGGTAGATGTTTCCCCAGTTAACCACTGAACCACTGAAGACCAGAAACATTCTGAGAGACCTGATCACAGGATCGTTAGAAGGGCAAATAAAATCCCCTATTTAACCATCGCTGAAGATTATTGACAAAAAAAAAAAAAAGCCCAGTGGATTGTGCAGAACTTCAGTATGGCTCTCCTGGATGTGGATCAGTCATGCCCTGGACTGTGAAACACTTGGTGTTATATCAGTGATATATCAATATCAGTGATTGATCAGCATTAATCAGACTCCAGGATCTCCATCTCCAGGATCTGGGCTGCAGTGTGAGCTGTGCTGATGTGGAGATGTTAGAGCGCTCCCTAGTGTCCATTCCCTCATTGTGTACACAGACGTGCACACAGTGAGGCTGGACTACAGTAAAAAGCTTTTTCTAATAAATAAACAGAAAGATTGAAGCTTCTGAGAACAGGAGAAATTAACCCCGTGTGGCCCAGAAACACAACTCCAACACGACTTCACTTAAGCCTAGACTCCATTCACAGCATTCCTGCTCAGCTCAGTTAAAGAAACGGAAGCTGGAGAAACTCGACACAAACTCCTGCTGAAACTCTAAATCAGTCTCTGTACTGCTGAATAACTGAACAATCACCAAACCAAACAGTTACATCAGCAGTAATCCTAGATTCCCCACTAGTAAATACAGCATTAATACTACTATATTGTCAGCACTATAAGGTTACTATAAGGTTTAATTTTCCCAAAAATCATCAGTGCGTCTTGTAATCCAGTGATCCTCATGTATGAATTCTACCAGTCAGGTATTAAGGAGCAGTAAAGTCACTCTGCTGAAGTACAGAGTTATACAGGAGTTTTAGTAGCTAACCGTGCTAAGCGCTAGCTCTTTTATTGTTCAGAGGTGAGTGTATTGGACTGTAGCCTGCATGTTTACTGTGTTAAAACAAGCTACTTTGGATAAACCTCTAGCTGATAGTGCCCTGGGTTACTGGAACACTCAGGTTTAGGCCTGTTGCAGTAACTAGGTTATCGACTTATCATACATACATTTTTATTGCAATAATTGGGCGACGTCGATAACAGCCGCGTCATTCTGCATTGATTCGTTTATATGAGAGAGCGAGTCCCACTGCTCTCACGCCGGATCTGTCAGAAAGCGACATCTATAGGTTAGGAACTGAGTGCACGAAGAGCTTATGCAGCAGGGACAGTGAGCAGTGACGGTCCCGCTACACACTCACATGCGCACGCACGCGCAGACAGTTACATAAAAAAATACATTTATAGCAAAAGCTATGGGCTGCTGAGCTATCTGTGTGTCTTCGATCATATGGACTAAGCTAATGTGTGTTTTACAGCATAAATACATATATGGTCAGAAAAAGGAATCTGCAAGTGCCCGTGTGTTCAGAGTTTTTAAAAAATAATTAATGTAAATTACTTTAATCTATTTGTTGTTACTTAATCTATTTTTTGAATAAATGTCTGTTTAATATGTAGTGCAGTTTTTTAGAACTTTATTTGTTTTAGTTATTTAAGATATTAAAATAATCCAGTGCATCTTGTAGTCCGTAAAACACTCTACATGTTCCTCTCAGAAATACAACACTATATTTTGAAGGTCTTATTAGTGTGCAAAATATATGCTAGCAACAGGTTTTGTATGATCATGAAAAACCTGGAAAGGTCTGTTAAGATTTTAACAGTAATATTCTGGTAAAACAGGGAAACAGAAAGTGGTCAGACTCTATAAACAGCTCTGGGCATGTAGGAGACATGTTGGTTGGACCCCATGTTTCTCCATCCCATTGGCTGTAGATAGTTCTTGGCTCCCAGTCGCTTTGCTACAAGGTTCATACAAATTTTAACCAATAAATTTCCATGATTTTTCATTACACTTTTTTTAATGCCATCAAGGACGATTTTTAAAACATCACTGAAGACATGGACAGTAAAAGCAAAAATTAACTAAAACTATATTTGAAATTTATTATACTACGTCTAAAACGAATCTGACACACAATCTTAAATAATAAAATGTGTATCAGATCCTGAGAGCTCCACTGTTTAGGGCTAAATTACTGAATTAACACAAAGATTTGTAGACCAAATGTTCATGACTTTTCCAAAACGTTCTGGCTATTTTTATTTTTACAAAACCTACCCAGGCCTGGAAATTGCTATTTTTAAATTCCATGCCTTTTCCAGGTTTTGCATGACCGCACAAACCCTGTTGCTAGTGTCTTTCTGCAGTTCACACTACACAACTGAGTGAGTGCAACTGCAACTGGGCACCAAAAACAATAGATTATACAAGCAAATGCATGTGTGTACCAAGGGATGTCCAAATCTCTGGGTCTTAAGAATCTGCATGATTTTTATTGGAGACTATTTTTATCCATATTGTTCCCCCATAATTTGCTTGCATATGTTCCTGTGGATGATTAGAAGGTGGTACTTTAAGGTTTTAGTTTAAGTTTGGGTGGTAAAAAATATATCTAACAAAATATAGAACTTTTGCATTGTACTGTGTTATACTCCACATAAACAATGCTCAGCCTTCTTTAGTAGATTATTCAGCACAGACACAAAGATTCAGAAACAATTAACTGTGCTAAATTTCTACGTTAATTTTCAGATTTGAGTTTTATCTGTGCAGACTGTGCATTTATAGACAAAGGAGTAACCAACATTAAAACCACAGAGATGTGAGAGTCTATTGGTGAAAAACAAGCAACTGTGAAGCTGAGAAAAAATCAATCAGAATCATTAGAGCACAAATACTGACCATAGCTAGAACAAGGGTTAGGAATGTACTGAAGAAGAAAGTCGTCACTGGTGTACTAAATAACAGGTTACACAGCAGCTGATGACAGAAACTTTATTAGTATCTGTATCTGTAAAGAAAGACCCTAAAACAGCCCTTATGTATTTTGTCGCTGCTTGACTCACCGTCCAACTCCAGACAGATGTGTTGGAGGCTCATGCCTCTGAAGAGCACGCCGTCTCTCTCCCCGTACAGCACCACCCGGCTCACTCTGCCCATCAGCGCCGGGTCCTGGCCTATCCTGGTGCAGCTCTGGGTCACGTGGTACTCCTTCTGGAGGAACTCCTCCAGGCGTTTGGCGGCAACTCCCTGGGGCTTCTCCCCTTCCTCCAGCATCAGGAGCTGGGTCAAGATGGCCACCTGCCGGCGGGCGCGGGGCGCCGTCAGCGCCGTGGGGTTCTTCGCTCCACTGGAGCGCGCCAGGCCCCGCAAAAGGTCTGTGCCACGTAAGGGGGTGGCAGGGGAGTGGAAGGGACGGGAGAAGACGTAGGGACTCTGGGGGTCCACGCCCACGTCCGCAGAGGTTTTCAGCAGCAGGTCCAGGCAGGCTTCTGAATGTGGCGGGAGGATCAGCGGCTGAACTCGCCCGCGCTTCCCCAGAACACCCACACGGGGGCGGTGGCACAGCACCTGCCGCTCAAAAGGAGAGAGCGTGCCCTCTAGAGGCGAGTGGGAGGAGTTAGAGGAGTTACCGCTGCCGGAGGAGGAGGATGAAGGTGAGGGGGTGACCCGGCTGCGGTAGTCCTGCACGGTCAGCTTGGCCACCTCACACTCGCGGTGCCGGTTGTAGAGGATCAGGAGCGCCAGGCTGGAGTGGCACAGCAGCCGCCAGGCCTCGGCCGAGCTGCCGGCGCGAGAGAGCGATAGGAAGGAGGAGTGCTGCTGCCGTCGCAAATACAGAACCAGCGTGGAGAGAGAGGACAGCAGCGGGGGCATGTGAGAGCGGGGAGAACTGGAGGAAAGAGAGTGAGTGAGAGAGAGATGTTTAATAAAATATATTATACAAAATTCTTATACAAATAATTCACATTTCTATAAAAAAAAAAACATTTCTATAAAATTGTGTCAAAAACACAAACACCACAAACAATAGTTATACATTAAGAACTGGTTATCTTTAATGTGCAGACTGTGCTGAGAGGTGTCAAGTCTTCTATTTACAGCCAGCATATTTTTTCCAGAGTTTGTTTAGAGGTGTCCCAAATTAGTTGGTGATTGGCCGATCACGTTGAAACCATCTCTAGACTACCGCTTTAACAAACACTGGATTCAGAGAAAGGATTTTGGTCACAGTGTTAAGTCCACTGTCTGTTAGAACTGTTTTCCTGGGCAAATAAGACAATTTTATAGCATAGTGATACATTTCCTTATCATATCGACAACATGCTTTAATAAGAATATCAGGATTATCCTGTTTAACTGAATGATGTGCAGCATTACATTTATATAAATCACTGTACAATGCATGAAAAACGATTTTTAAATATGGTTTTAGGAATCTGCCACTGCTGATGCATTTTGTATGTGTATGTCTCTAGATATTGTGATATAATATTTTTACCATATCGTCCAGCCTTTTCAGTTTGTGATAATATAAATGCATATATTATAATATCATACATATATAATATCGACTGAAATTGAAAAACAGTGACAATGGGCAATTTTTTTAGATTTTAACCAATACAGATATATTTTCATACAAGATATAAGAGGAGACAACATCACACGGACAAGACCTGAAACTGTTTCAGATCAGAATTACAGAAAATTAAAAAATGAAATTCAAACTACAATTTTTATTTACTTAATTTATTAATTTTATTTAAGCACTTTCAAGGCATTTTTTCCAAAAGCAAACTGTATTTTGTGTGTTTCTTGTTTTAGGATACTTGAAGTGAAACAATATATATAAATAAATATATTAAATAGTGTAATAATTTAAATTCCCTTTCAGTTGATGATATAAAAGGCTGCTAGAATTATTAGGCTACTCTAATATACAGGATTTGGAACTGAATGATTAAAGTGCCTGTATAAAATCTGGAAGAGTCTTTTTGTTATTGCCCTCTGGGACGAAAGTTCAGAGAAAAAATATCATTTTTCATATCCCCCAACTCTAGGCGATTTTAATTTTGTCTTAATTTAAAACTAACAAAGCAAATATTAAGACAACAAACATGTCTTTGCTCATCAGCTGCACCTGATTAAAGTGATAATAATATTGGAATTTCATGGTTTTCTGCATAAAGGCATCATAAAATGTGATCTGATCATCATCTAAATCAAGTGTATTGACAAATATAATCTGCCTAAAATAATAACAAAAATGTTTAATTAAGAACCACCATAAAAACCTCATAGTGCTAGTGGGAAAAGTATGTAAACTTGTGTTAATGGTGAGTCTAGTTTGGAGGTGTGAATTAAAGCTAATTTAACTAATAAAAAGTCATATTTGAGTTTACTGTGCACAAGATGGATACATGTATGTGGGCCATGCCTCACCAAAAAGAGTTTTTAAAGCATCTACAATAAAAAATGTTGATTTACATTAAGCTGAAAAGGGTTACAAAGTGATTTCATAGACCTTAGAATTCACTAATTTACACTACAGCAAAAAATCTACAAATAGAGACAATTTGAGACTATAGTTACTCTGCCAAGATGTGGTCACCAGGTAAAAATTACCCCAAGCGCACAACGGAGACTCATCTATTGAGGTAAAAAAACAACCCTGAGTGACAGACGAAGATCTGAAGGTGTCAGTGGTACAGACTAACATCTGTGTTCATGAGTCTACAGTGTGTTAAATCTGGAACAAGCAGGGTGTCTATGGCAGGACTCTTTAAAGGAATCTTATGTTTACTAACAGAACATCCATGTACTTATGAAGTTCAAGAAAGATCACAATGACACTTCCCAATGTTACTGGATAAATGCTTTTTGACGAGAATAAATAAAGAGTAAACTATTGTTGCTCTACATCTGGCATAAAAAAGGCATTGCACATCACCAGCCGTAAAGCATGGTGGAGGGAGCATCAGGATTTGCACATGATTTGCTGCATTAGGGTCGGATGCAACAGGACAATGGCCCAAAACACCAGAGTTCACAATAGACAAAATGGCTTAAAACAAAATCTGCTCTTTGGAATGGCCAATCAGAGCCCTGAACGATGTGCATGTGTTACCAGCAACAACAGGAAGTGCTTTGTTGACGTTATTGCTGTGAAGGGGGATTACTTTCTCCACTGACACTTTAATTGTTAAATGAGTGTATTTACACTCATAAGACCTGCAACATTATAATTTTTTGTGTTGTTATTTTAGTCACATTATATTTGTCAATACTTTGATCAAGGTCAGATCACATTTTATGAAAAATGTATGCTTTAGGGTTCACATACGCTTACATACATTTTTTTTAGCAAAATAGTACTAAAATAGGTACCTGTCTGTCTCTCCATTCTTTTCATCTCCACTGTCATTGTCTCTCGATTCGTTCATCTCCTCGTCCTCCTCCTCCTCCTCCTCCTCTTCCTCCACCTTGTCCTTCTCATCTCGCCCTGGAGTCGGAGGAGGCTCCTCCTTCGCCTTCTCCAGCTCCTCCTGCTTCCTCTGCTGCTCCTCCTGCTTCTCCTTCTTGGGCCGGCGCCCCCTCCTGGCGGGAGGAGTGACGCTGGGCGTTACGGGCGGGGCTTTGATGGGGGGCGTGGAGGCGGACACTGTGGTTTTCCTGGGCGGGGTGGCGAGGGCGGGTGGAGGTTTTTTGGAGGTGGAGGAGGTGGTGTTGTTGGTGGTGGAGGTGGGAGAGAGGGACAGGGAGAAGGACACAGCTCCGGAATTGGAGGCGGACTGTGAATCCCGCTCTCGGGAGAACAGCGAGGGACCAGGAGCGGCGGAGGAGGAGGTGGAGGGCTGCAGGGGGGAGGTGAAGGAGTGTGAGCCGGAGCCGGCGGGGTGTGTGGCGGTGGAGGTTTGTGAGGAGCGTAGGTGCGCTAGCTCCATGGCGGCGCGGATTTCTGGCTGCTGGTCGTGGTGTTTCTCCAGGTGTCGGGCGAGGGAGCGGAAGTTCCGGCCGCAGTATGGACAGTGCTGCCGCCTGCTCACCGTGCCGCCGGTGCCACGCCCGATGTTTATGTTAATGTTGTTGTTTATGTTCGTGGTGGGAGGAGCCAGTGGTGTCTGGAAAGGAGATGAAGAAGGGGCGGAGCGAGCAAAAGAAAGGGGGCGGGGCTGAACTCTCTGGGCCTTTTTCTTGGAGGCGGGGGCCGTCTTCCTTTTCTTTCGCCGTTGCATCATTCGGCCTCTCAGGTCTTCCAGCTCTTCTTCGTCGTCGTCATCGTCGTCTTCTTCCTCCTCCTCATCTTCCTCGCGGTCTGAGTCGCTAGCCTCGGAGTGAGAGAGCGGAGAAGAGGAGGGAGAGAGAGACCAGGAAGGAGTGAGGTAGTCTGAGACGGTGAGAGAGAGAGGAAGAGGACCTGCCTCCTCCTCCTGCAGACAGACAGAGAAAAAATATTTATATTTACATTTTAATATTTATTAATTAAAGAGTCACAATCATCATCAATAAACAATTACAAAAACAATTTATTCCAGAGGTGAGTCAGACTGCAGAATATAAAATGCATATACTGAAACCAGAAACAATAAATTATAAATTTAGATTGATTTGAGTCATATTCACTGAGCTACACATACAGAAGTAGTGTGTAACACGTAGAAATTTGTTGAGGTTCCTAATTTTCCTCCTATGAGAATCCATCCCATAATAACTCCAATATTCTGCAGATTGTGGGTTATGTATCTGATTATGGTTTAGTATCTGCCGTGTCTTAAAGACTCAAAGCTTTTAAAGCTGATTAAGTCTGTAGAACTGATCTAAGTTTACCTTTTTGATGTTGTTGTCTGGATTGAAGCCGCAGTCGAAGCCGCGCGGCGATACGGAGCGATGGAAACCCTGAATCCACCAGAAGAAAGAAAAGTAATTTTTTTAACACCAGAATAACAGAGTTCCCTTTTATTTACAGTCGAATTCAGAAACCGTCGGTTACCATGGCGTTCTCCCCCCAGTCCGTCAGGCTGTAATCCACCGTTATTTCCTCTCCTTTGGCAATGTCTCGAATCGCTATGACGACCAGCCTCACCTGGCTCCCACAATGCACCTCTCTGATCCTGCAGTTCGGTGGGGGGTGGAAGAGCACAGGCCCGCGGACCCCACTCGCCCCCTCCTCCCCCAGCTCCGATACACTGCAACACACACACACACACACACACACACACAGTGGCCAAAAACCCATCAGTCATAAACACACACATCACATTCCTCTAAACAGAACAGAACAGCTAGAACTAGATACCAGGAATTCCACACACACACACACACACACACAAACACACACACACACAAAAACACACACACACAAACACAAACACAACCACACACACACAAACACCTGCACCGAATTTGTCTCACTTTTTTTAATAAGCTTAAAATAATCAAATAAAATCAAATAAAAAGTGTGCTTCTGTAAATCTGCTTCACACACACAGAACCAACCGTGACAAACAAAACGCAAAACTGTATAAAAACAAACAAAAAAAAAAACATTTATAATTTTAGAATAATAGTAAAGACTTTTAAATCAGATCAATTACTTAAACAATGTACATTTAAATATCGCAAACATTCAAAAGCGCTTTAACATGTGATGAGATGAGGTATTTCTGTAACATTAAAATGCTTTAAAAAGGTTTAATATTTATCGATTTTCAATCATTTTCTTTTAAATTTATCCCAAACTTATTCTATAAATTAATTTGTTTAGAACCTCAGTCTAGTACATGAATATTTTAATAATTTCCTGAATGATTGTGCAGTTAAGTCCTAGCAGAATAATGTTTTGAGTATTGTTTAATTTGCTTTCTTTATTTAACATATTTTCTTCATTGTAGATTAATATTAAAGACATGAAAACAATTAAGGAACACATATGGAATTACCTATTAAACAGTAAAAAAAAGTGTTTGGGAGATCTGTCCTCAAAGACTGATGCTACTAATCTAAAATCTTAAAAAAGAGAACACAGATTCTGGTTTGTTGAACACTTTTTGTAAAACACTAAATAATTCAGCATGTGTTCCTGTATAGCTTTAATATAGTTCTCAGTATTAAATTTACAATGTAAAAAATCACAAAAATGAAAAAAACACACTAAATGAGAAGAGGTGTGTCCACATTTTTGACTGGTACCGTATCTGACTGGTTAATAGTATATAATTTATTATACATATATAAAACAAACCTGCAGCTCATGATACACAGAGTCAAACTCCAGAATGAGTATTATAGTTTTACAGAGCTACAGTGTGTGTGTGTGTGTGTGTTTTGTATACCACAGCTGGGTGGGGTCAGCGAGGTAGTACGGGCTGCCGGGTGGAGGGAGACGGTCCTCTGCTCCGTCCGGATACTGCCCATCACCTGACCCACAATAAAACCAGATATAATCATGATATAAATGCATTTATCATAAATAAAAAAAAAACATCAGTTCCTTTAATCCTAAGTTTTTTCAGGTTCAGTAACCAATTCAATGAACTGAGCACGTTAGTGTCACAGTACAGACTGAATAATTTAATAAATCATTACGGAATAATTAGAGTAGATGCAGAATAATTGAGAAAAGTTGAAATCTTTACTTCAAGTATTTACTGACAAATTCATACTGCTTAATTAACAGTACCAACAGAACTGTTACCTGTAGAACTTTAAAAATCCTAGTGGGCACTGATTAAATTACACTGATTGCTGAATAAATCGTAGTTATTGAATAATTCATACAGAATAAATTGTGATGCATAATAAATAATTGATACCTGAATCATTTATATTGGTAATGAAAAAGTTTCTAATAAATAATTATCAACTGTTATGAGTGAAGAATTCAGTGATGATACAGGATTTACCATTTAATAAACTGTGATATACTGAAATACTGTAAACAAGAAATTTAGCAACTTTCTAAAATTAATATTTAGAAACTAATTTTAGGAACTAAATCTGAGTAAAATATTTTACAGCACTGCTATTTAGTGGGAGGGGTTTAAACACAACAAATGAACAAACTGACTAAAGGACAGTGGGGAAAAGTTAGGGCTGGACCCGAATATTCGGGTATTCGGATATTCGTTCGTTGAGTAGGTATTCGGTTTTTAATTTTGGTATTCGGATATTCGTTTTTTTTCTCCTTTCCAGAGTTCCACCTCACTCTAACCACTTCTGTTCTCGCGGGTCCCGTCAGAATATCTTGCGCGCGGGACAGAACTGAACTGTTATTGGCTGGAGCGGGAGTTTAATCCAGACGATGCGGGAGCAAATTAATAAATAGTTAAGAAAACTGTAATAATTGTAAAAAAAAAACCTAAAGAAAACTCTCAACGCGCAGGATGGACCGACACACACACGCACACACCGATGGTGTTTGGACTGGGGTAAGGAACGGGACCGCAATATTCAGCGCTGCTGTTTTAATAAATATATAAGTAAATTTGAAGCATTAAATGTAGTTTATTTAATTTATATTAGGAACGTGGGGTGGGAGCGGTAGAAATGTGTATGTGGCGGGCGGGCGCGGGATTAAAAGAAGCAATTTTTTTGCGGCGCGGTAACGAGACAGAAACGCGGGAGCGTGGAAGAGTGGGTTTAAAAATCAGTCTCGCGCAGACCTCTATTATACATGATAAAAAAAAATGCAGGCTCTTCGAAACTGATTTATATAATAAAACGTAAGGGGTAATGTGGCAACAGTAGGGGCTAAATCGGTTACAAAAGCCTGGCCTACAAAAATGATGTCTGAACGAATTTCCTCTTATCTAATATAATTTAAAATGGTTTAAAAATATAAAATAATTTCTAAGCAAACGAAATATTTAATATTGAGCTTATAGCCCAAGTGCAAAAATACAAAATCAGTAATACGGCTATGCCCTCCTTAAACCGAAAGTATAATAACGTCATTAACAATGACTTTTCTCTACTCTAATATAATTTAACATGGTTTAAAAATATAAAATAATTTCTAAACAAACGAAATATTTAATATTGAGCTTATAGCCCTAGTGCAAAAATACAAAATCTGTAATATGCCCTGCACAATCCTTTAACCGAAATAGACCAAGTACAGTTTACAATGACTGTCCTCTAATATAATCAACAATGTTTAAGAATATAAAATACTTCCTGAACAAACGTTTTTTTTGTTTGTTTTTTTAAGCAAATAGCCTAAGTGTGAAAACACAAACAGCAATTTACTGGGCTGGTTTGCGCAGCGGAGAAACCGTGCAGCAGCAGCCTCGATGTGGGGCAGCAGAAATTCCGGGATGAAAACACAAAGAAATCTGTGCTAAAAACACAGAAAAAATATGGGGTGAAAACACAAAAATCCGGGATAAAAACACCAAAAATCCGGGGTGAATATGTCTGGTCGGTCAGAGCAAATTGAACATTTTTCAGTGGATTAAAGGGGCCGTGATTTGCTTTTTTTTTTTTTTTACCTCTTTTTTTAAAAACGAATATTCGAATATTTGCTTCGAATCAGTGCCGAATATCCGGAGCTCAAAAAACGCTATTCGGGCCAGCCCTAGGAAAAGTCTACTAAAAGTGCTACGACTTTTTCTGTAAATAAACAAATAATTAAAAATCTGATCTGTGTTTAGGAGAATTAATTCAGTAGTGAAAAACAGTAAAATTGCAAAACTTCAATATATCAATATTTCCTTTCATCCTAACTATTATTATTATATAGCATTATAATTATATTATTTTAATAATAATTTATAATAGTTACAGAATAATTTATATTAGACTGAAAAAACAGTAGACACGGTCAGTGTAACAATGTAAGTTCAGTTTTTTGACTATTTGGTGCTAAATTTTAAATTAGCAAGTTGAGTGTCATAACTGCATTTTGTCCATGTGGCATAGTAATGAAATGGGTTTTCAATTTTTAGTCTTTTTCAAACAGAATGTCAAATAAATTTTCTGATTTTTCCATTTTTGTACCTTGCAACATAAATCTGATGGTATAATCTAACTTTCTTATGATACAAAATAAAATAATGGACAAAATAATAAAAATAAAGAACATATATATATTTTCCTGAAATTCCAATTGTGATGGGGGGGAAATGAAAAAGTAAAAATAGAAAAAAAATTATAAAAACTTGTTTATTCTACAGTGTACTAAATGTAAAATATAATGACTTTTAAATGTTTGTATTTAGCCTTAAACAGACTTGTGTGGGTCAGTATATTTGGTGCTAAATTTTTAATTAGAAAATTGGGAGTAGAACAATAGGTTTTCATCAGTTTTATTATTTTTGACTCTTTGAATTTCAGAAAAAAATGAAAAATTATTGTTGGGTACAGAAAACTTTCAAATTGGAAAAATGTATGTAAACCAATTTCTTTACTATATCCAACGGGGGGAAAAAATGTTTAATTTCAAAATATCACTGATAAACACAGGAAGTTATGTCAGGATATGGTTGAAGGTAAAACCCCTCTGAGCCACAAACACAAGATCACGGGGTCACATCTGCTTTCAAAATTCAGAGCTATAAAACATCGAGAAAATAAACCCCTGCCTCAGTGCATCTGACCCACTCATTAAATCATTATTACACTGCTTTATATCAATCACACAAACATCAGTCTGCTGCTTCTACATGCATCTGAGAGCATTAATAAACCATTCCTTCACCAAAGGTGGGCAATATACACTGGGGGTTCTGTATTGTGTATTTCCTATTTTTAATGTTTTGCCTGATTCTTTGTCCTGTGACCATGTTTCTGTAAAGCTGCTTTGCGCCAATACCAGTTGTGAAAAGCGCTATATAAATACATTTGGTTTGATTTGATACGATATTAGCACCCTAAAAACTGTTTTTATAATTTTACTGGTTTTTGTTTAAGTAAAATGAACATTGTTGCTTTATTCTATAAACTACTGACAACATTTCTCCCAAATACCAAATATAATAATCTTTTAGAAATAAATAAGTTAGAGAATTTATTAACAGAAAATACGAAATATCATAACAATAATAATAATGAAAAAGATGCAGAGCTGCATTCAGACCTATTTTTTTTTTATTTAAAGTTTTCATTTGTCTTGGCATGCTCTCCTCTACCAGTCTTACACACTGCTTTTGGGAAACCTTATGCCGCTCATGTAACAACACATTCAAGCAGTTTAGTTTTGTTTATTTGATGGCTTGTGACTGTCCATCTTCCTCTAGATTACATTTAAGAGATTTTCAATGGGGTTCAGGTCTCGAGACTGACCATCAACTTATTCAAATGTCAGTCAGCAATCACAGGATGACATCAAGTGACCTATAAAAATAATGGTAAACAGCAGCTGGAGTGAAGTGCAGGGAAAGAACAGTTGAAAACTAAAGGCTTATATAAAAGGAAGAACAAAGTCTTTCTTCATCAATGAGAAGCAAAGATAAGCCGGAAGACCATAAGAATTGGACCATAGAGGACCGGAGTAAGGTCATCATCTCTGATGAGTCCAATTTGTTTAACTTTGCCAACACCTGGAAGTCTAATAGATATATAATAGTTCCAGCAAAGCTAGAATCGGGCAGATTCATCTTTGTGAAGGATGCATGAATCAAGCCACATATATGATTATGCTGGAAGAAAACTTGCTTCCTTCTGTGTGCTCCATGCTTCAAAGGTCAATCAATGTGTGGATGAAGGACCACCAGATTAAGACCCCAAAATGGCCAGCACAATCTCCAGACCTGAACCCCATTGAAAACCTCTGGAATATAATCAAGAGGAAGATGGATGATCACAAGCCATCAAACCAAGCTGAACTGCTTGAATTTTTGCACCAAAAGCAAAGGCATAAAGTTATCCAAAAGCAGTGTGTAAGACTGGTGGAGGAGAACATGATGCCAAGATGCATAAAAACTGTGATTAAAAACCAGGGTTATTCCACCAAATATAGATTTTTTTAACTCTTAATACTTAAGCATTGTTTCAAAAATAAATATGAACTGCATCTTTTTTCTTATTTTAATGCTATGAATTATAATACTTATACTTGGAAATTGGGAGAAACGTTGTCAGTAGTTTATAAAATAAAACAACAATGTTCAATTTACTTACACATAAACTACAAATAGTAAAGTCAGAAAAAATGATCATTTTAAAGTAGTCGCTGTAAATAAACAAAAAAAATTCCAAAAAAGCTTTTGGTCGGATTTATAAACGTCATACGTGGTTTTGTAGTTAAGTCTGTGTTTTTAGGTATTTTCGATGCTTTTGGCTACTGGAAGCTAGTGTTTTGGACATTCTCACACCAGCTAGTCAGCTAATGCTATATACACAAACTTTGAGGAACGTGTACATATATACGCCAAAAACAAAGCATTTGGGAATTTGTATTAACTATAGAAATTACAAGAACAAATTTACAGTTTTCTGATATCAGATTTTCTTTTATCATATCATGATAAGTTTTGTTAGCTTACAAACAGTACAACAAAAAAGACTCAGTACTTAAGGGATAAAGATCAGCTGTACATTTTATTGTAAAGAGTGTAATCTGTGTTTTATACTCTTGATACAGGAAGAAACAATGTATAAATGAGGATATATATATATATATATATATATATATATATATATATATATATATAGTGGATTAACAGTGTATGGTACCTGGACTGTAGCTGTGCTCAGACATACTCTCCTCTTCATCTTCAGTCACATACGCCCGATCACACACCTTCACCGGCGTCCCCTTCCTCTTCCTCCCACACACACGTCTGCAAGACAACCTACAGCAATGTTACCATCAAACACAGCATAGTTACTATTACTGCACCCAACACAACACCAAACTCATCACACTGATCCAGAGCCGGTTAACTGACACCAGTTTTAATATTAATAATTCACACATCAGCTCTAAAATAACAACTATTAATAATATCAGATCTATTAATCCATTATAAAATATATTTAATGTAATTTTCTCAAGTGTTACTATTGATTTAAATATAATTTTACTCTCTATCTATAATTACAATCCAGTTACAGATATGTACAAATACTTTTTACTGGTAGGAATTTTTATTCCCAGATATCTACACTGTAATTCTGACTAAAGAAAAGTGAAAAGGTCCGCATATCCATAAATTAACTATAGCTAGTACAGATCATGATTTAAGATATATCTAATGCAGATCTGACTAGTAGAAATGTGCATTTAGGTTATGTAGTACTAGTTTCAGATCTCTATAATGTGAGTTCAGACATATACAATAATAACATTTCTGATCTAGTTAAGATATCTGGAAGTACTATTTTTACTAGTAAAATGTCATTGTAGATTAATTGGAGGGGTGTGACTCACAGGGCTTCTTACGATAAAATATAATCACAATACATTGCCCAAGAGAATGATGATATCAGGATACTGTAATTCTGCAATACTGCGATATATCGCAAGTCAATTATCTACGATACGTTACAGCATCTCTTACATGTTTCTCTGGACGCTTGAAAGTGGAAATGTTTTTATAAAATGTTTTTATACACTGTGCTGAGCACACTTATCATGCAAACAGCTGCTCTCTGATTGGATAGACGCATTGTGTTAGACGGATTTATTTGCATAATGCTTTATGGGACCGACACGTCAAGTTCGGGGGATGCAATGCGACGAAATATTGAGTCCCACTAAAAATGAATAAGATACATCGAGATGAAACTGTGTAAAATTGTAACATTAGCATGCAGAAGCAGCAGCAGAGATGTATTATATAATATATCACATATAGTTACGCCCAACAATGTGATTGGCTGAGAGGTACTCTATGAGTGCCGTCATCAGCTGGTAATGTCTGTGACCGAAGTTTTCCATATACGTATATTACTCCGCCACATACAGGTAACCTAGCAACCATGCAGCGCTTACAAACCAAACAGTGCAGCTACAAACAGAGCAGCAATGGAACTATTTTAACTGCCGGAGTGTTTATAAGCAAACAGATTATATTTTCTCCTCAAAATCTTTCAATAAACAATGAAACTGAGTTATAATCACAATAATACACTAATGTGTATTATTGGCACTACTGTGCTGATCTACAATCTGCAACAAAGCAGTGCCAATATTACATGTTATAGTACAAACCAGACAAGAACCAGAACACGCCTCCTCCAGTACATGTGAAGTCAAACTCCGCCTCATTTCCTACTGTCCCTAATGTAGCAATACAGAGGAAAGCACAGCGACCCGGCTCTGATACACCAGCTAACAGATGCCTGTACTCTCTGACCAGATTACCAGACCTACAGATAACGCGATAAAACCGAGCGGTGAGCGGAGTGGATCAGTACAGCCATACAGGAGCTCGAAGTCCAGGCCGGCTTTAGCCTCCTAACCCCCGGCTGCAGCCCATTCAGCCCCCCGCTCCCCACTCCCGGAGGCCCGGACCCCGCAGTGGCGGGGAACCGCGGGCTGCTCCCGGCTCTACACTCGGGTATAATAACCCCGCGGAGACCCCCGGTACTCCCCCGTTCCTCTCCCCGGGCTGAGCGCGGAGGTACAGCGGGCGGAGCTGCAGCCCCGCGGCGTGCAGAGTAAACACAGCGGTGGACCGGACTCAGGCCTGCGGGCTCGGCTCCAGGCCCAGGCCCGGTCCGCGCGGCTCGGTACTGACCCCCGGGACGGCGCGGGCTTGCTGCCGTCTCCATCGCTGTCGAGGGTCGGGGGCTCTCGGTAGTCGAAAGGCGACCGCACGTTCTCCGCCATTACGGCTCTCCTACGGACCAGCGATGCCCGACTCATCAATGAATCACTCGCCTGTGTCGACTCATTGAATCGATTCTTCCCAACGCACCGCTCAATGGGATTTCTCATTTTCTGCAAATAAATGCTCTAAATGACAATATTTTTATTTGGAATTGGGAAGAAATGTTGTCCGTAGTTTATAGAATAAAACAACAATGTTCATTTTATTAAAAAATATACCTATAAATAGCTAAATCAAACTAATGGTCTTTTATTTTTTTCCAGATCTGTGTATATTTCTCAAATTATGATTAATTACAAAATTGTTGTCTTTAAAAGGCTATAAACACTACCATATCATTATTATGTCAGTGACATTTAATGGTGTTTTATGAACACTCATTTCTTAAAACCAATTTTGGCAGCTTCATTATATTTAATAATTTAGTCCCACTTTTAAGTTTCAAAACATTATTTAAAATAAAGAGGCTAATTAATGCATATTTTGACCACTTTTGCAGTTTTGGGTGTTTTGTGAAAGTGATTTTATTAAAAATAAATTCATGTATTTATTTATGAGCCAGTTTTATCCGGGTTTAGGTAAAGTCACTCTGTCTGATCTCTTGAGTGATCCGGAGTCTGGAGCGCTGCTTCGCTGAACCGACCAGTCAAAGGAATCGGTTCCCTGAAATAAACTGAGCTTCACCTCGCAACTGCTGGGGACTCCGGAGCGCGTGCGCATGATGAGCTTCACTGCGCATGCGCAGCATTTGAGGTCGTTAAAATGGGGGTAAACTGAAAAAATGATAGAATAATAAATAAAGAGATTAAATAAAATAGAGAGATCTGAATCTCCCTATTCAGCACTGAAAACACAATACCAGCCTTTAATTACATTATTATACATTAAAAATCACAATCTCACAATCAGTACTGATTTATTTGATGTATTTTTATTTACTGAAAGGTCATTAAATCATTAAAGACATAAATACAACAGTCTGCTAGAACACTGATTAGATTTCCACAGTGTCTGTTTTTATATTTACGTGAGGTCATGTGACATTTTTATTAAATGTAGAAAATAAACATAAATAAAAGAAACATGTTGCTACAATACATTATGATTACATTTAATGTAATTAAGAAGTAAATAAGAAAAATACCTTATGATTTGTTTTCATTAAAGAGGAATTTCAGTCATTCTTAAAAATCACATTGTAAGTAATTGATTAATTACTTGTGTGTTTAGGACATAAACGGTCATTTACAGTGGGTTTGACCTAAATCGCATCACTGTAAAGGAACTAAATGACAGAAATAGAAAGATGCGTGTAAAGGTTTGGAGATCCCCAGATAATGACATTTTGTCGTAGCAACTTTTAATAACTAGGAATTCCTCTTTAAATTTCACTTTGCTTCACTCCTCCTAACACAGTATGTTTTATAGTCACAGTAATAGAGAAATGCTACAGAAGCGGTTAGTTTAGCTCAGCTGTTATACAGCTATAAGCCTGTAAGCTTTAGTGTTTTTAATGGCTTGGCTCCTGTATCGTGCACAGAGTCGGTAGTATGAAGCCCATCTAACATTTAGCCACAGCCCAAAGGTCAGACCTAAATGTTTTTTAATGGAATAAAATGTTCACTTTTATCTTTTTCATCATTTATTCATCATATAATACTGCCATAAATAAAAATACAAAAAATGAAAGAAAAACATTGTAAAAGTAACAGTCTCGACTACATTCTGCAGTCCTCACATGTCTACAACAGCGTACAGTTAGTGTGTCTGGAACAAACGGCCGTGTGAACAGTAATCACAGCGACGACAGACATGCAACATTTTACTACAATACACAGAACTAAAGCGTGCAACAGGTACGATTAGATTCACAGCATCTAGTTTTAGGTTTAGATATTTTATAACATGTTCATTTAAAAGATTTTAGTCCAAACCAAAAAGAAAATAAATAAATAAGTAAAGAAATAAACGTAATATTTAACAGTCACAACGTTGTTTTCATGGCATTAATGCTACAATAGTAACACTATTCACTATATAGTTTATAGTCACAGTAACAGGACATTAGCTAAAGCTGTTAGTGCAGAGTGTTAGCAGCGATACCCCTCTAAACCTGTAGGGACAGTTTTACAGAAAGGGATTAGGCCTAGTTTTAGGACTAAACTTTTAATGAAAAATCTCCATTCTAAACTGTGTAATCTAAAACTAGGCTTGATCCCTGTCTGTGAAACTGGTCTGTAGTGTTTAATGGCTAGGCTCCTTCAGTCCTCCAGGGGGGGCTGGTAGATTGTGGTAGGTCGTAGTTTTATTTAAGTATACAGTAAACAGTACTGTGCAAAAGTCTGCCCTACGAGATGAGTTTAGCCTAAGGAGTCTAAAGGCAATTTCAAACTGGACTACTTTTTTTGAGCAAGGCACAATATAGGGCACTCATTCATAACAGAGCTTATTTACATACATTTAAAGGCATGTATTTTTCAACAAAAACTGATTGTTTGATTTTAAGGGATGAATAGAGGTAAGAAAATTTAATTACATCTTTCTAAAATGTTATAAATTACCTAATTAAATTAAATACAGACAACAAAATGCAGGAAATGCCCACACTTTAGTTCTTCACTATGATAATTAGTGTGACTACTAATAATTACTCATAAATACTTATAATTACTATCAAATTCTTAGGCCCTAAAATAGAGCCCTGTGGGACTCCATAAAATAGGCTACAGTATCAACAGGTATCACATAAATCCTGAGATTTTCTCTGCATTATCATTAACAAAACAATAAAACAGGGTCTGGAATGGGTTAAACAATCAATCATAATAAATCAGAACAGATATTTTTGTATGCATATAATATACATGCTAGGCTAACTGTCCAGATGAACAGCTATACTAAGGCTTTTGCACAGTACTGTATTTTACATATTATATTACTACTGACAGGTGTATGCAAACGATTTGGGCAAATCCGTAAATGACATGTATTATTGTTTCAGTTCTACAGAGAACAAATTTATGCACATTTTACTGCACAATTATTTTGTATCAACTTAACATATTTGAATGTAACATTTTCCATGTTTTTCGTTAATACGTTCAATTCAACAATTACATAAATATTTTGCTCTAAAATGTTTAGATATTTAGAAAAAATCATGCCTGTTGAACAGGGATGCCCATAGTAATGCAAACACCTGTGTGTTTTAATGTGTATGTTTGTGTTTTCTCTGTATTTGGCAGTGGCATTGGTGTGAATCTTAATGTTTTGGGTTTAGTAAGTGAGTAAACGTATGTTCTAAGTGTTGCTGAAGTATTAAGCTTTGTAAACACTGAGCTGCAGTGTGTAGTTAAGGCCTTAGGGTACATGAGTGTTAAAAGCAGCAACTAAACGCCAACAAGCTCAGACTATTTGAGGTGTAAATGCGTAACTGAAGCATCTTTGTAAACCTATCGACACTGCGGGTGGAATTATGCTGGAGTTAGATCTGCTTCAGGCCTGGAGGACCCTGGAGTTTTAGTCTGATAAAATCTAGCCATTACAGTCCGGTGAAGTGCTCCCCATGAACGCTCTGCAGCGGGAGCACTGTTAGAGCTGCATTGTTAAAGGTTTGTTTCAACTTGATACACGAGACCTTGGAATTACAGAGATCAGTTTGAGCGCCGGGATTGGTCTAAATCAAAGAGACATGTTCAGAGTGTTACTCTGTAGGAGATTAAAGTCACACAGTACAATGAAAATCCTGAAAATACTGTTAAACTGCTGCACACTGCCCCGCCCTTACTGTACTAAAAGAGATGGAAAAATCAATATTGATATTGAGATATATTGTATTGATTTCAATACTTTATCGATATGTGGTGTCAAATATGGATATTTGTATTGAAACATAGGAGCTCTAAACTCACTAAAACTGGCTCCCAATTAGAATGAATAAAGTTACTGCTTAATTTCTCCACATGGCGGCGCTATAACCTAACGAATAGGGTAATAAACCCTAAAAGAATACTGGTTGTTAAATTCTGTGAAACTGAAACACCAATAAATTCATAATTCCAGGTATTTGATTATTTAGAAGTGTTTTATCCTCTTCAGCAACACAGACAGCGTGATGTATCAGAGTGTAATTGTCTTTGATATATAGAGTATTACATTATCACAGTATTGTGATATCATGATATTATCGTGTTCTCACAAGGCTATTTCAGCTAATAATACCATTTAGCTGGTGCTATTTATGGTTGTAATCTAAACCCATGTTATATTGACATACGTTAAAAGGATAAATGCTACAAACATGAAGCTAAAATAATAAACATAAAAGAAAAACACGGCTGTTACTGACGACGAGGCAAATTGTGTCACAGTTTGTTGTTCGAGTCTGGAGCTTCTATAGTTGGCCGGTATGTCGTTCACTTACATTTTTTAATATTAACTTACAGTTAAAACATCTAATGTATTTAATAGTTCTTTCCGTTTGTAATTTACCACTGATAAACATCCAAAAGCTCATATCAGGATGATCACAGCCAACACAGTTTACTAAAAGCCAATTAACCCACTAACTGAAACCCCACTCCCCAGCCAATCATCTGAAATACGGCGACTCTAGATGTTCAGTAAAATCAATCGCCTGATACACCTGAAGTCAGACTCTAGCAGAAGTCTGCTTCTATTCCAACTGCTGCTGATGCAGCATCACAGTGCACTCTGAGGAAAGTGCCGGGTACAGCTCTGATAAATCATCTAACAGACGCCTGTACCGACCAACATCACAATGGGAGTAATGAAGATGAGCATGACCTACTGTACTCTCTCTTGGACTCCGGCTGCTGATGGAGAAGCAGCATGACCTGGATTCGAACTTGCCAATAAACCTTTTAAAAGATATGTATTGCAGGGCTTATCTGTCCAATCTTTTGTAAAGTTCTACTCAGGCAGGAATTAGTGCAGAGTAAATCTGAAATAGCAGATCTGAGTAATTCCAAGGTCTGTCTTGTGCATTCTGGTGAGTGTGGTGACCTATCTGAGCGCACAGTGTTTATATAGTCAGGGAATCTATAGTTCCTGCTGTTGCTGCTCCGCCTCTCTCTCCGAGTGCAGCAGGTGAAGGGCCTGAGCAGCCGAGTCCGTCCAGTGGATCAGCTCCAGCAGAACCCTGTAGGTCCACATCTTATTGGCAAAGCTGCCCGGACCCTCCACCTCGTCCTGTCCCTGAAATATAAAGACACAAGTTAGAGAACTCAAACCAAACCTAGATTACGGTGTGAGGCTGACCCTGCTTTTGTTATTTTACACTGAGTCTCTGTCGTTCCCAGTCTCTTTCACTGTGTTATAATCACTGACAGTTCGCTTTGGAATATTTAGTAGTGAAATTTCACGACTGCACAGATGCTGCATCCTATCATGGTACCACAGTGCTGGAGTTCACTGAGCTCCTGAGATGCGTTCAGTGATTTGGATGGGTGAGCAACATACCTGTCAAGTGTCCAGGATCTAAGCCCTCTTTCCCTCCATCCTCCTGTATTAGTATTTTCCTGTAAATTTTCTGTATTATATTATAATTTTAATAAAAATTCCTGTGCATCTCGAAACTGAAATGTCACTAACCTTACGAGAACTGCTACCCAGCTGCTGCAAGTGCAGTTCTCGCGAGGTTAGTGGCGACAGCAGAAACAACCCTGGAACCACAAGCTAGAGTGATGGATGAAAGCAGGAGAGGGAGGCATTTCTGCCAAAAAAAGTGTAAAGGATGCAAAGTCTGCAAAAACTCTGTATAATAAGTCAGTGAATGCCAGAAAACCACGAGTGAACATGAGAAACAAAAAAAATGTGTAATGAAAATAAAATGTGTTTTACTTTGAGACAGGCAATGTAGTGCTCGACGGTATGGCCAAAAATGTGTATCACAGTATTTTTTAGGATTCTGGCAGTTTCACAATATACCACATTATTTTTTTATAATTTTATTTATTTATTTATTTTTTGCATGCCTGGGCTTTAATATAGGTATTTGACTTTCTGTGCTGTTAAAAGTACATATAATATAAAATACTAAATGTTTTTGGGACCGATTTTGATCGCCGATCATCGATATCGATCTTGTGTCACATTAATGCAACACAGGTGCCAGGCAAACCTGGTACAGATCCCCTAATTACATCCACGTCTAAGCAAACACTGGTAATTTTCACTGATAGTAAATAAACAGAAGAGTGTTACTGACCAAAAAAAACACTTTTCAGGAGAGATATAAGTTATGTGTAAATTGTTATTAGGCACAAAAATGTTATTTTTATGCCAATACCGCAGGAATGTATCCCAACATCAGCCGCCTCACAGCCTGTTGTTTAGAGTCAGCTTAATGCTTAAAATAGCTCATATTTACTGTTAATATATAACTAATAATATGTTATTTTATTAAGAACAACAGTAATCTAACGCTCCAGCTAGAGTTTAGATTGGGCAAAAAATCCAGCCTGGCTCTGCCTGCCCTAATAAACTGTTATTAGGAGCACTCCACATTTTTTAGTAAGTAACGTTACAGCAATAAAACAGAGCTTTTAACTAAATTCCCAAAAATTGTTGGAATGAGCGAAATCTCCAAGTTTTAATAATCTTAATAAACAGTACAACACGGAAGAAGAAGGAACTCTGTGACTCCTCCTGCTGTTGTTAACTTGTGAGCTAACTAACACTGTTATTCCTGCTGTTGTTAGTTGCTGCTGTTAGCTTGTGAGCTTACTATACTCTGTGACTCACTGACTGGGCTGAAAGATGAACTGTAGAGAGTTTATTATCTGGTTAGTGGGGTTAAAGCCTTTATTTTCTTTTCACTGTGAAGCAGATTGCTCCTACACATTTGAACTTTAGAAACTGTAAAAACACTCCAGACTGACTGAGCCGAGCCTGTACTCCGTGGCTGGGATGTAGCACTGATTGGGTAAAGAAGACAGCGGTGTTCCTGCTGCTGCTGCAGCTCCGAATAGTGGTTGGATGAGGAACTGCAGCTTCCTGTAAGCGAGTACTTTCTCCAGTCATCTACACACAGCACTGCTTAACTGCCTAACCATAAACTCCTAAATCGGATCGGCTAAATCAGAGGAAAATCGGCCGTTACGATGCACTGCCGATTGATTGTCCCATCTCTACTTTAAATTATAGCTTTGATTATTATTGGGTTTACTTTGTCTCACAAAATTAAACAATACATAAAAAATTAGGCTTTATTATAAAAAAAATCAGCTAAAGAATGTAAACAGCAGACCTTAAAAACAGCTACTCAAACAACTTTAACACGGCTTCCTTTACAAAACTAAATATTTTAAATAGTTCCATAAACAATATAAATGAACATAAAATACTCAATGTTTAAGTATTAGAGATATTTTTTAAAAGCTCTACTAGTTTAATATCAATTTACTATTGTTATTCCTAAAGCCATTATAGGCATTACAGTATTTAAATCAGCTACAATTCCCTTCTTTCTCCAGTTAACAAATACATTCAAATCATCCTTCAAGCTACAGTATTAATATATTAAAAGGGCTGTAGTTACTGCTCTATTTTACTGGGATAAAAACACTTATAGAGTAGAAACAGCTGCAGGAGGTGTTCTGATTTCTCTGCAGGATGGAGTTAGACCAGGGTTTTACTCTTCTCCGGTTCTGTTCAGCACGGCGCTCCGCAGCGCCCTCTAGCGGTATGGCAGTATGAGGGAAATACATACCGGTTGTAGTTTCCCCTCCAGTATACCGTATGAACCAGTATACCGCCCAGCACTAAAGCAATTTATATATAAACTGAAAATATTTACAATACATAAATGTATTGTAATGTAAATGTGCTTCAATTCCCTTGTGTTTTTGTTTAGTCTGTATTATAAAGATTATACATGTAGGAATATTCACAGCATTTCAGTGTCTACGACGGTAGGCCTATCAGATTCTGATCATCTAACTGTAGTGAGTAAGTGGTTCACAGGTGGTTATTCAAGATTTTTTGTAAACCTGTAAATGTAACGGATTTGGGGAACTTGACAGGTATGGTGAGTGAATATTTTTGGCAATATACTGTAGTTATTAATTAACACTAGTTAAGACATTGCAAAAAGGTAATGCTTAAGAATTTTGCAAATATGGAAATAATGAATTGATACATTTGTTATGGCAGCAGATCCAGTATCTGTGTCATTCAGGATTTAAGAGCACTCAGAAAAGTAATGGACGCGTGAAACTGTGAGTTCAACAAAAAAGAGTCTTTATATAAGAAAAATGTAAATCAAAAATCTTCTTTTTTACAGTTTCCTTTCAATAATTCTAAACACAGTAAGCACGGTCAAAAAACTGTGTGAATCCGTGCTCTCCAATCCTTCACTAAATCAGCTAGTGCTCTACCAGCTCAAGAGCATCCTTTTTCTCACTGTCAAAATAAGAGTCCTGTATTAAATTTACAGTTCAATTACACTGGCATTAGGATTACCTTCATGAAATAATACAAATATTACAAAATACTCAAAAACAAATAAAACAAATATAAAATCTTATTTATGGCTCTAACACTCCGGCCCCTAATTGTATTGGCAGGATGCAAAAACAATTATAAACTTACTAATAGAGCCATATTCATAACAATTTAACATCATTGTACATAGTAACTTAATCTATTACTCAAAGTTCTGTGTATGAATCCATCTGCTATCCTTACTTGACTCATCCTGCTTCCTGCAAAAGACAGAGTTTGTTAATAGGCCTTTCTAATAGGCTAGATTTGGTTTGAACTTGAACCCGTCTGACCACTCCTCTTGAGTCTGTGTAGGTCTTCCGAATTCTTCCAGTCAACCAGGCATTCCTTGGGGCAGCATTGTCCACAATGAGAACAAGATCTCCAGGAGTGAAATTTCTTTTGTGGGAGTGCCACTTCTGTCGCTCTTGCAGCAAGGGTAGGTATTCCTGGGTCCATCTTGTCCAAAAAAGGTTAGCCATATATTGTATTTGTCTCCATCTTCTACGAGAGTAGATGTCATCCCTGTTGAACACGCCAGGTGGAAGAGCTGGTTGCCTTTTCATTAACAGAAGATGATTAGGAGTCAAAACCTCTAGGTCACTGGGATCGTCAGAGGCAGCAGTTAAAGGTCGATCATTGATGATTGCTTCAACTTCGCTTAGCAGAGTGTGAAGGCCGTCATCATCCAACACCTGCTGTCTCAATACAGAATTCAACACCTTCCTGACAGTACGAATCTGTCGTTCCCATATTCCACCTTGGTGGGAGGCAGTCGGGGTGTTAAAAATCCAGGTGATGCCTTTCTGCATCAGGACATCTCTGATTTGAGAGTGATCAAGCTCTTCTAGAGACTCTCTGAGTTCTCTCTCTGCACCAACAAAATTTGTGCCATTGTCAGAGCGCATTGTAGACACTTGACCCCTTCTACAGATAAATCTCCTGATGGCATTAATGCATGATGAGGTATCTAAAGAGTGAGCCACCTCTATGTGGACTGCTCTTAAGGCAAGGCATGTGAACAGAACGCCATAGCGTTTTACCATGCTGCGTGCTCTTTTGACCTCAAAAGGTCCAAAATAGTCTACACCTACATGTGTAAATGGAGGCTGGTCAGGGAGTACACGCTCCTCAATTAATTCTGCCATTTTTTGATCTGCAGGTTTTGCAAGCAGTTTTCTGCATGTAATGCAACTAGATATCACTGTGCGAGTAGCTCTGTTCAATCCTGGGATCCAATATCGCTGTCTGACTTTTGCAATTAAATGATTTCGTCCACAGTGACCATTCTGACGGTGAACATGCGTCAGAATCAGCTTTGCAAGGTGGTGATCTTTGTGTAGCACTGCCAGACATTTGGATTCTTCTGGCATGGCTGACTTGTTCAGCCGTCCACCCACTCTGATGACACCATCTTGCAGTACAGGATCCAATCTGTAGAGTGGACTAGACTTCTTCACTCTGGAATCTTTTTCTTGGAGTGAGGCTAACTCCTCTGGAAACATCTCCCTTTGACTGTGACATATCAACACAAGTTCTGCATCCTCCAAATCTTGCACTGATAAAGGTTTCATGTCCACTGACTGTCTCAATTTTTTCATTTCTTCTTGAACTTTCACATTCTGTTTTCTTTTATCCGTTTCAGTCAGAGCAACAGCAGCTTCACATTCCTTTCTCTTGTTGGCAAAGTATTGAAGCAACTCTTTCAAACGGAGCATCCATGCAACTGCTTTCTTCAATCTATGCCAGTCAGAGTAGTAGTCAACCAATGTCGTCATGGATGCAATTTTGGTTGTGCTGACTAGACTGACTAAGGTTGTCTTTCTGATTTCACTATCATCATCCATGGTGTTGTGTATGTCAGGTATTGTAGGCCACTCATGCTCATCTTCACAAAGAAAATGTGGACCATGAATCCAAGTGTCATTCTTGGTGAGTGAGGTAAACCTCATACCTCTTGAAGCTACATCGGCTGGATTGAGTGAACTATTTACATATCTCCACTGAGATGGTAAAGTAGATTCCCTGATGAATGCAACTCGATTAGCCACAAAGGTCTTGTAGCGTGAAGCATCATTCTCAATGTACCTAAGTACAGTCAGACTGTCTGTCCAAAAAACAGACTCTTCAAGTGTGGTCTTCATTTCCCGTCTTAACAATTTGTCCACTTTCACTGCAATGACTGCAGCAGTCAGCTCCATCCTGGGGACTGTTACTTTCTTCAGAGGTGCCACTCTGGATTTAGACATAAGCAGTGTGCAGCACTTCTTTCCATCCTCATTGGTTAGCAGAATGTAGGAAGTTGTACCATAACCGCTATCACTTGCATCTGAGAAATTGTGTATCTGAGCTTTAAGAGTGGGACCAAAGTCTACTGGCTTGACACACCTGTCCACCTGGAAGCTGGACAACTCATGCAGCTCTGAAAGCCACTGCCGCCACCTTTGTGAATGCCTTTCATTGATTTCCTCATCCCAGCTCAATTTCTCTTGACAAAGTTCTCTCAAAATCAGTTTGACCGGGAGGATACATGGAGCAACTAGGCCCAGAGGGTCATAGACAGAGTTCACTATTGAGAGTATTCCTCTTCTAGTGGTTGGTCTTTCTGGTACATTCACTCTGAACCTGAAGGTGTCCGACTCCGTACACCACTGTACTCCTAAGGCTCTTTCTGTTGGCAGAGTGTCTTTGCTCAAATCTAAGTCCCTCACCTCTGCAGCTCTCTCATTCTCAGGAATACATGACAAGACATGTCTGCTGTTGCTAACCCATTTTGTCAGGTTAAATCCACCTCTTAAGCATAAAGCCTTCAGAGACTTTGAAAGTGATATGGCTTGTTCTTCAGAAGCTACAGCTGTCAAACAATCATCGATGTAAAAATTTCTCTCAATTGTTTTTGCAGCTTCAGCTGTTGTCTCACTTCTTCTGTCCTCTGCTGTCTTCCGCAACGCAAAACAAGCACAGCTTGGGGAGGAAGTAGCTCCAAAGATGTGTACAGTCATTCTGTACTCTTGAAGTGGTCTGTTCAAGTCACCGTCTGGCCACCAGAGGAAACGTAGAAAGTCAGAGTCCTTGGGAGGTACCCTGATCTGGTAAAACATTGCCTCAATGTCGGCCATCATTGCAACAGACTCCTCTCTAAACCTTGTCAACACTCCAATTAAGGTATTAGTGAGATCAGGCCCTTGGAATAACTGGTTATTCAATGAAACACCTTGATAGGTCACTGTGCAGTCGAAGACAACTCTCATTTTCTTCTTTTTAGGGTGGTACACCCCATGGTGTGGGATATACCAAACCTCTCCTTCCTTGCACTGGCGACTTTCCACAGGTACCTTTTCTGCGTAGCCCTTTGCTATGATGTCCTGCATGAAGGCCTTGTAGTCTGTGTAGAATTCTGAGTTCTTATAGAATTTCTTTTTAAGGTTGATTGCTCTTTGTTCTGCATGACTGCGATTATTGGGCATTTTCACAGGCCTGTTCTTGAATGGAAGACTGATACAGTAATGCCCATCAATGAACTGACAGGACTGTTCCACATCTTTCATGAACTGCCGATCATCTTGTGACATCTCTATTCTGTCCTCACAGCTGCGCTCTGAGAAATCAGTTAAAGTGCTGGGTTAACAAATCTTCAATCCTTGCCACAGATATCCTGTTGACAGTGAAACCCTGCAATCCTTCCTCTGTGTCTTGAAGATGATCCTCTCTTCTGATGGGACCATTGACAATCCATCCAATTGCAGTTTTTACTGCGTATGGACCATCACCTTGGCTATTGATGACTTGCCATGGTTCTATTGCCTTGTGAGCATTAGCGCCAATCAAAAGGCCAATCTCTGCATTGATGCTCGGTAGTCGTACCTCTTCCAGATAAGTCCACCTCTGGATGTCTTTCTGTTGGGGAATATTTTCCTTATGCACAGGAATATCAGGCTGTGTGAACACAGAAGGCAAGTCAATGTACTGGTTCTCTTCAAGTCCAGCAACTTCCAGGTCTGATAGGATATGGCTATGGACAAGCTTCTCCTGTCCCATAGTTCGGAGCAAGATCTCCGTCTTCCTGCCTCTAAGGTTCAGCATTCTCATTATCTTCTCTGTACAAAAAGTCGCTGAACTGCCTGAGTCAATGAAGGCATAAGTCTCCACTGTCTGTGTACCTTTCTTGGACTTGAGCCTTACAGGAACAATAGCCAAAACACATGCCTTACTTCCGGCCCCAGTGTATCCACATGTCTCCTGTTTTACAGCACTAGTGGACTGGGTTTCCGATGTGCTTTTTTCATCTTTCTTGGCTGAAGCCATTTCATCCTTCTGCACATGTAGAATGCTTGGATGTTTCCGTGAGCATACCTGGCAGGTCAATTTCCTGGTGCAATCTTTACTTAGGTGACCTTGCATAAGGCATCCGAAACAGAGACCTTTAGACTTCAAAAAGTCTATCTTATCCTTGTGTACCTGCTTCTTTAACATCTCACACTTTTCCACACTGTGGTTCCTTTCACAGTACACACATGTATCTGGCTTGGATTTAGCCTGGTCTGTCTTTGCACCTTGGTTTGACTGCACCAATTTTTGTTTGTCTGTGTCAATGCTTATAACAAAATTGCTACTCTTTGTGGTGTTTCCTTTGGCTTTCTTGACAAACGTACCTGTTTCCCTTTGTCTAACTGAAACACTGGCTGCCTGAAGATCGCCAAATAAAGGATCAATGGCAATCTTGGCTTGTTTCTCTATGTAACTCACTAAGTCTGCAAACTTAGCTCTTCTTTTTCTGTTCTCCAATATTTCAAATGCTACATGTTTCCATTTCTCCCTCATCTTGTAAGGCAGTTTGGACAGTACGGCTCTCATGTTCGTCGGGTTATCCATTTCATCCATGTAGTCAATATCCTGCATGGTGTTTCTGCAACCAATCAAGAAGAGAGAATAGGCATTCAAGCCCTTAGCATATTCTGCCTTTATCTGTGGCCACTTCAAGGCTTTCTCAATATATGCCATTGCTATTTTCAACTCATCACCATATTGCTGATGAAGTAATAGCCTAGCTTCTCTGTAGCCTTTCTCTGGAGGCATGTGTTCACAGCTTCTCACTAGATCTTGCGGCTCTCTACTTGTATACTGTTCCAGGAAGAATAGTTTGTCTCTAGCACTCTGCGTTTTGCTGTCAATAGCATTATCAAAGGCTCTGAGAAACGATCTATAGGTGAGCGGATCACCAGAGAAGACAGGAATGTCCCTTTTGGGTAACAGAGACAGATCTTGCTGCTTGACCAACATCTCAGTTATAATATTCTGATGTCGCATCACTTCGTAAATCTGGTCTCCTGTAGGCATGGGTTCGTCAGGTGAGGCTCTGCCTGTAGACAACCGATGATTTGCAAGAAGTGCATGATCCATATTTCTAGTTGTAGTGTCAGGAGTAGGATCTTCACGCACAGAGCTAGCACTAGATATATCTGAATGGGATTCAGCTAGAGAACCATTATCCCCTTGTGTTTGGCTGCGAACATCTGTACTTGGCAATCTGGAGGTCACATATTCATTCATAGCATCCCGAGGGCTTTCATGACTCTCAAACACCTTCAGCTTAGCAGTAGATGCTGCAATTGCAGTTTCTAACTCCAACTGTTCCATCTCTGCTCTTAAGTTGGCTTCTTGCAGCTGTATAACCTTCTTCCTTTTTAATGATTCTGCTTGCGCTAAAAGAGCTGCTCTTTTTGCTTCTTCTTTCATGCGTGCCACAGAGCTTGTGCATGACACAACTGAAGAACTAGCAGTACTGGAACCAGTTCTACTCTTGCCTTTTCGACTGCGTTGAGCCACCACTGAGACACTATCATGTGGAGTTACCTCTTCCTCCTCCTGTATAGCTCTTTGCCCTTTTATCCACTTTTTTGTTTCAAGCACAAACCCCTTAATGACAGCTGACTTTGGCTCATACCAGTTAAACTGATCTGCACTTGCTTCATCAGATGGTAGCATCTGCACAACATTGTTATTGAGCATGATTAATTCTTCATACAGCTTGGTAAACCCCTGCTGTATTTCTGTTTCCACTTTGTTAACATGATCCCCTTTAATTTTCATGTTATCAATTTCCTTCATTTTTGCAGTAATCTGAGCCATTTTCGTTTTTCTTTGACCCAGGAGCCTATGAAGCTTCTCCTCAAGTGCCTTTTGTGTATACTTGGGCTCCCTCTTGTGGTCAATTGCAAGGGGCATGCCACCTGCTGCATCAATCAACTGTTCATCAGCCATCTTGGAACTATGCAATGACTAAGCAAAATTTTCAAATGGACTTTCAAACACGTCTGAGTAACGTTTGCAACTCAAAACACTTTACAAATGACCTTCAGTGGTTTCCTCAGCATCTTCATCCAATAATTATTCTTAAATGAAGGTCCAAACGTCCAATTTAGGCAGTATGAGCAAGCATATACTGGGCTAAGCTCCTTTACAGCACCATCAGCAGTGTTAGCTTCTGTTAGCAGGAAAGCTGTACTTACTTAACACCAAGAATGTTGAGAATGGCTCCTTTACTCTCACCAAAACTCAGCTTCATCCACGTTCTATATTTTTTCCCAGCTGAATGTCCTTCTTCTTGTATTGATCCAAGTTTTTTGACTAATGTTATGGCAGCAGATCCAGTATCTGTGTCATTCAGGATTTAAGAGCACTCAGAAAAGTAATGGACGCGTGAAACTGTGAGTTCAACAAAAAAGAGTCTTTATATAAGAAAAATGTAAATCAAAAATCTTCTTTTTTACAGTTTCCTTTCAATAATTCTAAACACAGTAAGCACGGTCAAAAAACTGTGTGAATCCGTGCTCTCCAATCCTTCACTAAATCAGCTAGTGCTCTACCAGCTCAAGAGCATCCTTTTTCTCACTGTCAAAATAAGAGTCCTGTATTAAATTTACAGTTCAATTACACTGGCATTAGGATTACCTTCATGAAATAATACAAATATTACAAAATACTCAAAAACAAATAAAACAAATATAAAATCTTATTTATGGCTCTAACAACATTAGCATAATTGTAAGTGTTACAAACTTTTTTCAGCAGACTTGTTGTTTCCTTTACTCCTGAGGAGTAAGTGTTTGTTAGTGTGTTAGTGTGAGACATGGCATGTGTGTGTGTGTGTGTGTAGAGTGTAGTTAAATAAGGCAAGGAGTGTGGGAGTGAGGAGTGTGTGTGTAGGAGCGGGAGGATGTCCGGCAGATTAAATGCTGTGTATTTTGTGGTCGGCGCTCGGGCGTCCTGCAGAACGAAAATAGAGTAAACAGCTCATCCAACACCAACACAGGAGGAAATGCTCCTCACACCATGAGTCACACACCTGCTCTCAGACCGGAGCTCCTCACACCATGAGTCACACCTGCTCTCAGACCTGCTCTCAGTCACCTGCTTCCCTCAGCAGCACCGCGCCACCCTGTTCCCCGTTACCCAGCATTTGCCAGGCACGCGGTGGAGGCGTGGCGCTGGCGGAGGACGTACAGGATTTGGGGGGGGGGGGGGTTTGTTTGTGGCAGGAGGGGGGTAGAGCTGCTTTACCGTAAGAGGGCTTTACTGACAGGGCTTGGCAGAGTGCCATCTGTACTTACTGAAGTCACTGGTGTTCAGCACAACAGGTCATCACTCAGTAACCCATACAGTAAACCTACACTACACCACCCAGCTCACCACTGCAGACACACCACCAGAGCAGAAGCGCTGCAGGTACTGATCTCTCAGCATAACTCTCAGCAGTTCAGCTCTCTGACCATAACATTTCATTCTTAATTCATAGGGTTTAATACAGTAAAGGAACTAATTGATTAATCCTTTGCTGTAGACATGAAAAGTCCATCATTTTAAGGTTAGATTAAAAAAAATCCAAAAAAATAACATTGTATAAATTATATAAATGTATTTACATTTTGCAGAGAGAAATTCATTTTTGATCCCCAACCAACCATTAAGAGTTCTGTCTCCTACAGACCAGTTAGACAGATGCTCCTAATCAGCCTCTATAAAAGACTCCTTTCCACATACTATTTAATTAATCATTCAGACTCTAAACTAACTACAGCGTGATCAAGACCAAAGAGCTTTCTGAGGATGTCAGGGATAAGATTATACACCTGCACACGGCTGGAATGAGCTACAACACCGTAAGTAAGATGATGGGTGAGAAGGATGCAACTGTTGTTGTAATAGTAAGAAAATGCAAGAACACCATCCCCACTGCTAAATATGGAGGTGGAACATTTTTCCAGCATGACAATGACCCAAACATACAGCCAAAGAAGCAAAGGAGTGGCTTAAAAAGAAGAACATTAAGGTCATGGAGCAGCCTAGCCAGTCTCCAAACCTTAATCCCATAGAAAATGTACATTTATAGATGATACGTTAAGAGGAATGGACCAAAATTCCTTCTGACATGTGCGCAAACCTCATCATCAACTACAAAAAAATATTTCTGCAAAATGCAAATAAATGTATATAATTTATAGAATGTTATTTTCTGAATTTTATCTTTGATATTATATCTCTCATTGTAAAAATTAACCTTCCCCTTAACATTATAGACTGTCTTTATCAGTAAGCAAACTTACAAAATCAGCAAGGGATCAAACAATAATTTCCTTCACTGTATGATGTCAGTAGAGATGGGACCAATCCGATACAATATTGGTATCGGGGCCGATTTTGACATAATTTAACGTTTCGGATATCGGACGAGCGCGGCCGATCCACTTACTGAATCAAATTTCAGTCCGCAGCTTGAGCTGGACAATAAACTGGACAATAATGTTAACACAAAACCCATCACTGATCCGGATTCCAGTTCCACAGTTTACCCTGACTGTGTAACTTTAGCTTCCTCTTTTTTTATCTACAAAAAAAAAGTTGATTATCTGGAGATTTTTCACTTTGGAAACGCCGCACAGCAGAAAGGCAACATGTAATATTTGTAAAGTCAGCATCCGAGGGGTGAACAGATTAACGCCAGCAATCTGTTAGCCTAGCTAGCACTGAACCCACAGCTCCAGTTAGCTGCTAGCCATCTCCATTAAGATCTGGAGTCTGTTAACTTAGCTAGCATCAGGTCGTCAGCTGCATGTATGTAATAAATAACTCTCAATTGAACTACAGCCATAATCTAATAAACCACATCTAATATCAAACCACAGATTAACCAGCTTTAAACCCACTTTAACCAGCACTGAGAAATCAATCTGTTATTAAAAAACAGTGATTAAGTCAGCTCGGAAATACACAGTGTGTCCCAATTCAGGGGCTGCATCCTTTGAAGGACGTGGTCTACGAATGTGTGTCCTTTGAAGGATGGGTAGGCTGCGATGGCAGTACTGAAATGGGACAGTCTACCCTACGGAGTGTTTCCTGTTTGAGATCCTACCCGCCACAACCAAAGTCAGAGCTGAGAAATGAGCCAGAGGTTTTGATTCTACTTTTGCTTTAGATCACAAAATACCAAATTAATTAAGTTCAGGTTAATTAACTGTGCAGTTACTTTTTTTTATATTTTACATGTGAACGGGTGGAACGGAACATATACAAATAAACAGGCGTTTGAAATTAAATTAAAAAAAAGAGAATAAATTAGAATAAAGTATTGTTTATACAGTCATATGAAAAAGTTTGGGCACCCCTATTAATCTTAATCATTTTTAGTTCTAAATATTTGGGTGTTTTCAACAGCCATTTTATTTTGATATCTAATAACTGATAGACAGTAATATTTCAGGATTGAATGAGGTTTATTGTACTAACAGAAAATGTGCAATATGCATTAAACCAAAATTTGACCGGTGCAAAAGTATGGGCTCCCTTATCATATTATTGATTTGAAAACTCCTAACTACTTTTTAGGATTGACTGTATATATATATATATATATATATATATATATATATATATATATAAGTATTTATATATCTATAAACTACAGCATAATAACATAAACATGATACTACATATATATATATATATATATATATATATATATATATATATATATATATATATATATATATATATATATAAACTAAATAATATAAATGATATAATATATAAATAATATTTATAATATCTATAATTATTTATATATCTATAAACTACATAATTCTACATACACTACATAATACAGCCGACTCCTCTGCTGACACTGCCTGTTTCGTGCTGAAATAAGCCGGCACGCAATGAATCTTGGGATACTGTAGGCTGTGAAGGATGCACACAGTGCATCCTTCGTTTCTGAGGAAAAGGAGTCTTCGAAATGGGACAGCCTAGTCGCACCGCGGTGACGTAATCGGCCTTCAAATGATGCAGCCCCTGAATTGGGACACACTCAGTTAGCGTCGCGGGTTAGCTGTTAGCCATTGCAGCTAATCCACTATGCTATTTGTCAAAATAAAAGTCTCCTTCGCAACCAGTGCAAAAATTTTGTCCAGAGCCCTGTATTTAATGTTTAACATATTTAATATATAACTTTTTTTTATATTTAATAAATATTAAAATCTTTAATTTGATTGTGTATATTTGTATATAACTATTTATATATAAATGTGTCAAATAAATTACTTTGAAAATGCATTTACATTAAAAGTGCTTGCGTATGCTCTTCAAAGGGCTGTGTGTTCTGTTAGCTGCAATGGCTAACGGCTAACCGGTGTTAGCCATGTGTTTTAATAACAGATTGATTACTTAGTGCTGGTTAGAATGGGTAGGATCTGTGGTTTGATATTTGGTGTGGATTATGGCTGATGTTCAATTAAGATTTTTTGAGTACTTATTATTACATTTACAATGCTGAAATGCAGCTGATGACCTGATGCTAGCTAGGCTAACAGACTGCAGATATTAATGGAGATACTAATGGCTAACTGGCAATGCTAACTGTATTCCGTACTAAATTAATTGCTGTTTTTATAGGAAATGTGGATTATGACTACAGTTTACTCCATTCTGTAGTTAAAATACCTTTACAACACCAGAATGCAGCTGTCTGTTCAGTGCTAGCTGGGCTAACAGACTGCTGGTGTTAAACTGTTCACCCCTCGGACGCTGACTTCACAATTATTACTTATAGCTGTTCGGAATTTCCAAAGTGAAAACTCTCCAGATCAACATTTTTTTTGTAGATAAACAGCTAAAGTTTATCAGTCAGCCGCAGACTGAAGCTGCTGGGGGTTTAGGGTAAACTGTGGAACTGGAATCCGGATCGGTGATGAGTTTCATTTTAACATCACGGCAGGTTTATTGTCCAGCTCAAACTGCGGACTGGAATATGGATCGGCGATCGCCCGATATCCGATGATAAATTATGTCAATATCGACCCTGATACCAATATTGTATCGGATCGGTCCCATCTCTTATATTTAGTAGTGAGTAGTAAAATTTCAGGACTGGACATGTTGCACAGGTGTTGCATCCTATCACGGTACCACAGTGCTGGAGTTCACTGAGCTCCTGAGAGACCCATTCTTTTACTAATGTTTGTAGAAAAGTCCCAGCATGCCTAGCTTTTCCTTTCTAATTATACACCTTTGGACAGGGAAGAGGTTTAGGAACACATGACACAATCAAATCCTCACAGCTATGCTCCAAAATGTTGTATAAAGCCTTTTATGCATTGATTTAGGAAGAAACAATGAATGAGTAATTGTCCCAATACTTTTGACTATAAAATATACAACATATCCAGTTCCATTTAAATCCAATATGACATGCTTTTTAGTATTTTAGGTTAACATATTTATATAAACCTACAGATTTGACTTATCCCCCCTCCACAGTTATCATTAAAACAAGGTATCATTAAAACAATTAAGAACAAATCTATCAATATTCTGTTTGAGTACACAAGACTGAAAAAATACAGCAAGTACCACCCACTTCCCTGCTCTTCAGGAAAAACAAATAAGGCTAAACACACCCTTCAGTACAATGACCTTCTAGGTTAAGCTCATGATTCAGTTAAGATGGACTTCGGAAGCAAAACAATGGTCCTTACTGGTGGATTTCTTCAGGAAAAACCCAGACAGATTCTGTGGGTGATACTGGATGGGTTACACACTCATATCTAAGTTAATTCTCCGGAATTCTTCACCAACAGCAACTGACGGATTAAAACATCTGTAATGTACATCTATTTGTATATTGTAAGAGTGTATAATGCTGATTTCCAGTGAATAATGCATGTTGTTTGAACCAGTGAACGTGAGAATGTCCTAGAATAGTTGTTACACACTCCTTTAAGAGAGTAACCCGATTATGATTTTATTTATTAAAGGAAAAACTATCCAAACCAATCTAGCCCTGTGTAAAAAGTATTTGCCCCCTAAATTTAATAACTCGGTTGTGTCACTCTTGGCAGCAACAACTGTAATCCAGCTTTACTGATAACTGATAATGAGTCTTTCTCATCTCTGTGGAGGAATTTAGTTCCACTCTTATTTACAGAATTTGTTTTAAATTAGACACAGTGGAGGTTTTAGCATAAACGTCCGGTTTAAGGTCATCCACAGCATCTCAATCAGACTTTAACTAGACCCTCCTAAACCTTCATTTAGCATTTTAATCCACTCAAGAGGTGAACTTGTTTTTGTGCTTTGGTTCATTGTCCTGCTTCAGAACCTGCTGAAGTACTCCTGAGCTTCCGGTCACGAACAGATGGACGGACATTCTCTATCAAGATTTTCTAGTAAACAGCAGTGTTTTTTATCTTGGAATTCTCCCATGGAGATCATTTTCACCCAGTCTCTTTCTTATTATTGAATCATTAACAGTGATCTTAACTGAGGCTAGTGAGATCCTGCAGTTCTTTAAATGTTGTTCTGGGTTCTTTTGGGATCTCCTGGATGAGTTCTTCATCCCTTCTACCCTTTTGGATTAATTTGGGTCAGCTGGTTCACCAGTGTTCCATGTTTTCTCCATTAGTGAATAATAGTGAATCACTGTGGTTCTCTGGAGTCCCAAAGCTTTAGAAATGATTTTATAATCTTTTCCAGACTGATAGATAATCAGTAACTTTGTTTTCTCATCTCATCTTGTGTTTTATTATTATATTTAGAATATCACAGTTAATTTATGGGGGGTAAACACTTTTTCACACAGGGCTAGATTGGTTTGGCTAGTTTTTCCTTTAATAAATAAAATCATCATTTAATAAGTGCTTTTTATATTTACTCAGGTTATATTTGTCTGACAAGTTGTCCAGCAGTCTAAATCGCTGCCACTATGAGCGGGAGTTTGCAGGTTTGAACCCCCGCTCATGCAGCTTTGCCATCATGCTTCCGGCGTTCAGAGTTAGCATATCATGAAAAGGTTTTCTAAACGAGCTATTAACCTAATCATCTGAATCAACGAATTAACTCTAAACACCAAAAGATTAGTTAGCCGAGGCTTTTAAAAATTCTCAGCCTGGTTCATTACTCAAAAGCTCAATCATGGGTAAGACTGCCGACCTGACTGCTCTCCAGAAGGCCATCATTGACACCCTCAAGCAAGAAGGTAAGACACAGAAAGAAATTTCTGGACGAATAGGCTGTTCCCAGAGTGATGTATCAAGGCAACTCAGTGGGAAGTCTGTGGGAAGGAAAAGGTGTGGCAGAAAATGCTGCAGAACGAGAAGAGGTGACCGGACCCTGAGGAAGATTGTGGAGAAGGGCCGATTCCAGACCTTGGGGGACCTGCGGAAGCAGTGGACTGAGTCAGGAGTAGAAACATCCAGAGCCACCGTGCACATTCCCCAGGACAAGCCACTTTTGAACCAGAAACAGCGACAGAAGTGCATGACCTGGGCTACAGAGAAGCAGCACTGGACAGTTTTTGCATGTCATTCGGAAATCAAGGTGCCAGAGTCTGGAGGAAGACTTGGGGGAAGGAAATGCCAATATTCCAGTGTCAAGTACCCACAGTCAGTGATGGTCTGGGGTGCCATGTCAGCTGCTGGTGTTGATCCACTGTGTTTCATCAAGGTCAGGGTCAATGCATCTAGCTATCAGGAGATTTTGGAGCACTTCATACTTCCATCTGCTGAAAAGCTTTATGGAGATGAAGATTTAATTTTTCAGGACGAACTGGCACCTGCTCACAGTGCCAAAACCACTGGTAAATGCTTTAATGACCATGGTATTACTGTGCTCAATTGGCCTGCCAACCCCATAGAAAATCTGTGGGATATTATGAAGAGAAAGTTAAGAGACACAAAACCCAACACTCTGGATGAGCTTAAGGCCGCTATCGAAGCATCCTGGGCCTCCATAACACCTCAGCAGTGCCACAGGCTGATTGCCTCCATGCCACGCTGCATTGAAGCAGTCGTTTCTGCAAAAGGATTCCCGACCAAGTATTGAGTGCATAACTGAACATAATTATTTGAAGGTTGACTTTTGTTTTATTGGTCGGATGAAATATGCTAATTTTTTTAGATTTTGCCAAAATCATCAATATTAAAACTATAATAAGGTTTGAACTACTTTAGTTGTGTGTAATGGATCTAAAATATATGAAAGTCTAATGTTTATCAGTACATTACAGAAAATAATGAACTTTATCACAATATGCTAATCTTTTGAGCAGGACCTGTGTATATATATATATGATCGGCTCTGTCAGTAAATTTACCTGGTTGCACTGGTAATCAGGTGAGGGTGGGCATACCCCCTCCCCGTTCTCCAGTAGTGCCCCTGTGCTGTGGAGCAGATGTCCCAGACGATCTTTCACCGTCTTCCTCACCGTCTCGTATTCTCCCTCCAGCTCCTGACCCATCTGCTCCACCTCCTGCAGGATCAGGCACTCCAGCAGCTCCAGGCAGCCCCGCAGGGCCGAGCGGACGTGACCCACCTGATCTGCCGAGGTGATGACCTCCTCACAGACAGCAGGAATCACCAGGCGCCCGCCCTCAGGAACATGCTGACAGAGAAAACTCTCTCGCTCTTTCTGAAACCAGAGCAAAGAAACACACACTCACTGACTTTCAGCACTAGTGAACACAGCAGCAGCTCTTTACAGAGGTAGTAAGGGTTTTGCCATATCGTAGGACCCTATGAAATCCACTTTATTTTTATGCAATTTCATTCTTTATGTTTTTTGTCACATTTCTGATTTTTAGGTTTTTGTTAGTGCTGTCAGGTGAAAAAAATGATCAAATTAATCACATCTAGACCTCAGTTAATTTTAGCTGCTCCTTTATTTAACAAAACATTACAACACTATTATCACTATTTTAGAAGACTCTCACACTTGCCAGAGGTTATTTTAAGGAGAATCTACACTTCTCGAACATCTAATACATTCTTACATTAATAGCTGAAATATGTTGCTCTGTAATAATAAAATATACCAGCCCTGATTAAAAATGAGGTGAAAATATTAACAGAATTAATAAAATTGACCATATTTTGATTAAAAGTTTACTTAGTAAAGTCCAAATAAAATAAACCAGTCCAAATAAAATAAACAAAAAAGTTGATGTTTCTATATTATTTTAGTCAAAACAGACACTGATTATAGTAAACATCTTTTCATTTCTATTATCTGACCTGGCTTTTTTTATGAAGCCCAAAATGGCCATTAGCCATAATGGCTAATGGCTATCATCTAACTGGTAATGCTAACTGTATTCGTAGATTAATTTAAGGCTGATGTTTGATATAAGAATGATGTTACTGTGCTGGTAAATATGGTAAGTTCTGCTGTTTGACATGATGTCTGTATATTACTCTGCTCTTCAATTTTGTAGGTCAGAGTATCACGGCCAGGCCTCAGTGCTATATCGCCCATCCCTTAAGCAGTAGTCCTCATAATTTATTTCTTATACATTGAAAGCTGTAGTGCGGGCAAAAAAACTAATAAATCAGTGTGCTGGTGAGACCATCTCTGCAATCAGTAATAGAATTATTCATTAAACAGAGTGGATCTGTATTTAGCAGGAGTTTTTATTCTATCCCGTGTTTTATATGTTTAATTTAATTATATTAGAAGCACATTATATCACTTTTTTTGCTTAACCTCAGTTAATGTCTATCTATAATATCTACCTAATGCTTCCTGAAAATTGCGTGTGGAGTGTGTATAGCAGGGCTGCAGCGATTTGTTTATATAATTATATAAACCGATTATTTATTTCGATTATTAATTTGTCAATTACAAATTGCATTGTCGAATAATCACTAATTTGTAACAGTTCCAAATTACACAAAGTGCTGGGGACAGAACTACAATGGGAGATGGGTAAATGTTTCACTCACACAATTTTTAGAGGTGGAGGACATCGCAGAAATATTTGCTGACTAATCAACTAATTGAAAAAATAATCATGAGATTAGTCGACTAGCAAAATAATCATTAGTTGCATTTTAGTGTATACTGTATAATTCTACAGTGTATAGTCTACAGTGTATAGTCTACAGTGTATAGTCTACAGTGTGTAGTATATAGATAGAGTGTATGTATGATCTCAGTGGTAGGCTAAACTGAAAAACAAAAAATGCTTCATCATGTTTTCTTTGTTGTTTTTCTCTACAGATAAAGTCAGTATTTCAGCAGCTACTGTAACTTTACACATATTCAGTTACATCTGCAGCCTCTCTAATGCAGAAATCACAGAAACGGAAACTCCACAAATTCATGATATTTTAAATACCTGCAGAATTGAAGTGTTAAACCAGGTCATTCAGAGCAGAGTGGTGAGAAATTCTGGAGAAACTTTAACGAGGCAGGATTGTTTACAGTGAGGGGGGTGATCTGAACCAGATGCCTGAAAAGTTTAATGCCTTTTAAAGCTCCTTACAGAGAGTTATTACTGCACATGCTAATAAATACTGATCTGACTGAGCTGCAGGAGACACTATAGAGAACACTGCTATAAGAATATTTGGCTTTAATTAATAATTAATACATTTAAAAGAACACCGCTCTTCTGCTATAAAGACTTAACTAAGTTTAGGATGTTACAAAAATCTGAAAAAAAGAAATTGTTAAGCCAATTTGTAATGATGTAACACATTTTTTGTTGTTTTACTGAGAGTTGGGCAAGTTAAAAATTGTATTTGCTAATTTATTTTAAATGATATTGTGTTGTGTTAGTGTGTTAAATGTTAAAAAAGTTCCATTAATATTTTCATTTGAGGCTATGCAATAAGACAAACATAGATTATTGTTTTTTAATGTATGCAATGGTGAAAAAGTGGCAAAATGTGAATAAAAATTAAAAAAAAAAAAGGAAAAGGAAAAATTGTTTTTAGATTTGGCCCCAAATAATTGTTGCATCTCTAAACACTAAAAAGTGCTTTAGTTAAAAAAAAAACAAAAAAAAAAAAACAGGTAAAATACAGAAGAAACAATTTTGTGGGTGTTACAGACTAATGAACAAACATTAAATGCTTACGAGGCCAAACCTGGAAGCCAATAACTCCTAATCCGGGTATAGGGATTTTTGGAAAAATGTGTAATAATGAGTTTCTTTAGAGTAAATGTATTGTTATGCAGTATTTTTTATGAAATATGTGCAATTACGCTGTGCTGTTACACAAAAGGCATGTTATATTGATACTGTTTTAAAAAAACTTAGATTTTATCATTTTATCTCCAATTTATTTATCTAAGGCCGAAACTGGGGGCCCATAACACTCAAACCACTTAGTGGTCCGGCGGTCTGTGGGGGATGAATGTTAAACTCAGAGTTAATTTAATAAAGATACTGCAGGGAACGGTGAGCAAGGGCATCACTATTACAGTATTACAGCCTGTAGAGGAATCACTATAGCACACATGCTGCACTCAATCCCCTAAAAACACACAGCACAGACTGTATACATCACACTGTCCTTTATTATTACTGTTATATACTATAACTAACGTTATATACTATGAAAAAGTGCTGCTGTGATAATAACAGGTGCAGCAGCAGCATGTTCAGCACGTGATTTATGAGAGGAATGTAATGAGGGACCCGTTATACACAGATAAGGGAGCTCTGTGGTTATGAATAAAGGTTATAATAAATGTTATAGAGTATAAATAAACGGTTTGAGTGGGGTTAATAATCGCGCTGTAACACGTTACTCACATACAGCTCCAGCAGCTGTCTGCACTCCTGCTGCAGGAGGAGAGCCAGGTCGGCGGCGCGGCGCGTGTCCGAGCGGCCCGAGGAAGGCGCGTCTGAGCCCGTATGTTCCTCCATGCGCGTCCGCGGGGTTCTGGATGTGCGGGGCCGGTTCTGGGGGTCGGTACCGGGCCTGGGCTCCTGGTTACGGCGCTGATCCGGACGGTGTTCCGCTGTGTTTTATTCCCACACTCAGTCTGAATGATCTTGTTGATCACAGACAGCAAACTATGCCGGGAGGGGGCGTGGCCAGAGCGGTGACCTCACCACTACGTCATGAACCGGACCGGACCACGGCTCGGTTCTGTGTTTAGTGGGTTTAAAGCCGCTACTGCTCCCTAATTTATTCCCTGAAAGCAGCTGTTCTTTTAGTTCACAAAATAAATGAATAATAAATAAATTACTCTTAAAGCAACAGTGGACCTTATTTATTATTTATTTATTATTATTATTATTATTTTTTTTTTTTTTTTGTATTTTTGGTCTTTAATATATCACACTACAATTGTAACAAAGATAGATTGGGTTTAAACCATCCTTTTCAGATTGATTTCTTGGCTGCTGTTGATGCTGCCATCAAAACTATTCTTTGTTGTACAGTCAGCATAAATAAGAATAATCAAATAACAAAAACAAAGCTGGGCACAGAGGAATATTAACACATAAATAACTAGATAGGATTTTTGTGATATATAATAAAACATGTTCATGTTCTTTAAACACAATCACTCTCACATACAGATGAGATCTCACAGCTCTATTCTCACCAGTTTTAGTCCCGATGAAGGACTCTGTCACTTTTATACAGCAAATAAGCTGTTACCGGCAAAACACGAATAAGCTAGTTCATGCTTAACAGTGAAAGAAGCACAAAGAACTCATTATTTGAAAGTTCTTATATCTCCCTCATCTGCTGACTTACCACGGACAGTAGGTACAGATCCCTCCCTCAGACGAAGTCTGCTGGCTAATCCTGCTGTGTACTATCCAAGGTTCTTAGACAAACTAATGGATCTAGTGGGCGGGGCCCTGGTGGGGGGTTGATGGGTGAGGGGTGGAGTCAGGGAGGTTCTGTGCAGGTTTTCTTTATTGTGATGTCATAATTAGGCAGGAGCATCCAAACGGCACATAGAAGCAAATGATTCCTGACACCAAACTCTTTAGGCTGATTCAATGAAAAAGGATAGATGGATTTTATGGTATTTAGAGTGTTTATAATAGGGGCAGAGAGACCCAAGTGGAAATAAAAAGGTGCACACAGAAAGTGCTCCCTTTAATAGTTCTGAATGGTTGGATCTTTTATACTCTTACATGAATGCTTTTGGGAGAAACCTTGGAGATTACTATTTTAAAGTAATGTAAAGTAATGTAATTTATTATTTTGCAATACGTGTGTATTTCGAGTCAAAAGAAAAAAAACAGGAATGATGCAGGAATGATAAACCTGGCTGGCTGGCTACTGACAGTAACTAGTGGGAGGGGCTGCTTGAGGGGGGTCTTGATAACAGTGTGGTTGTATTTTCCTGAATTGACCATCACAGAATTTAAAGGGGGTGTCACACAGGTTGTTGTTGTATTCGATTTATAACCTGTTGTTGTCTAGGGGCACATCCTGATTCTACAGAGTGAGAGGTGTCCCTGGGTCAATAGGGGCGGTGCTTAATTTAAATTTGTTTAACCAATCCCGAGCCTGCAATTATGACATCACAGCATTTCTCCTGCAGCTCTGTGCTTTGCCTTCGTTTTCAGCCTCAGCCGAATCTGGCTAAGCTGCTTTTGCTGTTGGAGGTAAGGAATTTTAAATATTACCTACTTACTTTGAAACTTTCAGCTGAATTTTTATATAGTTTTGTTTTAAAAGCGTGGCCTACTTACTGCTAGCTGCTTCCTTAGTTCCAAATCAGAATTTCTCCAGATAGTTGCTATTGCTGATAGCCTAATATTACCTATATTAGCTAATATTTAGGCTATATTGCCTAATGGTACAGTTCAGTACTTTTTTAATGTAGTTTCACACTGTTAAAACTGTTCTTGGCTATTAATTCACAATATTCTTTCATATAAATAAATTAGCAACATTTTGTAGCTAGAGGATGTAACTAGCTAGCATGGCTAATTAGTTAGCACTTTCTTAGCATACGTAAATACCAGTTGGCTAGCTAGCCCTGCATATTTAGACTTGGGTTCTTAAAGAATATAATGTATATTGTTTACATAAATACATCCTGCTGGTTGTGTTAACCAATGAATGGTTCAATTAGCAACAGCAGTAGCAAATATCTAAATCTATTAGCTTGGCTATCCAGTCCCAGGATCATCATCCAGTCTTAACCTGGGGACATCATGCACTATAGTTAACTCAGGGATTATTTTAATAGTGATTAAATAATGATCTTAGCACAAAGTGTAGTAATACAGTGTGTTAATAGCATTAGTAATAAAAATCATCTGTTAACTGTGATCACATGATTAGTATATTATATAGTTCCAGGATCATCATCCTGTCTTAACCTGGGGACATCATGCACTATAGTTAACTCAGGGATTATTTTAATAGTGATTAAATAATGATCTTAGCACAAAGTGTAGTAATACAGTGTGTTAATAGCATTAGTAATAAAAATCTTCTGTTAACTGTGATCACATGATTAGTAGGGGTGTCACGATTCTCTAAATCCTCGATTCGATTTTATTTCCGATTTGAGGGTCACGATTTGATTCGATTCTCGATTTTATTTATTTATTTTTTTTACAGCAGAGAGGCCTATGCGTCATCAAATTTAAATAATATATTATTTATTATTATTATTTATTAAGATATATATGTAATGCCATCTAGTGGCTTTTTTGGGAGCAACAGTGTGCACTATTAAAACAGCAACATAAAATAAAAAAATAGGAACAGTCATGTACAAAATAACAGAACAATTAAAGCCTTAACAAACTGAATTCTATCCTACTAGAACAGTTAAACATGAAAAATAAGACTCGGTCTCTGAGAATGACAAGTTTTATATCTTTAACAAAGATATATTATTAACTTTATCTGAGAGAAAGGTTTTTTTTTTATTCAAATGAAGCAACAGGTGTAATCAATCATAAGTTTAAGATTTTTAATCAACCTCTATTTAAATGAATAGGATGCACTGTGTTGGTGCTGCGCCATTTGCGTAGCGTGCTGCGCCGTTTGCGTAGCTTAGAAGGAGGGATCGTCAATCGTCTTTTTGACTTCGATGCTCGAGACCATGAACTCATTTCAATCGATTTTGATAAAATATCGAGATCGTGACACCCCTAATGATTAGTATATTATAAAGTCCCAGGATCATCATCCAGTCTTAACCTGGGGACTTCATGCACTATAGTTAACTCAGGGATTATTTTAATAGTGATTAAATAATGATCTTAGTACAAAGTGTAGTAATACAGAGTGTTAATAGCATTAGTAATAAAAATCATCTGTTAACTGTGTGATTACATGATTAGTATATTATATAGTCCCCGGATCATCATCCAGTCTTAACCTGGGGACATCATGCACTATAGTTAACTCAGGGATTATTTTAATAGTGATTAAATAATGATCTTAGTACAAAGTGTAGTAATACAGAGTGTTAATAGCATTAGTAATAAAAATCATCTGTTAACTGTGTGATTACATGATTAGTATATTATATAGTCCCCGGATCATCATCCAGTCTTAACCTGGAGACATCATGCAATATAGTTAACTCAGGGATTATTTTAAGAGTGATTAAATAATGAGCACAAAGTGTAGTAAAACAGTGTGTTCAAACAATTCAAACAATTGGCTGTGTGCTCTTATGTTGTTGACATGAAAACCTACAGCCACAATGATTGGACGTCCCTATGTTAGATAGTGGGTAACATTGTTATCTTAAATTGTGGGCACAGTATCAATATCAGTATCAGTATCAAAACCTGCTCAAATCTGCTGTCTTACTGTATATATGGAATGTTTAGGGTGGTAAGATAAGGTTTCATGGGCACAAATTAAGTTTAGTTCTGGTTCCTCTCACCACCACTTTGAACAGTTCTGCCTGTAAATTTCCCTAGAATACAGAACTGTATGTTATGTATGCATGTTACTGCTAAAGCCTGATTTATTCTTCTGGGTCAAACCTACGGCGTAGCCTACACGTACCCCGCTACGCAGCGGAGCACGTTTATACTTCTGCGTGTGCGTATCAGTGGCCCTGCGTCGCTCGGCAGTGTAAGACGCAAAGGCGGGAAGGGTGTGGGCAGGAACGTGAGGCTCGGCAGACCAATCACAGTGGCTATCTGGTCGCACAGTTACATTTATCAGAGAGGTCCACGAGGAGCCTACGCTGTAGGTTTTACACATAAGTATAAATTGGCCTTAATCTTCTTATTGAACATCAGTTCATGTAAGGATTTACACATAATGGTCCTTTGTTGTGCCAATTAAGAAAATTGTGTTTCATGCAATGCAATAAACATTTAGCCTAATGTTGAACATAATTTGTTTATTTTGTGGATATTTACCAGGGCTTGGGGCACCTGTATCACTGAATTAATTAATTATTTAACTAATCCAATTATTTAACTTTCCACACAGGACAATGGAGGACTGTATAAAGAAATCAGTGCTACAAGAAGAGAAAAGAAAAGGAAACAATAAAAATATAACAATTGAAGTACATCTCCTTAAGAAAGAAGATGATCACAACACATTCATAGGAGCTACTCTCAAAAGAATGACACCCTTCAGAACCACAAATTCAGCAAGTCAGAAGGACAAGGACAAGCAATATTATATTTTCTACTGTATCCATTCAGGAATTATCCGCAAGGCAAGCTACAAGATATCAGGATGCAAGGCTTACACATTTTTCAAAATTAAAAAATGATTGGCTCAGCCACAAAGTCATTGTTCAACGCACAATGAGCACAATGGACATGATGCAGATTCTGAAAAAGAGGGTCATTTCCAAAGAGTATGTCTAGATTTGGTCAAACAAATTGAAGAATGGATCTCGTTAGGTGTCAAACCGGATGTTATTCTTTTGGAAGCCCATAGATGGTCTAAAGCTCGAGGAAACACTGACTTGAACAACCGTCAATACTTTGTCACTCCAAAGGACATTGACAGCATTCGTACATGCATGTTGCGTAGAAACCATTTGGATAAAGACGATGCCATTAGTTCAGCAAAACTACTGACAAGTCATTGCAAGGAGCATGTTGTATTTTTTCAGCCATTTAGCCCTGAAAATGATCTAATAATTATTCTTCAGACCCCTACCATGCGAGACGGTCTACACAGACATGGAAAGAACATTGTATTTATGGATGCCACTTACTGTACTAACCAGTATAATTTCCCACTCTTTACCTTGGCTGTAAAAGATGAATATGGCCATGGGGTACCTATTGCCTATATGATAACAAGCAGCGAAAAGCAGGCAACTTTGGAGCTAGCTTTACAGAAACTGAGGCACACCTTTCTTACTCCACCAAGGTTTGTATTTCACTATATAATAAGTTGAAGATTTTTCAAATTTGTAGAAATTGTTACATTCAGTGGTACCTTTTTGGAAACAAAAAATAATATTAATGAAATAATTAAGGCAGTACTTACCCTTTATCGTTATTATATAGTGCCTGTTGCCATACAAATGTTTTAAGCTTAGAATGTATTGTTCTGATTTTCTATTTTTAGGTGCTTTATGGTGGACAAGGATCTCTGCGAGATAAATGGACTCAGGGCAGTTTTTCCAGAGTCGGATGTCCTGCTGTGCTGGTATCATGTTATGCAGGTACACTTTTATCATCATTATCGTATACCCTACAATGAGTGTTGTGATGCCCTTTGGTATCTTATACCCCGCCAACAGTCTATTTTCACATCTTCCGCTTGTGTTGTTTAAATTAAATTTCTGCCACATTGCTATCGTGGCAACGGAAAACACAGGTGAAAACACCACTGAATGAAAAAACCCTAGACAACAGATGTTCATTGCTATCTTGACAACATGCATATACCCCCACTCGTTACACACATCAGTGCACAGACCTAACTTTTACATAATAAACAGAATAAAGAATAACATTGCTGTTCCAGCAAAATAACTGCTCACGTACCTTCACGAATGAGCAGGTCAGTTTCCTCTACTGAGAAGCTGCGCTGTTAAAATAGTAATCTGCCAAACTCTTTAAGGGAATTATGAGAAAGTGACATGCTGATTGGTTTATTGCACATTGTGATTAATTAGGAGAATTAGTACAAGGCTTTTGTGCGTTTTGAGTTGAGATAGCAAAGACACACTGACACCTAGGCAGCAGTGCACATTTGATAGCTCATATATAGTTAACTAAAATTGGTGCGCTGAAAGTTGAACTGTTTGTAGTTCAAATTCTGTTTTTCTGTTTTTAGGCTGTGGTGCGTTGGATTTCAAAGACAGAATCTGGAGTCAGTGGATTCTCGAATGGTGACATTAAAAAGGACATCATTTCTTTTTTCTCAAAACTGAAAAGTTGTGCCACAGTAAGTTACTGGGCATTTATGTTGATGCCTAATTTTAATTTACTTTATTAAATGTAATATCTATATTCAATAAATGTACAGTGTACTATTTAATGAATAAATTGCTATTAAACAGGCACACAAATAATCAGCTATTCTTCCTTTTGAATTGATAACAGAGACATGATTTTGAAACAATGGCCAAGCTATTCCAGAACAGATTTGAAGAGTTCCTGGCTCTTTGCACTTACTTCCGGGATCACTGGCTGGGAATAGGAGACATGTGGTCTGATTTTGGACGATGCTACAACCATACAGGCTCAGACACCAACAATCTAGTTGAGAGGTAAAATGTTCAATACAAACAACTATTTCAAGTGCATTTAGAACTATTTCAAATTTATTATTATTCTTAAACCAGACAAACAACAAACTTACTAACCTTAAACTATCTGTCCCACTTTTTTTTTCTTTCTCAAAAACAAATTAGATTTTTCCATTGCCTAAAATATCAGTTTCTGGGCGGCCTCAGGAATCGGAGACTGGATGACCTCATCAACGTACTCCTGAAGAAGACAGATGGGTACTTCCAAGTCATTCATGGTTTGCAGTCAGCCGGCAGAATAAAGAATGCCTCCATGAAGTCAGATGATATCCATACATCAGCCTGTAGGTTGGTGGAAAAAGGCTGGATTGACAGAATAGATCGCATATCCCAGGAAATGTACATTTATAATGTTCCTTCAGAGCAAACCCATGGTCTATCCTATAAAGTCTGTCCATCTGAAAGTTTTTGTAGTTGCCCAGAGGGAATCCGAGGTCGCAAGTGTAAACACCTTGTAGCACTTGGTTTGCTGAATGAACTTGATGCAGAGAAGTTTCCTAATCTGAATTGTCAGATGAATGCACATGCTAGCATGATAAAGCAAAAGAAGCTTTACTCAGTTCTGTGTTTTGACACAAAAGAGGTGGATGTACAAAGTTTATGCAGCGAGAGAACTTTCCATACTTCTGCCACAACATTCCTGTGTACTTGTTGCACATATTCCTACAATGACAACTGTGCTTGTCTTCTTCTGGCTTGTGAACTGTTTGATGTAACAAGAACAACCACTACGCCTACTCCATGCAAGGTCAACACTTTATTCCACTTAAATGTGAATACAGCAGTTGACTGCACTGCAACAGTGCTGGAGAAATTAAATAAAATACTGGAGACTGTGCAAGAATGGCAAACTGTTCCTCAGCCTATTCAGCAGCAAATTGAGAAACTGCATGATACAGTAACAAATGCTAACAGGGCTGTACATACATTTCCAGCAGTAACTAGCGATGTGACCAGAAAGATTAAACCTTTGTTTCCACACAGATCAAAGAAAATAAAACGAAAATACAGAAAGCACATTCACAAGTAGATTGTCCTAACAATGAAACCGCACTTGAATTGCATATGTGAAATTTTGTAACAATGACCACATATATTATGCCTTTCATATGACTATTTAAGACCAAGTGCCCTCTGTAACTCTGTACATGAAATACTGTATTGCATTATACATAGATGTATTGGAATTGCATTATGTTTTTTTAAGAAGACTGATTAAAAATGAAATCACAGTGTCAACTGCTTGTGGTCCAAAAGTATGTGTCAGAAGACTAAAATGTGAATCCTCTCCCAGTGTTTCTCTCAGTCTCTGATGGATCATGCAGAGGACATTCCTAAAAAAAAATCGGTAATTATTATTATTATTTAATATTTTAAATAGTTTATGTAATTCATCCTATATCTACATTCTTTAAATATTATTGCACAAATTTTCATTTGTAAAAATTACTTGAATAAGGACAGGGTTGGCAACTTACTTTGCAGCCTCTGCCTCAGCTTTGGAAACACTCTCACTTAAATCCAGGTCCACATGTCGTCCAAGCATAGCTCCCAGTCCAAGGGCCAAGTCAGTAGCCTCCCCTTCACTGAGGGCAGAGAAGATGCTCATTTTGGTCTTGGCTTTTTTGGTCGTTGCTCCCTAAGCTCTTCAGGGAGGTCCTCTTTCCGAACCTTTGGCAAATTCAAATAGCACAAAAATATAGAAAAATATAAGAATTGAACTTTATTTGTTAACAAGGTAAGCTTAGTATAAAAAAACATTAAATTACGCTAAAGTTACAAACATTTTTTAGCATTGTAAAATTCTTGCTTTTCAGCCCATATTCACAAATTACCAGTTACAGAACCTATCATATCTACTTGACTGTCATTTGAATAATAATATTATTCAGTAATGCGTCTCATTTAGGTTAACAGTAAACAAGGAGACCTAGCCAGTACGTTGAAATTAGCATTTAGGAATTAGTATTTTCTTTCATTGAGAGGTGGAGTAAATACAAACCCTGATCAGACTTCTCAACATATTGTTGGACATATTTTCTGCCTTGATCCTTCTGTCTATTTCTTCTTGGGTGATTGTGTACATTCTTTTGGTCCCTGGTACTGCCAGCCTTCCCAGAACTGGGTAATCTCTTCCCTGATCTATGCTTGCGTCTTCTCTTTCTTTGCCTACACTTTCTTTTTCTGTATCCTTGACCACCTTATACTTTTCTCCTCCTTTTGTTTTGCCTCTCTGCACCTCAGTTTCTTGTTCTTGTTCATCTGTTGCGTTTGCCACTTCTCCATCTTTTCCACTTCCTTCAAGGTGTCTTTCCTCATCATGTTCTCTTCCTTCTCTTCTCTCCTCTGCTTCAACTATACATCCCTCATTTCTTCCATCTTTTCCACATCCCTCCACTATGTGCACTTCATTTTCATCTCTTCCAGCTGTTTCATTTTTTTCAGTTATGCTTCTCCCTTCTCTTGCTTGAGTTGAAATGCCCTGTATCTCCTCACTGGACAAAGCTGAAAGAATCAATCCACATTATTACAATAATGTTTTGTTTAAGCATTTAATCTGGGTTTCTGATAGTCCTTGGAACATTACAACAACAAATGTTCTTAAATATGTAAGGACCTTTCAAACTACGTCTCATTTCATCCCTGATCTGTCTACGCCTGGAAAAGGCCTCGTTTAACGTGAACCATGATGTGCAGTCCAGCTCATTGATGAGTTGCTTTGGAGGATCCTTTTGATGCATATACAAACAGGTAAATCATTTTTTCCAATAAAAAAACTAACAAACACTAACTCTTGTAGTTAGTAATATTTATCATCTATTAATTGATACTAATACTTACATTCAAAAAATACTCTGCATGCATCAACACAAATATGCCACATTCCGATGTGTTTCCTTGCTGTCCTGGCACATGCACTTTCAGGGCTGGCATGGTATCTGGGGAAAATACCCGGGTCTTTCTCCCCATGCTTTTCCACATTTCTGTCAAATAGCTGAAAAAATACGGTTAATAATTTCCTTACTCTTTGTTATTGCATTAGTGCATAAATATACTGATATCATAGTGCAATTCTATATTACAGTTTTGAAAAGAAAATCCTTTAAAAGTCTTTAAAGCACTGAAACATCTGAAAAATTTATAATGACAAAAATTAACAATGCTCATTTCTGATATGTCTATTATTTCTCATTGCTTTCACACCAATTTTCAATGATAAACACATTTTGCAAATACTACAAAAAACTTCCTATAACTGTCCCAGAAAAAAAATATACATTATAAGAAGAAGCTAAGAATTAAATTACTGCTAATTATGTCAAATTGTATTATTCTGTTTTTATCAATACACTTAGAGTGAATTCTTACATTCAAAACTGATCAACCAACAGATGCAGTGATCCAGATTTGTTGGAATGTAAAACTAATTGCTAACTAGTAAATCTTGAGGTTCACTCACACTAACATTACATATTGTACACACATTTTTGTTCTTAATGTATTTCTTTCAGTTAGTGTGTGTGGTGGATCTGGAGGGATATACTGTTATCATATGAACAGCCCGATTTGTATATGGGCAGGGCATGAAGCTTTCGCTCGGTCAAGGCCTCATGTTTCTAGGACTATCTTGTGGATTTATCGAAGTGTTTTTGCAGAATTTCAGTTTCATACCGCCTGTGGGAGCGGCATCTCAGTATGGTTAAAATTTGTGAATTTAAATGATACAGGTTTTCTGAAAACACTTAGCTTTGAAACTTGTGTGGCATTTCATATGACACAAATGTAGCTGTAATCGTTCTGCTACTGAAAATGGTTGTCACTATCTTGCTCTGTTTACGCTTCTTTCGGGTCTTTCTCTGTATTTTTCCACCCCGTCATGTGCTTCTGCGTGTTTCGGCCCCTGTCTAGTGCTCCCGCCTACCCATTTGTAGCCTCGCCCCTCTCGTTCCCAGCCACAGGTGATCCCAATTCTCGGTGTCTATTTATGGCTCCTTTTGTCTCATGTCCAGTGTTTCTTGTACGTGTTCCACGTCAGTCAGTATGTGCGTGTGTGTTTTGTCTCTAGTCAGTGTTTCTTTGTTTTGTTTAATTCCTGTACATTAAATTACCTGCACTTCCAGCTCCGCACCCTGACAATGGTAAGATTATCCTAATGAGTCTTAATTAAATATAAGGTAAATAATTAATTTTAGTGTGTCATACTGATCCTGAGTTTAAGAAATAATTAAGGTTTATTTGTTTTTGCCGTTGCATATTCTTTTATTTTATTAATACTTTACTTATTTCTCAACATCAACCCATGTCATGTCTACTTGTCTTGTGTAATGTTATGTATTTCTGCAAATTAAACACTTTTTTTTTAATAATATTTAAATGAAATAATAATTAATAATAACAAATTCATTTCTTTGGTGGAGGCAGCAGGACCAACCTTCAAATGTTTTGGAACACCTCCATGCTTTCCTTTACATTTACGAACTGTGAGTCAAGATGCAAGGCCTGCAAACAACAGCACAGGAAGAGCATAGCATTACAGCACTGATTTTCAGATTTTCACTTGTTTAAATATTTAAAAATGCGTGTTTGTAATGCCCTGGTAATATGTGTATACCTCTTCGTTTGTACCCATTTTCGTCCCATTTTGATGGTTTGCACTTCATGCTTTCCAGGGAAGCACACAATGAGAAGCCTCCAGTGAACTCTGTAAATGTAGAGTGAAAAGTTAAAAACAGTAAACATATGTATTTTGAAAACTGCCTACATGACTGCATTATTATTTTTTTATAATATAAAATAATACACATTTGTAGAATTTCAGATCAGCAAGTTGCCTTTCAGCCAGCATCTGACTTTTCAAGTGCAGGTGCACCAAGCAGCAGAATAAGTAAAATAGATTACCATTGGATTCCTTGGATTTCTGTTTATAAATAAGGGTTGTTCTATAGTTAAAGTAAATATAGAAATCACCAGCACAATCTGTTACACCCATACTACTACATACTAATGCCAAGGGGAGTGTTGAATGTTAGCAGAAAAACTGGTCCTTTTTCTGCTTTTATTATTTAATGGTTGACAATAGCATGTTTTAACTTCCTATAATTGGTGTGAAGATCTGAACTGTCTAAAAAAGGCTGCAGACAAACAAACTGAAACGTATTAAGGTCAAAACCAAATAAGTTGTGAGGTGTGAAAGCAACCTTAGTATGGTTGAGTAAGGTAAAAACTAAAATTTGAAGAGGGTACTTCAGGATTGGAAAACTGTGAAAACTGTAAATCTCTCACCCAAGGACATTTTCAACAATCAGAAGGTAGTCCTTTTGAAATATGTCCTCATGCTTCGTCCAGCTGATGACAGCTTTACATCCACTAAAGTAAACAGAAGATTTAAGAGCTTAACAGGTTAACACAAACATTACATCAGTTTAAATTATACTGTGTACTATTCTTAATTATTCTATTTATTGTGTGTTGTGATGAATCAGCAGTTGATATTTAGGGATTTTTTGTATTTTACACTGGAGAACAGCTACAGTATATACTTTCACACTACCCATAACCATGTTCAATATATGAGCCACTCATCAACATTTCCTCTTACCAACTTTGCAGTTTAGTGTAAAAGAACACTGGGTAGATCAATGATTTCCGCCTTCTGTGTGGTCCTAATCTATTGTAAATAGACCTGAAAAGATAAAAAAGAAAACTGCTTCATGACATCAAGTTGATTTCAAAATAAAATAGGAATACATGCATATATTTATTAAGTTACCTCATGTGTATGTCAAGTACAACATCATCCAGCCATTGGCCATCATCTAATGTGGCCAATGAGTTCTCAGTCAGTGAAGGTGCTTCAAAAGTCCTTTAGATGAATCATAAAATAGCAACAAGGCATGTTACAACAACTAAACCTTATAATTAATTAAAAATAACACACAGGCTTTTATTTTACATTAACACACCTTTTCCCCTTCTCCATAGCAGAATGTTTTCTGTGCAAAAAAAAGAAGACAGAAATATGTGAATAATATGAAAGTTATATCCAAACAGTTAGCCCAAACACAAAGATTTAAATGTTATCTACACAAACATCAACAACGGTGTCAGGTCAGGACAATGTTCTGCAAAGTACTGCATGTTAACTGGTTTAATATGGTCACAAGATAATTGTATCAATATAATGTTATTAGTGTATATAATTGTGTAATTCCTTTTAACACGTACTGAACATTACCATTAAGCTACCCTAATGTTACTGGGACAGTGTTCCTTGGACGATATAATATACTTAGCATTAGGGGTGTGACGTGACACTCATCTCACAAGATGAGACGAGACAAGAGACTGGGCGCACGATAACGAGACGAGACGCGTTTTTAAAATATAAAAAAAAACTTTTATTTTACACAGTCGTATGAAGCAGACTGAACAGACTGGTTTCTCTCAGAAATTCTATAAAAATAGAAACAATATAAATAATAAAATTAATAAAATAACTTTTCTAAGTCCTATATAGTGCAAACAATAACCAGTCATATTAAGCCTATGGTTTCTGTTTTTTATCCCGAGTATGTTGTAACTTAACTATGTATAACCATAACCAGCAGAGATGTATAGTAACAACGTAGAACTACTTCACTACTTCAGTACTAAAATACTGTATCTGTACTTTACAAACACACACACACACACTTAAACAGTTTACACAGTTAACAGATGATTTTTATTACTAATGCTATTAACACTCTGTATTACTACACTTTGTACTAAGATCATTATTTAATCACTATTAAAATAATCCCTGAGTTAACTATAGTGCATGAAGTCCCCAGGTTAAGACTGGATGATGATCCTGGGACTATATAATATACTAATCATTAGGGGTGTCACGATCTCGATATTTTATCAAAATCGATTGAAATGAGTTCATGGTCTCGAGCATCGAAGTCAAAAAGACGATTGACGATCCCTCCTTCTAAGCTACGCAAACGGCGCAGCACGCTACGCAAATGGCGCAGCACCAACACAGTGCATCCTATTCATTTAAATAGAGGTTGATTAAAAATCTTAAACTTATGATTGATTACACCTGTTGCTTCATTTGAATAAAAAAAAAACCTTTCTCTCAGATAAAGTTAATAATATATCTTTGTTAAAGATATAAAACTTGTCATTCTCAGAGACCGAGTCTTATTTTTCATGTTTAACTGTTCTAGTAGGATAGAATTCAGTTTGTTAAGGCTTTAATTGTTCTGTTATTTTGTACATGACTGTTCCTATTTTTTTATTTTATGTTGCTGTTTTAATAGTGCACACTGTTGCTCCCAAAAAAGCCACTAGATGGCATTACATATATATCTTAATAAATAATAATAATAAATAATATATTATTTAAATTTGATGACGCATAGGCCTCTCTGCTGTAAAAAAAAAAAATAAATAAAATCGAGAATCGAATCAAATCGTGACCCTCAAATCGGAAATAAAATCGAATCGAGGATTTAGAGAATCGTGACACCCCTACTAATCATGTGATCACAGTTAACAGAAGATTTTTATTACTAATGCTATTAACACACTGTATTACTACACTTTGTGCTAAGATCATTATTTAATCACTATTAAAATAATCCCTGAGTTAACTATAGTGCATGATGTCCCCAGGTTAAGACAGGATGATGATCCTGGAACTATATAATATACTAATCATGTGATCACAGTTAACAGATGATTTTTATTACTAATGCTATTAACACACTGTATTACTACACTTTGTGCTAAGATCATTATTTAATCACTATTAAAATAATCCCTGAGTTAACTATAGTGCATGATGTCCCCAGGTTAAGACTGGATGATGATCCTGGGACTGGATAGCCAAGCTAATAGATTTAGATATTTGCTACTGCTGTTGCTAATTGAACCATTCATTGGTTAACACAACCAGCAGGATGTATTTATGTAAACAATATACATTATATTCTTTAAGAACCCAAGTCTAAATATGCAGGGCTAGCTAGCCAACTGGTATTTACGTATGCTAAGAAAGTGCTAACTAATTAGCCATGCTAGCTAGTTACATCCTCTAGCTACAAAATGTTGCTAATTTATTTATATGAAAGAATATTGTGAATTAATAGCCAAGAACAGTTTTAACAGTGTGAAACTACATTAAAAAAGTACTGAACTGTACCATTAGGCAATATAGCCTAAATATTAGCTAATATAGGTAATATTAGGCTATCAGCAATAGCAACTATCTGGAGAAATTCTGATTTGGAACTAAGGAAGCAGCTAGCAGTAAGTAGGCCACGCTTTTAAAACAAAACTATATAAAAATTCAGCTGAAAGTTTCAAAGTAAGTAGGTAATATTTAAAATTCCTTACCTCCAACAGCAAAAGCAGCTTAGCCAGATTCGGCTGAGGCTGAAAATGAAGGCAAAGCACAGAGCTGCAGGAGAAATGCTGTGATGTCATAATTGCAGGCTCGGGATTGGTTAAACAAATTTAAATTAAGCACCGCCCCTATTGACCCAGGGACACCTCTCACTCTGTAGAATCAGGATGTGCTTGTCTAGGGGCCCCAGGTCAGCTCGGTTGCAGCTACACTGTTGCAACGGGGCTGACTCCATCACTATATAAACACCTGTATACGTATTTTATTCTGTTTACACTGTTATTTTATGTACTACAGAGCACAGGGTCAGAGCGCATGGTCAGCCATGCTGCAGTGCAGGGACTCAGCTTTGCAGATGTAATCAATAACTCAGCACAACTGGTGATCAATAGCCCAGCATTCTAACGCCAAGCTGCCACTGCCCAAACGTGTAAAACAACTCACTGCTGGAAGCTGTTTGATTAGAAATGTACCGTAGTACTGTGATTTTTGCTGATCACCTACTCTATGGTGTGAAATTAAGGTGTCAGCATGTGAAGCTGCTTTCAAATAATCATTTTTATTTGGATGCAGATATTTTGCATATTTATGTGTAAAGCTTGACTCATTAGAACAACACAGAAATATTTAGAATTAGTTGTGTCATCACTTGTGCTGGAAACATATGGAATTCAGCCTTTGCTTTTAGCAGTGAACACAAACGATTAGAAGACTTAGTGGTTAACATGTTCATGTAATGTAATGTCTGGGTGGAGTCTCCATGTTTTCTGTAGGTGTCTGTGGGTTTCCTTAAAAAAACATGGAGATCAGGTAAATTGGATTCTGTATATTGTCCTGGTGTGTGACTGTGTGATCAGATATAGATTAGTGCACTGTGCTGGATCAGCTCTTCAGTGCCGGATGCAGTCTTTCAGGTGGACGGTGGTTTCCGGTTAAGAGTATGTCTGTGATTGGCTGCCGCTTCTGAATGGTGTGTGTTGATAGATTGAGTTCTGGGTATAAATGATTGTAGAATGTAGCCGTAAGTGTCTTTGATTGCCTAGAAAGACAAAAAAGGCACTATATAAGTGTAATTGTAAGTAAGTGAGAGCTCGTGCCCAGAGTGGTGGGCAATCTCTCTGGTCTGGTTGAGTCTATCTATGCTTTTTTATACTGGTACTGGTAACTAGTACAGTTAAGTTAAGTCAGAGTAAGTCTGTAAATATCTGCATGTTTGTTTTATTTAAGAAATGACATACATTTTATTTTAATTTCAGCAGAAATGTTATGCCTTCATGTCAATGACGGAAATATTTGGCATATCAATTATTTTTACACAAAGCATCATGGGATATTGGAACTGCACTCTTATAGCAAAAAGTATAAACACAGCCCTTTTAATGATTACATACAGCCATTACTGATGCAGTCATTTAAGTAAAGTAATCTGCATTTAAAAGCACTGGCTAATAGAATGGAATGATATCATCTGGTATCTGCTGGGTTTAAAATGAGACATGTTGTAGTCTCTGGAGATTTCAGCAGTATTTCTACATTAAGTAATTTCTCTTCAGAAGGCTAAATAATCTTCTAAATAATATCTGTAAATACATTTTTTGTATATTTAAAATGTAATATTTAGGAATTTTAGACAAATTAAAGTGTAAGTAAAGTGATTAAACCTGAGGAACTGTTGATGATTTTGTTCATTCATGAACACGGAATAAAGCAGAAAGAACCAGCACAGGTGGAACACAGAACCGCACAGTAAGAGAAAGCAAAAACAACAATCAATAGAGAGACGAATCCCCCACAAAGACTATTTATACTCTCACTGATCCCACTGAACCACCAGCTGTGGGCAGAAACAAGGGGGCAGGGCCAGGACAGAAATAAAAAAGCCTGTGATAATTTGAAGCTTCTTATAATATAGTTATCGGTTATTATTATACACAGACAAGAAAAATCCCAGAATATTGCTATATGTTATTTATTTTGAGTTGTTTTTTCATATAAAATTACTAGTATTTGAATTGCAGTGAAAATGTTCAGACACAACTTTATAAATCTATTTACATCTCTGTTATCCTGCATCAGAAACACTGTGTTATTCTCAATGTGCTTTTCTCACTGTGTTACTCTCACTGTGCTATTCTCACTATGTTATTCTCACTGTGCTATTCTCACTGTTTTATTCTCTCTCTGTTACTCTCACTGTGCTATTCTCACTGTGTTACTCTCACTGTGTTACTGTCACTGTGTTGTTCTCATTGTGTTATTCTCACTGTGTTATACTCACTGTGCTATTCTCCCTGTTTTATTCGCACTGTGCTATTCTCACTGTGCAATTCTCACTGTGTTACAGACAAACCACTCCCTGAAGCTCCGGGAGTCTCTCACATTTTGGTAGTGGCTCCCTGATGCCCGCGAGTCACATATAATCTCCCGGAATTCAGAACGAGTGCCCCACAAACACGCACACAGGCCACACACTTTTTTTCTCTAATCGCGTGTGGGAAGGAGACATAGAAAACAGAGAGGGTTCTGATTGGCCTGTTCTCTGCAAAGAGTCTGTGAGCCAATCAGTTTTTAGTGTGGACGGGCAGTGTTTTTCCCCCCTCACGGACGGGATTTGTTCAGTGACTGAGAGAAAGCAGATCATGGCGGAGGCAATATTAATAATTATTGTAATATGATATAAAATGTTGTTGATGTTGTGCAATTTTTTGTGATCAATTTTTGTCAAATAAAGTTTTTTTTTTCAAAAAAAAAAAAAGAAAAGAAAAGCAGAGGCAGGGCCTAAAATTAAGTAATACAAAAGTAAAGTTTCGTCATCCTTTGGTGTGTGTGCAAGTTTTTTTTGTTTAGTTTTTTTTTTTTTTTTGCAGGGGGGGGGAGGGGGGGGGGGGGGGTATTTACCTCCCTGAAATCAACTTTTGCAACTTGGGATGTCTGGTGTTATTCCCACTGTGTTATTCTCACTGTGCCATGCTTACTGTGCTATTCTCACTGTGTTACTCTCACTGTGTTATTCTCACTGTGCTATTCTCACTGTGTTATTCCCACTGTGTTATTCTCACTGTGCTATTCTCACTGTGTTATTCCCACTGTGTTATTCTCACTGTGCTATTCTCACTGTGTTATTCTCACTGTGTTATTCTCACTGTGCTATTCTCACTGTGTTACTCTCACTGTGTTATTCTCACTGTGTTACTCTCACTGTGTTATTGTCACTGTGTTATTCTCTCTGTGTTATTCCCACTGTGTTACTCTCACTGTGTTATTCTCACTGTGTTACTCTCACTGTGTTATTCTCACTGTGTTATTCTCTCTGTGTTATTCCCACTGTTATTCTCACTGTGCTATTCTCACTGTGTTACTCTCACTGTGTTATTCTCACTGTGTTATTCTCACTGTGTTATTCCCACTGTGCTATTCTCACTGTGTTATTCTCACTGTGTTATTCTCACTGTGCTATTCTCACTGTGTTATTCTCACTGTGCTATTCTCACTGTGTTACTCTCACTGTGTTACTCTCACTGTGTTATTTTCACTGTGATTCTCACTGTGTTATTCTCACTGTGCTATTCTCACTGTGTTACTCTCACTGTGTTATTCTCACTGTTATTCTCACTGTGTTATTCTCACTGTGTTACTCTCACTGTGTTATTATCACTGTTTTAACCTCACTGTGTTATTCTCACTGTGTTATTATCACTGTTTTAACCTCACTGTGCTATTCTCACTGTGTTACTCTCACTGTTATTCTCACTGTTATTCTCACTGTGTTATTCTCACTGTGCTATTCTCACTGTGTTACTCTCACTGTGTTATTCTCACTGTTATTCTCACTGTGTTATTCTCACTGTGCTATTCTCACTGTGTTACTCTCACTGTGTTATTCCCACTGTGTTATTATCACTGTTTTAACCTCACTGTGTTACTCTCACTGTGTTATTCTCACTGTGTTATTCTCACTGTGCTATTCTCACTGTGTTACTCTCACTGTGTTATTCTCACTGTGATTCTCACTGTTATTCTCACTGTGTTATTCTCACTGTGTTATTCTCACTGTGTTACTCTCACTGTGTTATTATCACTGTTTTAACCTCACTGTGCTATTCTCACTGTGTTATTCTCACTGTTATTCTCACTGTGTTATTCTCACTGTTATTCTCACTGTGTTATTCTCACTGTGTTATTATCACTGTGTTATTGTCTCTGTGTTTTTCTTTCTGTGTGGTAATTATCCAAAGGGGATTGTAGCCAGGTTAGCTTTTAGCCTTGAAAAATTCTGATCAAGACCAGCAGGTCATGGGGGTTCTGATTCTGATTTCACTAGCTGTCGACCTGTCAAAAGTTTAGACACTCCCTAAATTTAGTGTTTTTTTTATTATTTTAAAATGAAGAAAAACATATCGTATAAAAAAATTAAACACTCCAAAATACATTTTATATTTTTTGATTATTTAAAGTTGCTCATCTTGTTTAGATGATCAGTTTTACACATCTCTGCTGGATTTTCTCAGTCATCTTTATTTGGTAGAGTCACCTGGAATTCAGGTTTTCAGTTAACAGCTGTGCTGAACTCATCAAGAGTTAATTACTTGAATTTCTTGTCTCTTAATGTGTTTGAGAGCATCAGTTGTAAGGTAGTGAAGAGGTAGATTTACAGGTATACAGTGAATAGTGAATATTTGAGTAATGTTCTAATCCAGATTATGAGAAGCAACAACAACTCAACTAAGCAAAGAAAACTTAGTATTAGTAAGTATCCTCAAGTGAAGTCACAAAGAGCATTAAAAATGTTATGATGAAGGCTCTCATCAGGACCACCCCAAAGAAGGAAGAGCTAGAGTTTCCTCTGTTGTACAGTGGAAGTTAGAAAGTAGGAACTTAGGAAGTAGAGTTACCAGCCTCAGAAACCGCAAGTTAACAGCTCCCCAGATAAGAACACCTAAAAGCTTCTTCACAGAGTATTTTGATTTGTTTAACACTTTTAAGTTACTACATGATTTCTTATGTGTTCCTTCATGCCAGCTGTAGGTGCACCTACAAGCAAGAGTACCCACTTAGGTGCCCTACGATAAGATTAGATGTGATGTGGATGCCTCAGTTAAGGTCAGTGTTAATGATTCAATAGTAAGAAAGAGACTGGGTGAAAATTATCTCCATGGGAGAATTCCAAGATAAAAAAACACTGCTGACCAAAAATGTGATGATCTGGAGCTTCTGGATAACTTGCTGTAATGGAAGCAGGAATTGTACTCTTTATCAGAAAATCCTGAAGGAGAAAATCCTCCATCTGTTCCTCAGTGACCTCAAGTTCAGGAGTACTTGGGTTCTGCAGCAGGACAATGACCCAAAACACACAAACAAGTTCACTGTCTCTGAATGGATTAATAAACTAAATGAAGGGTTTGGAGGGTCTAGTTAAAGTCTGATTGAGATGCTGTGGATGATCTTAAACAGGATGTTTATACTAGAAAATCCTCCAATGTGTCTGAATTAAAATAATTCTGTAAAGAAGAGTGGAACTAAATTCCTCCACAGAGATGAGAAAGACTCGTTACCAGTTATCATTAAAGCTTGATTACAGCTGTTGCTGCCAAGAGTGACACAACCGAGTTATTAGATTTAGGGGGCTAGATTGGTTTGGGAAGTCCTTTATCTTTAATAAAGAAACTTATCATTTAAAAAGTGCTTTTATTTATATTTACTCAAGTTATTTTGACTGATATAAAAAAGTCTGTAGGGGGGCAAGTACTTTTTCACACCACTGTATTAGACTCATATGGATGTATATATGTTTTTTATTATTGTATAGTTGTTTGACCAGAGGAGGATGAGGCTTTGAGCCTTAGTTCCTCCCTGTGTTTCTTCCTCCTCAACAGCAAAAGTAAAATACACTATTTAATTAAATGTAATTAGATTTTTACAATAGAGACTGCAGGACTTCTGAATGAAGCCAGCAGGGGTCAGACCTGCTCCACTCTATAGAGAACTGTATTAAATCCACCGCCTCTATTAAGACTCTGTAAACTACTGTACAAACTCTCTTAAACTAGAAATAATGCAATGTTTCTATTCAGCAGCAGATCCATCCAGACCCATTCACAAAACACTTTCCACCACAGCAAGAATCTAATAAATCATTTAAACTCTTCTGTGTTTGAACAGTTTTATACAGAACTGACTTTACTGATGAAACCTAGAGGAACTCTGGTTTTAACACAACTTTTCTGTTAACTTGTGGTTTCTGAGGCTGGTAGCTCTAAAAAACCTATCCTGTACAACAGAGGAAACTCTTGCTCATCCTTTCCTGGAGTGGAGTCCTGTTGAGTGCCAGTTTTATCAGTATAATGTTTTACATATTCTTTGCAGTGACTGCACTTGAAGATACTTTTTTTTTTCAGATTAACTGACCTTCATTCTTTCATTATTTAGTTGAGTAGTTGCTGCTTCTCATAATCTGGATTAGAACATTACTCAAATATTCACTGTATAGCTGTAACTCTAGCTCTTCACTACTTTACTTTAACTGATGCTCTCAAACACATTAAGAGACAAGAAATTCAAGTAATTAACTCTTGATGAGTTCAGCACAGCTGTTAACTGAAAGCCTGAATTCCAGGAGACTCTACCTCATCAATCCAGCAGAGATGTGTAAAACTAAAGAATGTAAAATATAAATATACTCTGGTTTGTTTAACACTTTTTTTGTTTAATAAATAATTCCATATGATTTTTTATTCATAGTTTGGATGGGTTTAGTATTAAAGTGGACATGAAACACTTCAAGTATTTCGTATAATTCAAAAGACGTATTTTCACTCTAACAAATCTTATAAATTTAACAGTTGTCAGTGAAACTGAATTAAAATAATAAGCAATCTAAATGTCATTTTTTTAAGCAAGTGCAGCGCCATCTTTACCCAAGCGCTGAAAGTGACACGCCTAATTGGACGCCTAACTAACATAAACTATGAGCCTACAGTAGTTCCTCAATGGATAATAAAAGCCAAACAAAAAATGGATGCAAAGGTGGCACTTTTATATTGCCCCTGGGTGTAGTAATACTGTGTGTAAGTTAGTAAAAATTTACAGGGTGAAGAATGAGAAAAAGATTCACTTTCTTTTTCATACCTTTCCTCTTAAGCAGACAGCTGTTCTTCGTTGTGGCTAGCGGCGCTGAAGCGCGAGAATAGACGAATAGAGCCCACCCAGCAGAGCAGCGAGAGGTACTGAAAGTCTAGATAAGCTGACAGTTAAAAGATAACATAGCTAGCGTTAGCTACGTATCTAGCTATCTTACCATAGCTAGCCAACGCTAGCTAACTAACTAACACTAACTAGATGAAGCTAAGTACCCAGTAAGCCTTCTAACTTCCAAACTGAACGGTTTATCAACCAAACAGCGCCTTAGTGTTTCAATATCCACTTAAATCATGTACGTTTCATTCAGTCCTAATGAAAGAAAAGACACCTCCAAAACCTCTCAGAAAAGCATCTAAAAATTTCTGCTCAGGTTTATGCAGGGAAGATCTCTGAGCAAATGGTCCACGTTAGCCTAGTTCAGCTTCGTCTTCATCCATAATCTCCACAAACAACAAGCTCTTTTCCTTAACCCTGACCGCTATCGGTGTACCTGGGCTCTTCAACCAACCAAACTCGTGACGTCACCAGTGCTGCACGGGCAACATGGCGGCGCACTAGCGCAATAATTTAGTGTGTAAAGATTTTATATAAAAAATATCCCCCCCAAATAAATTCCATTATATTTAATTACTCTTTGAAATGTTGTTTTCATGATGATGTTTCATGTCCACTTTAATCTACAATACAGAACCTTTTAAAATAATGAAAAAACAATGAATTTAAAGTACCAATATGTAACTAATTTTCAGTAGTAAATGATAAAATGATCAGGATGTATCATCAGATATTAAGGAAACATGTTGAGTGAAAGCATTGACAGCTCTTGTCAGCAGGGATTCACCCCATTCGTTCATATTTTAAGTGTGCAGTCCGCCCCGGAGTTTGTGTCAGTTTTGTCCTCTGACTCCTCCTGCTGCTCCTTCCCCAACACTAACTTCTGCCCCGAGGTTGCCAGCACCTACAGCGAGCGCAGCACAGCAAAAGAGCTAGCAGAGCTGGTTCAGTTACACCTCAGCTGCTACACAGCTTAAAAAGCCTCAGCATGTCTCAAAAATGTTCAGTGACCAAAGAAGGAATATAACAAGACTGAATATTGGCAGTGAGTTTGAAAGTTGGAGACTTAGAGCTTAAATAAACTACAAGACCGAGCTGCTACTTTTCTCCTGAACAGGTAAGCTAACTGGCTAGATAATTCAGTCAGGTACTTTCGCAGAGCTCCCGCGGGATGGCACATCGTGGAGCACGCGCGGTCCGGCACATCACAGAGCTTTAGCTCTCCCTCGTGTAACATACAGTCAATATAACGCTAGACACGGGTTTTAGAAGAGTTTTTAATTGCTGTATTCCTCCTCTCATTCGTACTCTTTAGTTCTCTGCCTCTCCTACTAGTCTAAACTTTGTGTAGATTCAGCCTCCTGCATTTGGCAACCCAAATAAGCTTTGTGGCTGGGGAGGAGTGGGCGGGGCAGACTACTCTCTGTGATGTTTTGAAATTGGCCTGCTGTAGTCATTTCAAACGCTCGCTCTCAGTTCCTACATTCCTAATGTAATGTAGTGTAATGTAATGTAATGAAATGTAATGTAGTGTAATGTAATGTAATGAAATGTAATGTAGTGTAATGTAATGTAATGAAATGTAATGTAGTGTAATTTAATTTAATGTAATGTAGTGTAATGTAATGTAGTGTAATGTAATGTAGTGTAATGTAATGTAGTGTAATGTAGTGTAATGTAATGTAGTGTAATGCAATGTAGTGTAATGTAATGTAATGTAGTGTAGTGTAGTGTAATGTAATGTAATGTAGTGTAATGTAATGTAGTGTAATGCAATGCAATGTAGTGTAGTATAATGTAGTGTAATGTAATGTAATGTAATGTAATGTAGTGTAATGCAATGTAGTGTAGTGTAATGTAATGCAGTGTAATGTAATGTAGTGTAATGTAATGTAGTGTAATGCAATGTAGTGTAGTGTAATGTAATGTAGTGTAATGTAGTGTAGTGTAATGTAATGTAGTGTAATGTAATGTAGTGTAGTGTACTGTAATATATTGTAAGGTTATGTAGTGTAATGTAATGTAGTGTAGTGTACTGTAATATATTGTAAGGTTATGTAGTGTAATGTAATGTAGTGTACTGTAATATATTGTAAGGTAATGTAGTGTAATGTAGTGTAGTGTAATGTACTGTAATATATTATAATGTAATGTAGTGTAATGTAATATAGTGTAGTGTAATATAGTGTAATGTAATGTAATGTAGTGTAATGTAATGTAGTGTAATGTAATGTAATGAAATGTAGTGTAATGTAATGTAACTTTGTGTAGATTCAGCCTCCTGCATTTGGCAACCCAAATAAGCTTTGTGGCTGGGGAGGAGTGGGCGGGGCAGACTACTCTCTGTGATGTTTTGAAAATTGGACTGCTGTAGTCATTTCAAACGTTCGCTCCTACATTCCTAATGTAATGTAGTGTAATGTAATGTAATGAAATGTAACGTAGTGTAATTTAATTTAATGTAATGTAGTGTAATGTAATGTAATGTAATGTAGTGTAATGTAATGTAGTGTAATGCAATGTATTGTAGTGTAATGTAACGTAGTGTAATGTAGTGTAGTGTAATGTAATGTAATGTAATGTAGTGTAATGTAGTGTAGTGTAATGTAATGTAGTGTAATGTAATGTGGTGTAGTGTACTGTAATATATTGTAAGGTTATGTAGTGTAATGTAATGTAGTGTAGTGTACTGTAATATATTGTAAGGTTATGTAGTGTAATGTAATGTAGTGTACTGTAATATATTGTAAGGTAATGTAGTGTAATGTAGTGTAGTGTAATGTACTGTAATATATTATAATGTAATGTAGTGTAATGTAATGTAATGTAGTGTAATGTAATACAGTGTAGTGTAATATAGTGTAGTGTAATATAGTGTAATGTAATGTAGTGTAATGTAATGTAGTGTAATGTAATGTAATGAAATGTAGTGTAATGTAATGTAATATAGTGTAGTGTAATATAGTGTAATGTAATGTAGTGTAATGTAATGTAGTGTAATGTAGTGTAATGTAATGTAATATAGTGTAGTGTAATATAGTGTAATGTAATGTAGTGTAATGTAATGTAATAAAATGTAGTGTAATGTAGTGTAATGTAATGTAGTGTAATGTAATGTAGTGTACTGTAATATAGTGTAGTGTAATATAGTGTAATGTAATGTAGTGTAATGTAATATAGTGTAGTGTAATATAGTGTAATGTAATGTAGTGTAATGTAATATAGTGTAGTGTAATACAGTGTAATGTAATGTAGTGTAGTGTAATGTAATATAGTGTAATGTAATGTAGTGTAATGTAATATAGTGTAGTGTAATATAGTGTAATGTAATGTAATGTAGTGTAATGTAATATAGTGTAGTGTAATACAGTGTAATGTAATGTAGTGTAATGTAATATAGTGTAGTGTAATACAGTGTAATGTAATGTAATGTAGTGTAATGTAATATAGTGTAGTGTAATATAGTGTAATGTAATGTAATGTAGTGTAATGTAATATAGTGTAGTGTAATATAGTGTAATGTAATGTAGTGTAATGTAATATAGTGTAGTGTAATACAGTGTAATGTAATGTAGTGTAGTGTAATGTAATATAGTGTAATGTAATGTAGTGTAATGTAATGTAGTGTAGTGTAATGTGAGTTCATGTGTGAATGGCTGGAGCCATTCACACATGAAGATAATTGTGCTATGGAGATAATTGTGCTGATGAATAATGAATGGTCATGCCATCCATCCTGCATGCGCTGCGCTGCTGCCGATCACATCTGAAACACGTGAATCACGTGCAGTTTAAACTCATCTGACTTCTGAATTAACAACATTCCAGCTGTGTCTCTACATAACCAGCAAAAAAAAAAAAAAAACAGGATTGCTAAATTACTCAATTACGTCATATATATAAATATCAATAAATATTCCAGCTCAATTAATGTTTTACCTAATGAATTTTCATACATTCTAAGTTTAGCTACATTTAACATTCAGTACATTCAACTCTTATCACTGTAGGATCACTGAACAGTAGAACAATACTATTGTTTGGTTCATTCTTTCAGGCCTTTCAGACAAAGATAGTCAGATATGACCATTACACTACGTTATGTAGTGTAATGTAATGTAGTGTAGTGTACTGTAATACATTGTAAGGTTATGTAGTGTAATGTAATGTAGTGTACTGTAATATATTGTAAGGTAATGTAGTGTAATGTAGTGTAGTGTAATGTAATGTAGTGTAATGTAATACAGTGTAGTGTAATGTAGTGTAATGTAATGTAATGTAGTGTAATGTAATGTAGTGTAATGTAATATAGTGTAGTGTAATATAGTGTAATGTAATGTAGTGTAATGTAATGTAGTGTAATGTAATGTAGTGTAATGTAATGTAGTGTAATGTAATGTAATAAAATGTAGTGTAATGTAATGTAGTGTAATGTAATGTAGTGTAGTGTAATATAGTGTAGTGTAATATAGTGTAGTGTAATATAGTGTAATGTAATGTAATGTAGTGTAATGTAGTGTAGTGTAATGTAATATAGTGTAGTGTAATATAGTGTAGTGTAATATAGTGTAATGTAATGTAATGTAGTAATGTGAGTTCATGTGTGAATGGCTGGAGCAGATAATTGTGCTGATGAATAATGAATGGTGATGCCATCCATGCTGCATGCGCTGCGCTGCTGCCGATCACATCTGAAACACGTGAATCACCTGCAGTTTAAACTCATCTGACTTCTGAATTAACAACATTCCAGCTGTGTCTCTACATAACCAGCAAAAAAAAAAAAAAAACAGGATTGCTAAATTACTCAATTACGTCATATATATAAATATCAATAAATATTCCAGCTCAATTAATGTTTTACCTAATGAATTTTCATACATTCTAAGTTTAGCTACATTTAACATTCAGTACATTCAACTCTTATCACTGTAGGATCACTGAACAGTAGAACAATACTATTGTTAGGTTCATTCTTTCAGGCCTTTCAGACAAAGATAGTCAGATATGACTGACATGACAACATTTTTAGAAATTACACCAACTTAAAATAATTTGTGCTACACATGAAAAAAAATCACCTCCACACACAGACTTTAGAAAAAAACACCTATTTTCAGTGTTCAGTTATAATGTGAAAACAAGAATGGTTTTATGTTACCTACAGTATATATTTACAGTATGTTTAATAAACTTCACCGGTAAAGGTTTCCAGGGCTGTGTTAATTATATTATGAGTTATATACAGTAAGAGTTTTGCGCACAAGTTTAGTTCAGCGGACAGTTTTGTGTTCTAAAATCGCAAATATTTATACTTTATACTGTTTTTTTATCACATTGTAAACTTTACTAAATAGTAAAATTGTGCTATATGACTGAAGGAAAAGACAGTGGATCAACACCAGCAGATGACATGTCTCTCCAAACCATCACTGATCATCAGTAAATTTTACATTTCATTTGTAAATCCAAGGGATCAGAGTCTGGAGGAAGAGTGGAGAGACACACAGTCCAAACTGCTCGAGGTCTAGTGTGAAGTTTCCACCAGTCAGTGATGGTTTGGAGAGACATGCCCTCTGCTGGTGTTGATCCACTATGTTTTATTATCAAGTCTAAAATCTTACAGCACTTCATGCTTCCCTCTGCTGACAACTTTTATGAAGATGCGGATTTCATTTTCCAGCAGGCTTTGGCACCCTGCCCACACTGCTAAAAGTACTGACTGGTCTTAATATTCTAATTCTAAAAGACCACTGATTTCTGGGTTTTCATTGGCTGTAAGCCATATCATCAACAACAAAAAAATAAATGCTTAAAATAGATAACTCTGTTTGTAATAAATCTATATAATATATACCAGTTTCACATTTTGAACTAAATTATTAAAATAAAGTAACTTTTCAAGGATATTCTAATTTACTGAGATGCACTAGTATAGTGCGTGTGATAAATATGCATGATTAAAGCAGCTACAAACATCCGTTTGTTATGTCAGAGTTCCCGTGACTGCAGCGCATGTCACATAATGTGACATCATATAAAATGTCAGATCTGAGATGGGCAGTTTGTTATCTGCTGTGTGAGTGCAGTTCACTTTGTACAGCCTGCTGGAATTAAAGCTACCATTCAGATCCGCTGTTCTGCATCACAGAAACAAAAACAGAGCTATGTGTAGGTGGACGATAGCATCTGCATGCCAGGCTGCAGATGGTATGCGCCGCGATATGTGCATACTGTATGTGTGTGTGTGGGTGTGTATTCACCTACGTCACATGCAAACAGTCATCATGATCAATTGGAAAGATCACGGCGAAATACGTGAGGATGCAACGCCGGTGTTGTGCCGAAATCCGACTCCCCGCAGAATCCGACTCCCCTTCGCGGGCGCGCGCATGACGTTAACTTGTGGGCGCAACTAAGAGACTCGCGATTTTGATCACTTCTGTGTGTTAATTACGCTTTATCTTTCATTTTCCTTCACATCAAACAGCACAGTGTAATCAAAAGCCAAATGAGGACTCTCATTGTGATTAGTTTGGGTAAACCTGGGCAGTTTAATATAAGGAACTATACACAATGTTTCTCGCAGCATGCTTTTTAGTCATAAGCATGAGTTTTACATATTAAACACTGTTTTAATCCACAACTGTGAAGTGAAAACACATCCGACGGTGTGTCATTGCACTATACGCTGACTTTTTTTTATTTTAGTTCACACTTTACTGCATAATAAAGTCGCCTGAACCTAAAAATGATAGTAGCAGATTTATATAAATAGATTTGTGTTGAAATGCTATAGCTTTCACATTCACAAGGATAACTTGTTAAAATGATGTTCATCTTTTGCATTAACATATGAATGATTCACTTTTGGTGTCTTATCTTTCCTTGTACAGTAAACATTACATACTAAAGGCTTTATTGGGGGTTGTATAATTTTGGCAGTAGAGTATGTCCTGTGATGGATTTTACTCTATCTTTAATAGGGGGGCTTCTAATGGGGGGAGTATAATTTTGGCAGCATCATTTTTATGCCTGCCGAAATCATACTCCCCCTATGATCTCAGCACTGCAAGGTCTCAATGTCCTGTAATTTATTTTACATACATGTCCTGGTGTGTAGAGTATGTCCTGTGATAGATTTCACTCTATCTTTAACAGGGGGCTTCTTAAGGGGGGGGGGGGGGAGTATAATTTTGGCAGCATCATTTTTATGCCTGCCGAAATCATACTCCCCCATTAGCCCCCCTGTTAAAGATTGAAAAGAGTGAAATCTATCACAGGACATACTCTACACTTGTCATTTCAGCTATATACAGAGTACACAGTGAAACGAAACAACGTTCCTCCAGGGACCATGGTGCACATAAACACAGTGTAGACAGAACAATAGTGCAACAGTACAAAAGTGCAGACAGACAATACAACACAATACAGACAAAGAATAATAAATAACAAGACAGTGTGCAAATTATGCAGTGTGCAAAAAAGACCAGTGAGGTAGTAATTACCTCTATTACACAGTGTGCAGTGAGGTAGTAGGGTTTTTAATGCTTTCCATTTTCTGGGGTAAGTGGGGTAAGAGTGTGTGTGCATGTACAGAAAAACCATCAGTTCAGTCTCTGCAGTTGAGGAGTCTGATGGCTTGGGGGTAAAAGCTGTTGCAGAATCTGGTCGTGCTGGACCGGATGCTGCGGTACCTTCTTCCCGAAGGCAGGAGGGAGAACAGTTCGTGGGAGGGATGAGTGGGGTCATTCACAATGCTGGTTGCTTTGCGGATGCTGCGGGTGGTGTAAATGTCCGTGATGGAGGGGAGAGAGACGCCGATGATCCTCTCAGCTGTCCTCACAATACGCTGGAGGGTCTTGCGGTCAGAGACGGTGCAGGTCCCAAACCAGGCAGTGATGCAGCTGCTCAGGATGCTCTCAATGGCCCCTCTATAGAAGAGTGTGAGGATGGGTGGAGGGAGACGGGCCTTTCTCAGCTTCCGGAGGAAGTAGAGACGCTGCTGGGCTTTCTTGGCTGTAGAGCTGGTGTTCAGGGTCCAGGTGAGGTTATCTGCTAAGTGGACACCAAGGAACTTGGTGCTCTTAACAATCTCCACAGAGGACCCGTCGATGTTGAGTGGAGAGTGGGTGTGTTGTGCTCTCCTGAAGTCAACAACCATTTCCTTTGTCTTGTCCACATTCAGGTGAAGGCTGTTGACTGTACACCAGTCTGTCAGCCGCTGCACCTCCTCTCTGTATGCTGACTCGTCGCCTTTGGTGATGAGAGTCCTCATTTGGCTTTTGATTACACTGTGCTGTTTGATGTGAAGGAAAATGAAAGATAAAGCGTAATTAACACACAGAAGTGATCAAAATCTCTCTTAGTTGCGCCCACAAGTTAACGTCATGCGCGCGCCCGCGAAGGGGAGTCGGATTCTGCGGGGAGTCGGATTTCGGCACAACACCTGTTAACGCACCCGAGGACACGCCCACCGCCACCCTTCGGCCTAATCCCTGACTATACAAACACATCTCAGACAAAGAGAAACAGAGCCCAGGATGAAGAGCAGCTGTGATGAAAGAGAGGAATAAAAGAGAGGCTCTCACTCGTATTAGTTAAACTGTTTTGATTGTAAGGGCTGAGATTTCCTATTAAAACACTTATGGTAGAGGAAACACAAATAAACAAACAATGCAAACTAAAATGAGTCCCCACAGGCCATTGACAGGACTTTCACCACAACACAATAAAAGAAAAGGAAAAAAACTGTCTAAATGATACTGTGGGCATGCTTCTGTAACTAAAACTAATTCCCTAAGTCATCTTACCTTATTATACCATAACATTACATTACTTAACAGTACTTACGACAAAATATCTTAACTAATTATTAAATAACACTATTTAATACATTATTAATCATCACAACATTGTTTTAACTGATGTCTCAATTCATTACTATTTACGACATTCTTTAACATCACTTAACAATGTTTATTACTGTTATTTCTGATTATGATTCTTACTGTAAATCAGATTCAGAATCACCCACCAACGTAGATCACACACTGTAAAGCATGTTAATAGATACAATTATTTACAAAAAAAAAGATGTGTGCTGGAGAAAAAGATGAATCTGTGTGAGAGTGTGAGTGAGTGTATAAACTGTGTACTACAGTACTCGTGTGCACATGAGAGCAAGATGAGAAAGCAAGACCTTTCTCTTATTATACATAAAATACATCTGTTTTCAGCCTAAATCCACTATATTTTAAACATTATGCTATGTATAGGCCACAATTTAAAGTCTTATAAAAGAAGAAAATCAAAGTGTTATCAAATAAAAACACTCAACACTTTTTTTTAAATATTATTAATCATTAATGTCTAATATCAAATATATATATTTTTTTGAGTTATGCAATGGCAAAGTTAGATAAAATGCCTATTTGGTTGTATATTGAGCAGAATTTAGACTCCTGTAAAATAAGAAGACCAAAGTATTAATAAATACCACCACTGATGTCTTAAAGAACACTAGTAATAGTATTTATTATTTATCATGTAAAAACATGATTGTATATATAAAAACATGGTTGTATATATAAAAACATGGTTGTATATATAAAAACATGGTTGTATATATAAAAACATGGTTGTATATATAAAAACATGGTTGTATATAGATCAGAGTTTAAAGTCTATTAAACATAAAAATCAACATAACACTACTAAATTCTTAAATATTACATTCTTAGTTATAAGATGCAAGTGATATTACTGTAGCATTGTAAAGTCGTTTGGGAAATCAAACCGTGGAAAAAAGGTATATTTGGTTTTGCATAAATCAAATTTTAAGACAGCAAATTAAAATGTTGTCAAACGAATCAATTAAATTATTGAATGGGGCACAAAGCATTTTTGCCACCCAATTGGCCCGAACGCTCTCTCTCTTACCACGTAGGGAGTTCCAATCTCAATCTTGATCTGACCCAACTCTAGCTATACCAGATTATTAAAACCCTAAATAAGAAAAGAAAGGGACAGTATGGAAAATGCAGGTTTAAAAAAGTACAAGATTTTTTACATTTACTTTAGTTTTTATTTGAATGCAGACAGTATACACCCAAGATACATCATCTTTTATCTGCTTAACCAGCAAAGCTAAGACGGTTAAGCGTTTACCACTTTATAATGTTGCTGTTTCTTCTCACAACACTTACAAGATGTTCAGGCTCTGAAGGTACTACTTGGTGAAGAGTTTCAGGTGTTATTTTGTCCCGTTCTTCTTGTAAGCATGTAAGAGTTTAACAGTTCGGGTCGTTGTTTTATCTTTCGTTTTAAACTTCTGGGGACAGATCAGGACTGCAGTCCAGTTCCCTCTTCTTCCACAGCCATGCCTGAGTAATAATGTATGCGGCCTGTGGTTTAACATGGTCTTTTTGAAAACTGCATGGATGTCCCTGTAAAAGACAGGCTATTTAAGGCAGTAATAAGTACGTATAAGGCTTGTGTTGTGTGCAGTGAAGTTGTAAGTGGTATTGTAAATATAAAACCCCTGGCAAAAATGATGGAATCACGGCCTCAGAGGATGTTCATTCAGGTGTTTTAAAACAGATCACAGACACAAAACTAAAGTCATTTCAAAAGGCAACTTTCTGGCTTTAAGATTATAAGAAATCAAGAAAAATTATTGTGTCAGTCAGTAACAGTTCATTATTTAGACCAAGCAGAGGGAAAAAATTATGGAATCACTCAATTCTGAGGAAAACAATATAGAATCATGAAAAACAAACAAACAAATGAACACTCCAACACATCACTGGTATTTTGTTGCACCACCTCTGGCTTTTATAACAGCTTGCAGTCTCTGAGGCATGGACTTAATAAGTGACAAACAGAACTCTTCATCAATCTGCTCCAACTTTTTCTAATTGCTGTTTCCAGATCAGCTTTGCAGGTTGGAGCCCCGTCATGGATCATTTTCTTCAACTTCCACCAAAGATTTTAAATTGGATTGAGATCCAGACTATTTGCAGGTCATGACATTGACCTTACGTGTCTTTTTTCAAGGAATGTTTTCACAGTTTTTGCTCTATGGGAAGATGCATTATCATCTTGAAAAATGATTTCATCATTCCCAAACATCCTTTCAATTTATGGAATAAGAAAGGTGTCCAAAATATCAACGTAAACTTGTGCATTTATTAAAGTTGTAATGACAGCCATCTCCCCAGTGCCTTTACCTGACATGCAGCCCCATATCATCAATGACTGTGGAAATGTGCATGTTCTTTCAATCCCGTTTCCTTTAGGCGTTTTTTTACAGTTAAGTCACAGACATTGACGCCAGTTTCCTCCCATTCATTCCTGATTTTTTTTGTTGTGCAAGTTTCTGTTTTGATGCTTTGATGTTTTCCTTGGTCTACCAGTATGTTTGCCTTTAACAACCTTCCCAAGTTGTTTGTATTTGGTTCAGATTTTAGACACAGCTGACTGTGAACAACCAACATCTTTTGCAACATTGCGTGATGATTTCTCCTCTTTTGATAAGCCATGATTCATGATTCACATGTTGGAGCCATGATTCATGTCAGTCCACTTGGTGCATCAGCTCTCCAAGGTGTGATCACTCCTTTTTAGATGCAGACTAATGAGCAGATCTAATTTGATGCAGGTGTTAGGTTTTTTTTCTTCATATTTTTTTTCTTAAAAATTGAGTGATTCCATAATTTGTTCCGTCTGCTTGGTCTAAATAGTTAAAACATTGTGACTGCCACAATTATATAGTTCTGCTTTTTTCTACAAAATTAAACAATTGAATGAACATCCTCTGAGGCCATGAATCCATTATTTTTGCCAGGGGTTGTAGTAACTCTGTATTGTAGAGCTTGTTGGTGATAAAGGTGTAGAGTACAGTAATCTCTGGTTGAATGATGGTTCTTGATGCAGTGCGTCTGAGGGATCAGAGATACGAGGGTTCAGCTAAAACTCCTCCCCATTCCTCAAATGGTTTAGTTGTTATTTTTAAATTGTTTTTAATCATTTCAATAAGTGTATCCTCTTATATTTATTCTCCTCAGGGAATAAAGGATTTGATGAATATTTAAGTTTTGCTGCTTTAGATTTCTTAGAGTTTATAAAAGAATTGGTGTCCAACAATAGAAACAGGCCAAGTAAGACTCTCTATAAGGAAATTACGCAAAGTTTGAATAACCAAATCATGAGCATTATTACTGTCACGCTTAGGTTTTAAACTCTAGTTTCTTGTTTACCGCAAAGAGGTTTAAGTGTCTCCAATAACTGTGTAACATTTACAGTCTATATACGTGTGGATAAATGCCAGTGAAGTAGAGTAATTACAATTATACAGGTTATATAATTGCACTTGTGTATTCAGTGTCTGTTAGACAGAGCAGAATATTTATATGTATGATTTTTGATTGCATGATTTTTGTATTTAAAACAGCCACAGCCATAATTACACACCAAACAAGAGCTACTGAAGTAATCTCTTTGTATACACAGTTTATTCCACACACTATTACACTATACTACATTAACACAGATGTAGTTACATAAACAATGTACATGTAATAAACAAACAAACAAAAAAAATGTAAATCAGTGCCTCAAAAGTTGTGGGGAATATCCGTGGATAGGTGTTGTGTAAAATTACACGATACCTTTAAAAAACAATCTATTCTTGTAGTTTTAGAATTTTTTTACAAGAGAAAAATAATTCATGGTAGAAACTGTCAAATTAAGAAACCCAGTTAAATATTTGTAATAATTTTATTAACAATTAACAAAGGTAATCTATAATAATCATAGTGTCAACATTCCCATAAAATTACAATATTTAAATAGTGTAATTTTTGACCATGAGTGTATAATGATTTTCAGTAGAAAAGTTATTATACACTCACACACACACACACACACACACACACACACACGCACGCACACACACACGCACGCACACACGCACGCACACACGCACGCACACACGCACGCACACACGCATGCACGCACGCACACACACACACAAACACATTTATGCTTTGTGATTTTCTACCTCTTTCTGAAATTATGAAGAGAGTGTGAAATATCAGTGGAATTCCCCTTTAGCCACACTTCAGGGAAGATCTCGACACTGAGGGATCGGAGATACGAGGGTTAAGCTTAAGCTTGAGCTTTTTACCCTTTACACACTGAAATTCCTCAAATAGTTTAATAATATTATGGGCTGTAGAGAGAGAAATATTCCAATCCTTTACAATCTTTGTTGTTGTAAATACTGCATTTACACTAAATCATGATCATATTCACCAGTTTATAGTCACGTAAATGTTTTAACTACGTGTTTAAGTACTAGTTCTGCATGCCTGTGTGCTATCTATCTCCAATGGGATGTGTGTGTGTGTGATCACTATTTGCCTAGTGATTTTCCTGCCTTTATACGCCGCTGCCTGTATTTGTATAATGAGGAAAATAAGCAGCTGTAACTGACAGTATTCAATATTCGAATGAAACACAAATTGCAAAGCAGTTCCAGTGAGAGGAATTTCTGGCTCAGCAGGTTCCTCCATTTCACTGACCCCCGAGCACACCTGCACCCGTGCACCAGGACTGCACCAACAACCTAACACACACACATCTACAGAAACCCACAGAAACACACTTCAGCACACTGTTACCCCACTACACCTACACAGCCTGTCGCTGTGCAGGATATTACAGATTTTATATTGTCATTATCACTGCAGGTTACGGACAGCAGCCAGGCCGAGAGGTGAGCGAACAAAATCCTTACTCTTCTTTTCTCGTGGCTCTAAATCAAATTGAATAAATTTAAGATTAGAAAGCTAAAGCCTCCTAAATTTGAACTGCATCCAAAATATTTACTCAGCTTATTTTTAGTGCCATATCTGAATGCTCAAAGTTTCTGCTGTGACGATAAGACGGTGTGTGTGCAGGAACAGGTTTGTTAGCATTGAATAGATGTTGACTCAAGATTATCTAAACTCCTTTTTAAAGAGAGAATAATACGTCTTTCTCTACGTAAAACAGAACAAGAGTGTTTTTCTTTGCTTCAGTACCTTTCTAAAAATATGTCTTCAACAGTTTTTGTTTGGGCAAACAGGCTTTTGTTGGGTTTCTTTGTGTTTTTTAAAAGGTGAGAAAGTACATGACACTTAGACATTTAGTGATGAAAGCAGACAGTCTGATTACAATCAACCATAACAAGCTTCCTCATTTTTTCCACAGGACGCTGAATCACTGAATAAAGCTTCTTTATTACGTCACATTTCACCAAAACCCCTGAAGCAGCTATGAGACGTGGAGCGCTGTTACTGGTGTTCAGTGGTGAGCAAACAGAACCCTGACCCTGAATTTACAGTTTAGATCATATATCATGAAGAGATAATCTGAAATTACATATAAATGTTAAAATTCTATCATTTATTGTTTATATTTTACATTTATATATGTTTACATTGTTTGAATATTATAACTCTGTTATCTGATATTCACCTATTGCAATTATACAAAAAATAATTACAGTATTTTTCCTGTAATCATTTTCTTTGGTAAATAACTTCAAAAAGTAAAGAACAGACTGCTTTTGAATAGACTGAAACATGTGATCTGATTAAATAAAAATCTTATATGGTGTATTCCCGACATGTTAAATACTCGCACCACTTCAGAAATGGAAAGTCTCATCCAGGGTTTGTCACTGCAGCAGTTGTACACAGCCAGCAAAGAATTTAGCATGTTAGTCCCAGTCCAAAAACAAAGAATTTATTCAAAGAATCGTCTGAGCAAAACAGAGTTTATGGTCAGGAATGAAATAATTAAAAGAAAAAAATATAAATAATTAAAAGGAAAAATAAATAAAGGTTTAAAATGGGAAAAACCTTAAAGTTTCAAAGTGACGCTTCAAAGTTCTGGCTGTTGCCAAAACAGCTGGAGCCCCTGCCTCATCCGCCCAGAGACCCTGTGCCCTCTAGGGTGATTCCCCTTACTAACTAACTTCTTCTGGTTCTGTACCCAAGTTTATACCCTAAATCATTGATGTGGTTAATCAAAGACATTAACCACATCATCCCTCCAAACAAGAGTGAGATATGATCGTCCAAGCTGTCTCGACCCTCCTTTACATCTTTTGGCCATTAACACTTTGAACCCCAGCCTGTATTGGTGTTTTTCATTTGATATGATTTGAGAATTTGTAAATCTTCATGAAATCGATGATGAGCGCCTGGTTTTTTTTTTTTTGTACAGACTTCAAATCAATTCACATATTTATTGTCTTTTCAGTAATAGTTAGATTAGACTGCATATTAGTAAGAAGGATAAGGATTTTGATGACAGTTCATTACGTGGCTTATTACTGTGACAGAATGAGCAGCACCAGGCAAATGTATTTTTTCTTAATATACCCACCTTCAGATTTCTCAAAAACACTTCAGTTCAGTGTGAGGTCAGTACAATTTTTAGAAAAAAATAGGGTTCCCTGTTTGTCACAATGTATAAATCATGTTGGTGGGATGACGCATTCCTGATTAATTAAGCTGTATAAACAATGCAAGATTTTTGACGGAATTTGGATCAATGGTGTTCTAAGGGTTAAACCTGTGTCAGCCAGTATTAAGTTACCTACACTTATCTTCAAAATGCGACAAGAAAATGCAAGATTTCAAAAAACAATGATTTAACAGGAAAACAGCCTTAAATCCTCGTCTTTGACAGTTAAACTTGTGGCCGCCAAACTTTGTAATCTACACTTATCTTAAAAATGCAACAAGTACCAAAAGAAACTCAATGATTTTGCAGAAAAAACAGCCTTGGAGCCTCTACAGCTCCAAGGTTCACACACACTAAGAAGTTTTTCACAGGTTTATATATGAAAATCATCTGAAATCATGTATACTGAATACTACTTACCTGAATTGTGCTAAATATTGATTAAGATCAAATACTGATTTATTAATTTAATCGAAAATGACATAATATACTATAAACCAAAACTCCTTCGTACTCTTTCAGTGACATTCTTGTACATATGTCTTATCTTCAGGCTGATTTCAGTTAAGAAGCTTGGCTCAAGCTCTTTAAGTTGTTTTTAAGCAGAATCCAGCTTATTCTACCACGCCCATTTTCAGGTATCCACGAGTTTCATGTAGCTACTGCTATAAACACAGATCATCAAGTACCTAGCTCTGCTAACCCAGCATTCCAACAGACTATTTAACCTTATTTACAGCTATATACAACACAGCTAACCACTAACCCAGCATTCCAACAGACTATTTAACCTTATTAACAGCTATATACAACACAGCTAACCACTAACACAGCATTCCAACAGACTATTTAACCTTATTCACAGCTATATACAACACAGCTAACCACTAACCCAGCATTCCAACAGACTATTTAACCTTATTTACAGCTATTTACAGCATAGCTAACCACTAACCCAGTGCTCCAACATACTATTTAACCTTATTCACAGCTATATACAACACAGCTAACCACTAACCCAGCATTCCAACAGACTATTTAACCTTATTCACAGCTATATACAACACAGCTAACCACTAACCCAGCATTCCAACAGACTATTTAACCTTATTTACAGCTATTTACAGCACAGCTAACCACTAACCCAGCATTACAACAGACTATTTAACCTTATTTACAGCACAGCTAACCACTAACCCAGCATTACAACAGACTATTTAACCATATTTACAGCTATTTGCAGCACAGCTAACCACTAAGCCAGCATTCCAACAGACTATTTAACCTTATTTACAGCACAGCTAACCACTAACCCAGCATTACAACAGACTATTTAACCTTATTTTCAGCACAGCTAACCACTAACCCAGCATTCCAACAGACTATTTAACCTTATTTACGGCTATATACAACACAGCTAACCACTAATCCAGCATTCGAACATACTATTTAACCTTATTTACAGCTATTTACAACACAGCTAACCACTAACCCAGTGTAGCAGACTTTATTATGTTGTTGGAAAACTGCTAATGCTTTTTGTCCTCTGGGGGTTGCCTTAACTCTGGGGTAGCGCTGCAGAGAGAGAGAGAGAGAGAGAGAGACAGCGCCTGCGAGCGCGGGAGTTTTTTTGTTCTGTTGTGGAAGTTCGGTTGAAGTGGAGTAAAGTGGACTACTTTGTACTATTTTCTCGTTTCGTCCTTTATTAAAACCTCCAAGTAACACCGCTCAGTTACATTGGTGGCAGCGGTGGGATCAACATTTATTTTGTTAAGCGAAGTCGGTCAGGTTTTTATGCAATAGTTGTTTTATTTAACAGGATAGTCAGTTCAGTAGTAACTTGTAGTGAATTAGCTTTAGTTGCTGGGCGGTTAGCGTGCTAGAGCTAAAGCTAGCAGCTTTGTGGGCAGACAAGAAAAAAAACAAAGAAAACACGGACATGTGGTTTAAGGAGGAAGAGGACCATGTACCCGAGCTCAGCGCTCGGTACGACAGAAACTATCACACTACAGGAGCGAGGATTGACTTACCTCCTCCGTTCTCCGGCGAGGACGACAAGCAGAGATTCTCATGCTGGGCACGACAGTTTGAAGTAGCCGTTCACGCTCTGGTGGAAGGGAGCGGGGAGACAGCGCTGCAGCTAGAATTGTTGCGTCTTCTACCAACTCGACTGAGCAAAGCAGCCTTCTTATTATGGGATAGCCTTCCCGCAACGATACAGTCAGATTACAAGGCAGTTAAAGAAAGATTTAAAGATCATCAAGTACCTAGCTCTGCTAACCCACCATTCCAACAGACTATTTAACCTTATTTACAGCTATATACAACACAGCTAACCACTAACCCAGCATTCCAACAGACTATTTAACCTTATTAACAGCTATATACAACACAGCTAACCACTAACCCAGCATTCCAACAGACTATTTAACCTTATTCACAGCTATATACAACACAGCTAACCACTAACCCAGCATTCCAACAGACTATTTAACCTTATTTACAGCTATTTACAGCACAGCTAACCACTAACCCAGCATTACAACAGACTATTTAACCATATTTACAGCTATTTGCAGCACAGCTAACCACTAAGCCAGCATTCCAACAGACTATTTAACCTTATTACAGCACAGCTAACCACTAACCCAGCACTCCAACAGACTATTTAACCTTATTTACAGCTATTTACAGCACAGCTAACCACTAACCCAGCATTACAACAGAGTATTTAACCTTATTCAGAGCTATTTACAGCACAGCTAACCGCTAACTCAGCATCCCAACAAACTATTTAACCTTATTTACAGCTATTTACTGCACAGCCAACCACTAGCCTAGCATTCCCTTAGCCTATTTAACCTAATTTACAGCACAGTTAACCACTAACCCAGCATTCCAACAAACTATTTAACCTTATTTACAGTTACATACAACGCAGTTAACCACTAACCCAGCATTACAACAGACTATTTAACCTTATTTACAGTTACATACAACACAGCTAACCACTAGCTCAGCATTACAACAGACTATTTAACCTTATTTACGGCTATAAACAACACAGCTAACCACTAGCCTAGCATTCCTCAGCCTATTTAACCTAATTTACAGCACAGCTAACCACTAACCCAGCATTCCAAAAGACTATTTAACCTTATTTACGGCTATATACAACACAGCTAACCACTAACCCAGCATTACAACAGAGTATTTAACCTTATTTAGAGATATTTACAGCACAGCTAACCACTAGCCTAGCATTCCCTTAGCCTATTTAACCTAATTTACAGCACAGTTAACCACTAACCCAGCATTCCAACAGACTATTTAACCTCATTTACAGCTATTTACAGCACAGCTAACCGCTAACCCAGCATTCCAACAGACTATTTAACCTTATTTACAGTTACATACAACACAGCTAACCACTAACCCAGCATTCCAACAGACTATTTAACCTTATTTACAGTTACATACAACACAGCTAACCACTAACCCAGCATTCCAACAGACTATTTAACCTTATTAACAGTTACATGCAACACAGCTAACCACTAACCCAGCATTCCAACAGACTATTTAACCTTATTAACAGTTACATGCAACACAGCTAACCACTAACCCAGCATTCCAACAGACTATTTAACCTTATTTACAGTTACATACAACACAGCTAACCACTAACCCAGCATTCCAACAGACTATTTAACCTTATTTACAGTTACATACAACACAGCTAACCACTAACCCAGCATTACAACAGACTATTTAACCTTATTAACAGTTACATGCAACACAGCTAACCACTAACCCAGCATTCCAACAGACTATTTAACCTTATTTACAGCTATTTACAGCACAGCTAACCACTAGCCTAGCATTCCTCAGCCTATTTAACTTAATTTACAACGCAGCTAACCACTAACCCAGCATTACAACAGACTATTTAACCTTACTTACGGCTATATACAACACAGCTAACCACTAATCCAGCATTAGAACATACTATTTAACCTTATTTACAGCTATAAACGACACAGCTAACCACTAACCCAGCATTCCAACAGACTATTTAACCTAATTTACAGCACAGCTAACCACTAACCCAGCATTCCAACAGACTATTTAACCTTATTTACGGCTATATACAACACAGCTAACCACTAATCCAGCATTCGAACATACTATTTAACCTTATTTACAGCTGTATACAACACAGCTAACCACTAACTCAGCATTACAACAGGGTATTTAACCTTATTTAGAGCTATTTACAGCACAGCTAACCACTAGCCTAGCATTCCCTTAGCCTATTTAACCTAATTTACAGCACAGTTAACCACTAACCCAGCATTCCAACAGACTATTTAACCTTATTTACAGTTACATACAACGCAGCTAACCACTAATCCAGCATTCGAACATACTATTTAACCTTATTTACGGCTATATACAACACAGCTAACCACTAACCCAGCATTACCACAGAGTATTTAACCTTATTTAGAGCTATTTACAGCACAGCTAACCACTAACCCAGCATCCCAACAGACTAATTAACCTTATTTACAGCTATTTACAGCACAGCTAACCACTAGCCTAGCATTCCCTTAGCCTATTTAACCTAATTTACAGCACAGTTAACCACTAACCCAGCATTCCAACAGACTATTTAACCTTGTTTATAGTTACATACAATGCAGCTAACCACTAACCCAGCATTACAACAGACTATTTAACCTTATTTACAGTTACATACAACACAGCTAACCACTAACCCAGCATTCCAACAGACTATTTAACCTTATTTACGGCTATATACAACACAGCTAACCACTAATCCAGCATTCGAACATACTATTTAACCTTATTTACAGCTATATACAACACAGCTAACCACTAACCCAGTGTAGCAGACTTTATTATGTTGTTGGAAAACTGCTAATGCTTTTTGTCTTCTGGGGGTTGCCTTAACTCTGGGGTAGCACTGCAGAGGGAGAGAGAGAGAGAGAGAGACAGCGCCTGCGAGCGCGGGAGTTTTTTTGTTCTATTGTGGAAGTTCGGTTGAAGTGGAGTAAAGTGGACTACTTTGTACTATTTTCTCGTTTCGTCCTTTATTAAAACCTCCAAGTAACACCGCTCAGTTACATTGGTGGCAGCGGTGGGATCAACCTTTATTTTGTTAAGTGAAGTCGGTCAGGTTTTTATGCAATAGTTGTTTTATTTAACAGGATAGTCAGTTCAGTAGTAACTTGTAGTGAATTAGCTTTAGTTGCTGGGCGGTTAGCGTGCTAGAGCTAAAGCTAACAGCTTTGTGTGCAGACAAGAAAAAAAACAAAGAAAACACGGACATGTGGTTTAAGGAGGAAGAGGACCATGTACCCGAGCTCAGCGCTCGGTACGACAGAAAATATCACACTACAGGAGCGAGGATTGACTTACCTCCTCCGTTCTCCGGCAAGGACGACAAGCAGAGCTTCTCGCGCTGGGCACGACAGTTTGAAGTAGCCGTTCACGCTCTGGTGGAAGGGAGCGGGGAGACAGCGCTGCAGCTAGAATTGTTGCGTCTTCTACCAACTCGACTGAGCAAAGCAGCCTTCTTATTATGGGATAGCCTTCCCGCAACGATACAGTCAGATTACAAGGCAGTTAAAGAAAGACTTAAAGACATAAACAAACCTTGGGCCGTTTTAAAGCCAACCTAGCTGCCCGTCCGCGAGCGGAGCGTGAAAGTTTGGTGGTGTATGCGGCCGAAATCAGTCGGCTGGTACGGGAGGCGTTTCCAGACTATGGAAAAAATGCAACCCGGGAGGAAAAGTTTTGCCGGTTCCTTGCGGGTCTGGACCCAGGGCCGATGGAGATTTTGTGTCGATTACTGGCACCTGAACAGCGTGACCGTGAAAGACTGTCACCCTCTGCCACGCATAGATGATCTACTAGACGCCCTAGCGGGGGCCGCCTGATTCAGCACGTTGGACTTTTCAAATGGCTATTGGCAAGTCGAGGTGGCCGAGGAGGACCGCGAGAAAACCGCGTTCACCACGGGGCGGGGCCTATACCAGTGGCGTTCCATGCCCATGGGTTTGTCTAACTCACCCGCCACCTTCCAAAGGATGATGGAGTTGGTGTTAAGGGGTCTACCATGGAACATTTGCATGGTTTATTTAGACGATATACTGCTGTATAATCGCACATTTGAAGACCATCTTGCAAGCTTAGAGGAAGTGTTTTCAAGGATCCTACGAGCAGGACTGAAGCTAAACCCCTCAAAATGCCACCTTGCCCAAAATCATGTGCTGTTCTTAGGTCACGTAATTTCTCAACATGGGCTAAAACCTGACCCAAAGAACACGGACAAAGTCAAAAATTGGCCCACTCCTCAGTTCCTATCAGAAGTGAGGGCGTTTGTAGGTTTATGCTCCTATTACAGACGTTTTGTGCAAAACTTTGCTAAACATGCAGCTCCTCTAAATCAGCTGATGGGTAAGAATGTGCCTTTCGAATGGACAGGGGATTGTGAAGCCTCATTAAATTATCTGAAAAATGTCCTATCCTCCGCTCCAGTAAGTGGCCTTGCCAGATTTTAGTGTGCCATTCAAGGTGTTCACAGATGCATCCAGGGAAGCGGTGGGTGCTGTGTTAGCACAAGAAAGAGAAGGAGTGGAACAGGTGGTGTCATATGCTAGTCAGTCACTGAGTCAAACTCAACGTCGTTGGTCCACCTTTGGTCCAACTGTGGGCTATAGTGTGGGCTGTGCGGGAGTTTCGACACTACATTGGACTGGCTCACTTCACCATCATTACCGACCATCGCCCGCTGTTAAGCCTACGACGAATGGCCATTGATAATGACCCCACAGGAAGGAGAGGCAGATGGATTCTGGAACTAGAGCCATACAACTGGGAAATTGTACACAAGGATGTACAGCGCCACCTGAATGCTGATGCTCTTTCCCGCCGTCCTGCCCGAGACAGCGCAGTTAGCAGCAACCTAGACAACGCAAACAGTGTTTTGGGGGTAAACACCATACACACAACACCCTCTGACCCACAAACACAAAAGACCCCAATTAACGATAAGGCTGGTACCGAGTTGTTACCCCGTGTTGCAGCAGCTTCACGGGGGCCCAGCCTCCGCTCACTTCACAACTGAACGTGTATGGGAGCAGGCACGGCGAATCTGCTACTGGCCATCCATGTTTCGGGATATCAGGGAGTGGTGTGAACAATGTAAAGCATGCCAGAGACGTCGATCCCCAGTACCACCACATTGTGCCCCCATGGGGAGCTCTTCTGCAACACATCCATTTGAGAGAGTAGCGATGGACATTGTGGAATTACCGGTGACCACAAAAGGAAATAGGTATGTGCTAGTGGTAGAGGACTATTTCACTAATTTGTCAATTTGTATGCACTGCCAAATCAAACATCACAAACTGTGGCCCAGTGCCTATTTGGGGACTACATGCTAGTACATGGGGTACCGGAACGGCTGCATAGTGATCAGGGGAGGCAGTTTGAGGCAGAAGTGGTACAATTTCTCTGTCAACTGCTTGGGATCACAAAAACACGCACCACGCCCTACAATCCGAAATCAGATGGCATGGTCGAACGTTTTAATAAAACCCTAATTGAACAATTAACGAGAACTATTTTGCACTGTGGGGGTGAATGGGATGAGTATGTGAAACAAGTAGCTTTTGCCTACAACACATCTGTACATGCTAGCACACACTTCACTCCTTATTTTCTTACTCATGGACGAGAGGCAAGGGTGCCCGCTGAAGTACTGATACCTAGCCGGGCAGTGGACTCACAGAGATCGGGATCATATTCTGATTTTGTCTTCTCACTAAAGGAAAAGTTGGAAATTGCTTTCAGCAAGGCTAGAATGCAGGGTGCTGAAGCGCAAGAGCGACAAAAACTTTACCATGACGACAAAACTCGGCACAAGCCCTACAAAGTGGGTGCTATGGTGTGGCTTAATAACCCAGCGGAGAGCCGCATGAAGCTAGCCCCACACTGGAAAGGGCCGTATTAGGTCGTGGAAGTGATGGACTCAGGGGGGGTTCCCGGTATCACATACCGCATAGCAAACCCATTTGATGTCACTGAGCGTCAAGAAGTGGTGCACTATGACAGGCTGCGTCCGTACACACTACCAGTTCAAGTGCCCCAGTAGGCCCCAACTGCTAGTCACTCTTTGTCCCTTCCCCCTGTTTCCCCAGTGACTGTGTTATCACACACTGACCCAAATAGGATGCCTGATAGGTCCCACGAACAATGTGAAATTGAGAACTCACAGATGTGGAGTACCACTGGGAACAGAGTTAGAAGGGAACGCAAGGTTCCAAGTTATTTACGAGACTTTGTACTAGAGTTAAAAAAAAAAAAGAGAAAGACAAAAGGAAAAACAAGCTGTTCTCTGTACAATGTGCTGTTGTCATTGAATGTTATTTTGTTCTGTTTGTATGGCATTTAGTATGTGCTTTACCTAAGGGTATAAACGGGGACGTTTATTCTTGAAAGGGGGGGACGTATGTAGCAGACTTTATTATGTTGTTGGAAAACTGCTAATGCTTTTTGTCCTCTGGGGGTTGCCTTAACTCTGGGGTAGCATTGCAGAGAGAGAGAGAGAGAGAGACAGCGCCTGCGAGCGCGGGAGTTTTTTTGTTCTGTTGTGGAAGTTTGGTTGGAGTGGAGTAAAGTGGACTACTTTGTACTATTTTCTCGTTTCGTCCTTTATTAAAATCCCAAGTAACACCGTTCGGTTACACCAGCATTACAACAGAGTATTTAACCTTATTTAGAGCTATTTACAGCACAGCTAACCACTAACCCAGCATCCCAACAGACTATTTAACCTTATTTACAGCTATTTACAGCACAGCTAACCACTAGCCTAGCATTCCCTTAGCCTATTTAACCTAATTTACAGCACAGTTAACCACTAACCCAGCATTCCAGCAGACTATTTAACCTTATTTACAGTTACATACAATGCAGCTAACCACTAACCCAGCATTACAACAGACTATTTAACCTTATTTACAGTTACATACTACACAGCTAACCACTAACCCAGCATTACAACTGTAACCCCATAGAAAAAATGGGTTAATAAATATTCAAATAAATAACATCTAAATGTTTCATGCGCAACTTGAAATACTTCTCTTTTAAAAATCTGAAATATACATATTAAAAAAGATTGTTATCCAGAGAGTAAAAATAAGCTCATGATTTATGTATTATTTTTCTGTAATTAAAAAATTGCACCGATATCCAGTAATATAAAACCATTTCATTGGAGTTGAAGCTCATTGGTTAACCCAGACAGAGCTAGCATCCTATTGGAGCAGTAAGGCTTGATCCCGCCTTTCTTCTAGAAGTAAGTGGAAAACTAGAGGAGAAACAGCCAGAACAAAATGGTGGTGTGGAGCTTAGGAGATAGTTGGATAGCTGGGGAAAAAATACAGCCTAAACCCTAAATTATATGGTGTTCATGGTGCTTTCCAGCAGCAGAGGTCCAAAGCTGATAATTGTGAGGATTATTTGATCCTTTTCTGTTTAATTTGGCTAGGTTTTTGAGAGACCCTGAAAGTACATGGATCCTGGATTCTCTCCCTTCTGGGGAGATGGCGAGCCACCCAAATTCAGTTCCTGACCCAAGTGCCACACCTTTGAGGAAGACAAGCTGTTGATTTCACTGTTGCAAACGCTGATGTTTGTGGTAGGAACGGATTCACCTAGAACATACTTTTTTTTCATCTTTTCCTGGATTTCATCAGAGGGGTAGGACCTTGCCTTAATGCCCATTCTCCATTTCTTTTATTTGTTACTTTGAAGGTGCACCCAACAATGGACATTGACATTTACTAGACATTTTCTATATACTTTGAATGCCGGCTTATTTGTTATTTGTTGTTGTTTAATTTAAATACATTTCAATCTCATACCATATCTGTGGCTCTTGTAACTCATTGTGTCCATTTATTTCAACTCCTCTATCCGAACCTAGACTCTGGTCCACCCTAGCTCACTTAAGTGATCCCGTCAACTAGCAAATTGGGCTACCAAACTTGGCGAGTGCAGCCAGGAGGGGTTAATTACACTTTGATTTATTCATGCACATTTTTGTGACTGATTTCAGTGCTCTTGGACACAATTGAGTAACTGGAGTGACAGTTGGTTTTGTTTTAAACTTGAATGGTACAGCTTTCATGTTTGAGTCAAATGTTTTAAACTTGTCATTATGTTGAAAAGAAAAAAAAATGGAAGTTGTACAGTCAGAACACGTCAAAGTTCAGAATGCAGTTTTAGTCAGCGGGCTTACACACACTGATGCAGACAGTGAAGTTATTGACTTGTTAAAGCAGTATGGGTCTGTAGAAAGATTAATTGAAGTACCTACGTCTGAAAAAGAAGGGAAGGTAATTGTTGAATTTAGGCATGATGCTACAGTTAGAGAACTGGAGAAAAAGTACTTGCCGTATTCCAGACCTTATTCCAGTGTAGACCCACAAATCATTCATCATATTCAGAGTCTTAGAAGTGTTTATACAAGCACTGTTGGCACACCAGCTACTGCCACTTACTTAGCAGAGCTGAAAGACTTAGCAAAGAGAAGTGGAAGACTATTTCAAGATGTCTTAAGAGAGGAGTTAGCCCGGATTGGAGATTCATTTGAACAAGGTGCACATGAAGGCCTTAAAGAATGTGACACTCCTCCCATAAGTCCTGAACAGCACTTTTCACAAGCTGATACCTGTGTAGATGGTTCAGATGGTGTAGAGTCTCAGCAAAATGTTCCGAAATCTCCCTTTCTTACCATGGGGAATTTGCAATCCTGTCCCTTACCTGCAGATCAACTCAGCCCTCCTGAGGTCCAGCGTGTCATCGTGGAACACACTGTTAAGAGTGGTGAGGTTGTAAATCAGACCAGTTCCATTGGCAAGTTAAAGCCTTTCTCTGGAAGAGTTCCTCGTCCTGCTTTTGAGGTGGACTATGAAGCATGGCGCAGCAGTGTGGAGTTTTGCTTGAATGATCCCACAATTTCAGAGACACAAATTGTGAGGAAGATAATGGAGAGTGTTTCACCCCAGCAATAAACATTGTCAAATCCTTAGGCCCAAGAGCCTCGCCCACTGCTTACTTGAAACTACTTGACTCTGCTTATGCCACAGTAGAAGATGGAGATGAGCTTTTTGCTCGCTTCTTGAACACCAATCAGAACATTGGTGAGAGGGCTTCTGATTTCTTGCAACAGTTGCATACCGCATTGAACTCTGTTGTGAGGAGAGAAGGTATTCCTTCATGTGATGCTGAAAAACAGCTACTCAAGCAGTTCTGCAGGGGATGCTGGGATGGCAATTTAATCAGTAGTCTTCAGCTGGAGCAGCGAAAAAATAAACCTCCTTTTGCTGAGCTACTTTTACTTCTTCGTACTGAAGAGGCCAAGCAAGCCAACAAGACCACAAGAATGAAACAGCACCTGGGACTAACCAAAACAAAGGTCCACTCACATTTACAAACCACACATGTGCCAGTTGTGGATGGCTTTGACTTACTTGCTGCATCTGATAAAACCTCTAATACCACAACTGATGACCTCAAAAAGCAGATGAAGCTTAAAGCTAGTAGCTCAGAGTCATCTAGAAGGGAATCAAGAAAAGACAAACTGCTGCATTCCAAGGCTAAAGTTGAGACCGAAAAGAATGAACCGAGGCAAGTCACAGCAGCAGCAACAAAACCTGAACCGTGGTACTGTTTCAGATGTGGTGAGGATGGCCATATCGCATCTACTTGCAGTAATGACTCTAATCCTGCTCTGGTTGAAGCTAAGAAAAGGTCACTCAGAGAAAAACAACATGCATGGGAGCTCAACCACAGACGTCCTAACCCACCCAATTTAAACTAGAACGGGTTTCTGTTGAGGGACAGACAGGGGCCAAGAACCAACCAAGTGCCATTGCTACACAAAAGAGAAACGTGATAAGCTTGAATCATGGGGTAACTAGCCATGCAACACTGCCAGATCGACTTGTAGGCAACAGATGCACCGCTAATGTAATTGTAGACGGTGTGAAATGCAATTGCTTGCTCGATACAGGCTCACAGGTAACTACATTGGCTTTTTCTTTCTATAAGAGTCACTTGTCTGACAACCCCATACACCCTATTGCTGAAATTCTTGAGGTAGAGGGAGCAAATGGACAAGTCATCCCATACTTGGGATATGTGGAGGTCAGTGTAAAATTTTCCAAAGACTTCTTCAAATCAGAGCCTGAAATCTCCACTCTTGCATTAATTGTTCCTGATCTTCGGCTGAATGGCATACCATTGCTAATTGGTACTAATACTCTTGATCCTTTGTATGAGCAGTGTTATGACAATTCTGGTCCTAGCTCAAAATTTCTAAGCTATGGGTACAAACAGGTTCTACAAACCTTAGGGATCCGGAAAAAACAGGCAATTAACGGGAAAATTGGCTTGGTAAAGCTCAGGGGCCAGGTACCAGAGGTTCTTCCAGCAAACCAAAAGGTCTTAATAGAAGGTTCTGTGTATGCTAAAGCAGCTAGCAGGGAACAATGTGCCTTATTAGAACAGCCAACCAACTCGTCCCTTCCTGGCGGTGTGTTTGTAGACTGCTGCCTTATATCTGTACCACCTGAAAGGTTCAGTAAAGTACCAGTGCTTCTTAGGAATGAGACTCACCATGACATTGTGCTTCCCCTCAATTGTGTAGTCGCTGAGCTGGCTGTTCCTCAGTGTGTCACACTGAATTCCACATCTGGGACTGTTGATGATCAGTGCTCTCCTGGCAGTTGTATGGAGCAACCGGTAGCAGACAGAACGCACATCTTAAAGTTTGACTTCAGTAGCTCACCCCTTTCTGAGGAGTGGAAACAAAGAATAATCCAGAAGTTAAACAGTTTTTCTAATGTTTTCTCTCACCATGATCTCAATTTTGGCCGAACAACTAAAATCAAGCATCACATAAAGCTTAAGGATGAGACTTCATTCAAACAAAAATCTCCCCCCATTCACCCTTATGACTTTGAAGCAGTGAAAAAGCATCTCCAAACTCTTTTGGATGCAGGCGTAATCAGGGAATCTGAATCTCCATTTTCATCGCCTATTGTGGTGGTGAGGAAGAAGAACGGTGATGTGCGTCTGTGTGTCGATTACCGAAAATTAAACTTGCAAACTATCAAAGATGCATACGCCTTGCCAAATTTGGAGGAGTCATTCTCAGCTCTTGCTGGATCGCAGTGGTTTTCGGTAATGGACTTAAAATCAGGCTATTACCAAATAGAGATGAATGAAGAAGACAAACCAAAAACCGCCTTTGTCTGCCCACTAGGCTTTTACGAATTTAATCGTATGCCTCAAGGAGTCACCAATGCTCCAAGTACTTTCCAAAGAGTTATGGAGAAGTGCATGAGGGACATCAACCTGAAAGAGGTACTTGTTTTTTTGGACGATCTGATTGTATTTTCAAGCTCCTTGGAACAGCATGAGTCTCGTCTACTTCATGTCCTGAGCCGACTTAGAGATTATGGCCTAAAACTTTCACCTGACAAGTGTCGGTTCTTTCAGACTTCTGTCCGATATTTGGGACATATTGTCTCCAAAGATGGTATACAGACTGATCCTGGAAAAGTCCAAGCTTTAAAAACCTGGCCAAGACCCCAGACTTTGAGAGAGCTCCAGTCCTTCTTAGGATTTACGGGGTACTACCGAAGATTTGTGAGGGACTATTCAAAGATTGTCAAGCCACTCACCAATCTTACTGCCGGCTACCCACCTCGTCGCAAAATGTGCAAAACCAAACAGAGTGAGGTAAAATATTTGAACCCAAAAGAGCCTTTTGGGGTTCGCTGGAGTCCACCTTGTGAGACAGCTTTTAAAACTATCATTGAAAGACTGACAACTGCCCAGTTCTTGGCTATGCAAATCCCAAATTGCCATACGTTTTGCATACAGATGCCAGTACAACAGGCTTAGGAGCAGCCTTTTATCAGGAACATGATGGGAAAATGCAGGTGATTGCATATGGGAGCAGAGGCCTGTCCCGAAGCGAATCTCGGCATCCAGCCCATAAATTGGAGTTTTTGGCCCTTAAGTGGGCCATAACTGAAAAATTCCATGATTACCTGTATAGGAACACATTCATTGTTGTCACAGATAACAATCCTCTAACTTACATACTTACCACAGCGAAGCTGGACGCGGCAAGCCACCGCTGGCTGGCTGCACTATCCACATACAACTTCAGCATCAGATATCGGGCTGGTAAACAGAACATGGATGCAGATGGACTATCCAGAAGACCTCATGGTGAAACCAAGGAGGACATTGTCTCCAAAGAAGAAGATGAACGGATTGATCAGTTCAAGTCACGCATAATGGCATCTACACATGATACTGGACCGCAGTTCTTTGGGGCAAATACTGTCAAGGCATCATGTCAAAGACAACTGGTCCATGGTCAAGAGCATGTGCCCTATTTTGGCCTGGTAGAGTCCCTGGCAATATCATCAGCTGCCATTCCTGCTGTTTTTGATGAGGAGAATTCAGGTAGTGGTCTATCACCTGTGCCAAAGTTTAGCCACAGTGATCTGGTTCAAATGCAAAGAGATGATCCTATCATCAGCCAAGTCATTCACCAAAAGGCAATCAAAGACCACCCACCTGCAGATTTCGAAGCTGATTCCCCACCTCTTCAAATACTTTTCAGGGAGTGGAAGCGACTGGAGCTTCAAGATGATTTGCTCTATCGTAGACGCATTTGTAAAGAGAAACCTGAGCTCCAGCTTGTACTTCCTGAGATCCTCAGACCCGTGGTACTCAGCAGTCTCCATGATGAGATGGGTCATTTAGGTATTGAGCGTACGCTTGACTTGGTGAGGCATCGATTTTATTGGCCAAGGATGGCGGCAGATGTAGAAAGGAAGGTAAAAACGTGTGAGATGTGTCCGCCGTAAGGCTCAGCCAGAGAAGGCTGCCCCTCTCGTAAACATTCAGACCAGTGGTCCAATGGAATTGGTCTGCATGGATTTTCTCTCAATAGAACCTGATAGTCGAAACACCAAAGACATACTTGTCATAACAGATCATTTTCCAAAATACACAGTTGCTATTCCAACCAGAAACCAAAAAGCAAGTACTGTGGCAAAAACTCTGTGGGAACATTTCTTGGTTCATTATGGATTCCCAGAGAAACTCCATAGTGACCAGGGAAGAGATTTTGAATCCCACATGATAAAAGAATTGTGCTCAGAACTAGCCCTTACCACCCCAGAGGAAATCCTGTGGAGAGATATAACAGAACCCTCCTTAGTATGCTGGGAACCTTGAAAGACAAAGAGAAGACATGTTGGCGTGAGTATGTGAAACCACTCACACATGCCTATAATTGCACAAAAAATGATGTTACGGGTTTTTCCCCATATGAGCTGATGTTCGGCAGACAGCCAAGGTTACCTATAGACATAGCCTTTGGACTTCCAGTGACAGACAAACAGCATCAATGACATTCACAATATGTTAGGAGTTTGAAGAGCCACCTTGAAGAAAGTTACCAAATTGCAATTGAAAACGCATGCAAAGTGGCTGAAAAGAACAAGAGGAGATTTGACAAGACTGTTCGTGAATCAACCTTGCACGTAGGTGACCGGGTCTTAGTGCGTAATCTCTGCCTGAGAAACAAGCACAAGCTTGCAGATCGCTGGGAGTCTACTGTCTATGTCATCACCAAGCGCATGGGGGATTTACCAGTTTACTCTCTGAAACCTGAGAAAGGGAATGGGACAGTGCGAACACTCCACAGGGACCTTCTACTCCCATGTGGTTTCCTTCCAGAAGGTGAAAAAGGAAGTTCTGAGCCTGTCATTAAGCCTCACAGACCACGAACAAGAAATTGCCCAGCTCAAGCAGAGAATTCCAATTCTGATGATGATGATGATGAGTATTACTCATACAACATCCACCCATCATGAGAGAGAGACAGTCTTTTGAGATCCATGATGTGATAAAAGTTAACTCTGGTTGCCAGAATTCAGGGCCAGTACCTCAAACAATTGGTCCAGATCTACAATCATTGGGATCCAACTTACCTCAACATTCCCTGACTGAAAGTTTACCAAAATCTTCTTCTGAGACTTTCTGTGATAAGTCAGATAAACAGCAAAACCCACCTGGAAAAGAAAAAGAATCAGACTTACCTGTTCCAAGTTCACCTGTGAAAAAGAAAAAGTCAGTCTTACCTGCTTCAGGCTTACCTGAAAGAGAGAAAGTGTCATGTTTACCTGATGTGGAATCTGAAAGCCTAGCCAATTTGGATGATCTAAACTTACATGAAGCGGAATCTTCTTTTCTCAGACACGATTCCTAGAGAAGAAACAAGGCATGTAATTGAAGAGCAGTCAGAAATCCAACAGACTGATGTTAAAGCAGGAATGAACCAACCAGTGCGGAAATCCATCCAGCATCGTGAACCTCCTCGGAGACTTGATTATCCCAAATTAGGAAATCCCTTGATTACAGTAGTTAAATCCTTATTACAAGGTCTAAACACTGCTCTTCTTGAATCATTAGAAGGTAGTAGTGATGATCCCTGGTTGTCCACCCTGCCTAAAATGAATGTGCCTATTACTGAGCAGCCTTGTTCCATGCAACGAGACGTGCATGATCTTTAGAGGGGGAGGGTGTAACCCCATAGAAAAATGGGTTAATAAATATTCAAATAAATAACATCTAAATGTTTCATGCGCAACTTGAAATACTTCTCTTTAAAAAATCTGAAATATACATATTAAAAAAGATTGTTATCCAGAGAGAAAAAATAAGCTCATGATTTATGTATTATTTTTCTGTAATTAAAAAATTGCACCGATATCCAGTAATATAAAACCATTTCATTGGAGTTGAAGCTCATTGGTTAACCCAGACAGAGCTAGCATCCTATTGGAGCAGTAAGGCTTGATCCCGCCTTTCTTCTAGAAGTAAGTGGAAAACTAGAGGAGAAACAGCCAGAACAAAATGGTGGTGTGGAGCTTAGGAGATAGTTGGATAGCTGGGGAAAAAATACAGCCTAAACCCTAAATTATATGGTGTTCATGGTGCTTTCCAGCAGCAGAGGTCCAAAACTGATAATTGTGAGGATTATTTGATCCTTTTCTGTTTAATTTGGCTAGGTTTTTGAGAGACCCTGAAAGTACCTGGATCCTGGATTCTCTCCCTTCTGGGGAGATGGCGAGCCACCCAAATTCAGTTCCTGACCCAAGTGCCACACCTTTGAGGAAGACAAGCTGTTGATTTCACTGTTGCAAACGCTGATGTTTGTGGTAGGAACGGATTCACCTACAACATACTTTTTTTTCATCTTTTCCTGGATTTCATCAGAGGGGTAGGACCTTGCCTTAATGCCCATTCTCCATTTCTTTTATTTGTTACTTTGAAGGTGCACCCAACAATGGACATTGACATTTACTAGACATTTTCTATATACTTTGAATGCCGGCTTACTTGTTATTTGTTGTTGTTTAATTTAAATACATTTCAATCTCATACCATATCTGTGGCTCTTGTAACTCATTGTGTCCATTTATTTCAACTCCTCTATCCGAACCTAGACTCTGGTCCACCCTAGCTCACTTAAGTGATCCCGTCAACTAGCAAATTGGGCTACAAAACAGACTATTTAACCTTACTTACGGCTATATACAACACAGCTAACCACTTACCCAGCATTCCAACAGACTATTTAACCTTATTTACAGTTACATGCAACACAGCTAACCACTAACCCAGCATTCCAACAGACTATTTAACCTTATTTACAGCTATTTACAGCACAGCTAACCACTAGCCTAGCATTCCTCAGCCTATTTAACTTAATTTACAGCACAGCTAACCACTAACCCAGCATTCCAACAGACTATTTAACCTTATTTACAGCTATTTACAACACAGCTAACCACTAGCCTAGCATTCCTCAGCCTATTTAACCTAATTTACAGCACAGCTAACCACTAACCCAGCATTCCAACAGACTATTTAACCTTGTTTACAGTTACATACAACACAGCTAACCACTAACCCAGCATTCCAACAGACTATTTAACCTTATTTACAGTTACATGCAACACAGCTAACCACTAACCCAGCATTCCAACAGACTATTTAACCTTATTTACAGCTATTTACAGCACAGCTAACCACTAGCCTAGCATTCCTCAGCCTATTTAACTTAATTTACAGCACAGCTAACCACTAACCCAGCATTACAACAGACTATTTAACCTTATTTACAGCTATTTACAGCACAGCTAACCACTAGCCTAGCATTCCTCAGCCTATTTAACCTAATTTACAGCACAGCTAACCACTAAACAGTGATGTCAGTAACGCGTTACTTAGTCTAATCTGACCCTTTTTTTCAGTAACGAGTAATCTAACGCGTTACTATTTCCAATCCAGTAATCAGATTAAAGTCACTTATTTAAGTCACTGTGCGTTACTCTCTCTCTCTCTCCACCTCATCTCCTCCACACACACACACCGCTCCCTTACCCATTCCCCCTCCGCTCTTCCCCAATCACACGCGTCTCGCTTTCTCCTCTGTCTCTCTCTCTCTCTCTCGCGCTCGGCGTGTCTTTAGTTTCCGCCCGTTTTCGTTTTTCGCCGGTTCTCGGCGCCCTATCTCTTTATTAAAGCATTTTTTTTTGCGGTCTGCCACAAATTTGATTGGCAGAGGAGAGCATTTAAAGATTTTACACCACACGTGATTGGAAGTTCACTGCGCGTATACCGTAAAGACAAGAAAAGTTCCGGTGCTTTAAATGAACGCTGTCAGAATTAAATCCTTCTCAGTAGTTGGGTCCGGTATGGGTCCATATTGGACAACGTCTGGGTCCGGACCCGGACCGCAGTCTGCAAATATGTGATCCCTGGTCTAGACCATATACACAGTTCTGTTTTATAAAACCACTCCTTGCTGCCCTGCAGAGAACAAGTTCAATGTTCAGTTTTACAGTGTTAAATATGTCAGGTCAAGAAAGACTTTCTTTATTTTATATATTTTTTTATAAAAACAAGTATTTATGTTTAGTAAAATCAAGAATGACCATATTTTATTTTTTATAAAAAAAAAATATTTATGATAATTTTTTTTTTTATATAAAAAAAACGTATTTTTTTAGGAAATAGTTCAACTTAATAGAGATAAATTGTTGCTGTTAAAAATGCATTTTCCAATAAAGGGAGTATTGGCAAAACTGGTTATAATGTTTATGTTAAGGCGGCGGGAGGTGGTGTCTGCAGCTGCTGAAAATAACTAATAAAGTAACTTGTAAAGTAACTTAGTTACTTTTAAAACCAAGTAATCCATAAAGTAACTAAGTTACTTTTTAAAGGAGTAATCAGTAATCGGATTACTTTTTCAAAGTAACTATACCATCACTGCCACTAACCCAGCATTCCAACAGACTATTTAACCTTATTTACAACTATGTACAGCAACCACTAACCCAGTGCTCCAAGAACGGGTGTCACACCGGATGAACCTACGCTTTACTGTAGCTTTAGAACCAATCCATTTTTCTCAGTCAGGATGTTCTGCTCTTGGTTTCCCTTCTACTTAATATTAGGAGCAGATGTATGAACGTTTGGGTGGATGTTTTAAACCCTCTAACTGACTGAGTATGTTAAATTATTTACTCTGCACATTTATTATCACTGTGGATGTAATCTATTTCAATTGACCACTGATGCACCGAAAGATCTAACATAACAAACCTTCTTGTTTTTGAACAAAATAGGCAACTAGTACCAAATTTAACCAAACATTTTGACCAGCAAGACCTAGAGCCAATTAGCTTACCAGCATGTTTTTGTCTGGATTACCAACTTTACAACCACCCTGACCATCGAAGACCAGCTACAAGCACAGTTTAGTCTTGAACCTGATTTTTATCTAGGACACTGAATTGAATTGTTTTTAATTTGTTGAATGTTATTTACAGTCGTAAACTTTATTTAAAGAAATTACACTTTAACTAACCATTAATTTAAACAGCTGTTTACCATCATGGTTCTCAGTGTAGTTCCTCACCTTCAACCAGATTGTGGTTGATTGTGTTTGTTTTTAATGCTTTGAGCTTGTGTTACGGGCCTGCATCTTTCTATAATCTGGAGTATAGTGTTTAATATCAACAAGTCATTATTCAAACACACATACACCATGCTCTCCAGGAAATTCCGACCTACACCAGTACGAGAAGGAATTAATACAGGGAACAGGGAAGTTCCACACACTGCGGTACTGAAGTAGTGACTGATTGGTATTATTATTATTATCAACTACAAAGTCAGTGAGGAAAACATTTCCTACACCACCTACAACCACTTAGACACAGGGCAGGGTGGGTTTACATATTCATGCTGTTGGTGAAAGATTCAGCTGTACAGTGTTGTTAACCCTGTGTTCACTGCAGCCTTCTGTTCTTGGCTGAGAGCACTAGCATGTGACATGGTCATCTGCTGTTGAAGCTCATTCACCTTAATATTTAAAGGGTTGGACATGCTGAGAGGCTTTTCTGCTCATTACAATTATACAGAGTAGTTGTCTTCAGAGTTATAGAAGCCTTTCTATTAGTTTACAACCAGTCAGTCCATTCTTTATTAAACTCTCACCAAAAATTGCAGAATTGCATTTCTCCTGCAGAACTTCTGCTTACTGGATATAAACCTGAGAGAGCACTGTGCTAAAAATCCCAGGGGATCAGTTCTACAGTTTATTAAATAGGCCCGTCTGATTCCAACTAAAACTGTGTTAAATATCACAAAAAGTAATCCTTAACCTGCAGTATTTACATTTGTTCATAACATAATAGAATTCAAACATATTCATAACTTCCTAAGAACAATTTTCAGGTTCAGTCCCACCTAAAAATGATAGGTGCTGTCAAATTTAAATAACATATTTACAAGTCCAATGATTCATGAAAATTTATATTGATATTTTAGGAAAAAAAAATTATTTCTTATTGGACACAATAAACCACCTATGCCAGTTGGCATTAAAGTGTTATGGAGTGAATACTTCAAAGCTTAAAGTTTTTTGGCACCAAGAAACAAACTACATAAAGCAAACCTGGAACTCTGTACACAATAACACAGATGAACATCTAGACATGACTTCACAGGACAGCATGAACCAAAAAGCGCGACACAGAACAAAGGAGCACATGGGGTATTTATACACAGGCACACACTAGGGACGCCTGTGGAGGTAATGAGGGGGGCGGAGTTACAAATGAGACAGGAGGGGTTACAGATGACAAGGCGGGGCTAAGGCAGAGACAGGACCAAAACACAGTAGCACATGGCTGGGAAACATGACAGGTAAACAAAACAAGAGAACAGAGGACAGGAGCAGGAAGGAACCAAAAAAGGAAAGACACAGGACAGACACAGGCTAAGGTGTAACAAAAATAGAATAGCACAGAATAAAAAAACAGCAACAAAACAATAAAAGGCAGCATAATATGAAACAAATAAGACACTATATTATGATCAGGTTTATTTAGTAATTAAAATCTTTGAGGGTTCATTGCATACAAGTGAACCTATAAATAAGCGTAATGTAAGCAAATTTATTTGTGATAAAACCAAATTGAACCAGTAAAATTAAGACAAATTAAAATAATAAAACAAGTAAAATGAAACATTGGTGGACTAGTGCAAGATGCACTGTAACGCTCATTGCTGTCTTAGGAGTTTAGGAATATACCTATGCTGCTCAAGGTGTACTTTTCCCGTTGTTACGATTGGAAAGACACACTGATACACCCTAAACCAGACCTGGGCATTGTATGGCCCACGGGCCACATACGGCCCGCTGACTTTCTCTGACTGGCCCGCGTGAGACTGTTAGTAAATCAGAAGGGAAAAAAATCTGCAACTACGACACCTTACACTGTGATAGATGCACGAAATACAGCCTAAAGTCTTTTATTTTGAAGCCAACCTATTTGTTTTTGTGTTTTTTTTTTTTTTTTTCGCGTCAGCGCACGGTCAGCGCACTTCACTCAACTGTGATGGACAGGTTTAGAATAGCTCTTTGCTTGCGATATATCCACTAATGTTAAAAAAAGGAAGACTGACACTGAATGCAGAGTTTTTAACAAGACATGGACTTCTAAATATTTATTTACTGATGTCAAAGGTAAAACAGTGTGCTTAGTTTGTGAAGAAGAGATAGCTGTGTTGAAGGATTACAATTTAAACTGTCATTACAACAGTAAGCACACAGAGAACTACAAGAACTTGACTGACGTAGAGCGGGCATGCGCATCTAAAAACTTGCTAGCGAAACTGCAAGGCAGCAAGGATTTTTTACAAAGCTCCACACATCCAGGAATGCAGCCATCAGGACCAGCTTAGTAATATCTCACAAAATTGCAAGAAACAGTAAGCCATTCTCTGAAGGGGAGTTCGTCAAGGAATGCTTGGTGGAGCTCTTATTTGTCCTGAAAAAAGAAGCGTTTGCAAATGTGCCCATCTCCAGGTGAACCGTAACAAGATGGCTTGAGGAAATCGCGGGAAATTTGAAGGTTCAGCTGCAAAACAAAGCGGATAATTTAAACTTTTTTTCTTTGGCTTTGGACGAGAGCTGTGATGTCCACGATACAGCGCAGTTACTTATCTTTATACGTGGAATAACAAAAAACTTCGAGATGACGGAGGAGCTGGCAGCTATGCGGTCAATGAAAGGAACTACGACCTGGAGTGGTTTGTTCACAGAGGTAAATGCATCCATGGAGAAGCTAGGACTAAAATGGAACTTGTTGTTGATGTTGTAAATAAGATGGCTCAGCATTGGCAAGGTGCTGAAAAGAGTACGGGACTTGAAAACACAGATTTAGGAGTTTTGTGAAAAGAAAGGCAAAGACATCCCAGAGCTCACAGATACAGGCTGGATAGCAGATCTGGCTTTTGGTGTAGATGTGACTGCACTAATAAATGAACTAAATACCAAACTGCAGGGCAAGGGCCTCTTTGCACACGAAATGTACAGCTTGGTGACTGCTTTCATGAGAAAGCTGAAGTTTCTTTCAAGCCATTTGGAGGGCAATGTTCTCACTCACATGCCAACACTAAAAGAAGTCACACCATCTGCTGATCTCCTCCACAGGTATTCATCCATGTTAGAGGCACTGCATTGTGAGTTTTTAAGAAGATTTCAAGACTTTAAATCAGTTGAGAGTGAAATGCAAATGATTTCTTCTCCTTTTACATGCAGCATTGATAATGCACCCAGTGATGTTCAGGTTGAACTCATTGATCTGCAGTCTGACAGTTTAAGTCAGTGTCACTGCCGAAATTTTATTCTTCTTTCAAAGAGAAAAACTTTCCAAACATAAGAAGGCATACTCAGAGGATGTTGGTTCTCTTCGGATCTACCTACATATGTGAACAAACATTCTCAGGGATGAAGTTCAACAAATCCAGGTGCAGATCCTCTGACCTGTGACCCCTTGGGAAAATTAATTGCCCACCCCTGTCCTAAACCAACCTACGTGATCCATAAGACTTTTTAAAAATATTTTTTAATACTACTAAATTAAATACTTATTTGTTATTAGTTTTGAATAATACATATTTGCCTAATGATACTGATGTGGTATAAAGATGAGAAATCTGTGGTTCTGTTTTTGTTTTTCGTTCTTTACTTATTTATAGATTTTTTACCTCAAAAAAGAAAAAAAAACTGTATATTTACTTTTGAAAATACAGTTTGGCCAGTCACCAGCACTACTGTTAAACAGAGGTCATCGCCACATTAGTATGACAGATAGCTGGACAACTAAGACAAACTAAACTAAGTTAGCTAGCCATGTTAGCTATCCACCTTAAAGCATAGACTGTATATAAAGATGGACGCGGTGTCGCCGTTCCCATTCATTCAATGAAAATGAAGCCAAAATCTTCCGCCATTTTGGCGATTCAGAGACCAGAGTCTGCGCAGTAGAGTCCAGAGGAGGGAGAAAGGCTGTGGAGAGACGGCCTACTCATTTAAATAACCCCGCCCCTGAGTGCAGCCTTTTTACCATAACCACACCTTTTTTGAATAGAGCCGAATAAAGTTTTAAAAACCGAATTCTGTGGGAATATAAAAATTTGACAATATAAGCAGAGGTTACACTAGCTGTTGCATTTAAATAATGGAGGTAGAATTACAGCATATTAGAAAAAACGTGATTAAAAGTTGTCTGTTTTGCCATTGAAACCTATGGGGATGGGTGGAGTTACACAGCTTTCTGCAGCCGAACAGCAGGGGGCGCCCGACCTGTGGTGACTTCACTTTTGAGAGACGATGCTCTGTCCAGCTATATACAGTATATGCCTTAAAGTAATATAGTTAAATAATGCAAAAACTAATGTAATGCTGTAAACAACTTACTCTTACTCATTTGTAGCCAAATTAACTTATCCACCCTTTTAAATTACAGAAAATAAAAAAAAAAACAGAAAACTGCTTTAGATCTGCAATACATTTAGCCAATAATACGTTTAGTTAGCTTAGCTGGCTATCCAGTTAAAAAGCTAACATGATTACCTGAGCTGGCCTTAAAAACTCAGAAATTGCCCAATAATTTAATAACTACCTTAATAATTTAAAAACCAGCCAAAAGGGGCTTATTATTCTTCATTACTTTTGATATTTTATATTTTTCTGCTAACATTTCACATTAGTAAACAGCTGTGTCTCCGCTTTCTGAACGTTTTTGACTTCAGATTTGGGAAGCACTAGGCTTCTTGTTTCAGCTGCATATATGCTGATTGTAAATGGATGTATTTTAGAAGAATGTAAGTATATTAAAGAAGCTTTAAAGAAGACGTTTGTCTCAAGTTCTCTTGAGTCTCTGCACGGATCATCTTCATACTAGACAACATACGTCTGCTATGTTCTTGCTGGAGTGTGGGGGCGGGACGTGTGTAGGTGTGATGGATCACAGTATAAACCAATAGGTCTCACATACTGCTTTTGTGTTCTGTTTATCATTACAGCCCAATAATAAAGTGCCAAGTGTAGGTATGAGAGTTTGTTCAATCTGGTGCTGCTCTGCACTGTGTAAGGGTTTCCCTGCTTTAGCTCATGCCTGCACCTCTGAAACTGCTTGTTAATTAACTAATTGCTTTAGAAAATGGACAGTGATGCTCCTATAGTAGGGTTGGAATAAGACAATGAACCAATTCCGTTATAAATTAAGATGAATTACCATGGGTTGCAGTGTTTTTGCACAGGATGGCCTTTCAGAATAACTATTTGTGTTTGGACAATGTATTGTCCTATAAGATAATTAAGATAAATGCTATTATAGTAATTTTAAGACATCTTAACTTCACTGATGTAACAATAGCATAACAGACCCAAGGACAATGACATTTTATTAATATCTTTTATTGTAATAATTTAAAGTACGGAAGATGTATAATTTGTTTCTGTTGTTAATGTAGTGCTTATTATGCATTCTTATAAAACAGCAAAATAAAAAGTTTATTTATATATTGTATGTCATAAGTCAATATTGTAATTATTGTGAAAGGCAATAATTCGCAGGTTATCTTCGTACTTGTGAAATAGCTTCCTCCTGCAAAGAATCAGAGTAAACATGCTTTAATATGCTCTTAATATACTACTATTAATGTAACCTGTATATCAGCATTTTCATAATCTCAGTTATTCTTAATCTTAATCCTCATCTAAACATTTTATTTTTGCAGTTATATGGCAATCATCTTGCTTGATCGCAGACATCAAGACTTTAAACATCCCTGGCATCGCTGGAGAACCATCAATATCTACTACTTACTTAACAGCCCCAGATGTTTCCACTGATCATCTGTTCTCTGGCACAGACACAGCTATAACTCCTCAGACCAAAGATAAGACTGGATCCTTAAAGGTCATTAAGATTTCAACAGAGTCAACCATCACTACAGTTCCTAAAGCACACACTCAAATCACATTGCAGAGATCCGAACACATGGATACATCCACAGTCTCAGAGACACAGACAGACAATTCACTGATTACAGCTGCCCGCAGTGCATCATCTGCTACTGTACTAACCTCAACTTCAACTAACATTTCAATAGCTACAGATAAATACACGTCTTCAAATAGTAGAAATGAAAGTTTTGTCACATCAGCAGGACTCCAAACACATCAAGAGAATTCATCTCAAAATATTACATTAGAATTACCATTCACTTCTGAAACCTCTAGAACTTCTAGAACAGAATTTATACCCATCCTACAGAGTAACCACACATCATCACCTAACCCATACCAGGGTAACGCCAACACTTCAAAGAACATCAAAATTACAGCCAGTTCTTCAGGCGATGCTTCATTTACAATTTCAGAGGACATAACCGAGAACATCTCAGCATTATCAGCAATGTCAGCTTCAGACCTCAGTGCCAAGTCTTCCAGGCCAGCTCCACAAAATAACCTGATTAATCAGATAAATTTACAATCCAAACCACCAGCAATCACTAATAAAATAAACAATCCAACACCCTTTACAACAGCACGTCTTCAACAAGTAGACAAGTCTGCATACCAGCGAATGGAATCTGATCCTTCACCTGTTCCCACTACCTTAGACACATCTCTCGCAAGCCCACCTACAAATTCAGAAGCATCAATTTCCCAGGAAGGCAAAAACCCATATATTTCAACCACTGACTTCAATCCTGTTTCAATATTGGGACTCACAGCTCAACCAAAACTAATGTCCACAAAAAATGGCAACTCTGACTCAAAAGGCAATAGTTCTAACAAAAGCCCTGTCACATTAAATTCAATCATAGCATCATATCCACCAATAATAAACACAAATCTACCAGACATTGACCTTAAACCATCTATAGAATCAGTCAGTTACAACACTTTATTCACAGACAGCAAACCCACCATTCAAGATTTTGAGACAACCACAGAACCTGAAACATTGGCCCAATCAGTGCTGACCACAACTCTTGCAGCTTCTACCAGTGAAACAGATGATCCTACAATATATACAACCACAACCACAAATTCAACTGATTCTTCAGCTGGTACTGGAATCTATTCTACTGAAGTTCAGGTCACAGCTACATCCATATCTGGAGATGTTAAGACTTTCTCTACAATCACCTTGGACTCTTTATCCATCAACCAGAGTGAGGAATCCCAACAATTTACTGGTGCAACATCTTCTGAACCCAATCAGACAAGAAGTCAAACAGGGGAGACCATCAATACACTGGAGACCGCCCAAATGACAACACATTCAAGCTTATCAGGAGTAACCTCTAAAGGAAAATCCGAGCCTCTAACTGATAGTACCTCAGCATCTTCATCTAATTTATCAGTCGACTCTATTACAAGTTCTCTTACCAACAGTACTGCAAATACCAAAAGTGTTCAAGGTTCTCCAGACAAAAGGTCCGAACATTTTCAGTCAAATAAACCAGTCAACAACATCACACCATCCACAGCCAACAAACCCACCATTCAAGATTTTAAAACAACCACAGAACCTGAAACATTGGCCCAATCAATGTTGATCCCCACTTTTCCACCTTCTACAAGTAAAACAGATGATCCTACAATATCTACAAGCAGAGGACTAATTCACTCAAATTCAAGCATTTATAGAAACTCAAATGATTCTTCAGCTGGTACTGGAATATATTCTACTGAAGTTCAGGTCACAGCTACATCCATGTCTGAAGAATCTGGTACTCCAAATGTGTCGACTACTGAATCCAACAGTCCAGCAGCAACTGACTGGTTTACAACCAGGTCCCCTTTTCCACCAACAGAAGCAAATATATCACCCTTATCTTCAACTGTAACACCTACAGACACTTTACACTCCCATCCAACCATTACTTCCGATTCAGATTCAACACTAACAACAGTCCAGACATCCTCGCCTACACCCACAGAGTCACTGCCAACAACCATGGTTTCATCATCAAATCCATCAAATGGTGTCACTCTCCAAACCGCTGCATCCACAACTCCTAAAAGTGCTGAAACCACTAACCCTGAGCTACACACCATATCAAGTAAAGAAACATCTTCACTGGACCACACTACACTTCCTCTATCTCCAACAACTATTGATTCAAATGCAGAAACAACAAAATTAACAAGTGCAGAAGGCTCCATACATGAAAAAGCGTCAACTACAATAATGGAGGCAACATCTTCTGAACCCAACCAGACAAAAAGTCAAACAGGCGTGACCATCAATACACTGGAGACCACCCAAATGACAACACATTCAAGCCCATCAGGAGTAACCTCTAATGGAAAATCTGAACCTCTAACTGATAGTACCTCAGCATCTTCATCTAATTTATCAGTCGACTCCATTACAAGTTCTCCTACCAACAGTAATGCAAATACCCAAAGTGTCCAAAGTTCTCCATCCCTAAATTCTTCTGTAACCCAGACTCCATATGCAGACTCTGATAGCATCACTTCAAATACTGACCAGAGTCTTGATTCAGCAAGTATGACTTTCACAACCAAAACAGAACCTAAACCCACACCTGAACCTAAATCTTTCTCTACAATCACCTCAGACTCTTTAACCATGGACCAGAGTGAGGAATCCTCACAATTTTCTGGTGCAACATCTTCTGAACCCAACCAGACAAAAAGTCAAACAGGAATGACCATCAATACACTGGAGACCACCCAAATGACAACACATTCAAGCTTATCAGTAGTAACCTCTAAAGGAAAATCTGAACCTCTGTCTGATAGTACCTCAGCATCTCCATCCAATTTATCAGTCGACTCTATTACAAGTTCTCTTAACAACAGTACTGCAAATGCCCAAAGTGTTCAAAGTTCTCCAGCCCTAAATCCTTCTGTAACCCAGACTCCAAATGCAGACTCTGATAGCGTCACTTCAAATACTGACCAAAGTCTTGATTCATCAAGTATGACTTTCACAACTAAAACATCACCTAAACCCACAGGCTCTAGCAGGTCCGAACATTTTCAGTCAAATAAACCAGTCAACAACATCACACCATCCACAGCCAACAAACCCACCATTCAAGATTTTAAAACAACCACAGAACCTGAAACATTGGCCCAATCAATGTTGATCCCCACTTTTCCACCTTCTACAAGTAAAACAGATGATCCTACAATATCTACAAGCAGAGGACTAATTCACTCAAATTCAAGCAATTATAGAAACTCAAATGATTCTTCAGCTGGTACTGGAATATATTCTACTGAAGTTCAGGTCACAGCTACATCCATGTCTGAAGAATCTGGTACTCCAAATGTGTCGACTACTGAATCCAACAGCCCAGCAGCATCTGACTGGTTTACAACCAGGTCCCCTTTTCCACCAACAGAAGCAAATATATCACCCTTATCTTCAACTGTAACACCTACAGACACTTTACACTCCCATCCAACCATTACTTCCGATTCAGATTCAACACTAACAACAGTCCAGACATCCTCGCCTACACCCACAGAGTCACTGCCAACAACCATGGTTTCATCATCAAATCCATCAAATGGTGTCACTCTCCAAACCGCTGCATCCACAACTCCTAAAAGTGCTGAAACCACTAACCCTGAGCTACACACCATATTAAGTAAAGAAACGTCTTCACTGGACCACACTACACTTCCTCTATCTCCAACAACTATTGATACAAATGCAGAAACATCAAAATTAACAAGTGCAGAAGGCTCCATACATGAAAAAGCATCAACTACATTAATGGAGGCAACATCTTCTGAACCCAACCAGACAAAAAGTCAAAGCAGCGTGGCCATTAATACACTGGAGACCAATCAATTGACAACACATTTAAGCTTATCAGGAGTAACCTCTAATGGAAAATCTGAACCTCTAACTGATAGTACCTTAGTATCATCATTTAATTTATCAGTCGACTCTATTACAAGTTCTCCTACTATCAGTACTGCAAATGCCCAAAGTGTCCAAAGTTCTTCAGTCCTAAATCCTTCTGTAACCCACACTTTAAATGCAGTCTCTGATAACATCACTTTAAATACTGACCAGATTCTTGATTCATCAAGTATGACCTTCACGACTAAGACAGAACCTAAACCCACAGGATCTAGCAGCTCTGAACATTTTCAATCAAATGCAGGCAATTTCCTCACGTCACAATCAATCAAATCGTCTCAAACAACTTTTATGTCGACTGACTCCAGCAAAGAACTGCCAAACATTCCAACTGAAACATCTATAGAATCACCAGTCAACAACAATACATCATCCACAGCCAACAAACACACAATTCAAGATTTTGAGACAACCACAGAACTTATAACATTGGATCAATCAATTTTGATCACTACTTTTACACCTTCTACAAGTGAAACAGATGATCCTACAATATCTACAAGCACAAGTCTAATTACATCAGATTCAAGCATTTATAGAAACTCAGCTGATTCTTCAGCTGGTACTGGAATCTATTCTACTGAAGTTCAGGTCACAGCTACATCCATGTCTGGAGATGTTAGGTCTTTCTCTACAATCACCTCGGACTCTTTATCCATCAACCAGAGTGAGGAATTCCCACAATTTACTGGTGCAACATCTTCTGAACCCAACCAGACAAAAAGTCAAACAGGCGTGACCATCAATACACTGGAGACCACCCAAATGACAACACATTCAAGCCCATCAGGAGTAACCTCTAATGGAAAATCTGAACCTCTAACTGATAGTACCTTAGTATCATCATTTAATTTATCAGTCAACTCTATTACAAGTTCTCCTACTATCAGTACTGCAAATGCCCAAAGTGTCCAAAGTTCTTCAGTCCTAAATCCTTCTGTAACCCACACTTTAAATGCAGTCTCTGATAACATCACTTTAAATACTGACCAGATTCTTGATTCATCAAGTATGACCTTCACGACCAAAACAGAACCTAAACCCACACCTGAACCTAAATCTTTCTCTACAATCACCTCAGACTCTTTAACCATGAACCAGAGTGAGGAATCCTCACAATTTTCTGGTGCAACATCTTCTGAACCCAACCAGACAAAAAGTCAAACAGGAATGACCATTAATACACTGGAGACCACCCAAATGACAACACATTCAAGCTTATCAGTAGTAACCTCTAAAGGAAAATCGGAACCTCTGTCTGATAGTACCTCAGCATCTCCATCCAATTTATCAGTCGACTCTATTACAAGTTCTCCTACCCACAGTAATGCAAGTACCCAAAGTGTCCAAAGTTCTCCAGCCCTAAATCCTTCTGTAACCCAGACGCCATATGCAGACTCTGATAGCGTCACTTCAAATACTGACCAAGGTCTTGATTCATCAAGCATGACTTTCACAACTAAAACATCACCTAAACCCACAGGCTCTAGCAGGTCCGAACATTTTCAGTCAAATAAACCAGTCAACAACATCACACCATCCACAGCCAACAAACCCACCAATCAAGATTTTAAAACAACCACAGAACCTGAAACATTGGCCCAATCAATGTTGATCCCCACTTTTCCACCTTCTACAAGTAAAACAGATGATCCTACAATATCTACAAGCAGAGGACTAATTCACTCAAATTCAAGCATTTATAGAAACTCAAATGATTCTTCAGCTGGTACTGGAATATATTCTACTGAAGTTCAGGTCACAGCTACATCCATGTCTGAAGAATCTGGTACTCCAAGTGTGTCGACTACTGAATCCAACAGCCCAGCAGCATCTGACTGGTTTACAACCAGGTCCCCTTTTCCACCAACAGAAGCAAATATATCACCCTTATCTTCAACTGTAACACCTACAGACACTTTACACTCCCATCCAACCATTACTTCCGATTCAGATTCAACACTAACAACAGTCCAGACATCCTCGCCTACACCCACAGAGTCACTGCCAACAACCATGGTTTCATCATCAAATCCATCAAATGGTGTCACTCTCCAAACCGCTGCATCCACAACTCCTAAAAGTGCTGAAACCACTAACCCTGAGCTACACACCATATTAAGTAAAGAAACGTCTTCACTGGACCACACTACACTTCCTCTATCTCCAACAACTATTGATACAAATGCAGAAACATCAAAATTAACAAGTGCAGAAGGCTCCATACATGAAAAAGCATCAACTACATTAATGGAGGCAACATCTTCTGAACCCAACCAGACAAAAAGTCAAAGCAGCGTGGCCATTAATACACTGGAGACCAATCAATTGACAACACATTTAAGCTTATCAGGAGTAACCTCTAATGGAAAATCTGAACCTCTAACTGATAGTACCTTAGTATCATCATTTAATTTATCAGTCGACTCTATTACAAGTTCTCCTACTATCAGTACTGCAAATGCCCAAAGTGTCCAAAGTTCTTCAGTCCTAAATCCTTCTGTAACCCACACTTTAAATGCAGTCTCTGATAACATCACTTTAAATACTGACCAGATTCTTGATTCATCAAGTATGACCTTCACGACCAAGACAGAACCTAAACCCACAGGATCTAGCAGCTCTGAACATTTTCAATCAAATACAGGCAATTTCCTCACGTCACAATCAATCAAATCGTCTCAAACAACTTTTATGTCGACTGACTCCAGCAAAGAACTGCCAAACATTCCAACTGAAACATCTATAGAATCACCAGTCAACAACAATACATCATCCACAGCCAACAAACACACAATTCAAGATTTTGAGACAACCACAGAACTTATAACATTGGATCAATCAATTTTGATCACTACTTTTACACCTTCTACAAGCGAAACAGATGATCCTACAATATCTACAAGCACAAGTCTAATTACATCAGATTCAAGCATTTATAGAAACTCAGCTGATTCTTCAGCTGGTACTGGAATCTATTCTACTGAAGTTCAGGTCACAGCTACATCCATGTCTGGAGATGTTAGGTCTTTCTCTACAATCACCTCGGACTCTTTATCCATCAACCAGAGTGAGGAATTCCCACAATTTACTGGTGCAACATCTTCTGAACCCAACCAGACAAAAAGTCAAACAGGCGTGACCATCAATACACTGGAGACCACCCAAATGACAACACATTCAAGCCCATCAGGAGTAACCTCTAATGGAAAATCTGAACCTCTAACTGATACTACCTCAGCATCTTCATCTAATTTATCAGTCGACTCTATTACAAGTTCTCCTACCAACAGTAATGCAAATACCCAAAGTGTCCAAAGTTCTCCATCCCTAAATTCTTCTGTAACCCAGACTCCATATGCAGACTCTGATAGCATCACTTCAAATACTGACCAGAGTCTTGATTCAGCAAGTATGACTTTCACGACCAAAGCAGAACCTAAACCCACACCTGAACCTAAATCTTTCTCTACAATCACCTCAGTCTCTTTAACCATCAACCAGAGTGAGGAATCCTCACAATTTTCTGGTGCAACATCTTCTGAACCCAACCAGACAAAAAGTCAAACAGGAATGACCATCAATACACTGGAGACCACCCAAATGACAACACATTCAAGCTTATCAGTAGTAACCTCTAAAGGAAAATCTGAACCTCTGTCTGATAGTACCTCAGCATCTCCATCCAATTTATCAGTCGACTCTATTACAAGTTCTCCTACCCACAGTAATGCAAGTACCCAAAGTGTCCAAAGTTCTCCAGCCCTAAATCCTTCTGTAACCCAGACTCCATATGCAGACTCTGATAGCGTCACTTCAAATACTGACCAAAGTCTTGATTCATCAAGCATGACTTTCACAACTAAAACATCACCTAAACCCACAGGCTCTAGCAGGTCTGAACATTTTCAGTCAAATAAACCAGTCAACAACATCACACCATCCACAGCCAACAAACCCACCATTCAAGATTTTAAAACAACCACAGAACCTGAAACATTGGCCCAATCAATGTTGATCCCCACTTTTCCACCTTCTACAAGTAAAACAGATGATCCTACAATATCTACAAGCAGAGGACTAATTCACTCAAATTCAAGCAATTATAGAAACTCAAATGATTCTTCAGCTGGTACTGGAATATATTCTACTGAAGTTCAGGTCACAGCTACATCCATGTCTGAAGAATCTGGTACTCCAAATGTGTCGACTACTGAATCCAACAGCCCAGCAGCATCTGACTGGTTTACAACCAGGTCCCCTTTTCCACCAACAGAAGCAAATATATCACCCTTATCTTCAACTGTAACACCTACAGACACTTTACACTCCCATCCAACCATTACTTCCGATTCAGATTCAACACTAACAACAGTCCAGACATCCTCGCCTACACCCACAGAGTCACTGCCAACAACCATGGTTTCATCATCAAATCCATCAAATGGTGTCACTCTCCAAACCGCTGCATCCACAACTCCTAAAAGTGCTGAAACCACTAACCCTGAGCTACACACCATATTAAGTAAAGAAACGTCTTCACTGGACCACACTACACTTCCTCTATCTCCAACAACTATTGATACAAATGCAGAAACATCAAAATTAACAAGTGCAGAGGGCTCCATACATGAAAAAGCATCAACTACATTAATGGAGGCAACATCTTCTGAACCCAACCAGACAAAAAGTCAAAGCAGCGTGGCCATTAATACACTGGAGACCAATCAATTGACAACACATTTAAGCTTATCAGGAGTAACCTCTAATGGAAAATCTGAACCTCTAACTGATAGTACCTTAGTATCATCATTTAATTTATCAGTCGACTCTATTACAAGTTCTCCTACTATCAGTACTGCAAATGCCCAAAGTGTCCAAAGTTCTTCAGTCCTAAATTCTTCTGTAACCCACACTTTAAATGCAGTCTCTGATAACATCACTTTAAATACTGACCAGATTCTTGATTCATCAAGTATGACCTTCACGACCAAAACAGAACCTAAACCCACAGGATCTAGCAGCTCTGAACATTTTCAATCAAATGCAGGCAATTTCCTCACGTCACAATCAATCAAATCGTCTCAAACAACTTTTATGTCGACTGACTCCAGCAAAGAACTGCCAAACATTCCAACTGAAACATCTATAGAATCACCAGTCAACAACAATACATCATCCACAGCCAACAAACCCACCATTCAAGATTTTGAGACAACCACAGAACTTATAACATTGGATCAATCAATTTTGATCACTACTTTTACACCTTCTACAAGTGAAACAGATGATCCTACAATATCTACAAGCACAAGTCTAATTACATCAGATTCAAGCATTTATAGAAACTCAGCTGATTCTTCAGCTGGTACTGGAATCTATTCTACTGAAGTTCAGGTCACAGCTACATCCATGTCTGGAGATGTTAGGTCTTTCTCTACAATCACCTCAGACTCTTTATCCATCAACCAGAGTGAGGAATTCCCACAATTTACTGGTGCAACATCTTCTGAACCCAACCAGACAAAAAGTCAAACAGGAATGACCATCAATACACTGGAGACCACCCAAATGACAACACATTCAAGCTTATCAGTAGTAACCTCTAAAGGAAAATCGGAACCTCTGTCTGATAGTACCTCAGCATCTCCATCCAATTTATCAGTCGACTCTATTACAAGTTCTCCTACCAACAGTAATGCAAATACCAAAAGTGTCCAAAGTTCTCCAGCCCTAAATCCTTCTGTAACCCAGACTCCAAATGCCGACTCTGATAGCATCACTTCAAATACTGACCAAAGTCTTGAGTCATCAAGTATGACTTTCACGACTAAAACATCACCTAAACCCACAGGTTCTAGCAGCTCTGCACATTTTCAATCAAATAAACCAGTCAACAACATCACACCATCCACAGCCAACAAACCCACCATTCAAGATTTCGAGACAACCACAAAACCTGATACTTTGGCCCAATCAATGTTGATCCCCACTGTTCCACCTTCTACAAGTGAAACTAATGATCCTACAATATCTACAAGCAGAAGACTAATTCACTCAAATTCAAGCATTAATAGAAACTCAAATGATTCTTCAGCTGGTACTGGAATATATTCTACTGGAGTTCAGGTCACAGCTACATCCATGTCTGAAGAATCTGGTACTCCAAATGTGTCGACTACTGAATCCAACAGCCCAGCAGCAACTGACTGGGTTACAACCAGGTCCCCTTTTCCACCAACAGAAGTAAATATATTACCCTTATCTTCAACTGTAACACCTACAGACACTTTACACTCCCATCCAACCATTACTTCCGATTTAGATTCAACACTAACAACAGTCCAGACATCCTCGCCTACACCCACAGAGTCACTGCCAACAACCATGGTTTCATCATCAAATCCATCAAATGGTGTCACTCTCCAAACCCCTGCATCCACAAGTCCTAAAATTGCTGTAACCACTAACCCTGACCTACACATCATATCAAGTAAAGAAACAGCTTCCCTGGACCACACTACACTTCCTCTATCTCCAACCACTATTGATTCAAATGCAGAAACAACAAAATTAACAAGTGCAGAAGGCTCCATACATGAAAAAGCGTCAACTACATTAATGGAGGCAACATCTTCTGAACCCAACCAGACAAAAAGTCAAACAGGCGTGACCATCAATACACTGGAGACCACCCAAATGACAACACATTCAAGCCCATCAGGAGTAACCTCTAATGGAAAATCTGAACCTCTAACTGATAGTACCTCAGCATCTTCATCTAATTTATCAGTCGACTCCGTTACAAGTTCTCCTACCAACAGTAGTGCAAATACCCAAAGTGTCCAAAGTTCTCCATCCCTAAATTCTTCTGTAACCCAGACTCCATATGCAGACTCTGATAGCATCACTTCAAATACTGACCAGAGTCTTGATTCAGCAAGTATGACTTTCACGACCAAAACAGAACCTAAACCCACACCTGAACCTAAATCTTTCTCTACAATCACCTCAGACTCTTTAACCATGAACCAGAGTGAGGAATCCTCACAATTTTCTGGTGCAACATCTTCTGAACCCAACCAGACAAAAAGTCAAACAGGAATGACCATTAATACACTGGAGACCACCCAAATGACAACACATTCAAGCTTATCAGTAGTAACCTCTAAAGGAAAATCGGAACCTCTGTCTGATAGTACCTCAGCATCTCCATCCAATTTATCAGTCGACTCTATTACAAGTTCTCCTACCCACAGTAATGCAAGTACCCAAAGTGTCCAAAGTTCTCCAGCCCTAAATCCTTCTGTAACCCAGACGCCATATGCAGACTCTGATAGCGTCACTTCAAATACTGACCAAAGTCTTGATTCATCAAGCATGACTTTCACAACTAAAACATCACCTAAACCCACAGGCTCTAGCAGGTCCGAACATTTTCAGTCAAATAAACCAGTCAACAACATCACACCATCCACAGCCAACAAACCCATCATTCAAGATTTTAAAACAACCACAGAACCTGAAACATTGGCCCAATCAATGTTGATCCCCACTTTTCCACCTTCTACAAGTAAAACAGATGATCCTACAATATCTACAAGCAGAGGACTAATTCACTCAAATTCAAGCATTTATAGAAACTCAAATGATTCTTCAGCTGGTACTGGAATATATTCTACTGAAGTTCAGGTCACAGCTACATCCATTTCTGAAGAATCTGGTACTCCAAATGTGTCGACTACTGAATCCAACAGTCCAGCAGCAACTGACTGGTTTACAACCAGGTCCCCTTTTCCACCAACAGAAGCAAATATATCACCCTTATCTTCAACTGTAACACCTACAGACACTTTACACTCCCATCCAACCATTACTTCCGATTCAGATTCAACACTAACAACAGTCCAGACATCCTCGCCTACACCCACAGAGTCACTGCCAACAACCATGGTTTCATCATCAAATCCATCAAATGGTGTCACTCTCCAAACCCCTGCATCCACAACTCCTAAAAGTGCTGAAACCACTAACCCTGAGCTACACACCATATCAAGTAAAGAAACATCTTCACTGGACCACACTACACTTCCTCTATCTCCAACAACTATTGATTCAAATGCAGAAACAACAAAATTAACAAGTGCAGAAGGCTCCATACATGAAAAAGCGTCAACTACAATAATGGAGGCAACATCTTCTGAACCCAACCAGACAAAAAGTCAAACAGGCGTGACCATCAATACACTGGAGACCACCCAAATGACAACACATTCAAGCCCATCAGGAGTAACCTCTAATGGAAAATCTGAACCTCTAACTGATAGTACCTCAGCATCTTCATCTAATTTATCAGTCGACTCTATTACAAGTTCTCCTACCAACAGTAATGCAAATACCCAAAGTGTCCAAAGTTCTCCATCCCTAAATTCCTCTGTAACCCAGACTCCATATGCAGACTCTGATAGCATCACTTCAAATACTGACCAGAGTCTTGATTCAGCAAGTATGACTTTCACGACCAAAGCAGAACCTAAACCCACACCTGAACCTAAATCTTTCTCTACAATCACCTCAGTCTCTTTAACCATCAACCAGAGTGAGGAATCCTCACAATTTTCTGGTGCAACATCTTCTGAACCCAACCAGACAAAAAGTCAAACAGGAATGACCATCAATACACTGGAGACCACCCAAATGACAACACATTCAAGCTTATCAGTAGTAACCTCTAAAGGAAAATCTGAACCTCTGTCTGATAGTACCTCAGCATCTCCATCCAATTTATCAGTCGACTCTATTACAAGTTCTCCTACCAACAGTAATGCAAGTACCCAAAGTGTCCAAAGTTCTCCAGCCCTAAATCCTTCTGTAACCCAGACTCCATATGCAGACTCTGATAGCGTCACTTCAAATACTGACCAAAGTCTTGATTCATCAAGCATGACTTTCACAACTAAAACATCACCTAAACCCACAGGCTCTAGCAGGTCCGAACATTTTCAGTCAAATAAACCAGTCAACAACATCACACCATCCACAGCCAACAAACCCACCATTCAAGATTTTAAAACAACCACAGAACCTGAAACATTGGCCCAATCAATGTTGATCCCCACTTTTCCACCTTCTACAAGTAAAACAGATGATCCTACAATATCTACAAGCAGAGGACTAATTCACTCAAATTCAAGCAATTATAGAAACTCAAATGATTCTTCAGCTGGTACTGGAATATATTCTACTGAAGTTCAGGTCACAGCTACATCCATGTCTGAAGAATCTGGTACTCCAAATGTGTCGACTACTGAATCCAACAGCCCAGCAGCATCTGACTGGTTTACAACCAGGTCCCCTTTTCCACCAACAGAAGCAAATATATCACCCTTATCTTCAACTGTAACACCTACAGACACTTTACACTCCCATCCAACCATTACTTCCGATTTAGATTCAACACTAACAACAGTCCAGACATCCTCGCCTACACCCACAGAGTCACTGCCAACAACCATGGTTTCATCATCAAATCCATCAAATGGTGTCACTCTCCAAACCCCTGCATCCACAAGTCCTAAAATTGCTGTAACCACTAACCCTGACCTACACATCATATCAAGTAAAGAAACATCTTCACTGGACCACACTACACTTCCTCTATCTCCATCAACTATTGATACAAATGCAGAAACATCAAAATTAACAAGTGCAGAAGGCTCCATACATGAAAGAGCATCAACTACATTAATGGAGGCAACATCTTCTGAACCCAACCAGACAAAAAGTCAAAGCAGCGTGGCCATTAATACACTGGAGACCAATCAATTGACAACACATTTAAGCTTATCAGGAGTAACCTCTAATGGAAAATCTGAACCTCTAACTGATAGTACCTTAGTATCATCATTTAATTTATCAGTCAACTCTATTACAAGTTCTCCTACTATCAGTACTGCAAATGCCCAAAGTGTCCAAAGTTCTTCAGTCCTAAATCCTTCTGTAACCCACACTTTAAATGCAGTCTCTGATAACATCACTTTAAATACTGACCAGATTCTTGATTCATCAAGTATGACCTTCACGACCAAAACAGAACCTAAACCCACACCTGAACCTAAATCTTTCTCTACAATCACCTCAGACTCTTTAACCATGAACCAGAGTGAGGAATCCTCACAATTTTCTGGTGCAACATCTTCTGAACCCAACCAGACAAAAAGTCAAACAGGAATGACCATTAATACACTGGAGACCACCCAAATGACAACACATTCAAGCTTATCAGTAGTAACCTCTAAAGGAAAATCGGAACCTCTGTCTGATAGTACCTCAGCATCTCCATCCAATTTATCAGTCGACTCTATTACAAGTTCTCCTACCCACAGTAATGCAAGTACCCAAAGTGTCCAAAGTTCTCCAGCCCTAAATCCTTCTGTAACCCAGACGCCATATGCAGACTCTGATAGCGTCACTTCAAATACTGACCAAGGTCTTGATTCATCAAGCATGACTTTCACAACTAAAACATCACCTAAACCCACAGGCTCTAGCAGGTCCGAACATTTTCAGTCAAATAAACCAGTCAACAACATCACACCATCCACAGCCAACAAACCCACCAATCAAGATTTTAAAACAACCACAGAACCTGAAACATTGGCCCAATCAATGTTGATCCCCACTTTTCCACCTTCTACAAGTAAAACAGATGATCCTACAATATCTACAAGCAGAGGACTAATTCACTCAAATTCAAGCATTTATAGAAACTCAAATGATTCTTCAGCTGGTACTGGAATATATTCTACTGAAGTTCAGGTCACAGCTACATCCATGTCTGAAGAATCTGGTACTCCAAGTGTGTCGACTACTGAATCCAACAGTCCAGCAGCAACTGACTGGTTTACAACCAGGTCCCCTTTTCCACCAACAGAAGCAAATATATCACCCTTATCTTCAACTGTAACACCTACAGACACTTTACACTCCCATCCAACCATTACTTCCGATTCAGATTCAACACTAACAACAGTCCAGACATCCTCGCCTACACCCACAGAGTCACTGCCAACAACCATGGTTTCATCATCAAATCCATCAAATGGTGTCACTCTCCAAACCGCTGCATCCACAACTCCTAAAAGTGCTGAAACCACTAACCCTGAGCTACACACCATATCAAGTAAAGAAACATCTTCACTGGACCACACTACACTTCCTCTATCTCCAACAACTATTGATTCAAATGCAGAAACAACAAAATTAACAAGTGCAGAAGGCTCCATACATGAAAAAGCGTCAACTACAATAATGGAGGCAACATCTTCTGAACCCAACCAGACAAAAAGTCAAACAGGCGTGACCATCAATACACTGGAGACCACCCAAATGACAACACAATCAAGCCCATCAGGAGTAACCTCTAATGGAAAATCTGAACCTCTAACTGATAGTACCTCAGCATCTTCATCTAATTTATCAGTCGACTCTATTACAAGTTCTCCTACCAACAGTAATGCAAATACCCAAAGTGTCCAAAGTTCTCCATCCCTAAATTCTTCTGTAACCCAGACTCCATATGCAGACTCTGATAGCATCACTTCAAATACTGACCAGAGTCTTGATTCAGCAAGTATGACTTTCACGACCAAAACAGAACCTAAACCCACACCTGAACCTAAATCTTTCTCTACAATCACCTCAGACTCTTTAACCATGGACCAGAGTGAGGAATCCTCACAATTTTCTGGGGCAACATCTTCTGAACCCAACCAGACAAAAAGTCAAACAGGCGTGACCATCAATACACTGGAGACCACCCAAATGACAACACATTCAAGCTTATCAGTAGTAACCTCTAAAGGAAAATCTGAACCTCTGTCTGATAGTACCTCAGCATCTCCATCCAATTTATCAGTCGACTCTATTACAAGTTCTCCTACCCACAGTAATGCAAGTACCCAAAGTGTCCAAAGTTCTCCAGCCCTAAATCCTTCTGTAACCCAGACTCCATATGCAGACTCTGATAGCGTCACTTCAAATACTGACCAAAGTCTTGATTCATCAAGCATGACTTTCACAACTAAAACATCACCTAAACCCACAGGCTCTAGCAGGTCCGAACATTTTCAGTCAAATAAACCAGTCAACAACATCACACCATCCACAGCCAACAAACCCACCATTCAAGATTTTAAAACAACCACAGAACCTGAAACATTGGCCCAATCAATGTTGATCCCCACTTTTCCACCTTCTACAAGTAAAACAGATGATCCTACAATATCTACAAGCAGAGGACTAATTCACTCAAATTCAAGCAATTATAGAAACTCAAATGATTCTTCAGCTGGTACTGGAATATATTCTACTGAAGTTCAGGTCACAGCTACATCCATGTCTGAAGAATCTGGTACTCCAAATGTGTCGACTACTGAATCCAACAGCCCAGCAGCATCTGACTGGTTTACAACCAGGTCCCCTTTTCCACCAACAGAAGCAAATATATCACCCTTATCTTCAACTGTAACACCTACAGACACTTTACACTCCCATCCAACCATTACTTCCGATTCAGATTCAACACTAACAACAGTCCAGACATCCTCGCCTACACCCACAGAGTCAATGCCAACAACCATGGTTTCATCATCAAATCCATCAAATGGTGTCACTCTCCAAACCGCTGCATCCACAACTCCTAAAAGTGCTGAAACCACTAACCCTGAGCTACACACCATATTAAGTAAAGAAACGTCTTCACTGAACCACACTACACTTCCTCTATCTCCAACAACTATTGATACAAATGCAGAAACATCAAAATTAACAAGTGCAGAGGGCTCCATACATGAAAAAGCATCAACTACATTAATGGAGGCAACATCTTCTGAACCCAACCAGACAAAAAGTCAAAGCAGCGTGGCCATTAATACACTGGAGACCAATCAATTGACAACACATTTAAGCTTATCAGGAGTAACCTCTAATGGAAAATCTGAACCTCTAACTGATAGTACCTTAGTATCATCATTTAATTTATCAGTCGACTCTATTACAAGTTCTCCTACTATCAGTACTGCAAATGCCCAAAGTGTCCAAAGTTCTTCAGTCCTAAATTCTTCTGTAACCCACACTTTAAATGCAGTCTCTGATAACATCACTTTAAATACTGACCAGATTCTTGATTCATCAAGTATGACCTTCACGACTAAGACAGAACCTAAACCCACAGGATCTAGCAGCTCTGAACATTTTCAATCAAATGCAGGCAATTTCCTCACGTCACAATCAATCAAATCGTCTCAAACAACTTTTATGTCGACTGACTCCAGCAAAGAACTGCCAAACATTCCAACTGAAACATCTATAGAATCACCAGTCAACAACAATACATCATCCACAGCCAACAAACCCACCATTCAAGATTTTGAGACAACCACAGAACTTATAACATTGGATCAATCAATTTTGATCACTACTTTTACACCTTCTACAAGTGAAACAGATGATCCTACAATATCTACAAGCACAAGTCTAATTACATCAGATTCAAGCATTTATAGAAACTCAGCTGATTCTTCAGCTGGTACTGGAATCTATTCTACTGAAGTTCAGGTCACAGCTACATCCATGTCTGGAGATGTTAGGTCTTTCTCTACAATCACCTCAGACTCTTTATCCATCAACCAGAGTGAGGAATTCCCACAATTTACTGGTGCAACATCTTCTGAACCCAACCAGACAAAAAGTCAAACAGGAATGACCATCAATACACTGGAGACCACCCAAATGACAACACATTCAAGCTTATCAGTAGTAACCTCTAAAGGAAAATCGGAACCTCTGTCTGATAGTACCTCAGCATCTCCATCCAATTTATCAGTCGACTCTATTACAAGTTCTCCTACCAACAGTAATGCAAATACCAAAAGTGTCCAAAGTTCTCCAGCCCTAAATCCTTCTGTAACCCAGACTCCAAATGCCGACTCTGATAGCATCACTTCAAATACTGACCAAAGTCTTGAGTCATCAAGTATGACTTTCACGACTAAAACATCACCTAAACCCACAGGTTCTAGCAGCTCTGCACATTTTCAATCAAATAAACCAGTCAACAACATCACACCATCCACAGCCAACAAACCCACCATTCAAGATTTCGAGACAACCACAAAACCTGATACTTTGGCCCAATCAATGTTGATCCCCACTGTTCCACCTTCTACAAGTGAAACTAATGATCCTACAATATCTACAAGCAGAAGACTAATTCACTCAAATTCAAGCATTAATAGAAACTCAAATGATTCTTCAGCTGGTACTGGAATATATTCTACTGGAGTTCAGGTCACAGCTACATCCATGTCTGAAGAATCTGGTACTCCAAATGTGTCGACTACTGAATCCAACAGCCCAGCAGCAACTGACTGGGTTACAACCAGGTCCCCTTTTCCACCAACAGAAGTAAATATATTACCCTTATCTTCAACTGTAACACCTACAGACACTTTACACTCCCATCCAACCATTACTTCCGATTTAGATTCAACACTAACAACAGTCCAGACATCCTCGCCTACACCCACAGAGTCACTGCCAACAACCATGGTTTCATCATCAAATCCATCAAATGGTGTCACTCTCCAAACCCCTGCATCCACAAGTCCTAAAATTGCTGTAACCACTAACCCTGACCTACACATCATATCAAGTAAAGAAACAGCTTCCCTGGACCACACTACACTTCCTCTATCTCCAACCACTATTGATTCAAATGCAGAAACAATAAAATTAACAAGTGCAGAAGGCTCCATACATGAAAAAGCGTCAACTACATTAATGGAGGCAACATCTTCTGAACCCAACCAGACAAAAAGTCAAACAGGCGTGACCATCAATACACTGGAGACCACCCAAATGACAACACATTCAAGCCCATCAGGAGTAACCTCTAATGGAAAATCTGAACCTCTAACTGATAGTACCTCAGCATCTTCAACTAATTTATCAGTCGACTCCGTTACAAGTTCTCCTACCAACAGTAGTGCAAATACCCAAAGTGTCCAAAGTTCTCCATCCCTAAATTCTTCTGTAACCCAGACTCCATATGCAGACTCTGATAGCATCACTTCAAATACTGACCAGAGTCTTGATTCAGCAAGTATGACTTTCACGACCAAAACAGAACCTAAACCCACACCTGAACCTAAATCTTTCTCTACAATCACCTCAGACTCTTTAACCATGAACCAGAGTGAGGAATCCTCACAATTTTCTGGTGCAACATCTTCTGAACCCAACCAGACAAAAAGTCAAACAGGAATGACCATTAATACACTGGAGACCACCCAAATGACAACACATTCAACCTTATCAGTAGTAACCTCTAAAGGAAAATCGGAACCTCTGTCTGATAGTACCTCAGCATCTCCATCCAATTTATCAGTCGACTCTATTACAAGTTCTCCTACCCACAGTAATGCAAGTACCCAAAGTGTCCAAAGTTCTCCAGCCCTAAATCCTTCTGTAACCCAGACGCCATATGCAGACTCTGATAGCGTCACTTCAAATACTGACCAAAGTCTTGATTCATCAAGCATGACTTTCATAACTAAAACATCACCTAAACCCACAGGCTCTAGCAGGTCCGAACATTTTCAGTCAAATAAACCAGTCAACAACATCACACCATCCACAGCCAACAAACCCATCATTCAAGATTTTAAAACAACCACAGAACCTGAAACATTGGCCCAATCAATGTTGATCCCCACTTTTCCACCTTCTACAAGTAAAACAGATGATCCTACAATATCTACAAGCAGAGGACTAATTCACTCAAATTCAAGCATTTATAGAAACTCAAATGATTCTTCAGCTGGTACTGGAATATATTCTACTGAAGTTCAGGTCACAGCTACATCCATTTCTGAAGAATCTGGTACTCCAAATGTGTCGACTACTGAATCCAACAGTCCAGCAGCAACTGACTGGTTTACAACCAGGTCCCCTTTTCCACCAACAGAAGCAAATATATCACCCTTATCTTCAACTGTAACACCTACAGACACTTTACACTCCCATCCAACCATTACTTCCGATTCAGATTCAACACTAACAACTGTCCAGACATCCTCGCCTACACCCACAGAGTCACTGCCAACAACCATGGTTTCATCATCAAATCCATCAAATGGTGTCACTCTCCAAACCCCTGCATCCACAACTCCTAAAAGTGCTGAAACCACTAACCCTGAGCTACACACCATATCAAGTAAAGAAACATCTTCACTGGACCACACTACACTTCCTCTATCTCCAACAACTATTGATTCAAATGCAGAAACAACAAAATTAACAAGTGCAGAAGGCTCCATACATGAAAAAGCGTCAACTACAATAATGGAGGCAACATCTTCTGAACCCAACCAGACAAAAAGTCAAACAGGCGTGACCATCAATACACTGGAGACCACCCAAATGACAACACATTCAAGCCCATCAGGAGTAACCTCTAATGGAAAATCTGAACCTCTAACTGATAGTACCTCAGCATCTTCATCTAATTTATCAGTCGACTCTATTACAAGTTCTCCTACCAACAGTAATGCAAATACCCAAAGTGTCCAAAGTTCTCCATCCCTAAATTCCTCTGTAACCCAGACTCCATATGCAGACTCTGATAGCATCACTTCAAATACTGACCAGAGTCTTGATTCAGCAAGTATGACTTTCACGACCAAAGCAGAACCTAAACCCACACCTGAACCTAAATCTTTCTCTACAATCACCTCAGTCTCTTTAACCATCAACCAGAGTGAGGAATCCTCACAATTTTCTGGTGCAACATCTTCTGAACCCAACCAGACAAAAAGTCAAACAGGAATGACCATCAATACACTGGAGACCACCCAAATGACAACACATTCAAGCTTATCAGTAGTAACCTCTAAAGGAAAATCTGAACCTCTGTCTGATAGTACCTCAGCATCTCCATCCAATTTATCAGTCGACTCTATTACAAGTTCTCCTACCAACAGTAATGCAAGTACCCAAAGTGTCCAAAGTTCTCCAGCCCTAAATCCTTCTGTAACCCAGACTCCATATGCAGACTCTGATAGCATCACTTCAAATACTGACCAAAGTCTTGATTCATCAAGCATGACTTTCACAACTAAAACATCACCTAAACCCACAGGCTCTAGCAGGTCCGAACATTTTCAGTCAAATAAACCAGTCAACAACATCACACCATCCACAGCCAACAAACCCACCATTCAAGATTTTAAAACAACCACAGAACCTGAAACATTGGCCCAATCAATGTTGATCCCCACTTTTCCACCTTCTACAAGTAAAACAGATGATCCTACAATATCTACAAGCAGAGGACTAATTCACTCAAATTCAAGCAATTATAGAAACTCAAATGATTCTTCAGCTGGTACTGGAATATATTCTACTGAAGTTCAGGTCACAGCTACATCCATGTCTGAAGAATCTGGTACTCCAAATGTGTCGACTACTGAATCCAACAGCCCAGCAGCATCTGACTGGTTTACAACCAGGTCCCCTTTTCCACCAACAGAAGCAAATATATCACCCTTATCTTCAACTGTAACACCTACAGACACTTTACACTCCCATCCAACCATTACTTCCGATTCAGATTCAACACTAACAACAGTCCAGACATCCTCGCCTACACCCACAGAGTCACTGCCAACAACCATGGTTTCATCATCAAATCCATCAAATGGTGTCACTCTCCAAACCGCTGCATCCACAACTCCTAAAAGTGCTGAAACCACTAACCCTGAGCTACACACCATATTAAGTAAAGAAACGTCTTCACTGGACCACACTACACTTCCTCTATCTCCAACAACTATTGATTCAAATGCAGAAACATCAAAATTAACAAGTGCAGAAGGCTCCATACATGAAAAAGCATCAACTACATTAATGGAGGCAACATCTTCTGAACCCAACCAGACAAAAAGTCAAAGCAGCGTGGCCATTAATACACTGGAGACCAATCAATTGACAACACATTTAAGCTTATCAGGAGTAACCTCTAATGGAAAATCTGAACCTCTAACTGATAGTACCTTAGTATCATCATTTAATTTATCAGTCGACTCTATTACAAGTTCTCCTACTATCAGTACTGCAAATGCCCAAAGTGTCCAAAGTTCTTCAGTCCTAAATCCTTCTGTAACCCACACTTTAAATGCAGTCTCTGATAACATCACTTTAAATACTGACCAGATTCTTGATTCATCAAGTATGACCTTCACGACTAAGACAGAACCTAAACCCACAGGATCTAGCAGCTCTGAACATTTTCAATCAAATGCAGGCAATTTCCTCACGTCACAATCAATCAAATCGTCTCAAACAACTTTTATGTCGACTGACTCCAGCAAAGAACTGCCAAACATTCCAACTGAAACATCTATAGAATCACCAGTCAACAACAATACATCATCCACAGCCAACAAACCCACCATTCAAGATTTTGAGACAACCACAGAACTTATAACATTGGATCAATCAATTTTGATCACTACTTTTACACCTTCTACAAGTGAAACAGATGATCCTACAATATCTACAAGCACAAGTCTAATTACATCAGATTCAAGCATTTATAGAAACTCAGCTGATTCTTCAGCTGGTACTGGAATCTATTCTACTGAAGTTCAGGTCACAGCTACATCCATGTCTGGAGATGTTAGGTCTTTCTCTACAATCACCTCGGACTCTTTATCCATCAACCAGAGTGAGGAATTCCCACAATTTACTGGTGCAACATCTTCTGAACCCAACCAGACAAAAAGTCAAACAGGAATGACCATCAATACACTGGAGACCACCCAAATGACAACACATTCAAGCTTATCAGTAGTAACCTCTAAAGGAAAATCTGAACCTCTGTCTGATAGTACCTCAGCATCTCCATCCAATTTATCAGTCGACTCTATTACAAGTTCTCCTACCAACAGTAATGCAAATACCAAAAGTGTCCAAAGTTCTCCAGCCCTAAATCCTTCTGTAACCCAGACTCCAAATGCCGACTCTGATAGCATCACTTCAAATACTGACCAAAGTCTTGAGTCATCAAGTATGACTTTCACGACTAAAACATCACATAAACCCACATGCTCTAGCAGGTCCGAACATTTTCAGTCAAATAAACCAGTCAACAACATCACACCATCCACAGCCAACAAACCCACCATTCAAGATTTTAAAACAACCACAGAACCTGAAACATTGGCCCAGTCAATGTTGATCCCCACTTTTCCACCTTCTACAAGTAAAACAGATGATCCTACAATATCTACAAGCAGAGGACTAATTCACTCAAATTCAAGCATTTATAGAAACTCAAATGATTCTTCAGCTGGTACTGGAATATATTCTACTGAAGTTCAGGTCACAGCTACATCCATGTCTGAAGAATCTGGTACTCCAAATGTGTCGACTACTGAATCCAACAGCCCAGCAGCAACTGACTGGTTTACAACCAGGTCCCCTTTTCCACCAACAGAAGCAAATATATCACCCTTATCTTCAACTGTAACACCTACAGACACTTTACACTCCCATCCAACCATTACTTCCGATTTAGATTCAACACTAACAACAGTCCAGACATCCTCGCCTACACCCACAGAGTCACTGCCAACAACCATGGTTTCATCATCAAATCCATCAAATGGTGTCACTCTCCAAACCCCTGCATCCACAAGTCCTAAAATTGCTGTAACCACTAACCCTGACCTACACATCATATCAAGTAAAGAAACAGCTTCCCTGGACCACACTACACTTCCTCTATCTCCATCAACTATTGATTCAAATGCAGAAACAACAAAATTAAGGGCAGAACACTCTATACATGAAGAAGCCCAAACTATATCCATCAAAACATCTGCTGCATCCACATTAGTTTGGACAAACAATACAAACCTTGATGCTGTAATTGGTTCTGAAAACAAAATTACCAACATAACTGTTACAACATCATCATCAGACCATTCAGCATCTAACAGGGTTTCCTCGTCTTCATCAATAGACCCATTAGTGATGTCATCAGTTGCTAACACAACTGAGACAACCACATCTTTAATTTCCACATCTTTAAACATGACATTTACAAAAACTAAAGACACAGAATTCACAATAAAGCATCAATCAAATCTTAGTACCCCACAACCTGTTTCCACCTCTAGAATGGCTATAGCTAAATTTAATAATCCAAATGAAGTGACTACTGAATCCAGCAGCCCAGAAGTAACTGACTTCAGCAACTTACATGTGGTTTACTCAACTTTGGACACAATTGTGACTTCGTCAGAGGCAATTCTATCCACTTCTAATGATAATCAATTCACAGCTTACTCCAAAAGTCAGCCCATGACCTTTTCCACGAGTAAAGCTACAACTTCTCAATCAATGACAACAGAATTAAATACAATGCCTTCCTTAAATACAGTGTCTTACACAAACAGTACTACACCATCAACAGCTCATACCTCAGTAAAGGAAAATATCAGTCTGTCATCTGTACAACCTGTGACTATTAACTCTACACACGTTACTCACAACTTTAGTGATTCATCCTTAACTGATCATCATTTCACCTCCTCACAGAGCACTGTTGCACAACCGCCTGATCTAAACCCTACAGGTGATACTAATATGTCAACATCTGCAATTACTGATATTTTCAGTAGGCCAAATAATGGAAGCACATTGACTCAAACAGATTCAGGATTCTCTGCAACTGTCCATTCAATAGATTCAGTTCCTCTACACCTACCTCAAACAACCAATGGTTTACATAACCTTTCCAGTCCATCGTTTCAGCTCCTGACAGTTAGTCCTACACCTCCCATAGTGGAGGAAAAATCCTCCCACACAACTAAAGCAATGCTGACTCAGTTGACCACCAGTGCCTCTGTCTCATCCAACTACCCAACTACTACATCTGAAGAGTCCAAGAACAACACTGAAGCTTCTACAATAGTGCCATCATCTCCACCATCATCCTCATCATCAAATTCAACAGACACTTTCGATAAACCCATGATTTCTGTGGATAATATAAGTGTTTCCCAAAGAACAACAGATAAAAATGTATCCACCCTGACCACAATGAGCACTTCAGAATCAGCCTTTCATAAGACAAATGCGACAAATACGCCATCTTTAACATGCACATATTTAAATGTGGCGTCAATACAAACAAATGATACAGAACTCAAGACAACTACTACTCCAGATCCAGAGACAGAAATCCCAGACATCCAGACATCCTCATTTATTCCTGTTTCACAGCAGATAAGCACAGACTCGTCCCCTGAAACAGCAAATAGCTACAGTGCACCTCACGCCTATAGTTCAGTCTCGCTAGTGGATACTACGTCTTTTATGCCACAGACAGATTCTATGGCTTCAGGTTTAGCTAAATCTCAAAGTTCCACACTTTCACTTCAAAAAACAGGAGTTACACCTTCAGATGCACTGGCAGATTCGACCAGACCATCATCCACACAAGTTCATACCACACCTTCACCTACACTGCAAACCAGCACCGGAGAAGTTACACAGGTTTCTCCACTAACAGAGGTTTCAACATTGTCACAAGTACCACTGCATACCAACCCCCAGACAGATGTTTATCTGTCTACACAAACTCTATCTTTACCTACACACCTCAACACTCCACCTCACTCGGGAAATCCTACAGAGGATGAAGAGACTGTACCGACAACCATATCATCTCAAACTGACATTAAAAAAGAAATTACCAAAGTGACTGTGGAAATTCTAAACCCCACTACAAAAAGTGTCCAGCCGCTATTATCTATGACAGCTTTATCAGGAATGACTGCTCCAGCAACCACAGAGTCAGATTCAGGTTCAGCCCAAGCCGACAAATCAGACGCAGTTCTCGCTGCTTCAACTGGAACAACAAAAATACAAAAAACACCAGAAACTGCTCTCTCAAAAACATCCTCCTCTCTATACAGGTCTGAACCAGAAACACAGCCAATTCCAGATCCAGTCAGTTCAGGGGCTCAGGTATTCGTTTCAGAGGATGACAAAATTCCAGTTTTCAGAGCCATTCATTTTGACCATCCAGTTATAGAGAGCGGCACCTTTTTATCTGTGAAGTTTCATAACTGGACAGCAAACTGAGTCAGGATTAACATTGAACTTTTTCGAATAATATTATTATAAATAGTTGCAAAACTAGCTGAACCCAGAAGGAAGTGTTGGACTGCAGTGCTACCTCAGAAGGAAGAAAAAGGTTACCCTGAACAATAAGTTATTAAAAACTGATATCAGAAACGCTTGGTCATATTTATTAAGCTACACATACAGTAGTAGTGTGTAAAGCATGTGTAACGCTGCAACATGCCAGAGGTCTCAGCATGTCGAAAGTTGTTGAGGTTCATAGTGTTCCCCTGTGATAATCCATCCCATAAAAACTCCAATATTCTCTATATACAGTTCCTGCAGATTGTGCGGTAGGGGTATAGGAGTGTTGATAGAGCATCCAATAGAAACACATCCCACACATTTTCTATAATCAGGGATAGATCTGGAGATGCAGCAGCTGGACATGATTTAGTATCTGCAGCGGTGGTGTGTGGACGAGCATTGTCCTGCTGGAATAATAGTGCACCCGTGCATCCTGTAGGTAGGGCCACGGGTTGCAGGACCTTATGAATGTAATGTTGGCCTGTTAAATATGTTTCTTCTGGAACTCAGTGATTTTTTTTGATGATTTCATGATGAGTGTAATTTTGCACATTTCATCCCTTTCTTTACCCAGTGTACAGGTGAACTATGAGCCATATGATTCTATATATTCTGTATATAATGTATAATAGTACTGTTGTCCTGAAATATGCCAGCTACTTTGATCTTATTTTATGTGGTTTCAGTATTGGGGTTTTAAAAAAAATACTGAATATAAGAGCATGTATAAATACATAATTATATACTGATAAAGATACCTGTACACAAATATGATGGTATATTTGTTGATGTTACCTTATTCTTTATTTGCCATCCATTACATTTCTTGTTTTAACGCAACAATCAAAAGAGTCACTGTTGGGCCTTTATGTCCTTTTCTGTGTTTTATTTCCTTGACATTTTAACATAAGGTTAATCTTTACAGCTGCTTTATATTAAAAATGTGAATTGTTAATAATATTATAAATATGAATAAATAAATCAAGTTTAAGAAATAATAAAACATGATTATTTATTTATCGTTGTTAAATTATTGTTGTTATTATTATTGTTGTTAAATTGAGTTTTATTTTAATAATATATTGTTAAATAATTATCTTTGTCTATAATAGCTGTTTACATTAACTAATTTCATAACTGTCACAAAAAGGGGCGTTAAGTCAGAGCTATTGTCACTAGCATCTAATTTAATAGATTTATTAATGATAAAATATCAAAAAGTTGCAGATGTTGTGTTTGTCTAATCACATTATTAAAACCATATATTTCTGAAGTCTAAATACAGCAGTGGAGATGTTGTGATCTAGAGTAAAATAAAACTCTGTTCCAGATTTCAGCCAGAGCTCCAGTGGATCTGATTTACCATCAAACATCCAACTGCTGATCTGATCAGAACAATAAATATTATTAAAGTTAATTAAAGAGTTCTGGAGATGATTTAATGAACACAGTGATGTAAAAACTCCACTTTCTTTATGAATGTTACTGGTATTTATTTTAGTATTAGTGTTTTCTAAATAAATAAACATGGTAAACTGAATAGTATAATATAATATAATATAATATAATAATAGTAAAATATTTATTTGTTTTATCATATTTTTTAATGAATGTCTCTCACCCATTAAAGTTTTAAGTGGAAAATTTGCTATGAGTAATGAGTAATGAGTAATGAGTTGCTATGAGTAGTGCTATGTGCTAATAGACGTGATAAAGATAAATATGATGAGACGTTTTTGTTGTTGGGGATAAGACGGTTGGAATGCAGAAACAATAGAGCTGCTAACAATGCCTTCTACCTGAAGCAAGGAACAAAGGACAAAACGACAAGACAGAGACTGACTAACAGTAATGATGTCCCGGTACAGGGCGGGGAAATATGCAAAGAATATGCATTCTTCATCACTTCATCACTTCATCAGGGCGTATAAATAAACCCACACACTCACACATCCCTCCACACAGCAGAGTCGTGGGACTATTACACTAACCTGGTCTGAGACACCATGAACTGACAGCATCATAAATCATCATAAATCATCATACACCAGATCTCCATACAGACTCTTCACAGTAAACCACACAGAGAAATACGGTAAGTTTAATATTTCTATTTTACAGTAGACAAAACTACTACTTCTAATCAAGTAGATTTTGCCCGCAGGTGAAAGTGGGTGACATTATAAAATGAGCAATTTAAGACTTTATGATTAAATTATAAATTCCCTACATTAATTAAATTTTTTTATTTCTAAATTTTTTGCACTTTTCTAATAAGTATAAATTCAAAAATAGTATCAAACAGATTTTAAACTGAATGTTTATATATGTTTTTGATTTAACACTGGTAAATATGTTTTTTACATGAATAACACACATTACGCCTAATCAGATATTTTTCTACTCTTAAGGAATGCCATCCTGCTTAAGTGTCTCTTAGATCAGTACATGCTCATTCACAGAATGTAAATGATATTTAGATATGTAATTTACCTTCAAATCACTTTGATGTGACATAAGTTAAAATTGCCAAATAAAATTACTATTATATGTATGCAACATACAACAAAATAAACAAATATCTCACAGGTTTACATTACAGTTCTGACAGTAAAATAATTATATAAATATAATATATGTATAACAAATTTGGCAGTCAATTGTGAACACAGGCACATGCCCAAACATTTTCCACTGTAACAATGTGGAAATTTTCCACTGTAAATCCCATAAATGGTATTTATTCCAGTGAGAGGAAGAGTGTGTAAAGAGTGCTGTTTTACAAATATAATAATGCCGTGTGGCGCAACAGGTTTAAAACATCAGGCTTATATGTTCCAATCACTGGTCATTAATACAATTTATTGCAGATGTCACAATTTGTCCGTCTTTGACATTTTTGTTAAGTTTTTATATATTGATGAAAAGTATAATAAAATTAATTCTAGTTCTTGTTTTCAAGTATTATTTTTTATTTAGTTCTAGTTTCCTTTTCATCATGAAAAATAGGTTGTCAATGAGTACTTTTCTATATAGTTTTCGTTAACACTGCAACATTAAATATCTACTATTTCAATACAAAGAATTCTATTGCAGTGAAAAAAATCATATGAAATGGTAAAAACAAAAACTAATGCTTACAAAGAGCTATATCATTTAACACTTTTAGCTACTGCTCAACCAAAATTATGGGCAGTTTGTATTCTCGTCAAATAGAAGCTAACAGTGCTAGGAACAGCATGGCAGTTCATTCATGTGTTATTTGTGTGAATAACACATCAGTGTTATATGCTTTACCCAGTAATTCCGAGCTAAGGAACAAATGTTTAGAATTAGTCTATGGAGGAACACCAGCAGCTAAGTACAACTGAGATAGGTAGGTGTGTGTTTAGAACAGTTCTGTTTACACTAGTTAAAAGTAAAAATCCACCCTGTGGTAACTACCCACCTCTGTGTAACTATAGGATTTACATAGGCTCTCCGGTGGATTTGGTGTTTTATAGATACTCTAAGACTAGGTCAGTGGCTGAACTGCACTTAGCAGGGCTTTATTACACATGTTGTTAAGTAACATATGACATTGCGAAGACTTATATTAGTGTAAAAATGTCTTTATTTTAAAACGTTTCTAATTTTTGTTTGTCTCACTGTCTCACAGTGCTGTTAGCCAATCAGAGGCAATATATTTGCATGTACAAATATTTATGACCTACTGGCTGTTTTATTAATTGCTTTAATTTCAACATAAAGAAATAAACACTAAAATAACTGTTGCGCTTGCAGCCCTATAACGTGTATAATAATATTTCTTAGGTGTTATCTGACAAATAAGCAAGATGAAAGAAAAAGCCTTGGCTGGATTATGTATATTACTGGGTAAGTCAAATTCAAATAAACATATTATGTTTACCACCACATTTATTCACTTAAAGTTAAAGAATAAAATGAATTAGAAATGCTTTTAAATGTTCTTCTGTTTTAACAGTCTCAGTAACAGGTATTTACATGCAAACAACCACTGAACAAACTACAGACTTTACAACAGATGCCACCATGGAATCAGGGACAACTGCATCTGTTCAATCAACAACAGCTTTGACAGCTGAGTCCACAGTAGTTTCCAGTGTGGAACCAAGTACAAGTCCAACATTTGAACAAACTACAGACTTGACAACAGATGCCACCATGGAGTCAGGTACAACTGCAGCTGATGAATCAACTACAGCTTTGACAGCTGAGTCTACAGTAGTTTCCAGTGTGGAACCAAGTACAAGTCCAACATTTGAACAAACTATAGACTTTACAACAGATGCCACCACGGAGTCAGGTACAACTGCAGCTGATGAATCAACTAAAGCTTTGACAGCTGAGTCTACAGTAGTTTCCAGTGTGGAACCAAGTACAAGTCCAACATTTGAACAAACTACAGACTTGACAACAGATGCCACCATGGAATCAGGTACAACTGCAGCTGATGAAACAACTACAGCTTTGACAGCTGAGTCTACAGTAGTTTCCAGCATAGAACCAAGTACAAGTCCAACATTTGAACAAACTACAGACTTTACAACAGATGCCACCATGGAGTCAGGTACAACTGCAGCTGATGAATCAACTACAGCTTTGACAGCTGAGTCTACAGTAGTTTCCAGTGTGGAACCAAGTACAAGTCCAACATTTGAACAAACTACAGACTTTACAACAGATGCCACCATGGAGTCAGGTACAACTGCAGCTGATGAATCAACTACAGCTTTGACAGCTGAGTCTACAGTAGTTTCCAGTGTGGAACCAAGTACAAGTCCAACATTTGAACAAACTACAGACTTGACAACAGATGCCACCATGGAATCAGGTACAACTGCAGCTGATGAATCAACTACAGCTTTGACAGCTGAGTCTACTGTAGTTTCCAGCATAGAACCAAGTACAAGTCCAACATTTGAACAAACTACAGACTTGACAACAGATGCCACCATGGAATCAGGTACAACTGCAGCTGATGAATCAACTACAGCTTTGACAGCTGAGTCTACAGTAGTTTCCAGTGTGGAACCAAGTACAAGTCCAACATTTGAACAAACTACAGACTTGACAACAGATGCCACCATGGAATCAGGTACAACTGCAGCTGATGAATCAACTACAGCTTTGACAGCTGAGTCTACAGTAGTTTCCAGCATAGAACCAAGTACAAGTCCAACATTTGAACAAACTACAGACTTTACAACAGATGCCACCATGGAATCAGGTACAACTGCAGCTGATGAATCAACTACAGCTTTGACAGCTGAGTCTACAGTAGTTTCCAGCATAGAACCAAGCACAAGTCCAACATTTGAACAAACTACAGACTTTACAACAGATGCCACCATGGAGTCAGGTACAACTGCAGCTGATGAATCAACTACAGCTTTGACAGCTGAGTCTACAGTAGTTTCCAGTGTGGAACCAAGTACAAGTCCAACATTTGAACAAACTACAGACTTTACAACAGATGCCACCATGGAGTCAGGTACAACTGCAGCTGATGAATCAACTACAGCTTTGACAGCTGAGTCTACAGTAGTTTCCAGTGTGGAACCAAGTACGAGTCCAACATTTGAACAAACTACAGACTTTACAACAGATGCCACCATGGAATCAGGTACAACTGCAGCTGATGAATCAACTACAGCTTTGACAGCTGAGTCTACAGTAGTTTCCAGCATAGAACCAAGTACGAGTCCAACATTTGAACAAACTACAGACTTTACAACAGATGCCACCATGGAATCAGGTACAACTGCAGCTGATGAATCAACTACAGCTTTGACAGCTGAGTCTACAATAGTTTCCAGTGTGGAACTAAGTACAAGTCCAACTTTTGAACAAACTACAGATTTTACAACAGATGTCACCATGGAATCAGGTACAACTGCAGCTGATGAATCAACTACAGCTTTGACAGCTGAGTCTACAGTAGTTTCGAGTGTGGAACCAAATACAAGTCCAACATTTGAACAAACTACAGACTTGACAAAAGATGCCACCATGGAATCAGGTACAACTGCAGCTGATGAATCAACTACAGCTTTGACAGCTGAGTCTACAGTAGTTTCCAGTGTGGAACCAAGTACAAGTCCAACATTTGAACAAACTACAGGCTTGACAACAGATGCCACCATGGAATCAGGTACAACTGCAGCTGATGAGTCAACTACAGCTTTGACAGCTGAGTCTACAGTAGTTTCCAGTGAAGAACCAAGTACAAGTCCAACATTTGAACAAACTACAGTCTCTGCAAAAGAAACTACTTTGGAATCAGGAACAACTTCATCTGATGAATCAACTACAGCTTTGACAGCTGAGTCTACAATAGTTTCCAGTGAGGAACCAAGTACAAGTCCAACATTTGAACAAACTACAGACTTGACAAAAGATGCCACCATGGAATCAGGTACAACTGCAGCTGATGAATCAACTACAGCTTTGACAGCTGAGTCTACATTAGTTTCCAGCGTAGAACCAAGTACAAGTCCAACATTTGAACAAACTACAGATTTTACAACAGATGCCACCATGGATTCAGGTATAACTGCAGCTGATGAATCAACAACAGCTTTGACGGCTGAGTCTACAATAGTTTCCAGCGTAGAACCAAGTACAAGTCCAACATTTGAACAAACTACAGGCTTGACAACAGATGCCACCATGGAATCAGGTACAACTGCAGCTGATGAATCAACTACAGCTTTGACAGCTGAGTCTACATTAGTTTCCAGCGTAGAACCAAGTACAAGTCCAACATTTGAACAAACTACAGATTTTACAACAGATGCCACCATGGATTCAGGTATAACTGCAGCTGATGAATCAACAACAGCTTTGACGGCTGAGTCTACAATAGTTTCCAGCGTAGAACCAAGTACAAGTCCAACATTTGAACAAACTACAGGCTTGACAACAGATGCCACCATGGAATCAGGTACAACTGCAGCTGATGAATCAACTACAGCTTTGACAGCTGAGTCTACAGTAGTTTCCAGTGAAGAACCAAGTACAAGTCCAACATTTGAACAAACTAGAGTCTTTGCAACAGAAACTACTATGGAATCAGGTACAACTTCAACTGATGAAACAACTACAGCTTTGAAAGCTGAGTCTACAATAGTTTCCAGTGTGGAACCAAGTACAAGTCCAACATTTGAACAAACTACAGTCTTTGCAACAGAAACTACTATGGAATCAGGTACAACTTCAACTCATGAATCAACTACAGCTTTGACAGCTGACACTACAACAGTTTCCAGTGTGGAACCAAATACAAGTCCAACATTTAAACAAACTACAGTCTCTGCAACAGAAACTACCATGGAATCAGAAACAACTTCAACTGTTGAATCAACTACAGCTTTGACAACTGACTCTACAGTAGTTTCCAGTGTTCAACCAAGTACAAGTCCAACATTTGAACAAACTACAGTCTCTGCAACAGAAACTACCATGAAATCAGGAGCAACTTCAACTGTTGAATCAACTACAGCTTTGACAACTGAGTCTACAGTAGTTTCCAGTGTGGAAACAAGTACAAGTCCAACATTTAAACAAACTTCAGACTTTACAACAGAAACTACAACAGGTTCTACCATGGAGTCAAGTACCGTTACAAGCATCAAACCATCAACAAAATCACCAACAAGTGTTGCAAAAGTAGCTTCAAATGGCGGATTGGAAACAACTCAACCCAACACCCCTACAGGTGAACAGGAATTCTGGATCATTTGAGTATTTTCATAAACATTCTGTAAACATTGTCAGTTATTTCATGATGAAACTGGTGTGATCTTCCTCTACAGCCTCTACAGAAGCAGCAGTTGTCACAAAGCAAATCAGCTTTACCACCTCTGAAACGTTTAACGCTGACCTATTAGTCTCAACTTCATCTACCTTCATCAACAGAGCAGCAAGTGTGAAATCAGAGGTCTGTCTTATGTTCTTTATTATTAATGTATTCCTACATAAAATATAAAACTGTCACAAAAAATGAGTCTCAAATGTAATATTTAATGTTGTTTTTTATATAGTTTGAACCTGTATTTAAGCAAGCATTCAGTACCTTCATCAGGCTAAATGTCCTTGGTTTTAAGTGAGTATCAAGCATGCAGAAGCTTCTTACCATCATTATACACCTTTTTCTGCTGTTTGTTTACTGTGTGTTAAAATATCCAGCGCAGCAATAGATCATCGATATAGATTACACCCACAGAGATAATAAATATACAGAACGAGTAGTATAATATATATAATATATATTAGAGATGGGATGATAGATCGACACTGTATCGGTATCTATCCGATTCAGGAGTTTAGGGTTAAGCAGTTAAGCACTGTTGTTTGTGGATGACTGGAGAAAGTGTGCTTCACGAACACACAGTAAATGAACTGAGCATGCCCAAAACCGCCGCTGACTGACCCTACTCCGTATTTACAGAGCAGGAAAATAAATGAAACTGTGTCTTCAGTGTGACACAAAAAAAATCACTTAATCTAACTCACACAGTCTCAGTCAGTCACTCACCTCATCCACAGTGTCTGCCTCTTTATAAAAAGCTAAACATCTAACTAGCTAGCTCATCATTGAACAATTTGTCTATAATAGGTTTAAAAATAAAGAAAACTTAAGAAAACTTTAAAAAATTAAATAAAATAAAACTAAAAAAATAACCCTGAAAAACTAAAAAAAACCCAAAAACTTAGAAAAACAGTTCCAGTTAGTATAACATTTAACAACATGGCAAAAAACTATTTAACTATTTGCAACAGAACTAAACTAAAAAGCAACAGAAGTTGTTCATTTGTTAGAGTTCATTTGTAATAATTCTAACATATTTAGGGTGTTTTTTATTAACTTCAATGTTAATCCTTTACAGATTCAAAACATGTATTATGCAAATTAAGCAATTGCGTCATTTAGCGTCATCTAGTGACTTTTAGGACAGCCAATAGCTACTTTCCTTCCTGAGGAGTTGGCAACACTATTCTCTACCCACTCAGTGCTACAGCCCAGCCACGAGCTACAGGCTCGGCTCAGTCAGTCTGGAGAGTTTTTACAGTTTCTGCAGTTCATATGTGTAGGACCAATCACACTCAAAGTGAAAAGAAAAAGGTTTTAACCCCACTAACCAGATAATACAACTCTCTACAGTTCATCTTTTAGCATAGTCAGTGAGTCACGGAACTAGTTAGCTCACAAGCTAACAACAGCAGAGGACTATAGTGTTTTTAAAGCTGGATATGCATAAGTTTCCCCTCCTCACTGCAGTTTCTGTGTGCGCACTCCAGCTCCTCCACTCCGTACCAGTTTATACTGGACGCCCTGTGAAAGCCGCAGCTCTGCTCAGATAAAATGAAAGGCATGTTGCAGCTTGCGCGCTGTTCACCTCAGAATGTTTATAACTACCCAGTTTAGTGAACACGGCTGCCAGGTAATTAGGTAAAGACTATTAAAGGCTATTAGAGGTTATTGAAAGGCTTATTAGGGAAAGAAATCACAGGCTGGTTAGATAAGTGATTCACCTCCTCACTGCGGAGAATACAGAATGCTGTCACAGTTTGTAAAAGAAAAAAAAGTCTTCTTCCGTGTTGTACTGTTTATTAAGATCATTAAAACAGATTTCGCTCATTCCAACTATTTGGAAATTTAGTTAAAAGCTCTGTTTTATTGCTGTAATGTTACTTACCAAAATGTGGAGTTAGTAACAGTAATAACAGTTTAGGAGGGCAGGCAGAGTCAGGCTGGATTTTTTGCCCAATCTAAACTCTAGCTGGAGCGATGGATTACGGTTGTTCTAATTAAAATAACATATTATTAGTTTTATATTAACTTTAAATATGAGATATTTTAAGCAGTAAGCTGACTCCAAAAAACAGTCTGTAAGGCGGCTGATGTTGGGACACATTCCTGCGGTATTGGCATATAAATATAAAAATTCTAGTGTCTTATGAATATTTACACATAACTTATGTCTCTCCTGAAAAGTGTTTTTTTGGTCAGTAACACTCTTCTGTTTATTTACTATCAGCGTAAATTACCAGTGTTTGCTTTAGGCGTGGATGTAATATATATATATATATATATATATATATATATATATATATATATATATATATATATATATATATATATATATATATATATATACTCATTAAGTTACAGGGTGTCACAGTAATTTTAAAAAGAGGAGAATCTATTTGATGTACAACCACATATGTTCTTTAGTTTCCACAGAACACTGCAACAGACATGTGACTCGATACTAGTGCCCTATTCTATTCCTTTACTAAATACATGCATTTATATATACACAAATATAAACACAAACACTTCCTTTGTATTCTAAATAAATCTTGTCTGTGCAGGGCTGGATCAATCATCACTAATCTGAATTTGGAGTTCAGTGCTAGTCTACCCAGTGACAACAACATCGTTGACACTGTGCTCAATGCAAAAACAAGTTTTGCTATTACACAGGCTTCAGGTAAATACAAAACACCACACTGCTACTCAACAAGCAACCTCACTAACGCCTGGCCGACATTACAGCATAAAACAGGCCAAGTTTGAGGTGCATTTGCTCGTCCCAACAACCCCAAAGAATCTCCTGATAATCTTCCCAGATGATCCTGTAGTAGGCAGAGTCTATAATATAATATTGAGCCCTCCTTATCTTTTCACAGAGCCGTTCCAGAGCCAATCCTCTGGTGCGATCTCTTACAGATACAATGCTGATAAATCACTGTGTTAATTCACACCTTCACACCTGCTATTTGAAACGAGTGGGTTTTGAGTGAGCAGTATATATATATATATATATATATATATATATATATATATATATATATATACATACATACTGCACATGACTCCTTCTTTTCCGCTATGCTTTCATTCACATCCTTTTCTTTTTCTTGCCTTTTTTCCTGAGGAGACATTGAGCATCTCTGAGTATCACAACTAGCATAGCAATAGAAACTCCCATCTGCTGTTGTGATGTAACATTTCATAAGAAGATTTTATCTGGGGTGTACAATCTGAAAGTGGACGGGGTTTTATTCAGGGATTTATGTGTGGGCTCTCACATTTTTTAAACATAAATTAAGGCTTTAAATATTCTGTATTGTGGGCCAGGCATAAGGTAGAACCAGAAAACAAACCAGATAAAAAATAGAACAAGTAATTTTCATAATTATGTTCATTTAAACAATTTAAAATAAAGTGTGCATGTTTATCAAAAGACTGTAATGTTTGTTAATTTAATTAATATTTTTCTTCACATTCCAGTGACTACAGCTGCTACAGCAACTCCAACACCAGAAACAACTACAACAACTACGACAACAACTACACCCCCTCCTACAACTACAACCACTTCTACTACTACTACTACTACTACTACTACACCCCCTCCTACAACTACTACTACACCCTCTACTACAACAACGGCTACGACTACACCTACACCAACACGTCCCCCACCAGCTGTTGCTCTAACAATTGTCATTAATCAAGTGTACGAAGTGGCACTGAGTGACACAAACAGCAATCAGTTCAAAGTCCTGGCTACTATAGTGCAAGCAGCAGTGAGTGATAATAAACCCTTACATTCTCCTTTCTCTGCTGTAAAATATCTGAATCTGAACACTGAATTTGACACAATATGCCATCTATAACACAATAATCCTTATTCATCAGTTTCTTCTCACATTTGTTTTCAGTTGCTAAAACACAATATGTTGTAAACTAGGCTGGTTTATTTAAAATACTTTACACAATTCACAAAACCACCCACAAACTGCCAAACTGCACAATATATCCTCATATATCCTGCAGAATAAAGAACAGCAACCAAAACTTCATACAGCATTATCAGAATTATACTTTTACACCAAATACTTTCAAATGCTTTATTTATATTAACAGATTTATATCTAACCAACTGTAACACACTGCTGGATATTATGAAAAGCTCTCATCTTTGATAAGTGTTACCATAATACTAAAATAGTTCAAACTGTAGAAGCTTAGCTCCTGATTGAAGTGGTACCAATCAGTCACTAAGGTGTTCGTGGCCAGGTAACACATATATTGGTCGATTAGCTGATGCTGTGATTTTGAATGTCAGTGTTTTGATAGGGAAACGTGACTTTATATCAGACGTTGTGTATTATGAAAAGAACAGAGTTCAGTGTATATAAAGCAGAAATGTGTTTACAGGGCTGGAGACTTGAGAAGAAGTTATAGAATTATATATATATATTGAGCTACACATCTCATTTCAGTCTGTTAGCAACTGGAAAAAACTGTTAAAACCCCAAAATACACCAGTTTATTATTCTTTGTAATACGTTCAGTTTTCAAGAACAATCTTCTTGTTAGGACTTTTATTGTGAAAACAAATGTTAGAGAATTCTGGGGAAAACGTTGGTAAATAAGGAGCACTAAACATGTTTGTGAAAAGAGCTATAAAATAACTATTAACTGGTAATCTGAGAACCTGTAAAAGTGTAACAGTTGAATAATTGTAATGCAAATCTCTTTTTAGATGGACCTGGTTTACAAAGCCCAGTACGGAGCTCTGTTCATCATGACTAAAGTTAAAGGATTTAGGTAAGAGTCTCGGCTCAGAACTCCAGACTTTCCTTTAAACGTTTACAGCAGAGCACTGCCACACGGTTCGGCCACGGCTCAACTGAAGCTAACTGAGTTATTTCCTTCCAGACCAGGAGCTACTCGCGCAACAGACATAGAAACAGACCTGGAGCTGATATTCAATGAGAACTCCACAAAGCCTCTTCCATCCTCCACCGACGTGGTGAGCACCCTAAAAGAGGCTATATCAAACCCAAGCTCAGGCTTCAACTTGGCGGTGGACCCTGCCAAGATTGTTGTTGTCAGTGAGTAAATTTCCTCCTACTGAAGAGAAAATGTTTTATTATTAATAATGTATCTAAAGTGATTAAATAAACACTACTGTTACATTTCCTTACTCACTATGTTGATTTAACACAGGCAAATGTTCTGTGTAGTTTTTACCTCCGCAAAATTTTAGTTAATGTTAATAATTGTATTTTTTAGACTATAAGGCACAGAAAAAAAATTATTACATTTTCCCAGTATTCGACAGTGTTCCTTATAATCCAGTGCTGCTGTAGGGTAATTTACCACAGCATGACTTAAATAAAACTCGGATGTGAGAAATCCCAGAACATGAAATGATGACCAATGAGTCAGAGCTTAGAATTTAAAATATATTAAAGTTTACTGGAAAAATAGTTTCAGCATTACAGATATATATAAAAGGAACAAAAAATTATAGATATATATTAGAAAAGAGTAAAAGTACATCAACGAGTCAACACAGTGTAATAAAATCTCGATAGATCAACACATTCACAACCCAGAGAGAGAGAGAAAGAGAGAGGAGAGCGAGAGAGAGAGAGAGAAAGAAAGAAAGAGAAAGAAACTAAAGCCAGTCGAGGGCCAGAGAGAACCCCTCAAACTTCATCCAAGCAGTTATACATTTATGCAAATGACATGTGATTGGACAGAACTTATCAATATGATTATGTCAGCAGAGTCCAGTTAACAGTTTGTTGTCCAGTTCCAATGACGTGATCCGCTCCAGCCTGTCTGAGCAACAAGTTCTTATCATGGTGTAGTTCAGCACTGTGTCCTTCATGAAAACAGCAGACAGTCCTTAAGTGTCCTAAAGTCTGTGAGAAGATGAAACAGAGGAAAAGAGTGGCTGGAAAGATCTTCTGGCCTGTGTAAGACTTTACGGCATGTAGAACAGGCATGCGCTGGCTATCTGAGGAGAGGTTCCCAGCACTTCACTCAGAGAGCTTGTTGTCTCCTAGTTCATATGCACTGGTCCCAAAACAGCAGAACAGCAGTGAAGCTTCTCTGCCACTCAGGGTCACGTTCTCCCACAGCTCTCATTGTTGATGAAAACACTCTGACCTTCCTGATTCCTGAAAAAGTAAAAACAACCTCCAAAGCCTTGTCATTGTGACAGTTAAAAAGAGTGCAAAGATCATAAGGTTATTAAGTGAATTATGAAGTGAACAGTAAAAATAATAACTGTATATATAAATGTATAAAACATTTAAGAATAAGTGTGTAAAGGTGGTTATCTCCAATCACACCCTTCACTCCTTATCTATGCACTAAGGCTGGATGCAGCAGCATTAGGCGCTAACCTCACCACTAGCTCTTCAGAGGTGAGCTACACAGGTTAAAACAAGCTACACAGGTTGAACCGGTAGCTGATAGGGTCCTGGGTTACTGGAACACTCAGGGTTCCTCAGTCTAGCCTATCGGGTGGCATTTATATCCCACTAGTCCTGCGGTTAGCGGCTAATGCTAATGCTGCTGCACCCAGTTGTACTGTTGGAGAAACTTCACTGAAAACTCACTCTTAGACAAAAAATTGGAAATTTAAGCTTACTGTAAATAAGCAGAAGTGCTTTACTCACCAAAATGAACAGTTTCCAGGAGAGAAATCTGTGTAGATTAACATCCAGCGCTCGTTTGAATTTAAAAGTGTGCCTTATAGTCGGAATAAACAAGGTAATTCTGTGTGTTGGCATAACAGCATAAGGAACAATAACCTTTCAATTCCCTCATCTTGAAAATTAAACATACATTAACTTATTAACTTTATTCTCCAGGTGCACCGCAGACCATTCCTGTGATTTTCCAAACAAATGGCACATTTGTGTCGGCTCTCTCAGACTCCACCTCAACTTTATTCGGCAACAGGTCATTAGCGATTAAACAGGAGGTAAGTACAACTGTAGTCACTTTTTATGCCCTTTTTATTACTGTTTTATTTACACCTTACATATATTTACATCATTTAAGCACTTATTATTTATTTACTTTTTTCACTTTATTTTTGCAGCTTGAGCCTTTTTTCACTGTTGATTATCCTGCAGCATTTAGTCAGCTGGTAATGACAAATTTCAGGTAATTACTGAGTATTTTGATGTACTAAAAGTGCACTGACAGCATCAAATATTGCTTTAATTTTTAATCACAAAATGAAGTAATTAGTTCATCTGCATGACTCTTACGTTTGTTCATTTAGCAATGGAGGTCTGAGCCTTACACTGATCCAGAACCACATGGACCTGTATTTTGGTGCCTCGGCTACACTTCCCAACAGCACCCAGATCGCAAACACCTTAGTTAGAGCAGCTAAAAACAACACCCTCCCCTTCATGATCTTTACCTCACAGATCACAGTGAATGGAACGGGTAAGTCAAATCTCATTATATGAATATAAAATGCAGCTTTATTACCACAATTAAAGCTTTCAGATAAAATATTACATATTAAAACATACAGCAAGCAACTCTCCATTCTACCTTTACCTGTATCTGAAATGGTCCGATCCCTTTCCACTCCTTTATTCTACCACGCTGCCCTAACGGATAGATGAGTGTGGTGTTTTTAGAGCAGCGGGGTGTTGAGTTTGTGTTTCTGTATGTAATGTAGGGAAATGTGTTTAGAGATCGGATAAACAAAAGTGAACTGAGTTTAAGGCAGAGAATGAGCTCATAGTTTCACTCTTTTTGGGTCTTATGAACAGAAAAAAATGAAACTTAAGTCAATTTGTTTTCTTGCAATACAGTGATATCTTCAGGAGAAATCAGCAGCAAGATCAGCCTGTTCACGGCAGCCTTCATGGTGACCTTATCACTTCTGCTCACACGGTACAGCTAAAAAGACAAAAAAATAATAAAACATTTTGCAATATATATTTTTATTGAAACTTGATGACTTTACTGATGTTCTGTTGTGTGATGAGTTATCTTTCTGAAGAGGTCATGTTTCCTATTCTTAAAAGGTGAATTATTCACAAAACATGGTTGTGAATGATTGTGAACTATTATCTACAAACATATTGTAGATAAAATAGTGTTCTGATGTAAAACCTTTATTTAAAGGAAATGTATTTATTCTGTATTATGATTGTTAAATCATTGGAAAACTGCACTGTATTCAATAATTGATTTTTTTTTTATTGTCTTCCAAAAATATTTTTCTAATTTTCAACACATATTTAAGTATATTTATATTTTAATGTAAGGTTTAATTTTTGTTTAATTTTAGTGAACAATAACAGAAGCTGCACATTCCGGTAGACACAGTCCAAACAAACAACCACAATATTATATCTGCAGTTCATCTGCATTCATACAGATACCACAAGTTGCAGGTACACCACATTCCTTGCCTTGGCTTTAAATACATTGCACTTATCCCAGCCTGTTAATCAGCTACTTATTCAATTACTTAACAATAATGTTACCGACAGCCATCATCTCTATATGAAGATTATTAGACGGATCAAATTTAAAGTAACTGGACCTGTGTGATGTTTCATAAGAGGAGGTAAAAGTTTTATTGGTTTTAAATTTTGTGGAAATTTATACAAGAAATCACAGGTTGTATTTCTGCAGTTTTTATCAGAAATGTGTCACATGTGTAATAATACCAAACAAACATTTTTATTACTATGCATTTTGATTTTCTTCATTAAAAACTTTTGTTATAGATGATGTTTAATACTATTATTGCCAATTCCTACAGTGTATTATTATTAATCGTGTAGACCTCTTTGGGCCAATAATCATGTATAATACTTTTAAAGTTTAAGTGAACAGCAGTAAAAGTAAATAGCACTGTTACAAAAAAAAAACTTTGTTGATACAGAATCACTGGGGAAACATCTCAGAGTTTGTCACAATTATTTTCTGTTATGAAATCAAGCACACATTTAAATCAATGGAGATATAAAAAGTAAAAACAACACATTATGCAGGATATTTAAACAAATATTTACAGAGCCAGGCAACGCAGCTGGTAGGGGCTGTCAACAGCCCGCATTCGATCAACAGACATTCGTGACAGAAAGAACAACATGGTTCTGCTCCGCTCCTGTCGATGTTCAGACCTTCATAACTGAAGACAGGAGTAATGTACAGACCTTACACAAACATCACATCAAACAGCAGCTTCCAACTAATCTAAAACTAGTCATTGACATTCTGATATCAAAAATGTGCCATTAAAAACTACCCAATGTTTAGGAATCAGTGAGCATCACCAGTTAGCCAATATTCCTTATTGCTAATCTGTTTTTTTTTTTTTGGCTTCATAATAAAGTCATGATAAGTAAATCAGGGGTCAAAAAGTCTCATAAATTTACTTATTTCATAACTCAACTTTTAGCAACACAATTACAGAAATGGAATCTACCACAATAAAGACAATAAAGTGACTGGTATGTGATAAATTTAAAAGACATCAACATTGAATTACTTCAATTAATTTAATGTTTATACATTTTAATAAAAATTCTCCTAACTGAACCTGAGCTAAATTACAACAACGTTTTGATGCGTCACTTTTTTCCGTCTTTAGTATTTAGCCTCCCATCTTCAGTCCACATGTAACTAAACTAGTTCACAACAGCCATCATTGCATTTATTTAAAAAATCATATAGGAGGAGTTTAATCACCATCACATCCATATAGTCTCTCCACACTACTCCTCGCAGAGCTACTGCTTTAATCTGACAGACCTTAATTGGCATTTAACCATACAGATGTAGAATTTAAGGTGGAATAACTGTAAAGGTAAGAAATCAAGTACGTGAATTTAACAGAAAATCAATTAAGGGTCTGGTAAACACTAGTTTCATAACAGAGGCAGCACTTAGAAAAAGAAGCTAGAGTTACGTTAGCTGTTCATTCCTCAGCTTGCATATGTGTACCTTAAGAGATGTAACAGTTTACTTCAGGCACCTTTAACTGCTGCACTGTTTAAGGTGGAAAAAAACGTCACAAAAAGCGATGTTAATCAGATTGTGTGAATATAGCGACAGCATTTAAGGTGGAACTGAAACTCAACTTAGCACTTAAAAATAACTAATTTACTCGTTAAAGTGGAATGGGACAGTAAGGAGCTTTTAGAGTGTGTTTGTGTATTTGGGGAAGTTTAAACGAGGACTAGACAAAATAAAACTGAAATAAATCAGTATCTGTTCACTTTTCACTTTTCTGATTCAGAGTTTTGTTGATGATTGTTTACTGTGGATCTGTGGAGCTTTTAAGGTGGTCGAGAGTCGCTGTGCTCCTCTAAATATCTCCAACCTCCAGAAGAACCATCACAGGTTTACCTGTCTGCTGTTCCCACAGTTCACGCTCCTGCAGTCTTTATTCCTCTTTTTATGTCCTGAAGGATAATTTTGCTGCATCTTTTGACTGATTTATCTGCGGGTTCTACATAGGCTGCAGGTAATGTAAAGCAAGTGTGAAAAAAAGATTGTGTTATTCTTGTGTAAAATATCAGTATCTGTTATTCTAAATTTCTAAACTACTTTCCAAGCACCTGGAGGAAACTGGAACTCCCGGAAGGCTCTGATTGGCTTAGGGAAAATGGACGCATGCATCCTATTGGTGAAAGGTTTTGACTCTCGTTTATTTAATGGGCTTCACAAAAATTAACTTTATAGTTGTGTTAAAGTAGTATTTGCTTATTTTTATAATTTAAATATTAAATATTAAATTATTTCCCATAAATAATAAAAAGGGCACTGAAATACATTTTAAATGAAATATTACGTTAATATAACACCAACATATTTTACCATCATAAAAATAATTTAAGCTCACCTGATCAAATGAATGATTTTCATTTAAATTTTCAGTCCCTTTAAGTTGTAAACACTCGCCTGCACTGAAAATAAAGGTTTCCATCAATGTAGTACCAAGTGAAAATTAAGGTTGATTAACTGTTTAATCGAAATTCACTTTCTAAAACAGTGAAGGATCTGCATAATGTTAGATAAATCATAATGTAAGTTAAACACTGTAGCAGCTGATTTAATACACGTTCAGAAAAATGTACAAAATTGTACTTAGACAAGCATTTAAAAATATAATCTTTATTTTTAACTAAATTTATACTAAGTGTAATTCATACTAATAAATGTATTAAAAATATGCTCTATTGTATCATTATAATATATAATATATGAATGTTTGCAAGCATTTGATAAAACTATAATATTATTGCATTTTTAATATGCTAAATAAAATAAGTAGACAAATCTGTATAATTACGAGATAATTAGATATTTCTTATTATGTTTTAATGTTTTTAATGTTTTGAAGTGTATTTTTACATCATGGTATATTTGAAGTATAAAAAGGAAGTCATCAGTGAATCTGCATTTAAAACTAGAAAAGTGCATGTCCTGAAGGAAACGCAGGTTGGTTGCGCAGCTAAAATGGTTCCCACCATTTGCTATGGTCACTGTTACGATGTTGCTAGGTGCTTTCACTTGTGTCTGTGGTAGTTGCTAAGGTGTTGCTAAGCAGTTGCTAAGGTGTTGTTATGCTGTCTGTGGTGGTTGCTAAGTTGTTGCTAGGTGGTTGTTACGGTGTTGCTATGGTATCCGGGCTGGTTGCTATGCTGTTGCTAAGTGGTTTCTTGGCGTTTGCTAAGCTGTTGCTAGGTGGTTGCTAAGGTGTTGCTATGGTATCCATGCTGGTTGCTATGGGGTTGCTTAGCAGTTGCTAGGAGGTTGCTAAGGTGTTTCTAGGTGGTTGCTAAGGCATTGCTATGGAATCCGGACTGGTTGCTATGGTGTTGCTATGTGGCTGCTAGGTGGTTACTAGGTAATGTATTTGCATAAATGAGATTAAAATGTGTTTGCACGTTGCTACGCACGCTAGTTGCTCTGGCCGTGCAGGGTGTCCAAATTTTGACCAATAGCTGCTTTATCCAATAGCTCCTCCATACACCCACAATACTGGTCTGTCTGAAGTTTTCACAAAAACGTAAGACTGATCGGAAAGCTGTATACAAGCACACCATTCCCGATAAGGACGCAGATTTTGTCTTTTGAACGAAGTCAATATCTTGAAAATTGCAGCACTCTCTAGCCAGACAAAAAATAGGTGGAATAATAATAATAACTAGATTGCAGTTCCTACAGAAACTGCGAGTGTGATTGCAGTGCTGGCTGGTATCTGTGGTGGTTGCTATAGTGTTGCTAAGTGGTTGCTATAGTGTGGCTAAGTGATTGCTAAGGTGTTGCAAGGTGGTTGCTAAGGTGTTGCTATGGTATCCGGAGTGGTTGCTAAGGTGTTGCTAAGTGGTTGCTAAGGTGTTGCTATGGTATCTGGGGTGGTTGCTAATGTGTTGCTAGGTGGTTGCTAAGGTGTTGCTAAGTGGTTGCTAAGGTGTTGCTATGGTATCTGGGGTGGTTGCTAATGTGTTGCTAGGTGGTTGCTAAGGTGTTGCTAGGTGGTTGCTAAGGTGTTGCTATGGTATCTGGGGTGGTTGCTAAGGTGTTGGTAGGTGGTTGCTAAGGTGTTGCTAGTTGGATGCTAAGGTGTTGCTAGGTGGTTGCTAAGGTTTTATTATGGTGTCTGGGGTGGTTGCTGAGGTGTTGCTAAGGCGTTGCTAGGTGGTTGCTATGGTATCCGGGGTGGTTGCTAAGGTGTTGCTAGGTGGTTGCTAAGGTGTTGCTAAGGTGTTGCTAGGTGGTTGCTATGGTATACGGGGTGGTTGCTAAGGTGTTGTTAGGTGGTTGCTAAGGTATTGCTAGGTGGTTGCTAAGGTGTTGCTAGGTGGTTGCTAAGGTGTTGCTATGGTATCTGGGGTGGTTGCTAAGGTGTTGCTAGGTGGTTGCTAGGTGATTGCTAAGGTGTTACTAGGTGGTTGCTAAGGTGTTGCTGTGGTATCCGGGGTGGTTTCTAAGGTGTTGCTAGGTGGTTGCTACGGCATTGCTATGGTATCCAGGGTGGTTGCTAAGGTTTTTTTTTTTTTTTTTTTTTTTTTTTGGTAGGTGGTTGCTAAGGTGTTGCTAGTTGGATGCTAAGGTGTTGCTAGGTGGTTGCTAAGGTTTTATTATGGTGTCTGGGGTGGTTGCTGAGGTGTTGCTAAGGCGTTGCTAGGTGGTTGCTATGGTATCCGGGGTGGTTGCTAAGGTGTTGCTAGGTGGTTGCTAAGGTGTTGCTAAGGTGTTGCTAGGTGGTTGCTATGGTATACGGGGTGGTTGCTAAGGTGTTGTTAGGTGGTTGCTAAGGTATTGCTAGGTGGTTGCTAAGGTGTTGCTAGGTGGTTGCTAAGGTGTTGCTATGGTATCTGGGGTGGTTGCTAAGGTGTTGCTAGGTGGTTGCTAGGTGATTGCTAAGGTGTTACTAGGTGGTTGCTAAGGTGTTGCTGTGGTATCCGGGGTGGTTTCTAAGGTGTTGCTAGGTGGTTGCTACGGCATTGCTATGGTATCCAGGGTGGTTGCTAAGGTGTTGCTAAGGCGTTGCTAGGAGGGTGCTTAGGCGTTGCTAGGTGGTTGCTAAGGTGTTGCTATGGTATCCAAGGTGGTTGCTATGGTGTTGCTAGGTGGTTGCTAAGGTGTTGCTATGGTATCTGGGGTGGTTGCTAAGGTGTTCCTAGGTGGTTCCTAGGTGATTGCTAAGGTGTTGCTAGGTGATTGCTAAGGTGTTACTAGGTGGTTACTAAGGTGTTGCTGTGGTATCCGGGGTGGTTTCTAAGGTGTTGCTAGGTGGTTGCTACGGCATTGCTATGGTATCCAGGGTGGTTCCTAAGGTGTTGCTAAGGTGTTGCTATGGTATCTGAGGTGGTTGCTAAGGTGTTGCTAGGTGGTTCCTAGGTGGTTGCTAAGATGTTGCTAGGTGGTTGCTAAGGTAATTGCTATGGTATCTGGGGTGGTTGCTAAGGTGTTGCTAGGTGGTTGCTAAAGTGTTGCTAGGTGGTTGCTAAGGTGTTGCTAGGGTATCCGAGGTGTTTGTAAAAAGGAATTTATTGCCACTTAAATCTAGTTAAAGGAAGCTGTTTACCTTCAGTGTTTGGTGTTTGTGTTTATTTTAACAGAACAGGAATGCAATTATGCTAAAAGACAGAAAAATCTTTTCACCTGAAATGAGTTAATTAATCAGTGTCTCGTTATTCTTTTACATTTCTACAGTTACTGCAGTAATATTTTACCCACAGTATAAAAACTGTTACTAACATACATGTTTACACTGTATTTAAGAGAGTTGACTGCTTAAAAAGAGGAGATTTATATTAAACTGATTCTCTAAACAGATCAAACTGCACCCTCTACTGACCTCTAACTGTACTGTACCCACACTCAATGTTACAATAACTAAACTGATTATTACAGCGCCCTCTACTGTTCTCTAACTGTACTGTACCCTCATTCAGTATCACAATAACTCACCTGATTATTACAGCACCCTCTACTGACCTCTAACTGTACTGTACCCACACTCAATGTTACAATAACTAAACTGATTATTACAGCGCCCTCTACTGTTCTCTAACTGTACTGTACCCACACTCAGTATCACAATAACTAACCTGATTATTACAACTCCCTCTACTGTACTCTAAATGTACTGTACCCTCACTCAGTATCACAATAACTAAACTGATTATCAAAGCTCTCTCTACTGTCCTCTAACTGTACTGTACCCAGACTCAATATCAATATTTAATGTACTAACACAACGAGCCAGAAACACCAAACCTCTATAATTAATTGCACTGCATAATAAACTTTACCAGAATTTTAATAAGATAACAAACCCCTGCACTCAATCATTACTGACCCGCTGCAAAATCCAGAGAGGCTGGGGAGTAAACAGGCTGGATGAGGAGCTCCATCAGCAGTAAATTATATATTTTGGGTTTGCTGGTGTAGCTGGTCTCTCAGTATATCGAGGGTGTGAATTCACGATGTGCAGAGTAGCGTGTAGATCAGCCAAGGGCCCCAGGTGTCCTCAGCCCAATTTGCCCATAATTGGTCCGGCCTGTGCCCATATTGCACCCATAAAAACCCAACATATGCTACCCATTAGGGTCCCACACTGTACCCATCTTAAACCCGTCATTAACCCATGGTCTGCTGCTCAAGGGTCCTGCATGGAGATTGAAGACAAAGTGTGTTGGGTCCGAAATTATTACAGCACCCTCTTCTGTATTCTATCTGAACTGTACCCACTCTCAATATCACAATAACACACCTGATTATTAAAGCACCCTGTGTTATTGTGATATTGAATGTGGGTACAGTACAGTTAGAGGACAGTAGAGGGAGTTGTTTGATCTGTTTAGAGAATCAGTTTAATATAAATCTGCAGTAACAGTAGAAATGTAAAAGAATACTGATACACTGATTAATCAGCTCATTTTAGGTAAAAAAGACTCTACTCCCTTTTAGCATAATCTCATTCACCATTCAGATTTCTTTTCAAATGAACACAAGTGTTTAGAAACAAGTGGAAATAGATATATGTATTTTTTTTACAAGCAAGCGTGGGATTTAGTGATCCTAAAAATAGTAGACAGTCATCAGTCTATACAGTCATACAACAATAAGTTATCTCGAAAAGAGTTTAAAGAGCTTTCCTCCCAGAATTGCTGTACTCTTAATCTCCTGGAAGATTTGGGGCTGAAATAAAAACTTATTGTTAGACAGAGTCCTCTGGTTAAATGCAGAATAAAGATAAAAGGGGCATTAGACCTCTGTGAATCAGTGCCCTCACTTTGATTTATATTGGTGTAAAGTGATTCAATATTTATTGTAACAACAAAGACATCTGCCACATTTAGAAGTCTTTTAGTGCTGCACGAAACATGTGTTGTATTCTGAAAAATGGTGGAAAGTTAGAGACTTTTTCCAGAAACTTTTATAAAATAATCAACATATTTAGACAAACGTTCTATAATAGTCTCAACACCATTAATGATTGGTGGAGCAGTGGGTTTTATAGATCTGTATTTATTTTTAACAGCATATGAAAAGAAGCTTGCATACTCTCGCATTGATCTATCCTTCTTGCTTGGCTGTATCCAGAACAAAATAATAACAACACCAACCTTATGTGCTGGTTTTATTACCAAATCTTTGTGTTTTTTAAAATGCTTTTTCTTTAATTGCTGTTAGTTTTTTTTGGCACTTTGATAATTGCAGTTTAATCTTATGTGTAACTAAACATTATTAATTGTGGGGGAAAATGCAGACTTGGGTCTAAAAGGCGTATCATTTAAAGATGTAGTAGAGGTAAAATCTAGTGCAGTTGTCTTCATTGTGAGCAGATGATGATGATTATGTTAGATAACTATTTGATTTCTGCTTTTTTCAAGCTTTCCAGTGTAGATTCCAAAATATTTTAAACAAGTCCACTTTTGTCTGAAACTCACTCACAGATTAGGTAGGGGTAAAAGATTCTCCAGTTTCAGTAAAGTCAATTCAGTTCAGTTCAATTCAAATTTATTTATATAGCGCTTTTTACAATAAATTTTACAAAGCAGCTTTACAGAGAAAAACAGGTCCACGTCTCTTATGAGCAGCAGCACAGAGATGCCAATTATTGTAGGGACACAAGAACCAAGACAAACAAACAAAAATAACAATACAGAGAGATAATGTGGAGCTATAGTGTAGAAACATTTTCTGAGTTGTGAATGTAGTCGAAGGACACATATAATGAATAATGTGAAGCTAAAGCTAATGTAGAAACAGGTTCTGAGTGTGAGTAGGTGTGATAGGAATATGCTCAGTGTTAATGTTAATCAGAGCTCTAGAACAGAAGGAGCAACATGAAAGTGAAGTATCTGTTATGATGTCCCTGATTAGGTTTTTCTGAATGATCTCTGTGTTCGTAGATAGTGAGAATTTAAAGTACATGTTCTACAGAAATTATTCTGTACACTTGTCTTTATGAATTAGAATAGGCATGACAATCTGAAAATATGAATAAATTATTTGGATTTCATAAGATAAACACAATCAATAGTGTAAGAGTTGGAGATTATTTAGTTAATATGTTGTATCTAAATTGTGCTTACCACTTATAGAACACACGTGCATAAAATCTGAATCATACACAGATGGTTAAAATATACAGTATATTAGCTAAAGAGTTTAAAATTGAGAGACATCCCATTCTAAATCAGGGTTTAATATGATGTTGGTCCACTGTTTGCAAATATAACAGCTTCAACTCTTCTGTAAAGACTTTTCACAAGGTTTAGGAGTGTGAAAATTATATATAAGTTTGAATACACCTCTTTTTATTTTGAATTATTTAGTAAACAAAAAGTGTTACATAAACCAGAATCTGTTTTCTACTTTAGATTCTTCTAAGTATCACATGTATCTTTGAGGACAGATTTGGTATTTTAATCTCAGTATCTTCATGAGGGAGAGTCACCTGGAATAGTTTCCTCAGCGTCTTAAAGGAAGGAGTCCCTTGAGGTGCTGAACAATAGTTGCTACTTTTCCTCCAGCTCATCCCAAATCACCATCTCAGTTCATCAGGTGTCGCTTAATCGTTTCAATGTCTCTAATATTAATCTACAATATAGAAAATTCACTGAGTAAGAAGGTGTGCCCAGACTTTTGGTACAGTATAATAGAAAGAGATAACTGGTAATGAAGGACACGCACAGGACTGGAATTTCTAATGTACCTGGATGCCTTTTCTTTTTGCCGCTTCGGACTGCAAATAACAGTTCATTTTAAATTTAATACCACATTACATGTTTTTTCTGTTATTTATTTGTCCCTGTTTTATATATATATATATATATATATATATATATATATATATATATATATATATGTCTTTTCTGAGATTTTCTTGATATAGCATGCATGGATAATTTGGCACCCAAATTGGGCACTGAGCATGAATTACATCAGAAACATGACATGAGAAACTTTATATCAATTTAAATCAAGGCATCAACGGAGTGATCACAATGTAGTCAGATAAACCTGCATTTAATTACTGATTTCTGTGTTTCTGTTGGTCTGTGTTTGGAAAGTCTTGAGTATTTTTATCTGTATCTATTGAAGAATCTATCTGACACAAAATGAACAATGAAAGTTATTTTTGCTACAATACTCTTGAGCAATCGCAGTCTTTAAAAGATACATTTTTGTTCATTGTTTTGTCTGGACGCTGATGCTGATGGAAACTGTCATCCTTTCAGTCAACCCAATCCAACCCACTCCAAACATCTCAGGCTTTGTTTGATGACTCAGTGACGATCAGAAATCACCATCCCATCACAGAGAAATTTGAGACTATTAGTGATCACGTCACGTCACCTGCTTTATAGATAAGACAGTGATCAGGGTATGTATTGCTCACCGACCAGCAGCGCAGGACTCTCAGACTGGCCCGGTCCTCAGGACTTTATACATTTTTACAGACGTCCAACAGCAGTTTCTACATACTGAAAAAAGCTGCTTTACAGAGGAAACGGTGAGTTTGGCACAAATTACATTTTATTGTTTAGTTTTTCTTTTTTGTTTGTTTCTTAAAATAATTGAACTGCATATATATATATATATATATATATATATATATATATATATATTATATATATATATATATATATATATATATATATATATATATATTATATATATATATATATATATATCTTTGTTTCTTAGTTTTTTTGAACAGTGTCCAACACAATGCTTAAAATTAAAATTAAAAAGTAAAATAATCAGTGCAAATAAAAAAGGATAAACTGCCACCTTAGTCAATGAAAAATATGTAAATGTATTTAAATCTAAACAAAATAAACTAAATGTCATCACCATGAGTAAAAATACATTACAATATGGATTATATAATAATTGTAATGATTATTGACTACAATAAAATTTAATGTAATATCAGGTTTAGATCAGGGGATTGTGGATGAGTAACACTTTTTTTTTTACTGTTTACTACGTAATTCCATATGTGTCCCTTAATTGTTCTCATGTCTTTAATATTAATTTAGAATGGAGAAAATGCACTGAATGAGAAGGTGTGTTTGACTGGTACAGTATAATAGAAAGAGATAACTGGATATGAAGGACACGCACAGGACCGGAATTTCTAGTGTACCAATTATATAATATTTGTAATGATTATTGACTAAAATATCTCAGTGTTTTAGCAACTCAACCATTCAAATTAAACAATTTTTTATTATTTATGCAGTGATATATAATAAAATGCATTTTGATCATTATATTATTTACTAAGTTGATTTATAGACTCATTGTTGGTGTGGTTCATGGAAACAAATCAGTTAACCAGCTTCAATTATTGAATCCTACTTAAAAAATATAATATTTATGTAATAATTAGCATATATACATAATACAGAATGACAAGCGTATATAATGAAGAGAAACTCTCAGGACTAGGATTTCCAGTATATCAGGATCCTTATCTTTATGTCTTGTTTTGCCGCTGCTTTTAACAGTGTGTGACAATTCAGCTGACATAATTCATCAATTCAGCAGTTTCTTCCCACATATTTCTACTTTTTATGATATTTGGATTTTATATGTTTATATGTTTTATGTTTGAATTGCCATAGAATATTGCTCAGTATTATATTTCATCTTATATAATAATTAACTGTTGAGACATATTTTTACTAATGGTAATATCTGTATCTTATACATATGATCATTCTTAATTATCTATTAGCATATAATTATATTTAGATCATAATATCACTTCAAATAACTAAACTACACAATAGTTATTTCTGCTTCAGTCTAAAGAAAAATCTGCGTCTGAGTGTTGATGGTGTTTGAGGTGTTGATGGTGTTTGAGCTGTTGATGGTGGTTAAGGGGTTTGGGTGTTTGAGGGGTTTGGGTGTTTGAGGGTTTGACAATGTTTGATGGGTTTGGGTGTTTGAGGGGTTGATTGTGCTTGAGTGTTCATGTTTGATGGGTTTGGGTGTTTGAGGTGTTGATGTTTAAGGGATTGATGGTGTTTGAAGTGTTGATGGTGTTTAAATGTGTTGCTGATGTTTGAGGTGTTGATTGTGTTTGAGGTGTTGATGGTGTTTAAATGTATTGATTGTGTTTGAAGTGTTGATGGTGTTTAAATGTGTTGCTGATGTTTGAGGTGTTGATTGTGTTTGAGGTGTTGATGGTGTTTAAATGTGTTGATTGTGTTTGAAGTGTTGATAGTGTTTAAATGTGTTGCTGATGTTTGAGGTGTTGATTGTGTTTGAGGTGTTGATGGTGTTTAAATGTATTGATTGTGTTTGAAGTGTTGATGGTGTTTGAGGTGTTTGGGTGAGAAGCATTGGACTCACCACAAGACCAAGATGAGACTGAATCCACATGATGCAGACAGTAGTCTGATCCCAATAATAAAAAATAAAGAACTAAACTAAAATTAGAACACACAAGTAGTTTACTAGTCCAGAATAAGGATTAGAAAAATTAAGTGAACCTCTCTGTTAATGACGTCGCCTACATTATTAATAAGAAGCATACCTTTAAATGCCTCACAAAAGATTCTGTACAGATGCAGGAAGCAATAAAAGGCTCCAAAACATTGCATTAAAGTGTAAAATGATCACCAGTTAGAAACATTTGCTACAAATGGATAAAATGAAGGACTTTTGAAACCAACAATTATATTTATACAAAATAACGGTTAAAAAAAGTACATTTATGAATAGAAAATCAGAATGGAAAATCTATTTTCCATTGACCCTAACCCTTTGAACATGCTGTTGAAGTGGGCTGTGCATGCAAGGCATCCCAGAAATGTTGATGAACTGAAAAACACTGGCACGGTAGAAAATTCCTCCACAATCTCACAAAATACTGACTTACCTTCACAAGAACTGGGTGTGGTGGAAAATATACAGGTTCTAAAATTCTAGCCTGCACTGTGGATGTAGCAATGTAGAAATGCAAGTAATTCACTGATTTTCCTACGAATTGATGTAAATTTTAATTTAAAACATTTGAACTTTAAGGATCTTAAAACCACAAATCATTAAAGTATTTCTCAAGCTATTGTTTTATGAAGACTTTTTCTAAATCATTCTTGTTGAATTCTAATTTGAAAATGTGTAAAGAACTAGAAATAAAATGATATGAAACTAGGGTATTGTTTTCTAAATTGAATCTAGAGACACAAATATTTTGTATGTATTTAATGTCAACCAATTAGGTTTCACATACTGAATTGCACAGTTTTCTGTTATAGATTGTTTTAACTATATGACATTAATCAATAAATATATTATTTATAGGTGTTTAAAAGATGAATGAAAAAGCTTTTACAGTGGCATACATACTCTTGGGTAAGTATTGTATTAAATAATGTTCAATTTTCAGTATATTAAGTAACATATTTTATTAATAATGTATAAATTAATTGGAACAGTTGCAGTGACACAATTAATCTGCATTGTTTACATTTCTTTTTTATCCAAGCAGCCACATTAAGCACCATGACACAGCATGCAACAGTTTCTGCAGAAGAGCCTACAACAGCTGGCACTACAGAATTAAACACTGATGCAGCAACAGTCTCCAGTGTTTCAACTGTTGAACAAACAACAGATATAACAACAGAACAGACCACAGATTCCACCGTCCAATCCAGTTCTCCAACTGTTGAACAAACAACAGATAAAACAGCAGAACTGACTACAGGCTCCCCCACCCAATCCAGCGCTCCAACTGTTGAATCAACAACAGATATAACAGCTGAACAGACAACTTACTCCACCATCCAATCCAGTGCTCCAAATGTTGACTCAACAACAGATATAACAGCAGAACAGACCATAGACTCGACCGTCCAATCCAGTGCTCCAACTGTTGAACCAACAACAGATATAACAGCCGAACAGACCACAGACTCCACCATCCAATCCAGTGCTCCAACTGTTGAAACAACAACAGATATAACATTAGAACAGACTACAGACTCCCCCACCCAATCCAGTGCTCCAACTGTTGAAACAACAACAGATATAACATTAGAACAGACTACAGACTCCCCCACCCAATCCAGTGCTCCAACTGTTGAAACAACAACAGATATAACATTAGAACAGACTACAGACTCCCCCACCCAATCCAGTGCTCCAACTGTTGAACAAACAACAGATATAACATTAGAACAGACTATAGACTCCTCCACCCAATCTAGTGCTCCAAATATTGAATTAACAGATATAACAGCAGAACAGACCACAGACTCCACGGTCCAATCCAGTGCTCCAACAGTTGAATCAACAACAGATATAACAGCAGAACAGACAACAGGTTTCACCACCAAATCCAGTGATCCAACTATTGAATCAACAACAGATATAACAGCAGAACAGACCACAGACTCCACCTTCCAATCCAGTGCTCCAACTATTGAACCAACAACAGATATAACAGCAGAACAGACCACAGACTCCACCTTCCAATCCAGTGCTCCACCTGTTGAACCAACAACAGATATAACAGCAGAACAAACCACAGATTCCACCGGCCAATCCAGTGCTCCAACTATTGAACCAACAACAGATATAACAGCAGAACAGACCACAGACTCCACCTTCCAATCCAGTCCTCCACCTGTTGAACCAACAACAGATATAAGAGCAGAACAGACTACAGACTCCACCACCCAATCCAGTGCTCCAACTATTGAATTAACAGATATAACAGCAGAACAGACCACAGACTCCACCACCCAATCCAGTGCTCCAACTATTGAATTAACTGATATAACAGCAGAACAGACCACAGACTCCACCCTCCAATCTAGTGCTCCAACTATTGAATCAACAGATATAACAGCAGAAAAGACTACAGACTCCAGCCTCCAATCTAGTGCTCCAACTATTGAATCAACAGATATAACAGCAAAACAGACTACAGACTCCACCACCCAATCCAGTGCTCCAACTATTAAATTAACAGATATAACAGCAGAACAGACCACGGACTCCACCCTCCAATCTAGTGCTCCAACTATTGAATTAACAGATATAACAGCAGAACAGACAACAGACCCCACTGTCCAATCCAGTGGTTCAACTGTTGCATTAACAACAGATATAACAGGAGAACAGACTACAGACTCCACCATCCAATCCAGTGCTCCAACTGTTGAACAAACAACAGATATAACATTAGAACAGACTACAGACTCCTCCACCCAATCCAGTGCTCCAACTGTTGAATCAACAACAGATATGACAGCAGAACAGACCACAGACTCCACCACCCAATCCAGTGCTCCAACTATTGAATTAACAGATATAACAGCAGAACAGACCACAGACTCCACAGTCCAAACCAGTGCTCCAACTGTTGAATCAACAACAGATATAACAGCAGAACAGACAACAGATTTCACCACCAAATCCAGTGATTCAACTGTTGAATCAACATCAGATATAACAGCAGAACAGACCACAGACTCCACCTTCCAATCCAGTGCTCCACCTGTTGAACCAACAACAGATATAAGAGCAGAACAGACTACAGACTCCACCACCCAATCCAGTGCTCCAACTATTGAATCAACAGATATAACAGCAGAACAGACTACAGACTCCACCCTCCAATCTAGTGCTCCAACTATTGAATCAACAGATATAACAGCAAAACAGACTACAGACTCCACCACCCAATCCAGTGCTCCAACTATTAAATTAACAGATATAACAGCAGAACAGACCACAGACTCCACCACCCAATCCAGTGCTCCAACTATTGAATTAACTGATATAACAGCAGAACAGACGACAGACTCCACCCTCCAATCTAGTGCTCCAACTATTGAATCAACAGATATAACAGCAGAAAAGACTACAGACTCCACCCTCCAATCTAGTGCTCCAACTATTGAATCAACAGATATAACAGCAAAACAGACTACAGACTCCACCACCCAATCCAGTGCTCCAACTATTGAATTAACAGATATAACAGCAGAACAGACCACAGACTCCACCGGCCAATTCACTGTTTCAACTGTTGAACCAACAACAGATATAACAGCAGAACAGACTACTGACTCCACCTTCCAATCCAGTGCTCCAACTGTTGACTCAACAACAGATATAACAGCAGAACAGACTACAGACTCCACCTTCCAATCCAGTGCTCCAACAGTTGAACCAACAACAGATATAACAGCAGAACAGACTACAGACTCCATCATCCAATCCAGTGCTCCAAGTATTGAATTAACAGATATCACAGCAGAACAGACTACAGACTCCACCTTCCAATCCAGTGCTCCAACAGTTGAACGAACAACAGATATAACAGCAGAACAGACTACTGACTCCACCTTCCAATCCAGTGCTCCAACTGTTGACTCAACAACAGATATAACAGCAGAACAGACTACAGACTCCACCTTCCAATCCAGTGCTCCAACAGTTGAACCAACAACAGATATAACAGCAGAACAGACTACAGACTCCATCATCCAATCCAGTGCTCCAAGTATTGAATTAACAGATATAACAGCAGAACAGACTACAGACTCCACCTTCCAATCCAGTGCTCCAACAGTTGAACGAACAACAGATATAACAGCAGAACAGACTACAGACTACATCATCCAATCCAGTACTCCAACTGTTGAACCAACAACAGATATAACAGCAGAACAGACCACAGACTCCACCACCCAATCTAGTGCTCCAACTATTGAATCAACAGATATAACAGCAGAACAGACTACAGACTCCACCACCCAATCCAGTGCTCCAACTATTGAATCAACAGATATAACAGCAAAACAGACTACAGACTCCACCACCCAATCCAGTGCTCCAACTATTAAATTAACAGATATAACAGCAGAACAGACCACAGACTCCACCACCCAATCCAGTGCTCCAACTATTGAATTAACAGATATAACAGCAGAACAGACAACAGACCCCACTGTCCAATACAGTGGTTCAACTGTTGAGCCAACAACAGATATAACAGCAGAACAGACTACAGACTTCACCATCCAATCCAGTGCGCCGACTTTTGAATTAACAACATATATAACAGCAGAACAGGCTACAGACTCCACCGTCCAATCCAGTGCTCCAACTGTTGAACCAACAACAGATATAACATTAGAACAGACTACAGACTCCCCCACCCAATCCAGTGCTCCAACTGTTGAACAAACAACAGATATAACATTAGAACAGACTATAGACTCCTCCACCCAATCTAGTGCTCCAACTATTGAATTAACAGATATAACAGCAGAACTGACCACAGACTCCACGGTCCAATCCAGTGCTCCAACTGTTGAATCAACAACAGATATAACAGCAGAACAGACAACAGGTTTCACCACCAAATCCAGTGATCCAACTATTGAATCAACAACAGATATAACAGCAGAACAGACCACAGACTCCACCTTCCAATCCAGTGCTCCAACTATTGAACCAACAACAGATATAACAGCAGAACAGACCACAGACTCCACCTTCCAATCCAGTGCTCCACCTGTTGAACCAACAACAGATATAACAGCAGAACAAACCACAGATTCCACCGGCCAATCCAGTGCTCCAACTATTGAACCAACAACAGATATAACAGCAGAACAGACCACAGACTCCACCCTCCAATCCAGTCCTCCACCTGTTGAACCAACAACAGATATAAGAGCAGAACAGACTACAGACTCCACCACCCAATCCAGTGCTCCAACTATTGAATTAACTGATATAACAGCAGAACAGACCACAGACTCCACCCTCCAATCTAGTGCTCCAACTATTGAATCAACAGATATAACAGCAAAACAGACTACAGACTCCACCACCCAATCCAGTGCTCCAACTATTAAATTAACAGATATAACAGCAGAACAGACCACGGACTCCACCCTCCAATCTAGTGCTCCAACTATTGAATTAACAGATATAACAGCAGAACAGACAACAGACCCCACTGTCCAATCCAGTGGTTCAACTGTTGTATTAACAACAGATATAACAGGAGAACAGACTACAGACTCCACCATCCAATCCAGTGCTCCAACTGTTGAACAAACAACAGATATAACATTAGAACAGACTACAGACTCCTCCACCCAATCCAGTGCTCCAACTGTTGAATCAACAACAGATATGACAGCAGAACAGACCACAGACTCCACCACCCAATCCAGTGCTCCAACTATTGAATTAACAGATATAACAGCAGAACAGACCACAGACTCCACGGTCCAAACCAGTGCTCCAACTGTTGAATCAACAACAGATATAACAGCAGAACAGACAAAAGGTTTCACCACCAAATCCAGTGATTCAACTGTTGAATCAACATCAGATATAACAGCAGAACAGACCACAGACTCCACCTTCCAATCCAGTGCTCCACCTGTTGAACCAACAACAGATATAAGAGCAGAACAGACTACAGACTCCACCACCCAATCCAGTGCTCCAACTATTGAATCAACAGATATAACAGCAGAACAGACTACAGACTCCACCCTCCAATCTAGTGCTCCAACTATTGAATCAACAGATATAACAGCAAAACAGACTACAGACTCCACCACCCAATCCAGTGCTCCAACTATTGAATTAACAGATATAACAGCAGAACAGACCACAGACTCCACCGGCCAATTCACTGTTTCAACTATTGAACCAACAACAGATATAACAGCAGAACAGACAACACATTCCACCGTCCAATCCAGTACTCCAACTGTTGAACCAACAACAGATATAACAGCAGAACAGACTACTGACTCCACCTTCCAATCCAGTGCTCCAACTGTTGACTCAACAACAGATATAACAGCAGAACAGACTACAGACTCCACCTTCCAATCCAGTGCTCCAACAGTTGAACCAACAACAGATATAACAGCAGAACAGACTACAGACTCCATCATCCAATCCAGTGCTCCAAGTATTGAATTAACAGATATCACAGCAGAACAGACTACAGACTCCACCTTCCAATCCAGTGCTCCAACAGTTGAACGAACAACAGATATAACAGCAGAACAGACCACGGATTCCACCACCCAATCCAGCAGTGCTCCATCTGTTGAACCAACAACACATATAACAGCAGAACGGACCACAAATTCCATCACCCAATCCAACAGTGCTCCACCTGTTGAATCAACAACAGATATAACAGTAGAACAGACCACAGGCTCCACCATCCAATCCAGCAGTGCTCCAACTGTTGAATCAACAACAGATATAACAGCAGAACAGACTACAGACTCCACCTTCCAATCCAGTGCGCCAACTTTTGAATTAACAACATATATAACAGCAGAACAGACTACAGACTCTACTGTCCAATCCAGTGCTCCAACTGTTGAACCAACAACAGATATAACAGCAGAACAGACTACAGACTCCACTGTCCAATCCAGTGCTCCACCTGTTGAACCAACAACAGATATAACAGCAGAACAGACCACAGACTACATCATCCAATCCAGTACTCCAACTGTTGAACCAACAACAGATATAACAGCAGAACAGATGACAGACTCCACCATCCAATCCAGTGCTCCAACTTTTGAACCAACAACAGATATAACAGAACAGACCACAGACTCCACCTTCCAATCCAGTGCTTCAACTGTTGACTCAACAACAGGTATAACAGCAGAACAGGCTACAGACTCCACCATCCAATCCAGTTCTCCAACTTTTGAACCAACAACAGATATAACAACAGAACAGACCACAGACTCCACACACCAATCCAGTGCTTCAACTGTTGAATCAACAACAGATATAACAGCAGAACAGACCACGGATTCCACCACCCAATCCAGCAGTGCTCCATCTGTTGAACCAACAACACATATAACAGCAGAACGGACCACAAATTCCATCACCCAATCCAACAGTGCTCCACCTGTTGAATCAACAACAGATATAACAGTAGAACAGACCACAGGCTCCACCATCCAATCCAGCAGTGCTCCAACTGTTGAATCAACAACAGATATAACAGCAGAACAGACTACAGACTCCACCTTCCAATCCAGTGCTCCAACTGTTGACTCAACAACAGATATAACAGCAGAACAGACTACAGATTCCACCTTCCAATCCAGTGCTCCAACAGTTGAACCAACAACAGATATAACAGCAGAACAGACTACAGACTCCACCTTCCAATCCAGTGCTCCAACTGTTGACTCAACAACAGATATAACAGCAGAACAGACTACAGACTCCACCTTCCAATCCAGTGCTCCAACAGTTGAACCAACAACAGATATAACAGCAGAACAGACTACAGACTCTGCTGTCCAATCCAGTGCTCCAACTGTTGAACCAACAACAGATATAACAGCAGAACAGACTACAGACTCCACTGTCCAATCCAGTGCTCCACCTGTTGAACCAACAACAGATATAACAGCAGAACAGACCACAGACTACATCATCCAATCCAGTACTCCAACTGTTGAACCAACAACAGATATAACAGCAGAACAGATGACAGACTCCACCCTCCAATCCAGTGCTCCAACAGTTGAACCAACAACAGATATAACAGCAGAACAGACTACAGACTCCACCTTCCAATCCAGTGCGCCAACTTTTGAATTAACAACATATATAACAGCAGAACAGACTACAGACTCTGCTGTCCAATCCAGTGCTCTAACTGTTGAACCAACAACAGATATAACAGCAGAACAGACTACAGACTCCACTGTCCAATCCAGTGCTCCACCTGTTGAACCAACAACAGATATAACAGCAGAACAGACCACAGACTACATCATCCAATCCAGTACTTCAACTGTTGAACCAACAACAGATATAACAGCAGAACAGATGACAGACTCCACCATCCAATCCAGTGCTCCAACTTTTGAACCAACAACAGATATAACAGAACAGACCACAGACTCCACCTTCCAATCCAGTGCTTCAACTGTTGACTCAACAACAGGTATAACAGCAGAACAGGCTACAGACTCCACCATCCAATCCAGTTCTCCAACTTTTGAACCAACAACAGATATAACAACAGAACAGACCACAGACTCCACACACCAATCCAGTGCTTCAACTGTTGAATCAACAACAGATATAACAGCAGAACAGACCACGGATTCCACCAACCAATCCAGCAGTGCTCCATCTGTTGAACCAACAACACATATAACAGCAGAACGGACCACAAATTCCATCACACAATCCAACAGTGCTCCACCTGTTGAATCAACAACAGATATAACAGTAGAACAGACCACAGGCTCCACCATCCAATCCAGCAGTGCTCCAACTGTTGAATCAACAACAGATATAACAGCAGAACAGACTACAGACTCCACCTTCCAATCCAGTGCTCCAACTGTTGACTCAACAACAGATATAACAGCAGAACAGACTACAGATTCCACCTTCCAATCCAGTGCTCCAACAGTTGAACCAACAACAGATATAACAGCAGAACAGACTACAGACTCCATCATCCAATCCAGTGCTCCAAGTATTGAATTAACAGATATAACAGCAGAACAGACCACAGACTCCACCCTCCAATCCAGTGCTCCAACAGTTGAACCAACAACAGATATAACAGCAGAACAGACTACAGACTCCACCTTCCAATCCAGTGCGCCAACTTTTGAATTAACAACATATATAACAGCAGAACAGACTACGGACTCTACTGTCCAATTCAGTGCTCCAACTGTTGAACCAACAACAGATATAACAGCAGAACAGACTACAGACTCCACTGTCCAATCCAGTGCTCCACCTGTTGAACCAACAACAGATATAACAGCAGAACAGACCACAGACTACATCATCCAATCCAGTACTCCAACTGTTGAACCAACAACAGATATAACAGCAGAACAGATGACAGACTCCACCATCCAATCCAGTGCTCCAACTTTTGAACCAACAACAGATATAACAGAACAGACCACAGACTCCACCTTCCAATCCAGTGCTTCAATTGTTGACTCAACAACAGGTATAAGAGCAGAACAGGCTACAGACTCCACCATCCAATCCAGTTCTCCAACTTTTGAACCAACAACAGATATAACAACAGAACAGACCACAGACTCCACACACCAATCCAGTGCTTCAACTGTTGAATCTACAACAGATATAACAGCAGAACAGACCACGGATTCCACCACCCAATCCAGCAGTGCTCCATCTGTTGAACCAACAACACATATAACAGCAGAACGGACCACAAATTCCATCACCCAATCCAACAGTGCTCCACCTGTTGAATCAACAACAGATATAACAGTAGAACAGACCACAGGCTCCACCATCCAATCCAGCAGTGCTCCAACTGTTGAATCAACAACAGATATAACAGCAGAACAGACTACAGACTCCACCGTCCAGTCCAGTGCTCCAACTGTTGAATCAACAACAGATATAACAGTAGAACAGACCACGGATTCCACCACCAAATACAGCAGTGCTCCAACTGTTGAAGCAACAATACATATAACAGCAGAACAGACCATGAATTCCACCACCCAATCCAGCAGTGCTCCAACTGTTGAACGAACAACCGATATAACAGCAGAACAGATCACAGATTCCACCACCAAATACAGCAGTGCTCCAACTGTTGAAGCAACAACACATATAACAGCAGAACAGATCACAGATTCCACCACCAAATATAGCAGTGCTCCAACTGTTGAATCAACAACACATATAACTGCAGAACAAACCATAGACTCCACCGTCCAATCCAGTGCTCCAGCTGTTGAATCAACAACACATATAACAGCAGAACAGACAGTGAACTCAACTATCCAGTCATCTTCTTTTCCAAGAGTTGAATCTACAACTTCTACATTAGAACAAACTATAGACACCACCCTCCAAACAAGTGCAGCTCCAACTGTTGACTCTACTACAGCTGCCGACTCATCGTTAGTTGTTATTCTGGAAGCAACAACGGATTTAAATATGCAGTCTAGTACTGCTCTCTCTGTTAAAACCACTATAGATTTCACTGTTGAATTGATCTCAAGTACTGTTCTAAATAGTGAATCAACCACAGCATCCATGGTAGAACCCATAACAGACACCATTTACCAGTCAAGTGCTGCTGCTCCTACTACTGAAACTACTATCTCTTCCATAACCAAATCAACAACAGACTCCAACCTTCAGTCAAGTACTGCTTCAACTGTACAATCCATGCCAAGTCTAACAAAAGAGCTGCCAACAGAATCAATTGTTCATACAAGTACTGCTTTAGCAGAAGAACCAAAAACAACACTTACAGCAGATTCAAAAACTACAGTTTTCACTGAACTATCATCTTCAGGGATGACTACAGCAGATTCTGCAACAGTTATTACAGGTATTAAACCTGGACCATCAACAGTTAACATTCATGTGCAGTGGGCTGTACACAGCTTTCAGTGTCTTAGGTTGTTTTCACACCAGTACTATTTAGACCAGTTAAAACAGACAGGTTTATTTAGATTTTATCACGATAGAGTCCCCTAATCGATTCTTTGCTTGTAACTAGGGTTGGCACTGGACTTTTTCATGTCCAATAACGATACTGTAACCCTAAGCATGTGCTGATAGCAGTATTAATCAGATAACATCTATCTATCTATCTATCTATCTATCTATCTATCTATCTATCTATCTATCTATCTATCTATCTATCTATCTATCTATCTATCTATTATCTTTTTTTCTCTTAATCTACGTTGTTAATGATGTCTGGATACATTTTTCTGAACATTTGGTTAGTAAAAACACACACTTTCTCAAAACCACTCAAACGCTCAATAGCAAAAACAGTAACACTTACTTATACTAATACATTTACTTGAAACTATTAGTATATATCTCTAACTATTTTGTATGTTGTGTCTTTTTTCTTTCTTTTGTTGTCTCTACAAAATCAGTTAGTAAAGTCAGTTTTACAACAAGTGAGACCTTTATTCCTGACCTGTTAAACTCAGCCTCAGCTGTCTTTATTGATCGAGCACAACGTGTTAAATCACAGGTATGCAATATGTACTAAACTCTTTGAGTGACATTATTCCTACTCTATTATTATTTTTATGTAAAAAATTGAGAATTCATTTGGAATTGCATGTTAAAATAAATGTTGATTTAATTTGTTGATTTACAGTTTGAACCAGTCTTCAAAGCAACATTCACCAGTTTCCACAGTCTAACTGTCATTAATTTTGTGTGAGTATTAAATTACTAATGTCAAATTTCAAATTTTATCTCTAATTTGTATCACTGTTTATTACAATATGCTCTATGTATCTCTTTGCTGATAACTTGTGTTTTTTATTTTATTTGGTCTGTAGCGCTGGATCAATCATCACAAACATGGATTTAGAGTTCAGAGATAATCTTCCCAATGACACTGCAATCATTAACACCATACTTTATGCAAATACAAGTTTTGAGATTACAGGAGCTACAGGTAGGTCAATGCGATTGATGGTATTTGCCTAGTTGGAATTTTGAACTGCTGATTGTTCTAGAGGTCCTGGCTTTACTAGAGCATCAGCATTGGTTTGGTATAAATTGATTGATTGATTGTACAGAACTGTCAAACAGCCAGTATGTTTAATGTTGTGAATAACGCAGAATAGTCAAAAATTCTTAAAAACTAACTGCATAATTTTCTTTGAAGAACATTAGTCTTATATTTTTTATTAAACAGTAAGAACAGCAACAACTGCTACACCAGCAACTACCACAATTGCTACACCAGCAACTACCACAACTTCTACACCAGCAACTACCACAACATCTACACCAGCAACTACCACAACGTTTACACAAGTAACTACCACAACTTCTACACCAGCAACTACCACAACATCTACACCAGCAACTACCACAACGTTTACACAAGTAACTACCACAACTGCTACACCAGCAACTACCACAACTGCTACACCAGCAACTACCACAACTGCTACACCAGCAACTACCACAACGTCTACACCAGCAACTACCACAATTGCTACAACAGCAACTCCCACAACGTCTGCACCAGCAACTACCACAACGTCTGCACCAGCAATTACCACAACTTCTACACCAGCAACTACCACAACTTCTACACCAGCAACTACCACAACTTCTACACCAGCAACTACCACAACTGCTACACCAGCAACTACCACAACTTCTACACCAGCAACCACTGCAACTGCTACACCAGCAACTACCACAAGTGCTACACCAGCAACTACCACAACTGCTACACCAGCAACTACCACAACTGCTACACCAGCAACTACCACAACTTCTACACCAGCAACTACCAAAACTGCTACACCAACAACTACCACAACGTCTACACCAGCAACTACCACAACTACTACACCAGCAACTACCACAACTTCTACACCAGCAACTACCACAACTGCTACACCAACAACTACCACAACTTCTACACCAGCAACTACCACAACTGCTACACCAGCAACTACCACAACTTCTACACCAGCAACTACCAAAACTGCTACACCAGCAACTACCACAACTTCTACACAAGCAACTACCACAATTGCTACAACAGCAACTCCCACAACGTCTGCACCAGCAACTACCACAACGTCTGGACCAGCAATTACCACAACTGCTACACCAGCAACTACCACAACTTCTACACCAGCAACTACCACAACTGCTACACCAGCAACTACCACAACTTCTACACCAGCAACTACCACAACTTCTACACCAGCAACTACCACAACTGCTACACCAGCAACTACCACAACTTCTACACCAGCAACCACTGCAACTGCTACACCAGCAACTACCACAACTGCTACACCAGCAACTACCACAACTGCTACACCAGCAACTACCACAACTTCTACACCAGCAACTACCAAATCTGCTACACCAACAACTACCACAACGTCTACACCAGCAACTACCACAACTACTACACCAGCAACTACCACAACTTCTACACCAGCAACTACCACAACTGCTACACCAGCAACTACCACAACTGCTACACCAGCAACTACCACAACTTCTACACCAGCAACTACCAAAACTGCTACACCAGCAACTACCACAACTACTACTACAACAACTTCTACTCCAACAACTACTACAACCACTTCTACTCCAACAACTACTACAACAACCACTACAAATCCTCCAATAACAACAATTACAACTACAATAGCAATAACGACACCTGCACCAACTCGCCCTCCTCCAGCCATTGGCCTGCAGCTTGTAATCCAGATAGTGTATACTGTGGCCCTGAGTAACCCTGAGAGTAAGGAGTTCCAGGCTCTGGCTGTTACAGTGGCGGCATCAGTGAGTGTCAAACTACAATACAACTAGAATACTTATTAAAACAGACATGAACCTTTCACTTTTTTACCAGGAGAATCTACTACAAAAATCTAAAAAATATTCAGCATATATACACAACATATATGACATACAACATATATAAACTATATACAGCTGATATAAACAGGCTTTAATCATAGCTCATCACTCATCATTTCATTATTCTTTTCAGTTAAAGACTATACAAAATTTCTAACAGTGGTACTCCTGACTGACAATACAAATTTCTTTCTAGTTTGATGTCGTCTACAAAAAGAAATATGGGGGTCTCTTCATCAGGACCGTTGTGCTATCTTTCTCGTGAGTGGTCTTACTTTAATGTATACTTGTGAAATGTTTTCCATTTTTAGTTATAGACCCTTTCTCAAGTAGTGCCCTTCACTCTATTGTAGTGGTCAAACTCTTCTGTTCAAACTCCCATTTTTAGTAAAGACTTCTATCCCTCTCTCAGACCTTCGCCCACCCGTGCTGAGTCAAATGTTGAAGCAGATGTTCAGCTGATATTTAACGAGAATTCCACAAAGCCTGTTCCAGCTACTGCAGACATTGTGGACACTCTGAAAGGGGCAATTTCAAACACAAGCTCAGGATTCAACTTGACAGTGGACCCTGCTAGCATCACAGTCCTCAGTGAGTAGAACTCCTACGCCAAACTATACGCGGTTGTTCTTGTTTCTCCCACTGAAGAGAGAAATGTTTTTCTTGCACTGCGTAGAACTTGGAAATCTCAGGGTCCTGACTTGCACAGCAGGATTTCAGACTAACCGCAGATAGAATGCAGATATGGCCCTCTCCAGTCAAAGGCATGGCTCTGCTGGCAAATCACATGTGAGCCAAAAGCCAACATATTGAAATGTGGCTCATCTGTTCTGGCACAAAGTGAGCCCCTTAAAAATGGAGGATGTGGGCCAACATAATTTTGATATCTGGGACTAAGTGTAGTTTAATAAAACTGATTTGGGATGCAGCTTGGTGGATCATACTTTCTGGGAGCTTTTTATTAGATAAAAACTCTTAAGCGTTGGTGAACCTAGACTGGACCAACTGCAGCAAATCCCCAGCTCCAAATCTGCTCCAATCTTTATGCTCTCTAATAAACTGAAGTCGTTTTTTTTTTGTTTGTTTTTAGAATAGTGGTGCTACTAAGCTAAAATTGTGTAAAACGCATTAAATAATCCTGACCTATTCTACCAAAAATGTGTGTCTTTATTTTTCTAGGTGTACCGCAGATGCTCCCTGTTATATTCCTGACAAATGGTACATTTGTAACAGCTCTTTCAGACTCCACCTCAGACTTATTTACCAACAGGTCAATAATCATCAAAACAAGTGTAAGTAAAACATACGTTCTTAGTAATGTCGAAATTGCTCAATAACATGTTTAAAAATATATCATAGTTATCATTCTCAGAAGGACTGAACATACACTTCAAAATGGGAATATACTT